>NC_064922.1:653627610-654282253 GCF_023897955.1 Schistocerca gregaria
GCTAAGAGAAAATATGAGAGGCTACATCCTGTGCATTGATGTCAACCTACGCCACCGCTACAACAACGGCTCTAGCATCCTCCGTTCCGCTGTGCACAGTTGGCTCTCAGAGCCATCAGACTCCACCTGCGCCCTTGATGTTGGGGGCACTTCCCTCCCTGTTGCTCCTGCACAACCTGTTTCAGGAGCAACACCCCCAACCATCAAGGACGTCGTTCCCCACTTCTCAACTGGAGAAACATAGTCGTCTTTGGCTCCTCTCACCAGAAAGGGATCCCTTGGGTCACTTTCTTGCCAGGTTCCTACCAGTGGCAAAGCTGACAACTGCCAATGGCAGAAGCAACCACAGGTAGCTGGTCATTCGGCTTCACGGTCCTTCTCAGTCCCCGAGACTGAATCAGTGAAGCCCTCCCAGCTGGACAAACCTAAGGAGCAGTGAGAGAAACGTAAAAAGAAAAAGACCCCCAAGAACCAAGGCACTGTGGTGGCACGCACACCACCACTACCTACGAGCTCTGTGTCTGAGGATGAGATGGAGATTCTGGCATCCACTGAGGACCTAGATCTCACTGGGCCTTCAGACAAAGTGGATGTCGATCGCACAGGTACTCATTGGTAGCAGCAGGTGCCCCTGAGGCATAGACTGCCACATTGAGTGTTTCATGCCTTCCTAGTCTCACGATAACATAATCCTCCAGTGGAATTGCAGTGGTTTTTTCCACCACCTGGCTGAGCTACGGCAACTGTTAAGCTTTACACCTGTTTTCTGCATTGCCATCCAGGAAACCTGGTTCCCGGCAATGCAGACCCCTTCCCTCCATGGCTGTAAGGGATGTTACAGGAACCATAGTGACTATAATCAATTATCAGATGGAGTTTGCTTCTATGTCCTGAACTCAGTATGTAGTGAATCTGTGCCCCTTCAAACCCCTCTTGAAGCTGTGGCTGTCAGGATAAGGACGATGCAGGAAATAACTGTCTGCAATGTATATCTTACACCAGATGGTGCAGTACCACTAAATTTATTGTCTGCGCTGATTGATCAACTCCCTAAACCTTTCCTACTTTTGGGCAATATTAACACCCCTTTTGGGGGGTGCCATGCTTACTGGCTGAGGTAGGGAGGTCAAAAATTTACTGTCACTACTCGATCTCTGCATCTTAATACAGGTGCCCCACAAATTTCAGTGTGCCACATGGTACATATTCGGCCATTGATCTCTCGGTTTGCAGTATTGGCCTTCTTCTATCTATCCACTGGAGAGCACATGATGTCCTGTATGGTAGGGACCACTTCCCTATCTTCCGATGACTCCTCCGGCATCATGCCCATGGACGCCTACCCAGATGGGCCTTAAGCAAGGCAGACTGGGAAGCCTTTACCTCTGCTGTCACCGCTGAATCTCCCCCAGATGGTGCCCTCGATGTTATCGATGAGCAGGTCACTACAACGATAGTTTCTGTGGCAGAAAATGTGATCCCTTATTCTTTAGGGTTCTCGTGGTGAAAGATAGTCCTTTGGTGGTCGTCGGAAGTTACAGAGGCAAATATAGAGCGTCGGCGAGCTCTACAGTGACGTAAGCGGCACCCTTCCCTAGAGCACCTAATAGCCTGTAAGCCGCTCCCTGCCCGCATTCACCACCTTATAAAACAACGGAAACAGGAGTGTTGGGAGACATTCGTGTTGACCGTTGGGTGCTATACATCCCAAGTCTGGACGAAGGTCAGACTTTTTTTCTGTACCAGACCCCAACAGGAGTCCCTGGCATTAACATCAGTGGTCTGTTATCAACCGACGCAAACGCGATTGCCAAGTACTTCGCTGAACATTATGCCGAGCACTATGCTCAAGCCGCTGCGTTGGAGAACTATCCTCTAGCCTTTCATACCCCCAAACAGCAGATAGAAAGGGAAGTCCTCTTCTTCACTACACACTACATGTCACAGTGAACCCTGTAACACCACATTTACAGTACGGGAGCTCCTCAGCGCACTTGTGCATTGCCCTGACACAGCTCCTGGCCTGACTGGATCCACAGTCAGATGATTAAACATCTCTCGTCTGACTACAAGCAACATCTCCTAGTCATCTTCAATGCTATCTGGTAATATGGCATCATTCCATCGCAATGGTGCGAGAGCACTATCATTCCAGTGCTCAAACTCAGTCAAAACCCACTTGAGGTGCATAGCTATTGGCCCATCAACCTGACCAATGTTCTTTGTAAGTTGCCGGAATGTATGGTGTGTTGGTTTTTGGGTTGGGTCCTGGAGTTACGTGGCCTACTGGCTCCATGTCAGAGAGGCTTCCGCCAGGGTTTCTCTACCACTGATAATCTTGTAAACCTCACATCTGCCATCTGAACAGCCCTTTCCAGACATCAACATCTTTCTTTTTTTCTTTCTTCTTCTTCTTCTTCTTCTTCTTCTCCTCCTCCTCCTCCTCTCTCTCTCTCTCTCTCTCTCTCTCTCTCTCTCTCTCTCTCTCTCTCTCTATTTTTTTTACATAAAGCATACGACACAACCTGGCGACATTATTGCCACATTGTATGAGCGGGGTCTTTGGGGCTCGCTCCTGATTTTTAGACTTTTACCCAAAGTTTCCTGCTGCTCTGTACTTTCCATGTCCAAGTTGGTGCCTCCCATAGTTTCCCCCATGTTCAGGAGAACGGCGTTCCACAGGCCTGCGTATTCAGTCTCTCTCTATTTGTAGTGGCTATTAAAGTTCTAGCAGGAGCTGTAGGGCCATCTGTCTCACCTTCTCTGTATGCAGATGACTTCCACATTTTGTACTGCTGCTCCATTACTGGAGTTGCTGAGCAGCACCTACAGGGAACCATTCACAAGGTGCAGTCATGAGCTCTTTGCCTACGACTTCCAGTTTTCAGCCGTGAAGTCGTGTATCATGCATTTCTGTTGGCGTCGCTCCGTTCATCCTGAACCAGAACTTTACCTTAACAATGATCCACTCACTGTAGTGGAGACCTAACGATTCTTGGGACTGATTTTTGATGCCTGATGGACTTGGCTACCTCACTTTCATCAGCTTAAGCAGAGGTGCTGGCAGCGTCTCAATGTGCTCCACTGCTTGCGCAACATCTACTGGTCTGCAGATCACTCTACACTGCTGCAGCTCTACAGAGCCCTTGTTCAATCCTGCCTTGACTATAGGAGTCTGGCTTATAGTTCGGCGGCACCCTCAATGTTGCATTTATTTGACCAAGTGCACCACTGTGGCATGGTTACCTTCTCTGTCGCGAGGTCCCACCTCGGTGTCACTGTGGCTCACAAATGACGGTCGTCCACCTTTTGCTGGACTGCTCACTTTTTAACTTTCTCAGTACCCTACCTTTGGTGTTGAGCAATAATGCCTCAACAGTAGGTTTAGTTTTACGTTTTATTCATGAGGGTGGGTTTTATCATTTGCTTAAGTTTTAGCGCATGTCCTTTGTCCCTCTGTGTCCTCCACCCTAGTGCTTTTAGGGTGGAGGTTTTAATGTGTTGCAGGGTGGCTGGCTTCTCCTTTTTATTCTCATGGTCAGCCAGCTGTGGTAATCTGCTCTCTTGTTTTCATCTCTTGTACATGTTTCTTGTGTGTGTCTGGTTTTCTTGTCCGGTTTTGTCCATTTTAGTGTTTGTTGCCTTTCTGTCTGAGGTTTTCTCCTTTTTCCTAGCTGTGTGTGTATGTCTCAATTATTTTACTCCCATCCTTGTGGAATTATTTTAATTGGAATGATGGATTAATGACCTAGCAGTTTGGTACCCCCCCCCCCCCTACCTCCCCCCAAATATCCCCCCCCCCCCTTCCCCGATTGAAGACTGAGGTTATCCAGCTGTGTCTGCTAATCTGCCTTGTGCAAGGCTATTCATCTCTACGTAACTACTACCTCTTCAATTTTACCCACCATGTTTCCTTTTGTTTCCATTTTGACAGTTTCTTAAGACTTCAGGATGTGTCCCATGAACTGTGCCATAAATTCTTTTCTCCTCAATTTTATATCTCAAACTAATCTCCATTTGAAGAGCTTCTATAATCTTCTTGTGTGAACTGTTTATTGTCCATGTTCCACTTCTGCACATGGCTAAACCCCAGACAAATACCTAGAGAAATAATAGTTGACATTTATTTATATTCAGCGTCAACAGATTTCTTTTGTAAGTTCTTATCTTGTTATTTCCAGTCTGCATTTTATATCTTCTCTACTTTAGCCATCATCAGTTATTTTGCCGCCCAAGTTACAAAGCTTATTTATTAGTTTTAGTGTGTCATTTTCTAATTTCCTCAGCATTGCCTCAATTAATTTACTGCACCCCCTTTTTTTAACTTCACCTGATTCTCATCTTAGTACCTCTTTTCAAGGTACTACCTTGTGCTGGTACTGCGAACGGCTGAAAGCAAGGGGAAACTACGGCCGTAACCTTTCCCGAGGGCATGCAGCTTTACTGTATGATTAAATGATGATGGCGTCCTCTTGGGTAAAATATTCCGGAGGTAAAATAGTCCTCCAATCGGATCTCCGGACGGGGACTACTCAAGAGGACTTTGTTATCAGGAGAAAGAAAACTGGCATTCTACGGTTCGGAGCGTGGAATGTCAGATCCCTTAATCGGGCAGGTAGGTTAGAAAATTTAAAAAGGGAAATGGATAGGTTAAAGTTAGATATAGTGGGAATTAGTGTAGTTCATTGGCAGGAGGAACAAGACTTCTGGTCAGGTGACTACAGGGTTATAAACACACAATCAAATAGGGGTAATGCAGGAGTAGATTTAATAATGAATAGGAAAATAGGAATGCGGGTAAGCTACTACAAACAGCATAGTGAACGCATTATTGTGGCCAAGATAGATACGAAGCCCACGCCTACTACAGTAGTATAAATTTATATGCCAACTAGCTCTGCAGATAATGAATAAATTGATGAAATGTATGGTGAAATAAAAGAAATTATTCAGATAGTGAAGGAAGACAAAAATTTAATAGTCATGGGTGACTGGAATTCGAGTGTAGGAAAAGGGAGAGAAGGAAACATATTAGGTGAAAATGGATTGGGGCTAAGAAATGAAAGAGGAAGCCGTCTGGTAGAATTTTGCACGGAGCACAACTTAATCATAGCTAACACTTGGTTCAAGAACCATAAAAGAAGGCTGTATACATGGAAGAAGCCTGGAGGTACTGACAGGTTTCAGATAGATTATATAATGGTAAGACAGAGATTTAGGAACCAGGTTTTAAATTGTAAGACATTTCCAGGGGCAGATGTGGACTCTGACCATAATCTATTGGTTATGACCTGTAGATTAAAACTAAAGAAACTGCAAAAAGGTGGGAATTTAAGGAGATGGGACCTGGATAAACTTACTAAAGCAGAGGTTGTGCAGAGTTTCAGGGAGAGCATAAGGGAACAATTGAGAGGAATGGGGGAAAGAAATACAGTTGGAGAATAATGGGTAGCTTTGAGGGATGAAGTAGTGAAGGCAGCAGAGGATCAAGTAGGTAAAAAGATGAAGGCTAGTAGAAATCATTGGGTAACAGAAAAAATATTGAATTTAATTGATGAAAGGAGAAAATATAAAAATGCAGTAAATGAAGCAGGCAAAAACGAATACATATGTCTCAAAAATGAGATCGACAGGAAGTGCAAAATGGCTAAGCAGGGATGGCTAGAGGACAAATGTAAGGATGTAGAGGCTTATCTCACTAGGGGTAAGATAGATACTGCCTACAGGAAAATTAGAGAGACCTTTGGAGATAAGAGAACCACTTGTATGAACACCAAGAGCTCAGATGGAAACCCAGTTCTAAGCAAAGAAGGGAAAGCAGAAAGGTGGAAGGAGTATATAGAGGGTCTATACAAGGGTAATGTACTTGAGGACAATATTATGGAAATGGAAGAGGATGTAGATGAAACTGAAATGGGAGATACAATACTGCGTGAAGAGTTTGACAGAGCACTGAAAGACCTGAGTCGAAACAAGGCCCCCGGAGTAGACAACATTCCATTGGAACTACTGACGGCCTTGGGAGAGCCAGTCCTGACAAAACTCTACCATCTGGTGAGCAAGATGTATGAAACAGGCGAAATACCCTCAGACTTCAAGAAGAATATAATAATTCCAATCCCAAAGAAAGCAGGTGTTGACAGATGTGAAAATTACCGGACTATCAGTTTAATAAGCCACAGCTTCAAAATACTAACGTGAATTCTTTACAGATGAATGGAAAAACTAGTAGAAGCCAACCTCGGGGAAGATCAGTTTGGATTCCGTAGAAATGTTGGCACACGTGAGGCAATACTGTCCCTACGACTTATCTTAGAAGCTAGATTAAGGAAGGGCAAACCTACGTTTCTAGCATTTGTAGAATTAGAGAAAGCTTTTGACAATGTTGATTGGAATACTCTATTTCAAATGCTGAAGGTAGCAGGGGTAAAATACAGGGAGCGAAAGGCTATTTACAATTTGTACAGAAACCAGATGGCAGTTATAAGAATCAAGGGACATGAAATGGAAGCAGTGGTTGGGAAGGGAGTGAGACAGGGTTGCAGTCTCTCCCCGATGTTATTCAATCTGTATATTGAGCAAGCAGTGAAGGAAACAAAAGAAAAGTTCGGAGTAGGAATTAAAATCCATGGAGAAGAAACAAAAACTTTGAGGTTCGCCGATGACATCGTAATTCTGTCAGAGACAGCAAAGGACTTGGAAGAGCAGTTGA
This sequence comes from Schistocerca gregaria, assembly GCF_023897955.1. Classification (NCBI taxonomy): domain Eukaryota; kingdom Metazoa; phylum Arthropoda; class Insecta; order Orthoptera; family Acrididae; genus Schistocerca; species Schistocerca gregaria. Next base: position 653,634,323 of record NC_064922.1, read on the forward strand.
ACGGAATGGATAGTGTCTTGAAAGGATATAAGATGAACATCAACAAAATCAAAACGAGGATAATGGAATGTGGTCGAATAAAGTCGGGTGATGCTGAGGGAATTAGATTAGGAATAGGTCAGGCGTGCACTACACGCCGGAAGCGGCTACGAGGGTAGCGGAGTACGTGTGGAGTGCACATGGGGTTCTTTTAGGTTAGAGAATTCCCTCCCTAGGCCCGACAAGACGCCTCCTGAGACGCGGCAAGGCAGGAGTAGGCAAAATGCAACAGGGAATAACAATATTAATGTGCTAATAGTAAATTGCAGGAGCATCTATAGAAAGGTCCCAGAACTGCTCTCATTAATAAACGGTCACAATGCCCATATAGTACTAGGGACAGAAAGTTGGCTGAAACCACATGTAAACAGTAATGAAATCCTAAACTCAGATTGGAATGTATATCGCAGAGACAGGCTGGACAGTGAAGGGGGAGGCGTGTTTATAGCGATAAGAAGTGCAATAATATCGAAGGAAATTCACGGAGATTCGAATTGTGAAATGATTTGGGTGAAGGTCACGGTTAAAGCAGACTCAGACATGGTAATTGGATGTATCTATAGGCCCCCGGGCTCAGCAGCTGTTGTGGCTCAGCACCTGAAGAATAATTTGGAAAAAAAAACACATTGACACCGGTGTGTCAGACCCACCGTACTTGCTCCGGACACTGCGAGAGGGCTGTAAGAGCAATGATCACATGCACGGCACAGCGGACACACCAGGAACCGCGGTGTTGGCCGTCGAATGGCGCTAGCTGCGCAGCATTTGTGCACCGCCGCCGTCAGTGTCAGCCAGTTTGCCGTGGCATACGGAGCTCCATCGCAATCTTTAACACTGGTAGCATGCCGCGACAGCGTGGACGTGAACCATATGTGCAGTTGACGGACTTTGAGCAAGGACATATAGTGGGCATGCAGGAGGCCGGGTGGACGTACCGCCGAATTGCTCAACACGTGGGGCGTGAGGTTTCCACAGTACATCGATGTTGTCGCCAGTGGTCGGCGGAAGGTACACTTGCCCGTCGACCTGGTACTGGACCGGAGCGACGCACGGATGCACGCCAAGACCGTAGGATCCTACGCAATGCCGCAGGGGACCGCACCGCCACTTCCCAGCAAATTAGGGACACTGTTGCTCCTGGGGTATCGGCGAGGACCATTCGCAACCGTCTCCATGAAGCTGGGCTACGGTCCCGCACACCGTTAGGCCGTCTTCCGCTCACGCCCCAACATCGTGCAGCCCGCCTCCAGTGGTGTCGCGACAGGCATGAATGGAGGGACGAATGGAGACGTGTCGTCTTCAGCGATGAGAGTCGCTTCTGCCTTGGTGCCAATGATGGTCATAAGCATGTTTGGCGCCGAGCAGGTGAGCGCCACAATCAGGACTGCGTATGACCGAGGCACACAGGGCCAACACCCGGCATTATGGTGTGGGGAGTGATGTTCCTCACTGGCCGTAAACCTCTGGTGATCGTCGAGGGGACATTGAATAGTGCACGGTACATCCAAACCGTCATCGAACCCATTGTTCTACCATTCCTAGACCGGCAAGGGAACTTGCTGTTGCAACAGGACAATGCACGTCCGCATGTATCCCGTGCCACCCAACGTGCTCTAGAAGGTGTAAGTCAACTACCCTGGCCAGCAAGATCTCCGGATCTGTCCGCCATTGAGCATGTTTGGGACTGGATGAAGCGTCGTCTCACGCGGTCTACACGTCCAGCACGAATGCTGGTCCAACTGAGGCGCCAGGTGGAAATGGCATGGCAAGCTGTTCCACAGGACTACATCCAGCATCTCTACGATCGTCTCCATGGGAGAATAGCAGCCTGCATTGCTGCGAAAGGTGGATATACACTGTACTAGTGCCGACATTGTGCATGCTCTGTTGCCTGTGTCTATGTGCCTGTGGTTCTGTCAGTGTGATCATGTGATGTATCTGACCGCAGGAAAGTGTCAATAAAGTTTCCCCTCCCTGGGATAATGAATTCACGGTGTTCTTATTTCAATTTTCAAGGGTGTATTTCGAGTAGATTTCCCCACCATGTTGTAGTTCTGGGTGGAGATTTTAATTTGCCGGATATAGACTGGGAGACACAAACGTTCATAATGGGTGGCAGGGACAAAGAATCCAGTGAAATATTTGTAAGTGCTTTATCTGAAAACTACCCTGAGCAGTTAAACAGAGAACAGACTCGTGGCGATAACATATTAGACCTTCTGGTGACAAATAGACCCGAACTATTTGAATCAGTTAATGCAGAACAGGGAATCAGTGATCATAAAGCGGTTACTGCATCGATGATTTCAGCCATAAATAGAAATATTAAAAAAGGTAGGAAGATTTTTCTGTTTAGCAAAAGTGACAAAAAGCATATTACAGAGTACCTGACGGCTCAACACAAAAGTTTTGTCTCAAGTACAGATAGTGTTGAGGATCAGTGGACAAAGTTCAAAACCATCGTACAATATGCGTTAGATGAGTATGTGGCAAACAAGATCGTAAGAGATGGAAAAGAGCCACCGTGGTACAACAACCGAGTTAGAAAACTGCTGCGGAAGCAAAGGGAACTTCACAGCAAACATAAACATAGCCAAAGCCTTGCAGACAAACAAAAATTACGCGAAGCTAAATGTAGTGTGAGGAGGGCTATGCGAGAGGCTTTCAATGAATTCGAAAGTAAAGTTCTATGTACTGACTTGGCAGAAAATCCTAAGAAATTTTGGTCCTATGTCAAAGCGGTAGGTGGATCAAAACAAAATGTCCAGACACTCTGTGACCAAAATGGTAGTGAAACAGAGGATGACAGACTAATGGCCGAAATACTAAATATCTTCTTCCAAAGCTGTTTCACAGAGGGAGACTGCACTGTGCTTCCTTCTCTAGGTTGTCGCACAGTTGACAAAGTGGTAGATATCGAAATAGACGACAGAGGGATAGAGAAACAATTAAAATCGCTCAAAAGAGGAAAGGCCACTGGTCCTGATGGGATACCAGTTCAATTTTATATAGAGTACGCAAAGGAACTTGCCCCCCTTCTTGCAGCGGTGTACCGTAGGTCTCTAGAAGAGCAAAGCGTTCCAAAGGATTGGAAAAGGGCGCAGGTCATCCCCGTTTTCAAAAAGGGACGTCGAACAGATGTTCAGAACTATAGACCTATATCTCTAATGTCGATCAGTTGTAGAATTTTGGAACACGTATTATGTTAGAGTATAATGTCTTTTCTGGAGACTAGAAATCTACTCTGTAGGAATCAGCATGGGTTTCGAAAAAGACGGTCATGTGAAACCCAGCTCGCGCTATTCGTCCACGAGACTCAGAGGGCCATAGACATGGGTTCAAAGGTAGATGCTGTGTTCTTGACTTCCGCAAGGCGTTCGATACAGTTCCCCACAGTCGTTTAATGAACAAAGTAAGAGCATATGGACTATCAGACCAATTGTGTGATTGGATTGAAGAGTTCCTAGATAACAGAATGCAGCATGTCATTCTCAATGGAGAAAATTCTTCCGAAGTAAGAGTGATTTCAGGTGTGCTGCAGGGGAGTGTCGTAGGACCTTTGCTATTCACAATATACATAAATGACCTGGTGGATGACATCGGAAGTTCACTGAGGCTTTTTGCAGATGATGCTGTGGTGTATCGAGAGGTTGCAACAATGGAAAATTGTACTGAAATGCAGGAGGATCTGCAGCGAATTGACGCATGGTGCACGTAATGGCGATTAAATCTCAATGTAGACAAGTGTAATGTGATGCAAATACATAGAAAGATAGGTCCCTTATCATTTAGCTACAAAATAGCAGGTCAGCAACAGGAAGCAGTTAATTCCATAAATTATCTGGGAGTATGCATTAGGAGTGATTTAAAATGGAATGATCATATAAAGTTGATCGTCGTTAAAGCAGATGCCAGACTGAGATTCATTGGAAGAATCCTAAGGAAATGCAATCCGACAATAAAGGAAGTAGGTTACAGTATGCTTGTTTGCCCACTGCTTGAATACTGCTCAGCAGTGTGGGATCCGCACCAGATAGGGTTGATAGAAGAGATAGAGAAGATCCAACGGAGAGCAGCGCGCTTCGTTACAGGATCATTTAGTAATTGTGAAAGCGTTACGGAGATGATAGATAAACTCCAGTGGAAGACTGTGCAGGAGAGACGCTCAGTAGCTCGGTACGGGCTTTTGTTAAAGTTTCGAGAACATACCTTCACCGAAGAGTCATGCAGTATATTGCTCCCTCCTACGTATATCTCGCGAAGAGACCGTGGGGATAAAATCAGAGAGATTAGAGCCCACACGGAAGCATACCGACAATCCTTCTTTCCACGTACAATACGAGACTGGAATAGAAGGGAGAACCGATAGAGGTACTCAGGCTACCCTCCGCCACACACCGTCAGGTGGCTTGCGGAGTATGGATGTAGATGTAGATGTAATGAGACAATTAAAGTAGTAAAGGAGTTTTGTTATTTGGGGAGCAAAATAAGTGATGATGGTCGAAGTAGAGAGGATATAAAATGTAGACTGGCAGTGGCAAGGAAAGCGTTTCTGAAGAAGATAAATTTGTTAACATTGAGTATAGATTTAAGTGTCAGGAAGTCATTTCTGAAAGTATTTGTATGGAGTGTAACCATGTATGGAAGTGAAACATGGACGATAACTAGTTTGGACAAGGAGAGAATAGAAGCTTTCCAAATGTGGTGCTACAGAAGAATGCTGAAGATTAGATGGGTAGATCACATAACTAATGAGGAAGTATTGAATAGGATTGGAGAGAAGAGAAGTTTGTGGCACAACTTGACCAGAAGAAGGGATCGGTTGGTAGGACATGTTCTGAGGCATCAAGGGATCACTAATTTAGTATTAGAGGGCAGCGTGGAGGGTAAAAATTGTAAAGGGAGACCAAGAGATGACTACACTAAGCAGATTCATAAGCATGTAGATTGCAGTAGGTACTGGGAGATGAAGAAGCTTGCACAGGATAGAGTAGCATGGAGAGCTGCATCAAACCAGTCTCAGGACTGAAGACCATAACAACAACAACAACAACAACAACAACAACACCAAAGTCCATTGCTGTCTATGCTATAATTATGTCATTGTCAAACCTCACAGTTTTTATTTATTCTCCCTGAAGGTTAACCTTCTGTCCAAATTTCTACGCACTTTTTTTTTTTTTTTTTTTACTGCTTGCTCAAAATACAGACTGAATAACATTAGAGATAGGTTACAGTGCTTTCCCATACTCTTATCAACATAACGCTTCCCTTTCATGTCCTTAAATTACAGTCCAAGTCCTGTACAAGCTGTGGATAACTTTTCATTTTCTCTGTATATCACTTCTTCCTTTAGAATTTCCAGTAATTTATATTTATGCAGTATTCAGTACTTTACACACAAAATCAAGCAATGGAAACTCCGGCTTGGAACACCAACAGTATTAGGAAAAGGATAGATTCTTTACTCATTGTAAAGATGTCCTGTTGAGTTGCAGACAGTTACAATGAAAAGACTGTTACACATTTAGTTTTCTTTAGAAAAGCACACACACACACACACACACACACACACACACACACACACACACACACACACACACAATTGACACAAGCAAGCACTCCTCATGCACGTGAGTACCTGCAAATTGGACCAGAATGCAACAGCCACGTTGAGTGGCAGTCTGGAATGTGGCAAGAAAGGGGAAGGGATAGCAGGTTATGGGTGTGTGTGTGTGTGGGGGGGGGGGGGGGGGGGGGGTGGGGGGGAGAGCTCTTAGTGTTGGGAGGCTGTGAAGTTGAATTTGGGGGGGGGGGGGGTGAGGGAGGGAAAGGAAAGTCTGGTGGGTGCATAGGGTGAGAGGACATGAATAGGGTGACAGAGTGGGCAGAAACTGTTAGGTGGCGGGTGTGTGTATAGTAGGTTACTGTAGATTGAGGATGGGATAATTTCAGGAGTGTAGAATTTGTTATAAGGATAACTCACATCTGCACAGTTCAGAAAAGCTGGTGGTGGAGAGGAGGATCGAGATGGTCTGGCTTGTAAAGTAGCTATTGAAATAAAGCGTGCTATATTTAGGTGCATATTGTGCCACAGAGGGGTCTGCCATGTTCCTGGCCAGTTTGGCACTGGCTGTTCATCCTTGTGGGCAGTTGGTCGGTAGTCATACCAATATAAAAAGCTGAGAGATCATAGCAGCAGAGTATACTATGACATTTCTGCTTTCGTAAGTGGCCCGGCATCTGATGGGTTAGGATAACCCTGTAACAGAACTTGAATAAGAAGTACTAGGTGGATGGATTGGGCAGATCTTACACCTACACCTTCCATTGGGTATGATCGCTGTGGCAAGGGGTTGGGATTGAGAGTGGCCTAGGGATGGTATAGGATCTAGTGTAGGGCAGGATGAAGAACCCCTGTACCACTCTAGGGGTGTAATTTAATATTTTGATGCAAAAGTCTGTAATAGGTTGTCAGTCAACATCAGGCAGTAAGCTGGAAACCCTGAAATATTTTATAAAAAAGTAACACAATGCCTTATTTGTCGCTTCTGCTATTAATTGGAAAATTTGGACTCAGAAATATGAATTTCATGTAACCCTAAGGTCTGTAGTTGATAGATCCTGACAGTGGTTTGTGATAAGTTACTTAAATGATTTTTTAATGTGCAGGGTGAGCACAGAACTACTTAACATTTTCAAAAATTAATACAAATTAAATGGTATAACTTACATGCTTCAAACATTATCATATTAATACAGTATCTCTGATATTTCTTTTTTTACAGACTGCAGGGTCTTAAAATGTGCTCCTTGAGTCACATGGCAAACTTTGAGACAATATTCATACTCTTCCCAAACCTTCTGCAGCATGTTGCTGGTAATACTCCACTGTCACTGCGATTCATTGCCATAGCTGTAGCAACGATTGTGGTTAGGGTGGGACAAGAAGCCCATAAAAAAATAGCATGGAGCAGAGTGTATCCACTCAAGGACAACCAGGAAATCCAGGAAAAACTCGGGAATGTTTTCATCTGTCAGAAAACCGGGAAAAACACAGGAATTTCTTAGAATTCTGGGAAATTTCATTGTTTTAATTTTCATTTAAGTTTTATAATTTTGACTGGTAACAAATGATACTCTAACAAAGAATATTACTGTTTCCTGCTACTGGAGAATAGTACTGCAGCAATGAAACAGAAACAAGTTGGGGGGGGGGGGGGGGGGGGGGGATGATGACGATGACAGCAGCGACAACAACTTAAGCTGCGAAGCAAATGCACCATTTACAACAAAACAACACATTGTATGTACAAGCATCTGCCAACAGCAAAATGTGTCAAAGGCTTTTGGATGAAAACTATGTAATACTTGATAACAACACATTACATCCGATGTGCGTTGATGTTGCAACTATTTACATTAGCTTTGTTTGAACAGTTGCCAGTGGGCTCATGCGCATGTGCAGTTGAGTCGCCTATGAGCAGTACCTTCTCCCACTTCTGGCTACTTAAAGTGTGGCTCGTATATGTTTCAGCAGTAGTAACAAGGAGCCAGATGCTACCTGGAAAAATGTTACTAGTGTGTGCGTCCAAGCTGCCAGATTCCTGCATGTGCAGAGCAGTCTGGGTTGTAGTGTAGTTGGGACAGGGTAGCCTTTGCGATGCATGTTTACATTTAATGATTTTACTGTTTTCTCTTTGTTTACAGCTCTCACACTTAAAAAATTTCTGTGTTCGGGAGCTATCAAGTGAATTAAAATACATTCCCCTGATAATGGAAGGCTAATTTATGTCATTAGTTTCAGTTTTGAAATTTTATTTTCTTTCCACAGTTTAGGCAGTCAAGCATTAATCATATTGCATAACTATGAAGTCATTTTTGTTGGTTTGCCGAAGAAATTTGTCTCTTACTAATCTTTTCCACTGAGGCAGTCAATTTATTTGAAATGGAGTGTTTTTCATTCCACACTATAGGCTAGTTTCAACTGTTTGCTGAATTTACAGTGCATGTTTTCATCTTTTGGCATGTATGACATTATTCCATAATAAAGAATGAAACATGAGGTAATAAAGTACTTGTATTCCAAGAAAATTTCCATCCCGAAAAACGCATGGTAAAGCTTAATACCTGGTTGGGGCCTACTTCATTATGAATGCGGACATACGAATGCACACTTCAAGTCAAATTATGCAATCTAGTATGGTTTTCAAATTCCGATGCTCTTGGAATATCCTCTGATGTTATGTTTCCTTTATGGTGTACTATAAAACCTCTTTATGCTTTATGCAAACATACAGGCTTGCAATGTTGTCATAATTGCACACGCGTGGAATGCCTGCTTCCTGGCACTCTCTAGCAACTGCTGCCACTATCCTATTCCTAACAGGTCGCAGGAATAAATTGTGAATGATGGTTTGAAAAGTATTACTTTCAAAGCAGATTTCCTTGTATGTAAGGTAAATTATGTTACATGTGAAAATGAGCAATGACTTTCTTGAACCACAGAGCGTTTGACTCTCATTTCCAACTTCACTCATTGAGGACTAGCAAGTTGGAAGAATTTCAAGCTCAGAGGACTAGCCATTTATGTTGTTATTTAAAGTTTTATTGGCACGTATTTGTGATGTATTTAAAAGTGTGACGCGCACAAAAAACAACTAATACTGTATGTGAAAGCTTATTAATGTTTGAGACCAGTATCATATGTGAAAGCTTAACTTTTCTTCTTGCTACACTATGTATATTAATTTCAACCATCAGCTTTCCCTATTTGTGTGTCCGCACTACTTAACAGAGATGTAGCTGTAGAGTGACTACATCACGTGTCCTATGCTCTGAACATCTGCTTTCACCTGCTAGCTAGATCACATGACATGAACCATGATTGGCTTACAAAAGCACAACTCAATCTCGATTTTAATGCTTGGGAAACTAATGTGCTGTGTTTGGTGGAATTCTAATTTATATTTTCATAATATGAAAATATGCAGTGTACATGTTGCTGCACATCAAAGATTTTTATTTACCAGGTTAGTCTTTAAAGCACCAGAAAGTTCTAGGCTGGGGTATAAAACCTTAACCATTCAAAGGATTGATGAAGGTATACTGTCATTTAACGCGGAAAAGTGTATATTCACTGGGTAAAAAGTGTGTTTTTAATCTGGAAATCTGGGAACTTGTTTCTTTGTCCACGTATACACTATTATGGAGTTAAGACTGGTGATCGTGGTGGCCATGTGCACCACACTTTTTCAACACTTGCACAGTTGAGCCATTTGCCAGGTAGAAGTGTTTAGGTGTTACCATGAAGCCAAGTGGAAGAGAGGAGGTGCAGTATATTGTTACTAGATGATGATGATGATGATGATGATGATGATGATGATGATATCTTCTTGCAGTCGAGGCAGAAGCCATAAAGAAAGCATGTTGAGGTAGCCAATGCCTGTGATGGTTTTCTTGATGAAAAAGAAGGGGTTGTAAATCTTCTCACTCAACATTCCACAGTACACATCAAACTGACAAATATTGTTAATATTGTTCATGTTCCAGGGAGAAATGTATGTTTTCTGTTAGCAAAAAATGAACATTGTTCTGAGTCACCTTACCATTAGTTTTAAACATTGTTTCATCACTAAAAATTAATCTCTTTGACATGTTGCTATCAATGTCTGTCCTTGCCCACATCTCGGTGCAAAAGTCAGTCATGCAGTGTAATCTCTTTGGGTAAATGCCAAAATCAACTGCAGTCTGTCCAATTTCAAGCATAATTGTTTATGCAGGACTTTGGGTATGGCTGTTGGTGGCATCTGAAGCCCAAGACTTGCTCGACATGTTGATTTCTATGGGCTTCACTGTAATGTTGTTCGAATGTGATCAAGATTTTGCTCTGACACAGGGTTCTGCCTAGAATTTTTGCCTCTGCAAATACAACCCTACTGTTCAAACTGTTATTACCAAGCAAATGTTCATCTTCATCTACATACATACTCTGCAAGCCACTGTATAGTAAATAGTGGACGGTACCCTGTACCATTACTAGTCATTTCCTTTCCTGTCCCATTTGCAAATAGAGTCTAGGAAAAAGATTATCTGTATGCCACCGTACAAGCCCTAATTTGTATCTCATCTTCAGGAGCCCGGCGCAAAATGTAGCTGGTGGCAGCAGGATCACTCTGCAGTCACTTTCAAATGCCTGTTCTCTAAATTTTCTCATTAGTGTTCCTTGAAAAGAACATCACTCTCCCTCCAGAGATTCCCATTTGAGTTCCCAAAGCATCGTCATAATACTTTCACGTTGTCCAAACCTCTGAATTACTTCAATGTCTTCCTTTAATCCAGTGTGGTGTGAATTCCAGACACAGGAGCATTACTCAAAATAGGCTGCACTAGCATCCTATATGTAGTCTCCTTTACAAATGAACAACTCTTTCCTAAAATTCTCCCAATAAACCGAAGTCAGCCCTTCACCTTCCCAACCACACTTCTTGCATACTCATTCCATTTCCTATTGCTTTACAGTGCTACACTCAGATATTTAAACAATGTGACTTTGTCAAGCAGGGTATATCAATGCTGTAAGTGAACATTACAGGTTTTCTTTTCCTACTCATCTGCATTAATTTGCATTTTTCTACGTCTAGAGTGAGCTGCCATTCATCACATAAATTATAAATTTTGTCTAAATCATCTTGCAACATTCTACAGTTACTCATCTTTGTCACCTTCCTACACCTCATAGCATCATCAGCAGGCTGCTCACCCTGTTTGCCAGATCATTTATATATATAGAAAATAATAACAGTCCCATTGCCCTTTCCTGGGACACTCCTGATGATATTCTTTTCTTAGGGAATAATTACTCCCATCAAGGACAACATTCTGGGTTCTATTACTTAAGAAGTCTTAAAGTGACTCACTTATCTGGGAACCTATTCTGTATGCTCATACCTCCTTTAACAGTATGCTGTGGGGTACTGTGTCAAATGCTTTTCAGAAATCTAGGAATATGGAATCTGCTTGTTGCCCTTCATCCATAGTTTTCAGTAAATCTTGTGAGAAAAGGGCAGGCTGAGTTTCACATGAGCGATACTTTCTAAAACCAAGCTGATTTGTGGATGTAAGCTTTTCAGTCACTAGGAAGTATGTTATATTATAACTCAGAATATTTTCTAGAATTGTGCAGAAAACCATTGTTAAGGGTATTGGTCTGTAATTTTGTGGATCATTTCTTTTACCCTTCTTATAAAAAACTGTCCTGTGCCTTTTTCCAGTCTCTTGGGACTTTGTACTGGGCGAGACATTTGTGATAAATACAAGCTGAGTAAGGTGCCAGTGCTGTAGAGTACTCTTTGTAAAACTGAACTGGGATTCCATTTTGACCTGGTGACTTATTTGTGGCTGGTTTGTGGTGAAATTATATACAAGATGCTTATAAAACAGCAGTTACTGACACACTTTGTGAAGGACATCTGAGATCTATTGCTGTGGTGATGTTTGCAATTTTCCACACTAACACATTCTGGCGGCAGCAGTATGCAGTAAAAGAATTGTGCCCCTATGTTAAACAGAAAGAAGAAGGGGAAAAAAACCTTACAGAGATACTCCATCAACAGGTTAAGTTTGGAACAAATAAGTTGTACTGTTTCATTTGTATGAATTTCTGAAAGCATAAAGTTCCTTTGAGCTCACCCTATATTAGATGAAAACAGCAGGTGAGTAATGTAGTAGTAGTAACAGTGGCTTTTCTCAAAGTAACTGTATTTCTCGTAACATAGATATTGGAAATGGAAATTAAGTCTCATGCTTCTTGACAGAGTGTAGGGGAATGATGCGGGAGACCCACACCAATGTACTAGGCAAGGTCCGAATGGAGGTAGGTTGCAGTTGCCTTCCTTCGACCATAATGGGGATGAATGATGACGAAGATTAGACAACAACAGCCAGTGATCTTGGGGCAGGTGAAAATCCCTGACCCCACAGGGAATCGAACCCGGGACCCTGTGCTCAGGAAGTGAGAACGCTATTGAGAGACCACAAGCGGCAGACAACATACATCTGTATAAAGTAATCTAGACAATGAAAGTATTATGAAAGGGATAAATTGGTATTTACCCTATAGCTGAGATGCTGAGTCTCAGGCCTTTTGGCCAAAAGCTTACTCGTTTAACAGACTTTCTTTTGTACCTATCTGCGACTCAACATCTCTGCTGTATGGTGAGTAGCACTCTGTCCTTCTCATAATACTGTCATTATTCCATCATGGATATCCCATTCTAATATAGACAATGATAGACCTGTTATCATGGGTTTATTAATACAGTTGCTGTTCTGTTGTCTTAATTTGCACACACACTTCCTCGTTGCTGTTCATTCTGGCATGGTGTCACTGTTTTGGAGGTGTATTAAACAACTGCCTCCGTAGTGAACCTTAATCATGTTGAAGATTTCAGATGGTTTCTTCCTACTAAATAAATAAATAAATAAATAAATAAATAAATGGATAAATTAATAGACATCCATGTGTTGTTCACATATGTTCTCAGGCACATGCATCTTGTTTCCTGTGACACCTATATGCAATATATTGTTAAAGAACAAGTGTTGATTTATTTCGTTGCGTGTTCATCTCCATGAAATTCCTGTTGTGTATATCCTTACCATGTAATAAATGGAGGACAATAATGTAAACATTTCATTTATTTGTTTTGGTCTGTTTTTTGTGGTATTGCTAAATATATTTTCCCAGGATTTTTGAAGAGGTACTTTTTCATAAACTAGATGGACTGTTCAACAGCACTCTAAAACTGACTGCTAACATATCAAGTAAATGTCAGTAATGGGGCTCTCAATATTGACCACTACTCCCCTTTTCAACTTTGACAGGGTAGAAGAAGATAGTTATACACTCATGAACCAGTTCTACTAAGAATGGTCATAGCAGAAAACTATTTCACTTGTAGAATCTCTCAATTGCATGATCTCAGAAATGATCTCTCGGATGAGGACAATATGTGCTATTATCCAAAAACTTCATGAGTTTCACTTGTTTTGTGATGTATGGTACATTTTGAATAGTTAAAACTCTCATTGTAATTTAGGGGCAGATAAACCATTTGTCAAAATATTTAGGTGCCGCAATAGACACTACAAGGTTTCTTGTGTATAACTTTTGCATCACTAGTGTATTGGAAGGACAGATGTTTTTTGTGATTCTTTAAACTTTGACCTATTATTCTTATACTGCATGTTGTTTCAATTTATTACCTACAATATGTGAATAAGTAAAACGATAAATACATGCACGCGCACGCGCAGACAGACAGAGGTGTACATATATGGACATACAAGCAATGAGGCTGCTGACATTACTAAGACACTATGTGTTAGGGCATATTAGTGGTTTTTTTTTTTAAACCAGGAGCTGCCCATAAGCTGCTCAAACTTTCAAGAGTTCAGTGCCAATCAACAAGTAATTTACTATTGACATGTTTTTTAATTCCTCTGGTAGTCAGAAACAGCAGAGCTCCTTTGTGTAGTCTCACAGAAAATGAGATGGAAAATATGTTTTTGATAGTAAAAGGAAAGCTTACAGACACATGTAAGCTCAATTTTATCCAGCTTTGAAGGTGACTCCATTCATTAAATTTTTTATGGTAAGTAAGTAAGTTTGCAGCATCAGTTGGGTTTATTTTGTGCCCAGCCTATCGTATGCAATTTTCTGGTTGAACTTAAGAATAAGTCTGTAGTTAATGTTTCATCACTGCCCCTGAGTTGATCCATTTTGAGGAAACTAGGTACATTAGAAGGAAATAATGGAAGGAAAAAAAATTTAATGTGTCCTGACAAATGGTTTCTTAGCAATCCAAGCAGTCTCAATTATTTTTTATCGGACTCAGTACTACCTTTCCTCGAATTTTATTGTTTGTACTTTCCTCCTCCTCCTCCTCCTCCTTCCTGCTCCTCTTACGTTCTTCCTATGCTGAAGCCTGTTTCCTTCAGTACTTTTTACTCGCTTGTTTCAAACTTTCTTTGTAGTAGGCAATTTCTGGTCTCTCTCTCTCTCTCTCTCTCTCTCTCTCTCTCTCTCTCTCTCTCTCTTTCTTTCTTTATTTCTTTCTGCTATTCTACAATTCATTTCCACTTTTAATGCAGTCCACAAAAACTGATACTGTATTTTGAAGGGAAAAAAGTGAATGCGTTAGAAGGTTGAATAAAGTGCTTTAAAGTAACTCCTTCTGTTTACCAGGAAGAAGAACAATTTCTGTTTAGAGAAAATTAACATGTTTCAATATTAATTAAACAAATTTTAGTGCACTGTTAAACTTTCTTGTTAATTTTCAGCCGTGGAATGCGTTTTGAAAATGTTTCCATTCTGATTGAAAATATTGTTGATGTTATAAAAGATATGAGTTACTGCTGGAGAGATCGAGAGGGATTGATATGCAGCCAGAAAGGTGTGTTCAGGGTTAACTGCATCGATTGCCTTGATAGGACAAATGTTGTGCAGGTTTGTTTGCCAATATAATTGTGTAATTATGGTATGTGCTTCATTCTTCATTTGTACGCATGGCAATTTCCTTTTATTTTCCAGACTGCCATTGCAAAAGCTGTTATGGAAATTCAGTTTACCAAATTAGGCTTGATTGCACCAGAGGGAAGAATACCATCTAATATACGAAATACATTTCAGCTTTTATGGGCTAATAATGGTGATATCATCAGTAAACAGTATGCAGGGACCAATGCACTAAAGGTATAACACTTTTTATTATTTATTATTAAATTTAGTGTTAAAGTCTTACTTGAAGAAATTTGGTGGAGAGTATATGAAAGTATAATTTTATTTTGGTTGAAAATGAGATCTTTCTAAATTAGTAATCATTCCTTGCATGATTTTAATGCACTATTCTTTGATTCCTTCAGTGCTCTAGATAATATTTTAGCTCCATAGTAATGAATAACTTTGGCAGTTCTAGTTCTTGTCTATCCAGCTTGTCCTCACATTTCATTAATAGTTTTCTTGCAGGCCTCAAAACAAGATTTAGACTCTGTATTCCTATTCTTCCTCAAGTTGGTATTAAACGTTTGTTCTTTGTCAACACCCTTTATCTTCAGAATGAATTTTCCCTCTGCAGTGGAGTGTGTGTTGATTAGAAACTTTCTGGCCGATGATAAGTTTGTTGGGGATTAAAAGTTTTTGTGGCACCAGAACTGGGATCTTTGTCCTGTGCAGGCAAATGTTCTACTGACTGAGGTGTCCAAGCATGATTCATGAGCTGCCCACATAATTTTACTTCAGCCAGCATCTCATCTCCTACCTTACAAACTTAACAGAAGTTGTCCTGCATACCTTGTGAGACTATTACTCCTCTCTTTCAGGGGCAAAGGCTGAAACCCTGAAGGAAAATATAGAAGAGTTATAGAGAGCAAAGAAAGCAGGAGACAATTTTGCGAAAAGGTGAGAGGAAATGGATAAAGATGAGACCGGGTGTGCTTTCGCGACCGGGTGTGCTAATGTGAAAATTATTTCTCAAAATTCTCTCATACCTAAGTCTGAACAACTCATGTGAAGTAGCCAACATTACCTCCATGTTCTGAAGATCATTGGAAAAACCAATTATAAGGAAATTGATTCTCCTGGTGCACAGTACAGTGGAGACAGAAAACATGCTCTACACTGTAAAGGAGGCTAATAATTCCCATTAAAAGAAAAGTGGCATTAATATTACTGAACCACCAGTGTTTTTAGTCATGGATACTAAATACTAACATACATTATTTACAGAAGGATCAAAAATCTGCTAGAAGCTGACCTGGAGAAGCACCACTTTGGGTTCCATAGATGGGAAGACACACTTGAGGAAATGTTGAAATAAAACTTCCTGTCAGATTAAAACTGTGTGCCTGACCGAGACTCGTACTCAGGACCTTTGCCTTTCGCAAAGGCAAAGGTCCCGAGTTCGAGTCTCGGTTGGGCACACAGTTTTAATCTGACAGGAAGTTTCATATCAGCGCACACTCCGCTGCAGAGTGAAAATGTCATTCGGGAAATGTTGAAATAGTTCATCGGTGTCCAACAACACAATATTTCAGCAAACAACCACATTTCCATCATCAGGTGTGCTGATGAACTGACTGACGGTGGGTCGGCACCACTCTTCTATCTCCTCTCCCTCTCCCTCTCCCTCTCCCTCTGATTGACCACTCTGTCAGCGGTCCGCCCCCAGCATCCTTTGCTCGATTGCTCTCACCGACCCTGTGTCCTGTGCTAGGTTCTTGCCCAGGTGCGCACATTGGCAGCCCCTTCACTGTTCATCCTCCTGCCCCCAATGTCAGTTCATTGTCTAGTATCTTTCCTCTTCTTGATTGTTTTAATAGAGAGGTCTCATGACTTCCTAAGTATGTACCTGCAATTGTGATTTATCAGTGGTTCCCTTACTTGAATCTCAATAGATTTGTTAATAACACAGTCCCAGAATTTGAATGTCTGTGCCAGAACCTTTTTGTGGTTATAGCCCATTCCATGAAATTCCATCAGGCAATGTTGTGCAACTGCTGATTTCTTAGGCTGCTGCAATCTGGTATGCCATTGGTGTTCTCGGCAACAATCTTCAACAGTACACACCATCTGACCTATGTCAGTATTACCACATTAGCAGGGTAACTGACAGATCTTGGATTTCCATAGTCTAAAGGTCATCTTTCACACTATCAAGTAGAGCTTTTTTTTGTGCTGGTGGGCAGCAGACTGTCTTCACTTGGTGTTTCTGAAGAATTCATCTTTTCTTGTCAGATAACACACCATAAAAATGAATGAATGAATGAATGAATGAATGAATGATTGCAATAGTTGCTGTCAGAATGTAAGTATAAGTTGGTGTTCCTTTTCCTCTGTGGCCCAAAGCACCATCTGCACTTCTTCTAACCAGGACGTCCAGAAAGGGGAGCTCTCCATCCACCTTCTCTTCTGTGATGAATCTGATGTTCTGGTGTACCAAATTTAGATGTGTAAGGAAGTTATTCAGCTTCTCTTTTCCAGATGGCCATGTGACAAAAGTGTGATCGACATACAGCAAGAAATAGGTAGCTATCCATTGTGCTGATTCCAGGACTTCCTCCTCGAAGTATTCCATGTACATAATGGCGACATTCGTCCAAGAGAACCGCTGATAAATCGTGATAGTGGGTACACACTTGGCAAGGTGTGGGACCCTGCTAAGAATTGTTAAGTAGAGGAATGAGATAATAGACAAGGAATTGACTTCAAGGGCAGGTGGAGGAACAGCAGAGATGCTGTCAACGCATGCATTTGGGTGCAGACCTGGGACAGAACACTGGATTGGCAGGAGCAGTGAGGCTAGGGATGCTGGGTGTGGATGGCCGATGGAGTGGCCAATCAGAGGAAGAAGGGGATGAGTTAAAAGTGTGGTGCCAGCCCATCAGTCAGTTCATCAGCACACCTGATGATGATGATGATGATGATGGCAACATGGTCATTTGACAAAATATTGTGCCCATTGGACTCCAATGTCTGGCAGTTCACCTGTGTGAACTATTTCAATCTGAAGTACATCAGGAGAAGGTGGTGAATTGCATCATATACCTCTGTGGGGAGGAGATATATTGCAGCATGAAAAGACTTGACAGCTGTGCAACCAGAGAAGCAGTTTGTTGAGTGCATTTGCATTTCATATTAAGATGGCTTGAACTTGTTTTACCAAATTTCGCCAAAGTAATTCATGCTCTTGACTCAGTGGCAGCGCAAAGAATCAAGAAATGTGCTGGCCTAGCCGTAGTACGTGAGAGAGTTCACATTACTTGCTGGTGCATGGATACAACTGGCAAAGAACTTTACAAATTACACCTACATCTAGGAAACAAATTTTTGGATATGGGCTAATTGTGCAGTCTGCTGTGACCCATGTAACACAATCAAAGATAGTCCACCAGATGCCAAGAAAGGCTCTGCTTGGTCATGTGTAAGATGACCTTGGACTATGGAAATCCAAGATCTGTCACATAGTCTGCCAATGTGGTAAGACTTACATAGCTCAGACTGTGTATACTGTCAAAGATCATTGCTGAGAACACCAGTCCCATACCAGATTGCAGCAGCCTAACAAATCAGCAATTGCAGAACATTGCCTGATGGAATTTTATGGAATGGACTATAACTACATGAAGGGTCTGACACAGACATCAAAATTCTGGGACTGTGTCATTAATGAATCTATTGAGATTCAAGTAAGGGAAGCACTGACAAATCATGATAGAGGGTATGTACTTAGGAAGGCATGGGACCTCTATTAGAATGGTCAAGGAATGAGATACTTGACAACGAACTAACATTGGGGGCAGGTGGAGGACCAGCAGAGGTGCTGCCAGTATGTGCACATGGACGAGAACCTAGGATGGAATACAGGGTTGACAGGAGCAGTTGAGTTATGGATGTTGGGCATGGATGGCCGATGGAGTAGTCAATCAGAGGGAGAGGAGGAGGAGATAAAAGCGTGGCATTGATCCCCCATCAATCAGTTCATCAGCACATCTGATGATGGCGGTGTGGTACAAAATATTGTGCCCGTTAGACACTGCCATTAGAAGTTCAGCTGTGAACTATTTTTGTGTAAATTATGCCAGGAGAAGCTGAAGAATTACTCTCATGGAAATCTGACTCTTCAGGCTATCTCAGAAGATAGATTTACAAGGGTAGAAACCTATACTTCTAGCATATGTAGATTTAGATAAAAGCTTTTGTCAAAATTGACCGTAATATACTCTCTGAAATTCTGAAGTTATTGGAGACAAAATACAGGTAGTGAATGGTCGTGCACAGCTTGTACATACTGTAATTATAAGTTGTGGTGGATAGTAGTTGAGAATGGAATGAGACAGTGTCATAGCATATTCCCCACATTATGCAGTTTGTACAGTGAAACAGTGAACAGTCAGGAAATAAAGGAGAATTTTGAAAATGGAACTGATGTTCCGGGAGAAGAGATAAGAAGCTAAATGTTTCCCAGAGACATTGTTCGTGAAGGATTTGGAATATCAGTTGAACAGGACGTGCAGTGTTTTGAAAAGTCGTATCATAAACATTGACAAAATTAAAGTGAAGGTAATAGTACACAACAAAGTAAATCAGATGATGATGGATGGGATTACGGAATGAGGTGCTAAAATTAGTAGATGAGTTTTGCTGGATGGACAATAAAATGTCTGAGGTCCAAAGTAAAGAAGATATAACTTGGAAATTAGCAGTAGCTAGATGACTGTTCCTGAAAAAAAAGTGACTTATCAACATTTAATATTGACTTATTTGGAGATTTTCCTGAAAATATTTACATCGAATGATAAGTTGAATGGAAGTGAAATGTGGCTGATCACCTGTAAAGACAAGAATCTCTTACTAGCTTATTGAAATGTGGTGCTCCAGAAGACTGTTGAAGGTTAGGTGGTAGGTTGGATAACTATGAAAAGGCACTGAACTGAACTGAAAAGGAAAGAAGTAAGGCACAATTAGATTAAAAGAAGTAATAAATTAATGGACACATCCTGAGGCTTCATGGGCTAGTTATAGTTAATATATTAATGGAGGGAAACATGAGTGGTAAAAACTGTAGAGGGTGGTCAAGATGTGACTACCGTAAGCAGGTTCAGGTGGATGTAGGTTGCAGTAGTTATACAGAAATTGACACATTGTGATGAAGAGTTGCATCAGATACTTTTGGCTTTAGGTGAGATGCTGTCATTTTGTGCTGTTGTAAAGTGAAGTATGTAATTGGGTTTAACTGTCAATGTCATCTGTAAATATTTTCAGGAAAATCTGACAATCGGGATACCAGTTACTTTGGAATAAGGCTGGGCATCTTGGACATATTCTGAGTCGTGGTCACCTTTGTGCTCAGACGGCAAAGACTACCAAATCCACTGGTTAGTCCCTCAACCGTTTGGGGTAAAACTCAATGGGACCCGAGGAAAGTAAGGCTAGCAACCTGCTTCCCTGGTACTTTAAATATGATGCTGTCAACAGTCAGAGCAAAATGCCTCAGACCTTTGGAGGTGACAGAGTCCCACCTCTAATTGACAAACCAGGGACTCCTAAGATATGGCTCGGCAAACGAATGGTAATGAGATGGAGAGCTATTAATATCAATGGTGGCTACTCTGGGAAGAAGGTAGAGTTGGCAGAGGCTGCATTTAAGATGGGGCTGGATGTTTTAGCTGTTAGTGACATTCGTGTAAGGGGTGAGAAAGAAGAGGAAGTGGGAGAATACAAGGTCTACCTGTCAGGAGTCAAAGCAGGAACAGCACAATGGGGTGTAGGGCTTTACATCAGGAGAGAAATGGAACTCAGCGTAGTTGCAATAAGGTATGTAAACGAACGACTGATGTGGATAGATTTGACAGTGACTAGCAAGAAAATTAGGATTGTGTCAGTATATTCGCATTGTGAAGGGACAGATCAAGATAAGATGGATAGTTTTTATGACACACTCAGTGATGTAGTTGTTAGAGTAAAGGACAAGGACAGTGTTCTGCTCATGGGTAATTTTAATGCCAGGATTGGAAATCGAACAGAAGGTTATGAAAAGGTTATGGGTAAATTTGGAGAGGATATGGAGGCCAACAGGAACGGGAAACAACTCTTGGATTTATGTGCCAGTATGGGCTTAGTAATCATAAACTCCTTTTTTCAACATACGAACATTCATCGGTATACTTGGGAAGGCAGGGGAACCAGTTCTGTCATTGACTATATAATATCAGATCATGAATTCAGGAAGGCTGTGAGGGACACACGTGTACTCAGGCGATTCTTTGATGACACTGATCACTATTTAATCTGCAGTGAAATTGGTATTGTCAGGCTGAAACTGCAGGTCGTCATGTCCATATGTAGGAGGATAAGAATGGAGAAACTTCAGGATAAGGAAATTGGGCACAAGTACATAACAGTGATCTCAGAAAGGTACCAGTTAGTTGAATGTAGTCAATTAGTCATTGGAAAAGGAATGGACAAGGTACAGGGACACAGCACTAGAAGTGGCTAAAGAATGTCTTGGAACAGTAGTGTGTAAAGATAGGATGAAGCAAACAGCTTGGTGGAATGACGCAGTCGAGGCAGCCTGTAAAAGGAAAAAGAAAGTGCATCAAAAATGGCTACATACTAGAACTCGGATAGACAGAGAAAGTTATGTTGAAGAAAGAAAGAAAGCCAAACAGATAATTGCAGCATCCAAGAAGAAATCTTGGGAAGACTCTGGAAACAGGTTGGAGACTTGGGGTCAGGCTGCTGGAAAACCATTCTGGAGTTTAATTAGCAATCCTCGAAAGGGAGGTAAGAAGGAACTGACAAGTATTTTGGACAGGCCAGGAAAACTGTTGGTGAATCCTGTTGATGCCTTGGACAGATGGAGGGAATATTTTGAAGAGTTGCTCAATGTAGGTGAAAATACGATCAGTAATGTTTCAGATTTCGATGTACAATGGGATAGGAATGATGATAGAAATAGGATCACATTTGAGGAAGTGGAGAATATGGTAAATAGATTGCAGTGCAATAAAGCGGCTGGGGTGGATGAAATTTAAGTTGGAAATCATGAAATACAGTGAAATGTCAGGTCTTAAATGGCTACACAGGATACTTGAAATGGCATGGGAGTCAGGACAGGTTCCACCAGACTGGACAAAAGCAGTAATCACACCAATCTTTAAACATGAAAACAGAAAAGATTGTAACACCTACAGAGGTATCCAGAGGTATCTCTTTAATCAGTGTTTTGGGTAAAATCTTCTCAGGTATTGTTGAAAAAAAAGTGCGAGTATTAGTTGAAGACAAATTGGATGAAAATAAGTGTGGGTTGAGACCTTTAGAGGTTGCCAGGACCAGATCTTTAGCTTACGGCAAATAATGGAGAAATGTTAAGAGTGGAACAGGGAATTGTATCTATGCTTTATAGATCTAGAAAAGGCATATGACCAACTTCCTAGGAGGGAGTTATTGTCTGATCTTCGAGATTATGGAATAGGAGGCAAATATTTGCAAGCAGTTAAAAGGTCTTTACATAGTCCGGCAGCAGTTACAGTTGACGGTAAATTAAGTTCATGGTTCAGATTAGTTTCATGGGTAAGACAAGGCTGCAACCTGTCTCCACTGTTGTTCATAATATTTATGGATCATATGTTGAAAGCAATAGACTGGCTGGGTGAGATTAATATATGTGAACACAAAATAAGCAGTCTTGCATATGCAGAATCCTTAGTTGTGATGTCAGATTCGATTGAAAGTTTGCAAAGTAATATTTCAGGCAGAAATGTAAGGACTATGGTATGAAGATTAGCATCTCCAAAACGAAAGTAATGTCAGTGGGAAAGAGATATAAACGGATTGAGTGCCAAATAGGAGGATCAAAGTTAGACCAGGTGGATGGTTTCAAGTACTTAGGATGCATTTTTTCGCAGGATGGCAATCAAAGAAAAAACTGGGAATGAACTCTATAGATGTAGCAGTCAGGGCGAACAGGCTTAGAAGGTGGGGTCATGTTACACACATGGGAGAAGCAAGGTTACCCAAGAGACTCATGGGTTCAGCAGTAGAGGGTAGGAGGAGTTGGGGTAGACCAAGGAGAGGGTACATGGATTCGGTTAAGAATGATTTTGAAGTAATAGGCTTAACATCAGAAGAGGCATGAATGTTAGCACTGAATAGGGATCATGGAGGAATTTTATAAGGGGGACTATGCTTAAGACTGAATGCTGAAAGGCATAATCAGTCTTAGATAATAATGATGATGATGATGATGATGATGATGTCATCTGTATTATTTGGACAATAATTTTATTGGGGCCTTTTATAATGGTACTCTTTCTTGTGAGTTCCTTTCATGTAGCAGCCTTAATTTGAGAAAAGGGCAGCTGACTCGGAAAACATGTAATTATGATATTCTTTTTGTCACTATGATGTAAGATGTAGTCCAGTTATTTTTTGTGGGTTGTTAAATATTTTTCAATTATATTACATTTTGCTCAACATAGCTAGTTAACAAGACTTACTACTTTTGTGATAAACTTTCTAATCCAGAAAAATGATTACCAATAAATTATCATGAAAAAGAACAACATTTATGAGACATGGAACTCTTCCACTCACCTTCTTTGACCTGCGAAGCAGACACAACGGTGGTTGTCGTGGACTAACTTCAGTCAGCTGTTGCACGTGGAGTAAAAAAACACCCTCATATGAAATTAAAAAAAAATAACAAGAAGAATCGAATACTTGTGGAATGAAACATTAAATACATGACATACCTGTACTACTCCATTAAACAAAATTTTCAGATTAAAAATCACTTTTGGTTGTGCAAGTGTCAGGAGTATGAATGCTAGTGTTAACAATTTCATGACATTACAAAGAACCCTTGCTAGCAGTGCATTTACTGGTAAGGAATCTGTTTTTATTATTAATACAGCACTTGGCAGTCTTACCTGCCATATCAAAACTTACTGACATTAAGAGTTGAAATTCTACCTATGGACAGTTTGTTTTATTTTATGCTTTTTTTTTTTCATTTACTAGTTATTCAGTATATGATTGAGCAGTATTCATCAACGTATACGTGAAAAATAAATTCGGAGCCCTGTGTTTATACAGACAGTTCTTCTCGCATACATAAAGAGTTCACTTCATATTTTATGATTCTGGTAGTTCATAAGTGACACCATGTGCAGCTAGGTAATTTGTCCACACAACCTTACAATAAAATTAATTAGGAGAATATGATATCATGCAGTAATTATCTGTGTTCTGTTTTTGTGTTATTCTCTGTTACCTACTTGAGGATTCATTATTTCGATGACTCATGGTCCACTTACATAGATCGCTTTTTTCTGTGGTCCATAATCAGTATGAATGAAATTAATTAATGTTCCATGCAATTAAAAGAAGCATATGCAATGACTTTGCTCACTCCTAACTTTTTAAACATTATGAAGCTCTAGCGGAAAATAAATACTTTGGGAGTTGAGGAGACCACCCACCAAAAAGTAGAACCATTGAATCATTGAAACTGTGTGAGGTGCTGCGGTCATGGACTGTGTGGCTGGTCCTGGTGGAGGTTAGAATCCTCCCGGGTGTGTGTGTGTGTGTGTGTGTGTGTGTGTGTGTGTGTGTGTGTGTGTGTGTGTGTGTGTGTGTGTTTTTGTCCTTAGGATAATTTAGGTTAAATAGTGTGTGAGCTTAGGGACTGATGACCTTAGTAGTTAAGTCCCATAAGATTTCACACACATTTGAACATTTTAATCATTGAAAGGCACACAAAAAAAAGCAAGAAAACTTGCCATCTAGGGAGCAGTGAAAGTGCTGTCTAGGAGGTGTAAGTATGGACATCACCCCTTTCCCCTTTTCTACATGCTTCCCCTACTCATGTCCTCACCACTACCTGAGCTGAACCTAGCAAACTATGCCCTCAGAAATGTTTTCTGGTACATGTACGCTCAGTGCACTACATGTCACTCACTTGAAAATAATGATACCTGAATTAGCAGACAGCACACTGAAATAATGATTTTTTGAATCAGAAGTAGATAGACACTTATTTGAAACAAATTATTATGGTTGCAAAACCATATGTCTAGAAAATGCATAGGAAATGCAGTAGTGTGGCAGCAACCTCTCTGTATTAATGTGTTATAGTGTGTTTTAGATGGTGTGTTCTAGCCAAGTATGTTATTACTGCTTATCCGTTCAACCACAGAGCTATTTCAGTACTGATTATGTGAACATTTAAGCACTGCTTAATTTTGTGTGTTAGTTTTAATCTTGGTGCAAAGCAGAAAATTCAGGTCGCCTGCTCTTTGCTTGTAAGGCTGACGTACATGCCAGCACAGGCTGTGTATGCTAGTTGAGTGTTCAGTCTTTCATTGATTTGTTATGTTTGGAGGGGGGGGGGGGGGGGGGCTGGAGATGACAGGACAGGGAGTGGAGACAGGGAACAGTGATCTCAGCTTTGAGGAAGGGGAGGAACAGAGTCATTTGAAGGAATGATAATGCTGTCAGTGAACTTAACTCAAATGCTTTCCTTCAGAAAGTCACACTCTTGCAGAGTTCCAGTGTGGCATACGAACTTAGTCTTCCAGCATGTAATCATCACTTCCTTCAAGTAAATTCTACACATTATTCATTCTGATGGTGTTCATAGTCAACCCGTCTCCAACTACCTGGCTACAAGCTGTTGCAGTCTGTATTTTCCTTCCTTCCATTCTTCCTTCCTTCCTTCCTTCCTTCACCTTTTCCCGTAGTACCATTTATATTCCTCTGTTGTTCAATGTCAACATGGCAGACTTTCACCAGATTATTAGCAGTTTCCTCACCCCTTTCTGACTTTAATGCCCATTATTCGCTTTGAGGTTCTCCCAGAACCTGTCCGAGAGGTGCCCTTTTGGCTGACCTCAATCAACTTAACCTCATCTGCCTAACACAGGAGCACCATGTTCCGTGTAGACTCCACACCCACCTATTCCCATTTGGACCTCGCCTTCTACATTGCCCATCTTGCCCATTGTCTTGAGTGGTCCATTGTCTCTGACTTGAGTGAAATTTACTGTGTGCTATCCATTTGGTGACTCCTACCCCAGTTTCATGCATACCAAAGTGACAGCTTTTTTGAGGTCGACTGGTGGCCTTATTCCTCCATGGTTACCTTTGATGAACAACGTTCCTCCAGTTTTGAAGACCAGTACAATGTTTTACAAATGTTATCCTTACCACCAGAGACTGTTCCATTCCTTGCACTTCCTCCTTATGGCACCGTGTCCCAATGCCTTGGTGGACAGAGGCATGCTATGGCGCAATTCACTTGCAGAGATGTGCTCTCTGCATTTTTAGCCATCATCCTACAATGGCAAAATGCTTCGTTATAAACAGTTGCATGCACAGTGTCACTGCATTCTTCGGGATAGCAGAAAAGCTAGCTGGATTTCATTTACTAGCTCTTTTAACAGTTCTACACTCTGTTCTTCGACAGCTCTCAGTGACCAAGGTCCATTCCCCATTTTCTGGCCTGACAGTCGCAGATAATGTCAGTGGACTCTATTGCTGTATCCCACATCTTGGGCCGCTATTTTGTGGAGATTTCAAGCTCCACCCACTATCACCCTGCCTTCCTCCATTGGAAACGAATGGAGGAGTCTTGGGTGATACACTTCTCTTCTCAGAATTGTGAGTGCTGCAGTGTCACCTTTACTATTAGGGAACTAGATCATGTTCTCAATTCATCCTTATCCTCTGCCCCAGGGTCAGAAATGTTCACATTCAGATGTTGCAAAACCTTACTCTTGTGGGCAAGCACTTTCTCCATTATATGTACAATCATATCTGGGTGGAGGGCACATTTCCTGGACACTTGCGTGAAGCCTCTGTCATACCCATAGCTAAGCCCAGTGACAAACACCTTCCATCTAGTTACTGCCCCATTTCTCTCACCAGCCGTGTTTGTAAAAGTATGGAATGTATGATTCATGCCTGGCTGATATGGGCTCACAATGGTCTCATAATTTACTAACCACTGCACAATGTGGATTTGAGCGCTCCTTTCTGAAATTGACCATCTCATCACTTTGTCCACCGCTGTTATGAATGGTTTTCTGCAGAAATACGAGGCTGTGGCCATGTTTTTTGATTTAGAGAAAGTCTAAGACACCTGCTGGATGACTGGTATTCTCCGTACTCTGTACATGTGGGGCTTCTGTGACCGCATGTCCTGTTTCCTTCAGGAATTTTTAAAAGACAGAGTTTTCAAAATATGTGTGGGTTCTGCCATGTTGCTCACCTTTATCCAGCAAAACAGTGTGCATCAGGGTGTCATCCTGAGCATCATCCTCTTTGCTATTGCCATTAATCCTATAATGGTCAGTCACAACCTTCACACGGAACTTCACGATAGTACCTTTTCGTACACTGCTGGCTCTCAGACTGACTATGGTGTTGGATGTGCCTTTGTCATTTTCTTTGACGTTTTTCGGTATTGTCTTCCGGAACACTGTTCAGTATCTACAGTAGAGCTCTTTGCCCTGTATCAGGCCATGCAGTACTTCTTGCAACACAGGATTTTCAATTGCATCATCTGCTCCAGCTCTCTGTGCCCTTCAAGTCCTCTATGTGCTGTACACTGTCCATTCCTTAGTGCAATGGTCCAGGACAGTTGTTACTTGCTCGCCATTATGATGTTTATGTGGATTCCTGGTCACATCAGTCTGACAGGAAACGAAGTCGCTGACATTCCTGCCAAGGCTGCAGACCTCGTACTTCAGCCCACTAGTTCTTACATTCCCTCCAGTGATATGTGTTGCCATTTGTCAGCAGGTGGTGTCACTTTGGCATCACCACTGGTCCTCCCTTCATGGGAACAAGCTCCGGGTTATTAAGCCTCTCCCAGCAGCTTGGACGACCTCCTCTTGGCTCTCTCCAGCAAGGAGTTCATTTTAACTAGGTTGCGCATTGGGCACTGTCTTTTTAGCTATCACCATTTCTTAAGTGGTGCTCCCCCACCACATTGTGTTCAACTTTTGATGGTCCGCCATTTCCTGATTTAATGTCCATTTTCCTTAACTGCTTATATTCTCATTTGTGTTTGCTGTCTGAGTTATCAGCCATTTTAGAAACTTGCGG
The DNA here is from genome assembly GCF_023897955.1 of Schistocerca gregaria. Taxonomy (NCBI): domain Eukaryota; kingdom Metazoa; phylum Arthropoda; class Insecta; order Orthoptera; family Acrididae; genus Schistocerca; species Schistocerca gregaria. The sequence goes on from NC_064922.1 coordinate 653,662,032, forward strand.
GCTGTCAACCGCAAATTACTTTTTACCCATCGCATCAGTATGGTGAAGGACATTTACTCTTTAGTTTAGGATCTCAGTTTTTCTTTGGTGTATTTTATAGACCTTCCTCCATGTCCCTGTTTTCAGCTCTTTCCTTCTGTTATTTGGGCTTAATGTGTAGTGGTTTTTAACTCCTCTCTTTGCCTTAGTGTTATATGGTTCTGGCATGGGTGTGTATGATCCTGGTTGTTTTTGTGCCCTAAAATGGAACAAAACAAAACAACATATTGTTACTGTGCAATCCTAATTACATACACCACATCTCAAAGATTATGCACCACATCTCAAAGATTGAAGCCCTCACCCTCCAACACCTCAAAGAGCATTCCAGTTACCATTTCCGTAAGATGTGCAACCTGTTGATACCCTACTCCTGCCTTGGAATATGACTACCCGTCACCACTTATCCTGCCCATAGTGCCCTTGTCAACTGCAAATAGCACCCAGACTGTGCCTAGCAGATCTTTTAAATTTGCCACATCATGCAAAACTCCCAATACTCCTTGACATCCAGAACTCAAAAAGACGCAAAACATTGTTGTTGACCTTTTCTTCAAAAACCTCAGATCCACAGAAGTATCAGTCCTGTCCAAAGCCCTCAACTTCAGCTCCACATCCAAGTTTAACCATGTTATACTTGAGAAAGTCAGACTCACATTCCCAATCCCACCAGTGAAAACCTATCCTTGCCACCAATCCCTCTAACCAAAGCCAACCTAACCCCAATATTTAACCCTGCCTCTCCCATTTCATACCACCATCCAACCATGATCTCCACTCCCCTCTCCCCCCCAACCACCCCCTGGTCACTTTCCAGGAATTCATTACCTCCAACTTGGCCTCACTATCCTTCTGCTGATTCTGTTGTAAGAGCACTAACCCTCCAGCGGAAGTAACGACAGCTATAAAGATCTCAAAACAAGTCCTGATCTAATCATCCTTCCTGCAGACAAAGGCTCCATCACTGTCATGATGAACTGCAGTGATAACCTAATAAAAGGCTTCCACCAAATGTTATGACTACTCCACCTATGAACTCTGCCCTAGTGATTCCCTCCTAAAAGTCCATCATAAGATCCAATACGTACTGAAATCCTTAGGCCCAGCCCAGAAATCTCCCTCAAGTTCATCTCCCTCCCACTATCAATGACACCTTGCATGTCCACCTTCTACATGATTCCCAAAATCCATAAACCCAACAATCCTGGATGGCCTATTGTAGCTGGTCATTGTGCTCACACTGAAAGCTATTCCATTCGGGGTGTTGATGCAAGTGACTAGGTATCATGCAACTGGTTGAAGGTGTTGGCTAGCACGGGGCCCCAGCCCTTGCAGCACTTTTTCCCTCCCGTGCTGTATGTCTATTCTCTTGCTATTCTTTTTCCCCTCCTTTAGGGAACTTGTCTGTGATATTATTGGGAATGTTATACATTGTATCACTGACCTGCAAACAGTCTGAACTTTCTTTTTGGCTCCCTTTTCCTTTCCTTGTGTCCCTTCTCGTCTGTTTTCTTCTTCCTCCCTGTGCACTCCTGAAGGACGGCACACGCGTCTGATGCGTAAAAGGTGACTGGGTAACACGTAATTCCCAGCCTCGGGTCGACAGGTAGGGTTCACATGGACCCCCTGGCACAGTCCAGGCCCAGGGAGGGGTGATTGCCTGAGCTGTAACCTTCCCAGATTGCCCATTGGTCCCTCTGTCAGGTGTTCAGGAGGTGTGACCTGAGGTGTGAACAATAACCTGAAATGGGTGCGCCCACTTGTGAAGAGGGCCCCAGTTGGAAGAAGCGCACCATCAGAGACACTGGCAATCATGGGGGATTTCCTCATGATGAGTCAATCATGCTCCACATCAACGTTGACGAAACGTTAACATAATGAGGCTACTGATTTGTAGACCCTTCCTGCTGCACCATGGTTTCCTTGTGCTGTCACATACTGAAGACTGTCAGTCCATTGCCACGGTCAATCCGTTTATTATTCAGAAAGATGTGGTTGCCATTGCTAGCCCTGTGAAATCCTGCTCTGGCACTTTGCTTTTGGAGACAGCTTCTGATTCTGAAGTGCAACACCTGCTTGCTGCCTCACTTCTCCACCGCTACCCTGTTTGTGTCAAGGCACATAGAACTTTGAATTTTTCCCGTGGTGTAATTTACACCAGGCTCCAAGATGGTCTAACTGAGGCTGAAATACAATCTTACCTCTCTGATCAGGCTGTCATTGCTGTCCATTGTGTAATGAAAAAGGTTGATTCCTCCTTGGTGCCCACCCGCGCTGTTTGCCTCACATTTGATAGGGTGGTGCTGCCGTCCAAGATTAAAGCATGCTATGAAATAATCACAATCTGGCCGTGCATTCCAAATCTGATGCACTGCTACCACTGTCATCAGTTCAGTCACACTATAACGTCTTGTCGACACCCAGCCAAGTGCTTAACCTGTGGCAGGGATGCACATGAGGGCGAATCTCCGCTTCCTTCTCCCCTTTGTATCAACTGCAATGGCGGCCATGCCACCGCCTCCTGGGATTGTCCCATGTATGTAGATGAGTGGGCTATTCAAGGGATTCATGTAAAGGAATAAGTACCTTACCCAGTAGCTCGTAAGTTACTGGCTAGTTACAAATCCTGTGTTCCCTTATCTGGTATGTGTAGTTCAGTTCTTGTTACCCCTTGCTCCATGAAGGACATGGCCATGCAGACTTGTACCTCTACTGGATGGTGGCCATTTTATATTTACTTAACACTATCACCCAATATTCATTTAGTTCATTTATTTTTAATTACGCAATATTAAACAATAGGAGCTTTCACTTTTATGTTTAGGTTTATTGTCAGTAAAAAGTACATTGTTACTGGGTGTGGAGTTGTAAAAGTACATTATTGCTGGGTGTGGCACTGTTATAGTCAGTCTGTTTTGAAACCTCTGTTAGAGTGGATGTACATACTTCGAGAGTGTAGAATGTGTTATGTGCTTTGTTCTGTGTGTAATTTGTAATTAATTTCGAGAGATTAACTGGAATGCAATAACATGGATGAACAGTGCTCTGTTGGGCAGATAGCAGCTTAAGCGTGTCACAAAACAGTTTATGGTTCCGTTTCAAACAAGTTGAAAAAATGTCAGTGACTTTGATGAAGACAGACAAATTTTGTTTAAATTTCAACTAAGTTCTTCTGTAACATCAGTGTGTGAGTATCATGAGAAGAAATATATTCTGAAGAACAACCACATTTTTGGAATAAAGTGCTGTGATCAACTTAAAGTTCATAAAAAGCCTATTAATAAAGGTTTGAGGGAAATAAAACTAGAACATTTGTCCTTATTTTATGAGAGTGAAACAGCTTCCCAAGTAAAACGTAATTCATTCATGGAAATTCCCTGTGCACAAATTGTTACTCAAAACTATTTGTTGTGAATCCAGAACTAGAATCATGTAACCTTGTTAATAACATTTATATTCCTAATGAGGAAACTGTTAGCATATTGGATTTCGCTTGTTCTGTGTTAGATGTATCTCCAACTTAGAAAATAATAAAATTAAAAGACTATGAATCATGCTTTTATAATACAGATAACAACATTATTTATAAAGAAGAAGAAAACCTACCACCAGCATCATTTGACACTGAATATTTGACCATAATAGAGAAAATAAAAATTAAATGTTCAGTGACATCTAAAGAGGAAAAAGTTAAAATTTTAATTTACTACCTGACTCATGGTCAAGAGAAAAAAATATTTCATGAATTCAATGTTTCTCATTGTTTGGTTAAACTAACCTGAAAATTAGTGAACGAGCAATGCATTCTTCCAGTTTCAGGAAAGAAGAAAGGAGTAGGTCTAAGTGAAGAAACAATTAAGCTGATAAACTATTCAGATGGAAGTGGTAGTCAGTATAAGAACTCCCCTTCCTCTTCCTTCGCCTTTGCCCCCTCTTCCTTCGCCTTTGCCCCCTCTTCCTTCACCTTTGCCCCCTCTTCCTTCACCTTTGCCCCCTCTTCCTTCACCTTTGCCCCCTCTTCCTTCCTTCACCTTTGCCCCCTCTCTCTTCCTTCCCCTTTGCCCCCTCTCTCTTCCTTCCCCTTTGCCCCCTCTCTCTTCCTTCCCCTTTGCCCCCTCTCTCTTCCTTCCCCTTTGCCCCCTCTCTCTTCCTTCCCCTTTGCCCCCTCTCTCTTCCTTCCCCTTTGCCCCCTCTCTCTTCCTTCCCCTTTGCCCCCTCTCTCTTCCTTCCCCTTTGCCCCCTCTCTCTTCCTTCCCCTTTGCCCCCTCTCTCTTCCTTCCCCTTTGCCCCCTCTCTCTTCCTTCCCCTTTGCCCCCTCTCTCTTCCTTCCCCTTTGCCCCCTCTCTCTTCCTTCCCCTTTGCCCCCTCTCTCTTCCTTCCCCTTTGCCCCCTCTCTCTTCCTTCCCCTTTGCCCCCTCTCTCTTCCTTCCCCTTTGCCCCCTCTCTCTTCCTTCCCCTTTGCCCCCTCTCTCTTCCTTCCCCTTTGCCCCCTCTCTCTTCCTTCCCCTTTGCCCCCTCTCTCTTCCTTCCCCTTTGCCCCCTCTCTCTTCCTTCCCCTTTGCCCCCTCTCTCTTCCTTCCCCTTTGCCCCCTCTCTCTTCCTTCCCCTTTGCCCCCTCTCTCTTCCTTCCCCTTAGCCCCCTCTCCCTTCCTTCCCCTTTGCCCCCTCTCCCTTCCTTCCCCTTTGCCCCCTCTCCCTTCCTTCCCCTTTGCCCCCTCTCTCTTCCTTCCCCTTTGCCCCCTCTCTCTTCCTTCCCCTTTGCCCCCTCTCTCTTCCTTCCCCTTTGCCCCCTCTCTCTTCCTTCCCCTTTGCCCCCTCTCTCTTCCTTCCCCTTTGCCCCCTCTCTCTTCCTTCCCCTTTGCCCCCTCTCTCTTCCTTCCCCTTTGCCCCCTCTCTCTTCCTTCCCCTTTGCCCCCTCTCTCTTCCTTCCCCTTTGCCCCCTCTCTCTTCCTTCCCCTTTGCCCCCTCTCTCTTCCTTCCCCTGTGCCCCCTCTCTCTTCCTTCCCCTGTGCCCCCTCTCTCTTCCTTCCCCTGTGCCCCCTCTCTCTTCCTTCCCCTTTGCCCCCTCTCTCTTCCTTCCCCTTTGCCCCCTCTCTCTCCCTTCGCCTTTGCCCCCTCTCTCTCCCTTCGCCTTTGCCCCCTCTCTCTCCCTTCGCCTTTGCCCCCTCTCTCTCCCTTCGCCTTTGCCCCCTCTCTCTCCCTTCGCCTTTGCCCCCCCTCTCTCCCTTCGCCTTTGCCCCCCCTCTCTCCCTTCGCCTTTGCCCCCCCTCTCTCCCTTCGCCTTTGCCCCCCCTCTCTCCCTTCGCCTTTGCCCCCTCTCTCTCCCTTCGCCTTTGCCCCCTCTCTCTCCCTTCGCCTTTGCCCCCTCTCTCTCCTTTCGCCTTTGCCCCCTCTCTCTCCCTTCGCCTTTGCCCCCTCTCTCTCCCTTCGCCTTTGCCCCCTCTCTCTCCCTTCGCCTTTGCCCCCTCTCTCTCCCTTCGCCTTTGCCCCCTCTCTCTCCCTTCGCCTTTGCCCCCCCTCTCTCCCTTCGCCTTTGCCCCCTCTCTCCCTTCGCCTTTGCCCCCCCTCTCTCCCTTCGCCTTTGCCCCCCCTCTCTCCCTTCGCCTTTGCCCCCCCTCTCTCCCTTCGCCTTTGCCCCCCCCCTCTCCCTTCGCCTTTGCCCCCCCTCTCCCTTCGCCTTTGCCCCCCCTCTCTCCCTTCGCCTTTGCCCCCCCTCTCTCCCTTCGCCTTTGCCCCCCCTCTCTCCCTTCGCCTTTGCCCCCCCTCTCTCCCTTCGCCTTTGCCCCCCCTCTCTCCCTTCGCCTTTGCCCCCCCTCTCTCCCTTCGCCTTTGCCCCCCCTCTCTCCCTTCGCCTTTGCCCCCCCTCTCTCCCTTCGCCTTTGCCCCCCCTCTCTCCCTTCGCCTTTGCCCCCCTCTCTCCCTTCGCCTTTGCCCCCCCTCTCTCCCTTCGCCTTTGCCCCCCCTCTCTCCCTTCGCCTTTGCCCCCCCTCTCTCCCTTCGCCTTTGCCCCCCCTCTCTCCCTTCGCCTTTGCCCCCCCTCTCTCCCTTCGCCTTTGCCCCCCCTCTCTCCCTTCGCCTTTGCCCCCCCTCTCTCCCTTCGCCTTTGCCCCCCTCTCTCCCTTCGCCTTTGCCCCCCCTCTCTCCCTTCGCCTTTGCCCCCCCTCTCTCCCTTCGCCTTTGCCCCCCCTCTCTCCCTTCGCCTTTGCCCCCCCTCTCTCCCTTCGCCTTTGCCCCCCCTCTCTCCCTTCGCCTTTGCCCCCCCTCTCTCCCTTCGCCTTTGCCCCCCCTCTCTCCCTTCGCCTTTGCCCCCCCTCTCTCCCTTCGCCTTTGCCCCCCCTCTCTCCCTTCGCCTTTGCCCCCCCTCTCTCCCTTCGCCTTTGCCCCCCCTCTCTCCCTTCGCCTTTGCCCCCCCTCTCTCCCTTCGCCTTTGCCCCCTCTCTCTCCCTTCGCCTTTGCCCCCTCTCTCTCCCTTCGCCTTTGCCCCCTCTCTCTCCCTTCGCCTTTGCCCCCTCTCTCTCCCTTCGCCTTTGCCCCCTCTCTCTCCCTTCGCCTTTGCCCCCTCTCTCTCCCTTCGCCTTTGCCCCCTCTCTCTCCCTTCGCCTTTGCCCCCTCTCTCTCCCTTCGCCTTTGCCCCCTCTCTCTCCCTTCGCCTTTGCCCCCTCTCTCTCCCTTCGCCTTTGCCCCCTCTCTCTCCCTTCGCCTTTGCCCCCTCTCTCTCCCTTCGCCTTTGCCCCCTCTCTCTCCCTTCGCCTTTGCCCCCTCTCTCTCCCTTCGCCTTTGCCCCCTCTCTCTCCCTTCGCCTTTGCCCCCTCTCTCTCCCTTCGCCTTTGCCCCCTCTCTCTCCCTTCACCTTTGCCCCCTCTCTCTCCCTTCACCTTTGCCCCCTCTCTCTTCCTTCCCCTTTGCCCCCTCTCTCTTCCTTCGCCCTCGCCCCCTCTCTCTTCCTTCGCCCTCGCCCCCTCTCTCTCTCTCCGCCATCGCCCCCTCTCCCTCCGCCATCGCCCCCTCTCCCTCCGCCATTGCCCCCTCTCCCTCCGCCATTGCCCCCTCTCCCTCCGCCATTGCCCCCCACCCTCCTCCTCTGCCCCCACCCTCCTCCTCTGCCCCCACATCCGCCATGTCCCCTCCCTCCGCCCCTGCGCCCCCCTTCTCGGACGGCCCCTGCCCCCCCTCCCCTGCCCCCTTCCCCCCTTCTCGGTCGGCCCCTGCCCACCCTCCCTCTCGGTCGGCCCCTGCCCACCCTCCCTCTCGGTCGGCCCCTGCCCACCCTCCCTCTCGGTCGGCCCCTGCCCCCCCCCTCCCTCTCGGTCGGCCCCTGCCCCCCCCTCCCTCTCGGTCGGCCCCTGCCCCCCCCCTCCCTCTCGGTCGGCCCCTGCCCCCCCCTCCCTCTCGGTCGGCCCCTGCCCCCCCCCTCCCTCTCGGTCGGCCCCTGCCCCCCCCTCCCTCTCGGTCGGCCCCTGCCCCCCCCTCCCTCTCGGTCGGCCCCTGCCCCCCCCCTCCCTCTCGGTCGGCCCCTGCCCCCCCCCTCCCTCTCGGTCGGCCTTCAGCCCATTGGTCCCCCTCCCTCTCGGTCGGCCTTCAGCCCATTGGTGCCCCTCCCTCTCGGTCGGCCTTCAGCCCATTGGTCCCCCTCCCTCTCGGTCGGCCTTCAGCCCATTGGTCCCCCTCCCTCTCGGTCGGCCTTCAGCCCATTGGTCCCCCTCCCTCTCGGTCGGCCTTCAGCCCATTGGTCCCCCTCCCTCTCGGTCGGCCTTCAGCCCATTGGTCCCCCTCCCTCTCGGTCGGCCTTCAGCCCATTGGTCCCCCTCCCTCTCGGTCGGCCTTCAGCCCATTGGTCCCCCTCCCTCTCGGTCGGCCTTCAGCCCATTGGTCCCCCTCCCTCTCGGTCGGCCTTCAGCCCATTGGTCCCCCTCCCTCTCGGTCGGCCTTCAGCCCATTGGTCCCCCTCCCTCTCGGTCGGCCTTCAGCCCATTGGTCCCCCCTCCCTCTCGGTCGGCCTTCAGCCCATTGGTCCCCCTCCCTCTCGGTCGGCCTTCAGCCCATTGGTCCCCCTCCCCCTCCTCCTCTTGTCCCATTCTTGCTGCGCACTCCATCCCTCCCTCCCTCCCTCCCTCCCTTTGCCCTCCCCTCCTGTGCCCCTCTCACCCCCTCCCACCATCCTCCCTTCCCCCTCCCTTCCCCCTCCCCTCCCTCCCACCTCTCTCCCACTCCCCCTCCCCACCCCTCCTCCTCTACTCCCCTCCCCCCTCCCCCCTCCTCGCCACCCACATTCTGCTAGACTGACAAAAAAACACTATACAGGTGTTGGGTTGGGAAGTCATTCATAAGCCACCTTATTCACTTGATCTTGTGCCCTCAATTTTCATCTTTTCTGCTCCCTGTCAAACAGCTGTCAATGAACTTCCTTTCCAGATAAAAATGTGCCCCCAAACATAGCTTGATAAGGTCTTTGCCTCAAAACCACGTGCTCCTCAGGGGCTCAGCATTCGTTTGCTGAGTACGGGCTTGGCGACCCTGGAGTTCCTGAGCTGGGGACTGGTAAGCGCCACCAGTCCTCTGTTACTGTAAGCTCTGGTCATACTTCAGTGACCACCATGCAGCGCAGTGGTGGAATGTTGTGTGTTTTGGAGTGAGCTTGGTTGGTCAGTCCTCCCGAAAAGAAGTCTATGATCAATAGTAACAGGGCATTAGTGTGCCGTAACACTTGTATCGTAATCAAGCGAAATAGGAGACGATTTGAGAAGATATCCCCTTTCTATATTAACAAGGCATTGGAAGGCATTGCTCGAATGCTTTTGTGGGGACTGCTAATTCCACCCAAATATCTACGCTTCTGGGAAGTAAGGCCTTAAGTGACTACCCTATTGAGGCTTTATTGCATAACACCCTTAACTATAGTAAGGGCGGGGTTACCTGCTCCGATATAATGGAGATGGACCCCACAGAGTTGCGTGAAGAGTGGAAGAATGTGAACGTCAAAGAGGTGCAGAATTATATGAGGCAAGTCAATGGCAAATTGGAAAAATTGGCAACGTTTATTCTAACATTTAGTACCCCTGATTTACCAGAATATATCCTTGCCGGTTATATCTGCCTTAAGGTTCGCCTGTTTGTTCCTAACCCCATTCGATGCTATAAATGTCAAAGATTTGGCCCTACCACTATGGCATATAACGGGAAGGCTACTTGTGGCAATTGCGGAGGCTCCACTCAAAAGTCAGGGACTTCTTGTACACTGCCTCCAGAATGTGTAAGCTGCTCTGGGGATCACACATTGTGGAGCAGAAAGTGTGGGGTTTACAATGAGGAAAAGAAAATTGAAGAGTTGAAAGTACAGAGATGCATACCCTATGGTGAAGCTAAAAGGGCTTACAAAGTCATGCAACCACCGGTTTTTGCAACTTCTTCTGCATCAGCACTTAAAACACCAATAGCTAAGTGTGATGCTTTCACATAAACTCAGACCACAGATTCAAGTACGAGCACATGCACTTCTCACTGTACCTGTGGGGGAAAGGCTCCACTTGCAACTGATGTCACTCGGAAGTCATCAGCAGTAGACGTACCACCTAAGCCACATACCACTCCCCAACTTCGGAAGCCACATAAGCCATCCCAGCAACCCAGGCAGCTTCCTCCTCCTGTCAGTAAAGAAAAGTGTTCTTCTAAAAGTAGTTCTAAGTCCAAGAAAGCAGTAGGTAAGCCTTCGGATTGACGAGCGCTCTCCCTTTTTGATGGCGACTATGCTCTTGAAGATATGGACCTCCAATCAGAAGAACGCGGATCTGTCTAATGTCCCCCCTGACTCCCCGGTAAATCACCGCCTACGAGGGAGAAAGGAAAGAACCATCATCGCTAACCAATGGCTTCCATAGTGACCTCTGTGTTGCAGTGGAATTTGATTGGATATCGCTCACATTTGGAAGAATTTCAGCTGCTGGTCCAGGATAAACCATTCTGCATCTGCTTACAAGAAACGCATTTTAAAGTCGCAGACACAGCTTCATTACGGGGCTACCACATATACTGGAAAGACGATACCACTGTAGGCAGGGCTAAAGGTGGAGTGGCTATTTTTCTTGATGAAAGTTTTCTCGCCATTTACTATCACAGTGTGTTCTTTGTACCCCCCCTCCCCCATGACACTTTAGATGCGGGCGCACTGGCAGACCTCTTTCAGGCACTCTCGCACTCATTCCTTCTTGTGGGGGACTTCAATGCCCACAATGTGCCTTGGGCACTTGGCTACTACTTGCTCCAGGGGTCGGCTGATCGAGCGACATGTCTATTTTGAGGATATCTGCCTTCTGAATGCGGGTCAGATGACTCACTTTTCCACAGCTAAAGGGGCTTTTTCAGCTATTGATCTTTACTTTTGTTCCTCAGCTATTGCAGGTTCATTCCAGTGGGAAGTGACTCCAGATTTACATTCTAGTGACCACATTCCAGTGTGGATTCCTCTGCCGCCTTGGACAGTGACCAGCAGGAGACCATGATACAAAGGGCAAATTGGTTACTGTACAGTCGACAGGCTATTTTTGAACAAAAGGATTGTGCACAGGAGGCGGTGGCCCATATCACTCATGAGATCCAAAGGGCTGCCGCAGAGTCCATCCCCAGGTCTACTAACCGCCTCGGATGATGGCCTGTTCCATTGTGGAATGACGACTGTCGATTGGCAATCTGGGCCAGACGGACAGCTCTTCAGAACTTTAAATGGTATCCAACTACAGACATTCTTCATGTCTTCAGGTCTGTAAGAGCACGTGCAAGGCGAGTGATTAAAGAAAGGAAGGGGGCTTCCTGGAGGGAATTCGTGATTTCCATTAGTCGGTCCACTTCCGCTGCGCACGTTTGGGATTTCAGGCAAGGGTAGTCCACACCCCCTAACAGCCTTGTCAAATAATGGGGTTTTAGTGGACATGCCAGGAGAGATGGCTCACAGTTTAACTGAACACTTCTTTACTGTTACTAAGTCAGCCAGACAAGCTCCTGCTGTTCAGGTATTCTGTCGGACTGCAGAGATGAGGAAGCTCAATTTTTTCTCATGTAATGAAGAAGTCTACAACCTTCTATTGCCCATGTGGGAACTGGAATCAGCTTTATCTGCAACCAAAGATACTGCTCCAGGACCTGATGTGATCCACTATACAATGCTTCGTCATCTGTGCCCTGAAGTGAAAGATCAGCTTCTCTATTGTTTCAGTCAGATTTGGTTTAATGGACAGTACCCAACGATTTAGAAGGAGGCAATCTTAATTCCATTCTGGAAACCAGGTAAGGACCAGAGTGCCCCTAACAGTCACCCTTACTAGTTGTATGGGTAAGACTGTTGAACGCATGGTCAACCGCCGCCTCATCTGGCTGCTAGAGTCCCGAGGTTACCCGAGCCGCTCCCAGTGTCGTTTCAGGCACTACCGTTCCACTCTTGACAACTTAATTCTACTGGAGACGGTGATACAGGAGTCCTCCTTACATCGAAACCATTTAGTTTGTGTGTTTTTTGACACCGAAAAAGCATATGACGCTACTTGGAGGTACATCATCATTTGCCAACTTCATAAATGGGAACTACATGGACACCTGCCGCTTCTGATCCAATGCTTTCTCAAGGACAATTTTCGTTATCGCATTGGTGACGCCATATCTGATTGCTATGTTCAGGAGAATGGTGTGCCCCAGGGCAGTGCCCTCAATTTTACATTGTTTGCTATTGCAATCAATGGCATTTCCTCTGCAGTCAGGAGCCCTGTCGAATGCTCTTTGTTTGTGGATGACTTCGCAATCTTCTACTCTTCCTCTGATCTTAAGACGACGACGAGGCAGCTACAACTGACCATTTGGAGACTGGAAACTGGCCCCAGACAACTGGTTTTCGGTTCTCACATGAGAAGACTGTGCCCAGATAACTGGTTTTCAGTTCTCACCTGAGAAGGCTGTGTGTGTCAATTTTAATCATGCTTGTCGTAGTTTTATCCAACCAGAGCTTACAATGGGGGACCATATTTTACTTTTTCAAGAGACAGTGCACTTTTAGGGTTTTATCATTTGACTAGAAATTAACATGGCTCTCTCACATGATTGACCTACGAACAAAGGGATTCCGGTTGTTGAACATTTTGAGATGCCTTGGCGGAATAACATGGGGAAGTGACATGTCCCGCCTCTTAGGGCTTTATAGGGCATTTGTTTGATCACGGTTACACTATGGCGGTGTGGTCTGTGGATCAGCCCGTCCTTCCTACCTCTGGATGTTAGATGCTGTCCACCATGCGGGCGTTCGGATATCAAGTGGCACCTTTTGGACCAGCCCAGTTCAGAGTCTTTGTGCAGAGGCTGGTGAACCGCCACTCTGGGTCCGGTGACGTATCCTTTTGGATCGACAGGTGCTGAAAATCTCAGCATCACCCCAGTCATTGGTATTTAGTTCAGTGATTCAACCAGCCTTCGAATGACAATTCAGGAATCGGCCCCTAGTGACCCAGGCATTTGGTATACGTGCTACAGCGTGCCTCAAGGATCTGGATCTCTTGGGCATGAAAATACACACCCAGGGATGGAACACACTGCCACCTTGGTGTCTATGGGGGCCCAAAGTGATTTTAAGCTTGACGCAGCACCCGAAAAATTGTACTCCAGATATGATTCTTACAACTTTGTTTTCGTCTATTTTATTATTATTTATACAGATGGATACCAGCAGGGGAATGCTCTCGGTTGTTCTGTGGTTTCCCCTGACTGGGTTTTTAAAGTGAGTCTTCCAGAACAATTTACAAATTATTATGCGAAGTTATACGGCATTCTAATGGCACTGGAGAGGGTTCACAGACATCACCATACAAGTTTTCTTGGCTGTTCCGACTCTCTTAGTGCACTGCAAGTGATTCACCAAATGTATCTGGTAGACCTGCTGATTCAGCTCATCTATGACTGCTTACAGCAGCTCCAACACCATGACAAGGTGGTGATCTTTTGCTGCGTACCTGGCCACGTTGGGATACAAGGTAATAACATGGCTGATAAAGCTGCCAAGGAAGCATGTAGGGATGGTGCTGTCCATCAATGTCCCATCCAGTGGCATGCTATTATCTCATTTTCTGACAGATGCATCATGTGTTAGTGGGAGACTGAATGGTTTCAGGTGTTGGACAACAAGCTGCGGTCACTCAAACCGACCACAGAAGCTTGGCAGACTTCATGTCAGCCGCTGGAAGGAGGTTTTGCTTACCAGACTGCGCATCGGGCGTAGCTGTTTCACACATAGCTTCCTCCTCCGGGGGGGGGGGGGGGGGGGGGGGGGGTCCAATTTCTGTGAAGTTTACGGTGTGCCGCTTTCAGTTCAGCATATTGTGGTTGTGTGTGTTCTGTATACTGATAATAGGGCAGCCCTTGGTCTTGCTGGAGATCTGCCCACCGTCCTCGCAGATACTGATACCAGTGTTAAGAGAGTGGTGAAATATTGTGAATTATCAGGCGTCATCCCTAAACTGGTGGGGAAGGGTGGCAGACTTTAGTACATTATAAACTGCTCTGCATGTGGGACAGCCTTCGTCCCCACCCATGAGATTTCATGTTGATTTTTCGTCAGGGCACTGATGACCGTGATGTCGAGCACCCCCTCAACCCAACTCATCATCATCATCATAATCATCATCATCATCATCATCAAAACCACGTGATTTGTATAGTGGCAGAATTAGTTATCCCAGTGCTGACCAATTATTGTGAAAAAGGACCCTGTTACTGGTATGTGTTGTGTTTCTTCATCTTACAGAAAGTGCTATAAACGTATGCGCCAACTTAATATAATTCCTTTTCTACACTATTAGATGGGCCTCCAAGAACCACTGCTTTAGGATGTGGATTATCCATCATTTTATGAGGACCTTCATATCTGTGAAAAAACTTGAAGAGGTTGAAAAAAATCAGCCAACCAGTTATTTAGCTGATAACTTAGGGTTTGATATTTATAAAAATTTCTTCTTCAGAAGGGGTTGGCCTTATTACATCGCTTGGTGGTAAATTACATTAGCTGAAGCCAAGTGGCTCTTGTCATATATAAAATTGATATAAAAACCAGAAACATCACGTGCCATGGCTTAAGGTAGCAGCCATATTACATTCAGCATACATCAGAATAAATGCATAATTGTATTCACCCACTGGTGAAGGCTCTAGTCTATGAAAAATTGAGAGTCAAGAGAATAAAATATTTGTGTAACATAAGTATGGTGAATATTTATGTTATGCAAATAGCTGAGGGTGGTCATTTCGGACTGAAACCGGACATCGGCGGAAGAGTTGATATTGTTATCAGAGACTGGAATAAAAAACATTTGACAGTATTGGATCACTGTTTGTATACGCGATTATTCCGCAGTTGATGAAACTAAAAACATGTTCCAGAGGTATATCTGCAGTAGTTTACCAGAACATCCAGAGAAGCAAAGATGTAATGTCATAAAATTTTTATGTTATTAACTTCTTGGTCCAAATTGTTTTTTAAATTCCAGACAATTGTATAAAGTTTTCAGCAAAAGTTGTAGAGAATATTATTTTAGAAAAATGAAAGGAAACAACTGAAACAACTTACTAATCATTACCAACAATGACATAAACGTTTCTACATTTCTAATAGAAAGTAGCAGGCAAAAAGGAATACGCCTCAAGAATGAGATCGACAGGAAGTGCAAAATGGCTAAGCAGGCATGGCTAGAGGACAAATGTAAGGATGCAGAGGCTTATTTCACTAGGGGTAAGCAGGCATGGCTAGAGGACAAATGTAAGGATGCAGAGGCTTATTTCACTAGGGGTAAGGACCTTCAGAGAAAGGAGAACCACTTGTATGAATATCAAAAACTCAGATGGAACCCCAGTTTTAAGCAAAGAAGGGAAAGCAGAAAGGTGGAAGGAGTATATAGAAGGTCTATACAAGGGCGATGTACTTGAGGACAATATTATGGAAATGGAAGAGGATGTAGATGAAGATGAAATTGGAGATATAATACTGCGTGAAGAGTTTGACAGACACTGAAAGACCTAAGTCGAAACAATGCACCGGGAGAAGACAACATTCCATTATAAGTACTGACAGCCTTGGGAGAGCCAGTCCTGATGAAACTCTACCATCTGGTGAGCAATATGTATGAAACAGACTTCAAGAAGAATCCCAAAGAAAGCAGGTGTTGACAGATGTGAAAATTACCGAACTATCAGTTTAATAAGTCACAGCTGCAAAATACTACCATGAATTCTTTACAAACGAATGGAAAAACTGGTAGAAGCCGACCTCTGGGATGATCAATTTGGATTCCGTAGAAATATTGGAACACGTGAGGAAATACTGACCTTATGACTTATCTTAGAAGAAAGATGAAGGAAAGGCAAACCTATGTTTCTAGCATTTGTAGACTTAGAGAAAGCTTTTGACAATGTTGACTGGAATACACTCTTTCAAATTCTGAAGGTGGCAGGGGTAAAATACAGGGCGCGAAAGGTAATTTACAATTTGTACAGAAACCAGATGGCAGTTATAAGAGTCGAGGGACATGAAAGGGAAGCAGCGGTTGGGAAGGGAATGAGACAGGGTTGTAGCCTATCCCAGATGTTATTCAATCTGTATATTGAGCAAGCAGTAAAAGAAATGAAAGAAAAATTTGGAGTAGGTATTAATATCCATGGAGAAGAAATAAAAACTTTGAGGTTCCCCGATGACATTGTAATTCTGTCAGAGACAGCAAAGGACTTGGAAGAGCAGTTGAAAGGAGGGTATAAGATGAACATCAACAAAAGCAAAACGAGGATAATGGAATGTAGTCGAATTAAGTCGGCTGATGCTGAGGGAATTAGATTAGGAAATGAGACACTTAAAGTAGTAAAGGAGTTTTGCTATGTGGGGAGCAAAATAACTGATGATGGTCGAAGTAGAGAGGATATAAAATGTAGACTGGCAATGGCAAGGAATGCATTTCTGAAGAAGAGAAATTTGTTAACATTGAGTATAGATTTAAGTGTTAGGAAATCATTTCTAAAAGTATTTGTATGGAGTGTAGCCATGTATGGAAGTGAAACATGGATGATAAATAGTTTGGACAGGAAGAGAATAGAAGCTTTCGAAATGTGGTGCTACAGAAGAATGCTGAAGATTAGATGGGTAGGTTACATAACTAATGAGGAAGTAATGAATAGGATTAGGGAGAAGAGAAGTTTGTGGCACAACTTGACTAGAAGAAGGGATCAGTTGGTAGGACATGTGTTGAGGCATCAAGGGATCACCAATTTAGTATTTGAGGGCAGCGTGGAGGGTAAAAATTGTAGAGGGAGACCAAGAGATGAATACACTAAGCAGATTCAGAAAGATGTAGGTTGCAGTAGGTACTGGGATATGAAGAAGCTTGCACAGGATAGAGTAGCATGGAGAGCTGCATCAAACCAGTCTCAGGACTGAAGACAACAACAACAACAACAACAACAACAACAACAATGGAAAGTAAACAAATTTACATGTATAATAATCTTTGTTCTCTGGAGTCCTGTAAAACTACTGCAGATATACATCTGGGACATATTTTATTTGATTCACCAGACCAATAACAACAAAATAAATGTAAATCGTGCTTTACTTTAACCTCATACAGTTTTGTGATGCCTTCATATTAGCGATGTTGCTAAATTCGAGGAAAAATATTTTATTAACTGTAACTCTGCAGCTAAACATTTGTGGACCTATGTTTATATGAACTTTTTTCTTTAGTTTTACTTGTAGAATAACATATTAAAATATTTGCATATCTTTGTGAAACATCCGTTATATTGTCATGTGGATGTCAGTCTCATTCCAGTCTTTAGAATTAGCACTAGTTTCGTTACCTGTGTGTACTTTTCTGATTGTTTACTCAACGTGTTTGTGGCAGTCTCTAGAAGAGGAGTCAACCCCACTTCAGAGCTTTTCATCCCAGTCAACAGTGCTGTGAGACTTGTGATAATGTGGATTTACATGCAACTACTTCAGCTTTATCCGTCTTTATAATGGATTATAAACTTTTATATCGTGTCTTACCAGTTGGTCCACATTAAGCATCCTTATACCTCATGGGCAAAAGGAGCTCTCTCTCTCTCTCTCTCTCTCTCTCTCTCTCTCTCTCTCTCTCTCTCTCTCTCTCTCTCTCTAAAAAAAGGCTGCTAATGCCAGTTGGAACACATTTGGGAACTGCTTAGTAAGAGGATGGGAACTGATGCTGCCATTTATTTATTCAGTTGCTTAATGCTTTGACTAGAGTATGGAGGAAGTAGAACTTGATCTGTGACTTGATAGAAATTTATATTGTATATCATTTATCACTATTGTTGTTGTTAGGGTGCAATAATACTCATATTTGTAGCAGCTGCAATAATAATAATAATAATCTGTCCTAGTGGAGAAGACGTCATTAAAGTAGACATTTGAAAATGGTCTCTACCAAAAATAAAGAAATGAAATAAAGTGATAAAGTTAATCTATGAAGAAATATTGAAAATAGAAAAAAATCTTAGGATTGCGGAATGCAGCCTTGATACATCCACTATGTAAGAAATTCAGCAAATAAGACACTAAATACTACAGAATTTCTTTACAACCAGTTAAATATATTTTCAGAGACTCTACTAAACAATGTAGAAACTACACTGGATAGTCATCTAGGTGTCGTGGCTTTTTTTTTTTTTTTATGGAGGACTGATCATGTGCTGAACATATATTTAATTTGAAGTCAATCACTTGCCACAGATTACTGAACTCGAGAGATATTGTAAAAAAAATTGTTGATTCTCTATTAGCAGAGAAGCTGTACCTAAAGAAATGGGAGAATTTAGTGTAGAGTCTAACTTTGTAATTTGTGAAACACTTACATGGTATCTAAAGTGAAATATTTGGAAGAAATATCGCGGCCCTTTGAAACAAACACAGCTGTATGCCATGGTGATGGTCTATTTCCAATTCTTTTTAATCATTTTCTTCAAGAAAGGAAAAAGTGAGAATCTCAAATGAAAACCTGAATGAATATAAGATTTCACCAATAAGATTGTGAAGAGGAAGCAAAATATTTGAATAAACTATCTTGTGTGTGCAGATGACTTAGCTATACTTTCTGAAAAATGACTTCTGCTTTAATAAAAATTGTTTTAGAAGAATATAGACAGGAAAAAAATTATCAAACATTAAAGGAATGCCAAAATTTCTTAAAACAGTTGTTGGCCAGTTACAAGAGGCCAAAAAAATTTGAATATCTTGGGAGACAATACAAAAAATTGTTTAGAAAAAGTTTTTTTATAGAAGAAAGGCTACTTAAAATGGGAACGGCATATGGCCGAACTACATCTGCATCTACAGCTGTTAACTATGTTTTTTCTTCATGTCTTCTGGCCACTCCAGACTATTTTATTTTCCCTCTGTCAGCTGTTTACACACACACACACACACACACACACACACACACACACACACACACACACACACACACACACACACACACAAATTAAAGAAATGGTTGTCTAAAAGTGGAAATGCTTTTCAGTACAGTAGTGAAGTGAGAAGTGAGAATGTCTGTATGTATGTGAATGTCCAGCTTTAACACATCATTTAAGAAAATATTAGGATCATGTACAATATAATAGGTTGGAAGTTACGAATGAATGATGAAGTTTATGGAACATAATGGAAGTAATGAGAAAAAGAAGACTGGTGTTTTTCGAACATTTATGTCATGTGCAGGTTAGTAGATTAACCAAAAAGCTCTTCAAATAGTTGTTGACTAAGATGTCAACAAATTGGATCCATGGAGTTAAAATGATTTAGGAATATAAACACTGAAGAAACAGCTGACAGAAGAGTTAAAAATAAGCTGGTCTGGAGTGGTCAGGAGAGACAAGGAAGAAATATAGTAAACAGATGAAGGGTACTGAAGGAAAAAAAAAAAAGGAACTGTAATTGGCACTTGCTCTTTAGCTGAACCATCTAAGAACGGAAAAATAAGTTATTTCCTCAGTGTTAGTTTGAATGGCACAGTGCAATGTGAAATCTAGTCCACCAGAAAATAGTGTGCTGTCGCTTCCTGAACTGTACTGTGACGTACAAGGTAATGAAGGGAACTTTGATATTTAAATGGTATTGAATTCATAGTGTGACTTGGCAATTTTGACGTTTGCGAAGCTTTACTAGAACTAAATGAACTGATAACTAACCAAAAAAATCCTAGAGCACAGGCAAGGGATTTAGCCTTGAAACATTGGAATTGTGAGTTGACCTCTTCTGGCTCGTGTGTGTGTGTGTGTGTGTGTGTGTGTGTGTGTGTGTGTGTGTGTGTGTGTGTGTGTAGGGGGGGGGGGGGGGAGATATCAAAAATATCAGATGCAGTTTTTGATATTTCTGTCCTGTAAGTTCTTGTGTCCTGACGATCATTTATTTGGCCGTTTGCTCTTTAGCTCTTTAGCTTTTTTCAAACTAAATAAATAAATCAATAACAATTAGACTAAAATCCTTGATTTTTTATGTACACACTTTTTGGCTATTTGCAGTCCATGCTTACAATATGTTATTTATTAAGCTAATTCTTGGCATTTCAGGGTGACTACACAAGGACTGGAGAAAGGAAATTCACTGGAATGATGAAAGATGGAATGAACTCAGCTAACAGGTACCCACTATTTACTATAAAATTGTGTCAAACTATCTATAAACAAGGAGACGTATGTTTTATTTACCTGAGAAGGAAAACTGAGTAGCTGGTAGAAAAATTAAGGGACAACATAAATACAAGTAGAATGACAGCATATCTGTGGCTAGTGAAGTGTGTTGTAGGCAGATAAAATATGTCTTAGGTATTTTTTAGTGTGTGTGTGTGTGTGTGTGTGTGTGTGTGTGTGTGTGTGTGTGAGGGGGGGATGGAGATGGGATCGCGC
Organism: Schistocerca gregaria; assembly: GCF_023897955.1. NCBI lineage: Eukaryota > Metazoa > Arthropoda > Insecta > Orthoptera > Acrididae > Schistocerca > Schistocerca gregaria. The sequence goes on from NC_064922.1 coordinate 653,682,006, forward strand.
AAATGGTAACAGTCCCAAAACATGTTGTAAGGGCACCCAAGTGGTTACTTCTATATTTGTTAGTGACTCTCCATCCAAGGAAACATCAATCCAGTCCAAAAATTTTTCAAATGCTGCCTCTACCTTATTACAAGGACCCATAACTGTCAGGGTAGTATGTGAAATAAGTGCAAATTATGTTTTGTATGACTGATTGTTTTGAAATATCTTGTTGGTTGGAGATAATCCTGTTAGAGATATTTCATTATATTAGAGCTCAAAATATTGTCTAAGATTGTACAGTAGATGCATTCTACAAAATATCAATGCCAAGTTTTGTCGATAACTTTTGCAACCTTCTCATAGATGGGTGTAACACATACATTCTTTCTAGTGGGCACACACTATGGGCTGAGGTACTTTAAGGTTGTGGAAACATATTGGTACAGCTAAAATTTAAGGCAAATTGTAAAGCATACTTAGAAGGGGTCTTTCATTCTGTAGTGGTGTACATCTTGTTTTGAAACTTGCCATAGTGGGGCTCAATCCTGGAATCTTGTCTTTTGCTGGCAATACTGGGCAAGGTTCTGGATTGTGTTCCAGTCTGACACTTAGTTTTACTCTTCCAGAAAATTTCAAAATATATCAGTGTTATCAGCTGTGTACAACATCAGCTATGCCAGAATATGAGTGTGTAGCTACAAACTTTATTGTATACCCTGTTGTTGGGGTGACAATAATTGGAGCAAAGTTAGATAGCAGTTCCACAATTAGTTTCTATGTGAAAGGGCATTGCTTGTAATAGCTTAATCTTAACTAGTTAAATGTTCCCAGCTTTGTGTGGGTAACACTAAATACCTATGGCTGGACAGCTTGACTTGCAGTGTGGCACTGGTAATAAATTATATATACAAACCTTTCCTTGTGAATCAGTCTCTCCTTGTGAATCAGTCTCTCTGTTAGTGAAAACTACGTCAAAGCCTCTGCAGTAGTTTCTGAGCTTAGTCTTCACGTACAAACAGAAAAATGAGGTGTGGAACTTTAATTTATAATGTGTATGAATGAACAGTGTGATTTGCTAATCTCAGTTTATTGACAACTGTTTGAGCCCACATTTAAGGTGAGAACTGTAAATATGTCAGCCTTGTAGCATAGTCTGTGGCCAACCCACTGTGACAAGTGTGCATTATCAGTTCTAAATTAACTAACCTATTGTCTTGAAAGCTCTTTCCTAAAGAAAATGAGTTGGAAACTGCAATCTGACTTCTCTCACATTCTGAACTCTTGTAACTTAGGTTAGAAAATGTTTTACTTTAATGTTATACCCTGTTTTTTTTTTATTTTAAGGGGGGTGATTATTGCCTGTGCCCAAAGTGTGGGCAGGATAAAACTAACTGGAATGTACAAAAGGCATTCCCTGGCAAATGTGACTGACAGTCGAAGGATTGTACCAGACTTCTCATGACAAAAAACAGAAAATACAAAAAAAGTCCTTAGCTGTCAGTGCCAAAATGGTCAGTAAGTATCTGTACTGACTGGATATGTCCACTTTTAGCAGACCCTCTTTCTTCTGTGAGTCACTTTGGAATTGCGGGACTGATGACGTCACCATTTGGTCCCATAACCCCATCTCAGTCAATCAATCAGTATGTACCTATAGGATCAGACATGTAATGGTCTTAGACAGACATAGGCCTGAGGAACACTATAACCCACAATATACACCAGCATATGGGAAGGGAATATAAATGAATGTTGTGATACTAGATACAAGAACATTGAGAACCAAGATAAGGATTGTGGAACTTGAAATTTACTTAGCCAAGATCACTTTGGATGTATTGAATACATTTCAGATTGGAGCAAATAATGAAAACACAGTATTAAATTAATGGGTAATGGTATCAACTCACTGAATAGTAGAGGTACTGAGTTATCAGAAGACATGTAAACAAGACTGAGAACTTAATTAGCTTTTGGATGAATTCTTTTTGCCAGCCATATAGTACACATAAAGACATGCACTTCTGTAGCTTCAGTGTCTTGGCTGACTACACTGTGCTACCACTGAAGCTTGACTGGGATAAAGGTAGGGGAGAAAGGAGACGGGGAATTGGAGGAAGAAAAAGTTGGGAATGGTGGCTGACAAGTGGGAGGGAGAGGCAGCAGGTTCATAGGAATGAATGTGGCATCAGTGATTATTCTAAATGTTGGCAGGGGGAGTTGTGTGCAGTGCATGATGGTATGGAGGAAAGATAGGGAGGGGATATACACTGTGCAGTCACATTAGTGTGATTGTCTGTCAAAAGTTTAAATAACCACCAATTGCAGTGCAAGATGTGCAGGAAGTGTGTCAGTGAGGTTCTGGAAGATATCAGCAGGGATGTGGAGCCCTGCCGACATCAGTGCCATGGCTAGCTGTACTAGCTTTCTCTGTTCAGGATTCATGGCACTAACAGCCTGGTCAAAGTAGTTCCACAGATTTTTGATTGGGTTTAAATTCAGGGAGTTCAGTGGCCATGGGAGTGTGGGAAACTCATCCTGGTGCTTTTTGAGCCTCACACATACATTGTGAGCAGTGTGGAATGTTGCATTGTCCTGCTGCTAATTGCCGTCATCCCAAGGAGAAACAATCTGCATGTAGGGATGGACGTGGTCCTCCGTGATAGATGCATATTTTTGTTGAGCCATTGTCCCTTCCTGAATGATGAGATAACCTAAGGGATACCACGAAAACATTCTCCAGATCACAATGCTTCCTCCTCCAGCCTGGACCTTTTGCTTTCAGATATATCCCATCATACATGCCAATGACCATCTGTCTGATGGAACATGGTTCATCTGAAAATGCCATCTGTCACCACTCAGTGGACATCAAGTTGTGATATTGGCATGCAAGTTTCAGCCTTCATCGCTGATGAACGGCAGTCAGCATGGGGGCATGAATCAGGTGCCTGCTGCAGAGGCCCATACACAGCGACGTTTGTTGAATAGTCGTTGAGGAGACACTGTTGGTAGCCCCCTTGGTTCATCTGGACAGTCAGTTGCTCAACAGTTGCACATCTATTCCCTTGTACACATCTCTGTAGCTGTAGTTCACCCCTCTTCTGTGGCCCACGGTGCACCACAGGTGCCATGGTGCTAGTTTTGGGTAGTGCCATTTTGCCATACACAGGATACTGTAACCACAGTGGCAAACGAACGGTTTACAAACTTGGCAGTTGTAGAAATGCTTCCACCGTTGGCCCGAAAGCCAGTGATTATGCCTCTTTGGATGTGAAATAAATCTCTATTTCAACATTGCTTCAAGAACTGTGTTATTTTCCACGTTTCCCGACACACTGTATATACCATCCATTACTAGTGTTGCCACTTGCTGCCTGTGAGAGGTTATTGGATGTTTTGACATCAGGTATAGGTGGTGGTCACATTAATGTGACTGAAGGAGAAGACTGGAGGGAAGGTATGTTGGTGCAAGATGAGTGAAATTGTGCTCCTGCAGAAGAGTGGGAATGGGTGTTGGACAGGGGCTAGCAGAGACTAAAGCCAGGAGGGCCATGGGATCAAAGGAAGTGCTGTTCTGTGCTCAACAACATGTTCTGCAGCTGAGTGTACTACTCTGCTCTTTGCCACATTTTAGCAACGGCCATTTGTGTGAATGGAAAGCTGGTTCGTGGGCAGGCACACATGCAAATCTGTGCTGAAATTACTGCAGAACGTGAATTTTGACATTACTACTTTCATTGATGGTCCTGCCTCTGGGATGATAGAACAAGCCTGTGATGGGACCAGGTTAGGATGTGTTGGGTAGGTTTATGGAACTGTTGCACCTGGGTCTTCCACACAGATATGTGACAGGTGGCAAGTAACTGGGAGTGGGTGTCGTTTAAGGATGGACTGGGATACTGTCTAGGTTGTGTGCATGATGACATACCAGTTTTGTAGGTATGAAAGGGTTGTAGTAAAGGTGTTCCTCAGCCAGGAACAATGATAAAGAATTGAAACCCTGGCAAAGGATATGGTTCAGTTGTTTCAGTCTGGGACTACCGCATAATCTCCCGCCTAATCCATGACACTCCTCACTCCCAATGCCTCCCCCCCCCCCCCCCCCCACCCCCCTCAACAACCACCTTCCCAAAATCAATAAACCCAACAATTCTGGATACCTTGTTGTAGCCAGTTTACTGTACTTCCTCCAGCTAAATCGGAGATGATGTTGAGTGCCACATCCAACCTGTTACCTATAGCCTAGCCTCCCGTATAAAAGGCACAGACCACTTTCTTCACCAACTCTCAGCCATCTTCACACCATAATTGCTTGGATCTCTGCTCGTCAGTATTGATACCACATTTTTATACACCAATATCCTCCATACACATTCTTGCTGCTATCGAACACTGTTTCTCCCAGTATCATTCAGACTCCATGCTCACCACCTCATTCGTAATACATTGAAAGTGCTGCATTCTCACACGTCACTACTTCCCCTTTGAGAAGAAGATAATACAAACAAATCTGTGGCACATCTATGCACACCTGTGTGGCTTCTTCCTATGCCCATCTGTTTGTGCCATCTAGTGAAAGTTTTCCTAGCTATCCAAAATCCCACTCACTTTGACACCGAATGAGGTGGCGCAGTGGTTAGACACTGGACTCGCATTCGGGAGGACGTCGGTTCAATCCCGCGTCCGGCCATCCTGATTTAGGTTTTCCGTGATTTCCCTAAATCGCTCCAGGCAAATGCTGGGATGGTTCCTCTGAAAGGGCACGGCCAATATCCTTCCCTAATCCGATGAGACTGATGACCACACTGTGTGGTCTCCTTCCCCAAACCAACCAACCCACTCACATTGTCTGGTTCAAGTTCATTGATGGTATCTTCATGACTGGATGCAGAACCTAGGCAACATCATTCCTCCACACCCACAACACCTTCTCCTCCATCTACTTCACTTAGTCCTCCTCAGCCCAGAGTATGACCTTCCACCACATTGACCCCCACATGTCTAATGGCTGTATGCAAAGTTCTGTCCATATAAATGTTGCTAACCATCATCAGTAACTGCATTTTGATAGCTACCATTCCTTCCACACCAGTCACTCACTTCCATATAGTTCGATCACCTGCCAAATGTGCATGTCCTCTCTCTTGCTAGTATGTGGAAGGTCATATTTAGACTTAACAGGTAGGCATTATCCCTAGAAACCTAGCCTGCAGCCAGGTTTCTCATGTTTCAAATGAGAATCATTATCATCACCCAATTTGATCCTGAACTGGATAACTGAACCATATTTTCACTATATATTCTAAATCATTGTACTTGGCAATGGGAACATCTTACCAACAAATCTTCCCACACATCTCAACTGATATGTACTAGTCGCTAACCGTTTGTTACATGGTTATACCCTATGCAAGACCTTCCTGATACACTGACCCAGCTCCTCCTACTCCAGACTCTTCGTAGACTTATTCTATAATATCAGAGACAGAATCACTTATGAAAGCAATCGTGTTGCATTCAAGCTCTGCTGTAATTTCTGCATAGTGTTGTATGTGGGGCATGACCACTAATCACATTGACAAAGGCTTTTGTTTTTCTACTGATAAAACCATTTGCAAGAATTGCTGGGGTCACAATTGGTTTCTTCCACTGTCTTTACATCTTGGGCCTGTTGCTCTTCCTGGGGCTCATGCTTGATAGGAAACTTCCTTGGTCGTCCCACGTGTCTTTCCTGGCGGCCTGATGTCTATGGTACCTCAATGTCCTGCATGTCCTCAACGGTACTTCCTGACTTCCTGGGGAGCAGATTGAACCACCCTCCTCTGTTTGTACCGGTCCCTTGTCCATTCGAAACAAGACTATGAGAGTTTCATTTATGCATGTGCATGTCCATCCTTCTTATGCCATCTTAATACTTCCACCATCGTGGCATCCATTTGACACTGGTGCCTTTTACACTAACCTTCTTGAGTCTGTATGCAGAAGCTGCCGAACTACCACTGTTCTACTGCCATAACTTTCTCTTCAGCAGATACACATGCTGTTTGTCTGACTTGTGTGGCCACCCATCCAATGCATCCTCCTTTCCATCACCTGTATGGGGTGCGTCCTTCTCCTCTGTTACCTCCTGGAGTTCAATTTCAGCTCTTGCTCCGGCAGCTTAACTTCACACTACCTGCAACTTTCCCAGTGGCTGTGAACCCTTCACCACTTCAGTTTCGTGTATCGGTTTGTGTTCACCGTGACTTTCATTTGCTTCCTAAGGACACTACTCCAACCTCACTCTATCCTCAGTTTCACAACCTTCGCATGGACCTTCGTGATAGTACCTTTGTGTACACTGCTGGCTCTCGGACTGACCGTGGTGTTGGGTGTGCCTATGTCATTGGCGCCGACATTTTCCAGTATCGATTTCCAGAACACTACTCAGTATTTACAGCAGAGGTCTTTGCTCTGTATCAGGCCACGCACTTCATCCGGTGACAAAGCCTTTTCAATTGCATCATCTGCTCAGACTCTCTCGGTGCCTTTCAAAGTCTCTGTGTGCTGTACGCCACCCACCCCTTAGTGCAATGGGTCTAGGGAAGCTGTCAGTTGACAAATCTTGATGGAGCCACTGCGATGCTTGTATGGGTTCCTGGTCCCATCAGTCTGACAGGAAACGAGGCCGCTGACACTGCTTCCAAGGCTGCAGTCCTTGTACCTCAGCCTACTAGTTCTTACACTCACCTTCAATGATTTCTGTGTTGCCGTTTGTCAGCAGGTGGTGCCACTTTGGCATCACCACTGGTCCTCCCTTCATGGGAACATGCTCTGTGTTATTAAGCCTCTCCGAGCAGCTTGGACAACTTCCTCTCGGCTCTCTTGCTGCAAGGACATCATTTTAACTAGGTAGCGCATTGGGCACTGTCTTTTTAGACGTCACCATTCATTAAGTTGTGTTCACCCACCACTTTGTGCTCAGCTTTGACAGTCTGTCATTTTCTGATGGAATGTCCTTTTTCTTTCACCGCTTACATTCTCTTTTGTGTTTGCTATCTACATCTACATCTACATCCATACTCTGCTAGCCACCTGACGGTGTGTGGCGGAGAGTACCCTGAGTACCTCTATTGGTTCTCCCTTCTATTCTAGTCTCGTATTGATCTTGGAAAAAAGGATTGTTGGTATGCCTCTGTGTGGGCTCTAATCTCTTTGATTTTATCCTCATCGTCTCTTCGCGAGATATACGTAGGAGGGAGCAATATACTGCTTGACTGTTCGGTGAAAGTATGTTCTCGAAACTTCAACAAAAGCCCGTACCAAGCTACTGAGCATCTCTCCTGCAGAGTCTTCCACTGGAGTTTATCTATCATCTCCGTAACACTTTCGCGATTACTAAATGATCCCGTAACGAAGCGCGCTGCTCTCCATTGGATCCTCTCTCTCTCTTCTATCAACCCTATCTGGTAAAGATCCCACACTGCTGAGCAGTATTCAAGCAGTGGGCGAACAAGAGTACTGTAACCTACTTCCTTTGTTTTTGGATTGCATTTCCTTAGGATTCTTCCAACGAATCTCAGTCTGGCATCTGCTTTACCGACAATCAACTTTATAAGATCATTCCATTTTAAATCACTCGTAATGCGTACTCCCTGATAATTTATGGAATTAACTGCTTCCAGTTGCTGACCTGTTATTTTGTAGCTAAATGATAAGGGATCTATCTTTCTATGTATTCGCAGCACATTACACTTGTCTACATTGAGATTCAATTGCCATTCCCTGCACCATGCGTCAATTCGCTGCAGATCCTCTTGCATTTCAGTACAATTTTCCATCGTTACAACCTCTCGATACACCACAGCTTCATCTGAAAAAAGCCTAAGTGAACTTCCGATGTCATCCACAAGGTCATTTATGTATATTGTGAATAGCAAAGGTCCTACGACACTCCCCTGCAGCACACCTGAAATCACTCTTACTTCGGAAGAATTTTCTCCATTGAGAATGACATGCTGCATTCTGTTATCTAGGAACTCTTCAATCCAATCACACAGTTGGTCTGATAGTCCATATGCTCTTACTTTGTTCATCAAACGACTATGGGAAACTATCGAACGCCTTGCGGAAGTCAAGAAACACAGCATCTACCTGTGAACCCGTGTCTATGGTCCTCTATAGTCTCGTGGACGAATAGCGCAAGCTGGGTTTTACAAGACTGTCTTTTTTGAAACCCATGCTGATTCCTACAGAGTAGATTTCTAGTCTCCAGAAAAGTCATTATACTCTAACATAATACGTGTTCCAACATTCTACAACTGGTCGACATTAGAGATATAGGTTTATAGTTCAGCACATCCGTTTGACGTCCCTTGTTGGAAACTGGGATGACCTGTGCACTTTTCCAATCCTTTGGAACGCTACGCTCTTCTAGAGACCTACGGTACACCGCTGAAAGAAGGGGGGCAAGTTCCTTTGCGTACTCTATGTAAAATTGAACTGGTATCCCATCAGGTTCAGCGGCCTTTCCTCTTTTGAGCAATTTTAATTGTTTCTGTATCCCTCTGTCGTCTATTTTGATATCTGGCATTTCGTCATCTGTGCAACAATCTAGACAAGGAACTACAGTGCAGTCTTCCTCTGTGAAACAGCTTTGGAAAAAGACATTTAGTATTTCGGCCATTAGTCTGTCATCCTCTGTTTCACTACCATTTTGGTCACAGAGTGTCTGGACATTCTGTTTTGATCCACCTACCGCTTTGACATAGGACCAAAATTTCTTAGGATTTTCTTCCAAGTCAGTACATAGAACTTTACTTTTGAATTCATTGAACGCCTCTCGCATAGCCCTCCTCACACTACATTTCGCTTCGGGTAATTTTGGTTGTCTGCAAGGCTTTGGCTATGTTTGTTTGCTGTGAAGTTCCCTTTGCTTCCGCAGCATTTTCTTAACTCGGTTGTTGTACCACGGTGGCTCTTTTCCATCTCTTACGATCTTGTTTGCCACATACTCATCTAACGCATATTGTACGATGGTTTTGAACTTTGTCCACTGATCCTCAACACTATCTGTACTTGAGACAAAACTTTTATGTTGAGCCATCAGGTACTCTGTAATCTGCTTTTTCCCACTTTTGCTAAACAGAAAAATCTTCCTACCTTTTTTTAATATTTCTATTTACGGCTGATATCATTGATGCAATAACTGCTTTCTGATCGCTGATTCCCTGTTCTGCGTTAACTGTCTGTGTTTCAGCCATTGTAGCGAAAGACGTGTGGGCTGTTGACCGCATTTTATGTTTTAATCCATCATAGCAATACGGTGAAGGCCATTTAATTTTTAGTTGTAAACCTCCATTTCTCTATGGCGTATTTTATAGACCTTTCTCCTCAGCCGTGTTTTTAGCTGTCTTGCTGTCTGTCAATTGGGATTGATATATAGTCATTTTCAACTCCTCTTTGTCTTCGTGTTGTACAGTTTTGACATGGACGCCTATGACTGTAGTTGTTTTTGCACCTGAAAACAAAACAAAACAAGACCACCAATCGGCTTCCCATCTGAATCAGTGGCCACTGCCAAACTGCGACAAAGTTTAAAGTTCAGCACCCAGTGGAAGAACATAAAATACAGTACAGTATGTCCAATTTCAATGGCTGCTTCACAATCCTTGGCATCTGATTCTTGTCCTCATCACTACAGACTGAAGTTATTTTTGCAACACTTTCTCCAGGTCTCTGCCTCCTCTAGCCTCGAGCGCCACACTCACCTCCACTTCCTCTCCAGGACCCTAACGTCACTCATCCTGCACCCACACCCTGTTTCACATTGTCTTCTCCTTTCCTTTTTCAGTTCTACCATGACCGCCCCCTTCCCCAATCCACCCCTCCACATCACCATGTATTGTAGGCAACTTCTCGTGTCTGTGGCCAGAGCAAGCTCGGAGCCCACATTCCCATCCCATACATCTGCTGCCTCATACTCTGACTTGTTAGCTGCCCTTTCCAACTTTCAGTTCAATTTACTGCCTCTTTTTGCCCCATGCCCAATCCACCCAACACAACCCCTCATCTGAGTCGAACTGCAGTGCTGTCACAATGTCATCAGACAGGACAATGTAGCTGTGCCGTATTTACATTCCACCAGGACTTTCCATTAATACAGTAGTACTGGTAATAGGATGATTGGTGAGGGGGTTACTGTGAAGTAAGAATGAAAGTCCAGAATATACAGATTCCTGTTTTACATGAGATGGAGAAAAAGCTTTTAGAAATTGAAAGTTTACCTGATTGGTTAGCTCTCTTGAAACAAACTATATTGTATAAAGTCAAGCTTGAATTTGAGAGCCTGAGGAAATAGTAAGCATCTATATCCAAATGAATACAGTCATTAACAGTTTTAAGAAAAGAGGACCATCACTATGCTTAACACTATGCTTAAACACAAAAGAGAAAGGTGAAAATGTTGGACCCAAATTTGTTTTAAGATAAAATTTGTCAGTAATGTGCACATTGAACAAGAAAATTCCAGGCAATACCGAGAACCGGGAGGTCTCGAGATGGATGTAGGCATGGTGAAACATATTACATCATTAGCACAAACAGCAGCTTAGTAAGGAATCAAGAAGTAATAAACCAGTTTCAATTGGGTCTAGACCATCATCTTGGTCAGGTCTGTCTTTTCATAGAAACAAAAGCACTAAGAAAAAAAACTAATGCCAGAAAATATTATCTAGTATATTTCTGGGGAATAATTAGAGAAAATATCTTATGAACTACAACAAAAATTCTACATGGTCCAGTCACATAAATGTGACCATTGTCTTTGTTTGATGTCAGCATGCAATACCTACTCACACATGGCAGATGGCAACACTGGCAGTGAAAGGTGTATAAACCATTCGGGAGTGGGGAGGATGTGGGAAACGCTTGACTTATCTGATGTCCAAAAGCGCATAATCATTGGTTTTCAGGCCAAGAGTGGAAGCTTTTCTGGTACAGCTGATTTGTAACGTGTCACATGCTGCCATGGTTAAAGTATACTGTGCATGGCAAAACGGTGCTACCCAAAACTGCCGCCGAGCAAACTATGGTGCACTACAGGCCATTGATGAGAGAGGCGAATGACAGCTGCAGAGATACGGACAGGTGAATAGATGTACAACTGTTCACTGACCGACTGCTCATATGAACCTAGGGCTACCAACAATTCCTCGTCTACGAAAATTGCATTTGGTCCTCCACATCAGGTGCCTGGTTCATGCATCTATGCTTGCTACTGTTCATCAGCAATGAAGGCTGGAATTTGTACACCAATATTGCAACTGGACATCGACTTAATGGTGACAGATGGCCTTTTCAGATGAATCATGATTTATGCTCCATTGGACTGATCATCAGTGGCATGTTCAACATGAAACATCTGGAAATAAATGCCTTGCATGTGTACAGTGTTGGGAATATCTTTGTGGCATTCCCTGGCTGTCCCTGACATTCAGGAAGGCACAAATATTCTGTCCACTTTTACATGCAGTTTGCTTTTTAATTGGCATGATGGAGCCTTACCAGCAGGACAGTGGAATGTTTCACACAGCTTGCAGTATACATTTGTGGCTCAAAGAGAACCAGGATGAGTTTACTGTACTTCCCTGGCCGTCAAGTTTTTGTGTAATGTTTTCAATGTATAACATTTTGCTTTGTTTTGCTGACTTTACTGCAATATATAAAAATGCACATTTTTCAGTTATCAATTTTTATATGTAGTTAGTGGTGAAATTTGGAAGTACTTGTACTTACTGTTTTCTTATGATACATTTGTGCAGAATCTCAAAGATGTTAAACATCACACACAACATTCATTGCACAGTATAAATCAAGAATAATAAACAGTTACAAAGATGAGAGTGTGATTTTCACTCTGCAGCGAAGTGTATGCTGATATGAAACTTCCTGGCAGATTGAAACTGTGAGCCAGACCGAGACTGAGACTCAGGACCTTTGCCTTTAGCGGGCAAGTTTGGAAGGTAGGAGACGAGATACTGTCAGAATTGAGGCTGGAAGGGCAGGTCATGAGTTGTGCTTGAGTAGCTCAGATGGTAGAGCATTTGCCCATGAAAGGCAAAGGTCCTGAGTTCAAGTCTTGGTCTGGCACACAGTTTTAGTCTGCCAGGAAGTTTCAGTTACAAAGATATATTTAGATGTAGTTGACAGATAATGTTACAGGTTTTCCACAGAGTATGATATGTTTTAGTACAGAGAGTATTTATTTAACAATAGGGATCATAATTTTCTAATATCTGTTTAACAGTGGTGCTTATTTCTGTGTGTTGCTATTTTTATCTGAGTATGTTGTCAAAATATCTGAAGAAATTCACTGATTTACTTTCAAGTTTTTTGCTTACATTTTGCCCTTTTTTTAGTGTGAATGTATCTCCAGTCCGTTTTACTAATTCAATTACGCCCTTTATTTAGTGGGTGTAGTACTTCGACATTTTGCTGTACTTTTCCAAGTGGGTGTCCTGTATTTTGAGTGTGTGTGTGTGTGTGTGTGTGTGTGTGTGTGTGTGTGTGTGTGTGTGTGCGTGTTTTGTGCATGTAGGCTGTTTGTCCTAGGTATAATGTGAAACATTCCTAGTATGTTACTTGGTATATGTAAACTAATATGTAATGTAAAGCGCAATTGTGACCCACAATCAGACTCTGGAGTAAACAAAGTAACATGCCAGGAATGTTCCATGCTCTACCTATGAAAAAATTCTACAAAGGTCAAAATTTCAACACCAAGTTCACAGAGCACATTAAAACCTAACCACACACACACACACACACACACACACACACACACACACACACACACACACACACTTGAATGTAAATCAGTGAATTTCTTTATATGCCCTGACAATATGATTAAATAAAAATAGCAACACACAGAAATAAGCACCATTTTAAAGCAGATATAAGCAAATTATGATCCATATTGTTAATATAAATACTGTACAAAAACATATCGTACTGTGTGGAAGGCCTGTAACATTATCCTTGTCAACTACACCTAAAACATCTTCATAACTTTTTGTTTATGTAAGTTATTCTCGATGTATACTGTCCACTGAAAGATGTGTGTGACGTTTAATGTGTGTGTGTCTGCACAAATGGACCACAAGAAAACTGTAAGTACTAGTACTTTCAAATTTCACCACTAACTTCATATAAAAATTGATAAATGACTAAAAATTTTGTATTTTTTTATTTACTGCAGTAATGTCAACAAAACTTCTACTTCTATGTCTACATCCATATTCTGCAGTGCACCATACAGTGTACAGTGGAGGGTACCATTTACCACTACTAGTCACCTCCTTCCCTATTTGACTCGCAAATGGGACAAAGGAAAACTGACACCTTGTACAGGGTGTATACGACCTGGGAGAACCGGGAGATCCGGGAAAAACCCGGGAATTTTTTCGTCGGGAGAAACCCGGAAATCTTTTAGAATTCTGTGAAGTTTTCAATGTTTTTGTTTTCAGTTGAATTTTTGTTGTTTTGACTGGCAAGAACCAATACTCTAACAAAGGATATTACTGTATACCGCTATTTCAGAATAATACTGCAACAATTAAACATGAACGAGAGAAAAAACGAAAATAAAATTTAAATTTCAAATGAAATGTGCCACATACAGTAACAAAACACAGTGCTCATACAAGTGTCTGCCAAGGGCAAAATGTGTCAAAGGCTTTAGTTAGACTATGCAATGTTCTGTAACAACAAGTTGCCTCCAATGAGTGTGACGTCACAACTGTTTACATTAGATTTGTTGTAGCAGTTATGAGCGGGATCATGTGCATGCACAGTTGAGCAGTACGTTCTCCCGCTTCTGGCTACAAAAATGTGGCTGTTGGCTGTGTAAGCAGTCACAGCAAGCAGCTAGATGCTACCGGGAAAAAATTTACTGGAGTGCCCAAGCTGACAGACTGTTGCATGTGAGAGCTTTAGTAGCAGTTTCAGTGGGTCACTGTGTCAAACAGTTTCTTGGAAATCTGCAAGTTGACAAATGGGGATCAAAGGAAAATAGTCTGCTGAGACTGCCTCTCCAATTATGCTATCACTAAACCTGTGCCAACAGCTGAAGCTCCAGAAATTGTATGATTCTGGTAGAAGACATCATTTTGAAGCACAGAGCATCCTGTGTGATGATATCTGACTGTTGGACAGTTTCCCAGTCAGGACTACTGTCGTGGGTACACAGGTCTATAACTGCTTAATATCCGGACAAGTGGCCTCATAGAAAATATCAGTAAGACTTGGGCGGATATGCTCCCAATGGATGCTAATGTTGAAGAGAGAAGTTGGGATACGTTGCTCAATAAAATCTTCATGGTTTTCAAGCCACGTCAATTCAAATAAAATTCTTGAGCTTTCGACGGCTATCTCCGCCATCAACGTCAGGAGTAAAACTACTGACTGCTGGGGCTGGCATAATATTCTGCTTATGTAGCCACAATTACAGCAGCTGCCACCTATCAGAGAGGGCAAAAATGATGTGCATGAACGTGAATTGGGCAGCTCAAAGCAGCTGTGGCCCCCCCTGCGAGACAGAGTGATGTCAGGTGGCGTGTGGGGCCGACACCACATTTGATATTACCAGCATTAAGTATCGATCATTGCTTCCATTTGACTTCCAAAGCCCGCTCTCACACACCCTACTTAATGTGTAACTCTGATCTCTGTTAAAATTGTTGCTGTCGATCCTAATCTCAGCCAGCTCTTTTATAACAAAATCCCAGTATGGTGAGTCATGAGCCAAGGCTCTAGATTTCTCAACTTTATTTTGTATCCATTTTCCAGGAAGTGCTCAGCGATGGCCAACTTATCGAGCACCATTTTTTTGATGTCTCTTGTGTTTGGTGCAATGCTCAGCAACTCTGTGAACTGTCTGACCTACGTAGATGCTGGCATACTTGCAAAAGACGCAGAGAGCTATGTCGTCTTTAAAAGGGCACAGCATATCTTGTTTTTGTGTCATCTTGTTGTTACTGTAGGCTTGTACCATGGGAAGCAAGGAGCGGATGATGATCGGTAGCCAGTATCCTCTTTCTATAACACAGCTGCAGGCGTGCATTGACAGGGTTCTTTATTAACGTAAACAGAGTGTTACTTACCTTACAGCAAGTTGTTGTTGTACAAGCTCTTATGTAATAGTCCACATTAGCCTCGCTGCTGGTGAAGTACAAGTCCCGCTATGTACTCTACTCTGGTTGTTACTTGCTGCCTGAGACTGAGACTCTGATTGCACTTGCGACTGCAAGTGACTGGATTGTGACTGATGACTCGACTTGGTGACTCACTTGATGACTTACTGGGCCCTTCTGGTCCGTGGCGGCGATCTAAACACTGGCAGTCAAGAGGGTGTTGATCTTACATTTCTTGCGAGTTTTTCTTTGACCTCTCTCTTCATAGGGTTGCTTGCTCCAATAGCTACCATTGATCTTCTCGCAGCCTCTTTGCCGATCGGAGTGCTGGTGACATCTTACACGCCAGCACATACCCCTCCCCCTGAAATGCGGCACCGGTGTCATGTAGTGGCTATGGGAATGACAGTGGGGAGGGAGGCAGGATGCTGGACATAGAGAGGATCTCAGTAAACCACAGAAAGGGCGCCCGCTGAAAGGGGGCAGGTAAAACACAGTTGTAGAAACAATCAGTATTGTAGTTGTAAATTGTCATAGCTGTGGGAAAGCTCAAATTGTTATAGGTACAGAAAGCTGGCAAAAGCTGGAAATAAGTTCAGCCCAAATTTTTCAAACGATCTAACTGTGTTCAGAAAGGATAGATTAAATACAGTTGGTGGTGGAGTATTTATCGCTGTCAGAAGTAATTTGCCTCGTAGTGAAATTGAAGTAGATAGTCCCTGCAAAATAATATGGGTAGAGGCTATACTTGACAATCGAACTAAACTATTAATTGGATCATTTTACTGACGCCTGTCTCAGAAGATGTAGTTGTTGAACAGCTTAAAGAAAACTTGAGTCTCATTTCAAATAGGTACCCCACTTATACAATTATAGTCAGTGGAGACTTCAATCAACCCTCGATATACTGGAAAAATTATACGGTGGCAGGCATAAAACGTCATCCAAAATTGTACTGAGTGCTTTCTCAGAAAATTATTTTGAACAATTAGTTCATGAGCCTACTTGAATTGTAAATGGTTTCAAAAGCCTACTTGACCTCTTAGCAACAAATAATCCTGAATAAATACGGAGTGTCATGACAAATACAGGGTTTAGCAGCCACACTTGTCTGAGATAAGGAAAAGAGATAAGGAAAGGAAGGACACACTTTATTGTCTATAATAAATCATACAATCACCGTTGATCTTTATTTTACAATTGCCATTGCCAACTTTGGCCCATAAAAATAGGTACTTATCAGCATTTAACTACTTCTTCCTTCTCGTAGTCAAAACAAATGGCATGCTTGGAACAAGAGTACCATAAGGCTGTTTAGCCAACAGTCCTGTAGTCTCAGCAATACTCCATGTCTTCCAAGCCAAAATGTTAGCATCTGGAAATGCTTCAAGGCCACCATAATCTGCTTGATTGGCCCATACAACGGCAAGTGTCAGCCAGGTACTACCTCCAAACACTGCTTGTACATCACAGGTAAAGTTCAGATGGAGTCCACGAAAAACTTTTGGACCTCCAATCAATTGCTGTTTATTAAACTGCCCAGCCAAGTCAATATCAATCGCCTTCAAACTGCGATACACAGGTGCACTGAGTATTGCCTGGAAAATGGACACAAAATACAGTATGAGAACAAGAGAATCTTGTCTCTCGCGTCAACAAACTGGAATTCTGTTATAAAAGAGATAGCTAAGGTTAGAATGAACAGCAACAATTTTAACAGACCAGGGCTACAAAGAGTAGGGTGTGGGGGCAGATATTGGATGTCGAAAGGAAGCAACAATGGATGCTTAACGAATGTAGGAGGTGGGAGTGGCATTATCAAACACTGTGCCAGCCCCCCGTACCACCTGATATCGCTCAGTCTTGCAGCTAGCCAGAGATGCTGTGAGCTTCCCAATTCACCTTCTGCACATGCGTTGTTTCGGACCTAACTGATGGATGCCAGTGGTCATAATCGTGGATATCTAAGCAGAAAATCATGCCAGCCCTGGCAGTCAGTAGTTTCACTCCTAACGATGATGGCAGAGAGAGCCATAGAAAGCTCAAGAATATTGTTCAAATTGACATGGCTTGAAAACTGAGAAGATTCAGACATGCCGCCGTGAAAGTCTCCGGGGATACAATACTGCCCGTCATACACTGTTCTTTCTGCTCCACAGTTGCAAGCCCAGAACAATAGTAGAATCACTATTCCCATTTTGATTGGACAATACTCAGGATGACTACTGAAACATCTCATCAGCAGCACCAAAGAGGCAAGATGACTGGCTTGCATACAGTCGCCAGGTGCCCAGGAGAGGGCCGAGAGTGCTGTAACACCAAGCACGAGCTAGTGAGATACAGCCTGTGCAGAAAGTGAGACTGTTAGAAAAGTTACAAAAGTGCAATTTTGGGCCATATCGTATCATTTGTCACCTTTCAGATATATCGTATCATTTGTCACCTTTCAAATATGAAATTGAGGATTGGTGACCCTTCATCAAGAAGACAAAAAGCACAGAGACACCGTCCATGTCATCCATATGAAGCCTTCCTACATTCCAGAGTTGCAGATTGACAATGGTGTCTTGTTGTCCAAGGAAACTGAAGGCCTACTCAGGGATTGTGAATCTTGGGCTTGAGGGACTACCTTCTATGCTCATCATAGTAAAGAGATTATGACAACACAAACTGAAGTGAGAATTTATCAGTGCTGCCATACAGAGGACCATTGACAAAATCTAGGTGCATGGTGGTATTATGAGCTCCAGTGAGAACTTCTGCAAAAGCCAGTTGCTATTTCTCCAGGAGGAGGAGCAGTGCTGCGAGCAAGGCTGCATGCAATGTGAAGTAGTAGTCAGTGTCACCAGTTAACACAGTGCAAATAGTCAGTTCAAATGCAATCACCAGCAAATATATGTTAGTTTGTATTTATCATTTCTAAGGGGTTCTCAAAATTTGTTTGCTCTGTTCTCATATTATGGAATATTTGATGTTTAAAATGTATAAGTAGAAGCACTATAAATCCATGAGGCACATTTGTCTGTCTATATGGTGGAGGTTGTAATAAAAGTCCTCTCAGTGCTAAGTGTTGTGCATCATTGATGAACCTGCTTTCAGATTTGGCCTGTTTGGAAGTTGCAATATGAAAATACACTCCTGTAAATTGAAATAAGAACACCGTGAATTCATTGTCCCAGGAAGGGGAAACTTTATTGACACATTCCTGGGGTCAGATACATCACATGATCACACTGACAGAACCACAGGCACATAGACACAGGAAACAGAGCATGCACAATGTCTGCACTAGTACAGTGTATATCCACCTTTCGAAGCAATGCAGGCTGGTATTCTCCCATGGAGACGATCGTAGAGATGCTGGATGTAGTCCTGTGGAACGGCTTGCCATGCCATTTCCACCTGGCGCCTCAGTTGGACCAGCGTTCGTGCTGGACGTGCAGACCGCGTGAGACGACGCTTCATCCAGTCCCAAACATGCTCAATGGGGGACAGATCCGGAGATCTTTTTGGCCAGGGTAGTTGACTTACACCTTCTAGAGCACGTTGGGTGGCACAGGATACATGCGGACGTGCATTGTCCTGTTGGAACAGCAAGTTCCCTTGCCGGTCTAGGAATGGTAGAACGATGGGTTCGATGTCGGTTTGGATGTACCGTGCACTATTCAGTGTCCCCTCGACGATCACCAGAGGTGTACGGCCAGTGTAGGAGATCGCTCCCCACACCATGATGCCGGGTGTTGGCCCTGTGTGCCTCGTTCGTATGCAGTCCTGACTGTGGCGCTCACCTGCACGGCGCTAAACACGCATATGACCATCATTGGCACCAAGGCAGAAGCGACTCTCATCGCTGAAGACGACACGTCTCCATTCGTCCCTCCATTCATGCCTGTCGCGACACCACTGGAGGCGGGCTGCACGATGTTGGGGCGTGAGCGGAAGACGGCCTAATGGTGTGCGGGACCATAGCCCAGTTTTATGGAGACGGTTGCAAATGGTCCTCACCGATACCCCAGGGAAGTGGCGGTGCGGTCCCCTACGGCACTGCGTAGGATCCTACGGTCTTGGCGTGCATCCGTGCGTCGCTGCGGTTCGCTCCCAGGTCGACGGGCACATGCACCTTCCGCTGACCACTGGCGACAACATCGATGTACTGTGGAGACCTCACACCCCACGTGTTGAGCAATTCGGCGGTACGTCCACCCGGCCTCCCGCATGCCCACTATACGCCCTCGCTCAAAGTCCGTCAACTGCACATACGGTTCATGTCCATGCTGTTGCGGCATGCTACCAGTGTTAAAGATTGCGATGGAGCTCCGTATGCCACGGCCAACTGGCTGACACTGACGACGGCGGTGCCCAAATGCTGCACTGCTAGCGCCATTCGACGGCCAACACCGCGGTTCCTGGTGTGTCCGCTGTGCCGTGCGTGTGATCATTGCTTGTACAGCCTTCTCGCAGTGTCCGGAGCAAGTATGGTGGGTCTGACACACCGGTGTCAATGTGTTCTTTTTTCCATTTCCAGGAGTGTATTTACACGAATAAGTGATATTTTTCAACGAAAATATTTACAAACGTAGATAATAACAATGGCCTGCTTATAGTATAATTCTATTTTCCATGTAGTTTTGCTGTGGACACAGCTACTAGCTGCTAATTGCATTTTTAAATTCATGGCATTTTTCAATTCATGGATCTAGTTAATGAGATAATTTGTAAGTATGGCTAAAGTAGGTGGAGTGGTTAATGGGGTACATTTGTATGACAGGGCAAGTTTCTCAATTGCTTGTTTGATTTTGTATGAGAACTTGTTGAAGCGCTTTGCGCCAGAAAATATAATTCTACTCTGAACTGTAAACAAGGAAGCAAAGACTGCTTGAAAATAGTTTTGTATTGTAATTATGGAAATCGCATTTCAGCTGAAACTAATCTTAAGTAACACAACAAATATCATTAATAAGTAATATAGTGGGAAATCAGTATAAGAATCAAAAGACTTAAGAGGCTTCCACAAGATGTGCAGTTACCCACTTTATGCAATATTCTTAGTGCTCATATCTGCTGTATACAACTTCATTTACTGTAGAAATGTCGCGCCAGAAGGGATTTCCATAAGGTGACAGGGAGTGAAAGGCCAGCAACTCCTTTTTACAGATTCAGGAGACACCAATCCAGTGTCAACAGCCTATCCCTGCTGAAGGTGGCTACAAAACAGGTTTTCCAATGTAGACAGCACTTAGAGTAGACATATCACACTACTTGAAAACTCAATATTCTTGGATAGCAGCACTGATGGGTATTTCATGCTGTCTGCTTGTATTGATTCAGTTCTTCTTGCAATGCTTTTTTAAGTGCAAGATCAGTAAAGTTCGATGTCTGAGTTTTGGCAGAAGTAGGCTTTTCCTCTAGAAAGTGTTTAAATATTATACTCTTAAGTACAGTAATAAATAGTTGACATCTACAGTAAGGAGTCCTGTGCAGCACTCCTTAATCTTATGTGCCCCCCCTCCATAATTGCATAATTATGCAACAGAAACCCATTAATTACAGACTACAATCAAGAGATTTGAGGAGTTGGCTGCAGAGACAAGTTTAAATTCTCTACAGATAAGTAAGTGTGTGTGTGTGTGTGTGTGTGTGTGTGTGTGTGTGTGTGTGTGTGTGTGTGTGTGAATTCAATCTTTGGTAGCAGAAAGGACATATCTGTATGGAGCTTTCATGACATTCCATCCAAACTGAGTACATCAACAACATAAGGCAGTATGAGAGGAAAAGGCTGATCACAGGTGCTTACAGGCCATAACCTTATCCAGTCTCTGTGTTGAGGCAGGGTAGTCACTATTTACTATCTGATAGCAACTTCTCATGGTACATAATATATATAAGATCTTTACTGCTCTGGAATCAACAGCATACCAAACCACTGATCGCCATACTATGGAAAAGATTTCACAAATTGTCTACAAGCATTGAGGCCATATGGGATACATGTGAAACATGAGCTACACATACTTGGAGTTGGGCAGCTATTAACCCACCCCAGGATCGGATTTGTCTACCACTTTGGTTACCGAAGAGGCCCCTCTGTAATTTTAGATTTAGTGGTTGTAGGAGAGACTGTACTTTGCATGTGTTGGTAAGTTGATGTTTATTAAAAATTTTAAATTAATGCCACAACTGTGTAGTTGTATTCACATATGGGTCTGAGCAGGGGGAGAATGGGGCACAACCTTATTCTTACTTTAGTCAGGACCTGTTGTAGGTTTGAAAAACACAGCTTTCACTGCATGTGCGTGAGCCTGTTTTTTCTGAGAATGGGCAAAATTGCCGTTTTTGTGCTGTTGCAAACAAACTGCTTGAATGTGGCCTCCTTTCCACTAATGTGACGTGTTACATTATGTGATAGGCAATTCTGTCTTTTATAGCAAGCAAAATATATAGGGCAAGACTTCACTACATTCACAGGGAGACTTATACTAAATATGTTCTCAAGGTCTGTCTACCTAATGTAAGTGATGCTAAATCATTTGCTGTCTGGAGGGGACTAGAGCAGTTGAGATTTATTTGGTCTGCAAATTCATCTGCTTTTACACTCTTAGTGCCTTGCAGTGCCTACAATACTTCATCTGACAGACAGAGCTTCGGAATATGCAGGATGTCTCTCTACACCTCGGAAAGCTGTCGGTGATGTCATTCAGCTTTGCACTGTGACACACACTAACTCATGGAATTGAGTTTGCAGATGTGACAACAAAAGAGCCATGTTGTGCTAATGTAGTGATTCAGATTGTTTTATTTGTCATAAACTTGCGTTTGATGTGCAGAGTCATGCATAACATGGAAGAAGAGTTACTTGAAGTGATGGATAATGAGCTGTGGCTTGCAAATCAATATTGTGGTTGTGGGATACAACCTTGCTGCCACACAACTGAATTGATATCATTCTCACTCACTTATTTGTAACATGTAGTTCTATGAAACATGGCTGCTTGATTCTGTGGTAATACTCCACAGTGTGTGGTGCTTGTAGTACGTACATCACAACACTTCCGATTTTAGTTAACTTTGTTTTATGTTCTGACAAGAAGCCAGTGGCTACTTTAAGTGTAGATTTGTCTTTTATTTTGGCTGGCAGCAAGTTGTTTGGATTACCAATTTTAATACTCTGTAAAATGGTTGGGTTGTTCTGTAAAATATTAGGAATGAGTTTTTAATGTGTTTTCAGAGTGCAGGCTCCTACATGTTTTTTCTAAGAGATCAGCCAGTCACATATCCATATGTCATTATTGTAGCATTGATCTTGTACTGCCTTTTATTTTTATAAAAAAAAATGTTTCAAAATATTAGGGCAAGCTACAGTCTTTCACAGTTTTTGTTACTGTGAGTGAATGTGAGAGTTACTGGGAGATAATGAGTGTAATATTAAGATTGTTTATGTATACTGTTTTTTAATGTTTTTGATATTTTTAGCACAGCTGTCTTTACATAAAATTTGGTACATTGTAAGACACTGGACTAACATTATGGGGACTGCATATCAAATTCCCATCCTACTATCCAGATTTAGGTTTTCCAAGGTTTCTCTAAATGGCTTAAGGACATTGTTGGCATTGTTAATTTGAAAATGACAAAGCAATTTTTCTTCCCCCAACCTATCTTATTCTGAGCTTGTGCACTATTTCTGTTGTCATTGAGGGAACATTCTGCCCTAATTCCTCGTTTCTTTCTTTCTTTCTTTCTTTCTCTTTTTTTTTTAAAGGTCCTAATAACGTGAGTGCTCTAAAAAGATTCTCTCTCTCTCTCTCTCTCTCTCTCTCTCTCTCTCTCTCTCTCTCTCTCTCTCTCTCTCTCTGTGTGTGTGTGTGTGTGTGTGTGTGTGTGTGTGTGTGTGTGTGTGTGTGTGTGTGTGTGGTTTGAATAATCAAAAAATTTAGAGTTGAATTCACTGCTGTTATTACTTGTCCTTCATGTATTTCTACCACTGCTGGTTAATAACATTTCTGTATTGTAGTACCATGGAATTTCTTTCTCAGTACACCCAGCTTCACTGTCAGAAAGTTTTTGTCTGTGTCTGTTGAAAACATTTATTCGCCTACAGGGGATGGCCTAAGCATATAATTTTAGGTGATGAACGGGAAGAATAAAATTACATGATTGATCAAACTAATTTCTCATGATTAATTTGTTTTTACTTTAAAATGATGATTATCTCATAGATGAATGTGTAGTGAAGGGATGGTTAAAAGTTCCAATGTTTTAAATAACCAACCTTGGATGTGCAGCACATTTCTGATGTCTTTTTATTTTTTTTATTTTAGCCACAGTATACTACTAAGCCTTGAATGTGTTTCTGATGACTTTTTTCTGGAGTTCATTGTGTACAATATATTACTAGGGCTTCTCCAGAAAAGAGCCATACCTACTTACTGATCTGTATTAACTGTTCTGCACTTTTAAATAGACTTCTGTATTCAGTGTCTTATTTTATGACCTGCTGGTTTCAAGCAAACTATGTTTGGTGGTGTTACCTTGGGTGACATAGTGTCACTGGTTACACAGATTTGCTACACTGACATGGAAAACCTTGTGCAAGATTTCCGTCTTTAAGTCTGGGGCAGAGAGATTGTATTAGGCTCATTGTGACATATATTACCATCAAGCAGAAACTTAGTCCTCGCAAAGAAGTAAAAGTATGTGTTGCCTGCTCAAGCAGATGTCTGAAACAATATACAACAATAAAATTCATTCTGTATGATGTCAGAAATGTGGAAAACACAATTTTGCTCATTGCTTAATTGGATAATGCTGGATTAAGTGTGTTGAATCATAACTGAAGACATAATTTATTAAATGTTCTGTGTACAGTGGAAGAGAATGCTGTGGTTATTGTAAAATAGTGTTTGATCAGCTTATACACTTTAAACTAGAGGGTAGATCCTGACACAAGTCTGCAGAGAAAAAAATTATGTAATTTCTTTTATTGTGCCATATATTTCATGGTAGTATTTGAGATATTAAATTTTGATATTTTTTTTTTTGCCCTGACAGCTGTTGCAGTGGAGATACCTTTGTGTTTATTTTTAATGTAGTAATGTTTGTAAGTGAAGTTTACAACACAGTTGTTCACTCGTATGTGTTACTACATACATATTGTTTTTAGCAGATATTTGTTTGGCCACTTCATGGACACATATCGCCAAGCAGTTTTCGACATCATGCAAGGACAGGATGTTGACGATTCAGACTGGGATTCTGAATGGAAAACTGCAGCAAACATAATCCAAGCCCTTCTTCCTCCATCTCCTTCTATCTCTTTAATTTTAATGCCTTTTGAGCATGAATTTAGACTTGGTGTAATGGTATTTCATTTTGTGCATTTAGTTGGCAATATAGTGTCAGTCTGCTCTAGTTATCTGATTTCAACACTTCTGGGGAGAATTAGGTGGTGGTTCTAAATTGAATTTTTGTTAATACTGCCAAAATTAAAGAATATATAGTCATATTGTAGGACAAATTCGTGCTCTGGTGGCTGTAGACAGTATGTCTGTGCACAAAATTGTATTCAAAATAAATTATTTGAGACAGCATGTGTGTCCGTTTTTTTAAAATTATGCAATATAGTTAGTTTATACTGCCAATTTATATGACTGAGATTAAGCTGAGAACAGTTGTATGTAATATGATGAGTTATTTGCTTGAAGAGTAATTCATCTCAGATTTCCATTAGATATGTTATTGTAATTTTCGTGCTGTTTATATACTTTAGAATGTCAGGTAACAGTCATCATCTGTCTTTGATTTTATTTTCAAAAGAACATAACCATGGATACAAGTTTTCAGAACTCTAGTTAGTCATGTTTTTTAATTCCACATTTCTTTGGTGTGTAAATTTTTTACTTGACCAAGCTGTTGTAATTGAGTAAACTTGATGAAAAGTTATAAACAAACTAAATATTACTTCTCTAGAATAGGGCCTGTAGCAAACTATTGCAACTCCATACTCCCTATGACATAGGGTCAGCTAGTTTTAAAGTACAATGACATGCATAACTTTAATAATTTGCATTAAGAAGTGCAAATGAGTAGTGCTAGGTGCAGTGTAATCGATCTTCAGAAACGTTGTCTTATCTGTTTTAAAAGTTGTTATACGTATCTTGAGTACCCTACTCAACTCGTGTCGTTCACTGTTTCTACAGTGTCCCATGCTTTCCCGCAAATTGTGTATTGAGTTCATTGCTTTTTACTACTCGGTAAAATTTTCCTCCTCGTTGCGAGTAATTAAGGAAAGTGGTAATTATATTTCTAACTTAGGACATATGATTCTCATAAAAATGGTCTTTGTGGGCCCAGGTGTGTTTTCCATTATCAGAACTTTTGTTATGAACAGTGGTGTTCATTCTCAGACCCACTGACTTATGTCAGTAGCCAGACTAATAATCAGTTTTGACTTATTCAGATGTTTCACTTGAATGATTTCTGCTTGGGCACTGTGTTAAAAACTGGAATAAGGAACACTTCGGTGCACAAAAATTGTAATTAATGTCACTCCTCATTTATATTCACATCACAACCAAGAAAATAGACTGTGTTAAGTACAAGGAGTGCACTGTTCAGATATTGGATTTTATTTGTGATTCAGTGAAATATAATAGAATAATAGAGATATTATTAAAATGACATTTTAAGAAAGATGTTAGTATGTGATAAGAGTGCATCATTATCATGTCATCTCAGAAAATACTGAAATGGTCCAGTCTTGTGTGTCGGGAAGCAGCTGGTGCATTTTCTTTAGTACGGCAGCAAACATTTGCATTTAGGGTTTTGCAATTTGTAGACACAGCCTGCCTTGCCCATTATCAACAAGAAATGTCAGTTACAAACAAAATATTATGTTGAGTAGAATTTTATGTGCCCATTAGATAGAGCTGTCCCAAATTAGTCTAGTGCGCTATAAACAAGGTACATTCGTAAAATGTCTGTGTTATTGAAATGAAATGATTTACGGTGGAAACATCAAACATAATCAGTACTTACTGCACCAATTTTAGCTGCCCATAGCAGTAATTTGCATGTCAGTGAGCCTTATAGATAGAGGTGTAATGATGAATAGGACAGGAAACACAGGTACAACATAATTATTATTATTATTTATTTACTCCATTTAGCTGTATGTACTTATTATTAAGCATTTTTGTGGGTTGTGGTGTAGAAGTCTGTTAACCACAGGTGTAAATAACAATATGTGCATTGGATAAATAATGCAGTTGTGCAGTTTGTTGTTGAGCAACTTGAATCTTCTGTATTCCGGAGAACATTGTCAGAAGCATCAAAAGCATTGCATTCTACTGGAAGTGTTGTTTTCTTCCAGGCATGCTTTGTCATGTTGTTGAATATGGGGGCACTGAACTGACTATGGTGGACAAAGTTTGGTGATAGCATTATGACTGTGGAGTTCAGTACCAGTGTTGTGGAGTAGAACTCACTTGTAAAAACTTTTAGCCAAGTTTTTCAACTGGCAAAACGTGTGTATCTGTTCGTAGATCAAGGGACAGTGCATCAGTGGAATAGTTGTTATCTGTATTTATTTTTTAATTATGAACAGATCCCGTTGATGGAGTCAAAATGTATCCAGAACCTGGCATTATTTTGTTTCAACATTGAGAGAACGAGACAGATATCCCACCATGGCAACATGTTTGTCCACTTTACTTGATCTTGAAGCTGTTATGTTTGGTGGTCAGTTCATTTTTCTTTTGCATGAGGCGATAAAATGTGTCATTTGCTTCATGGAAGACAATGAGTAGTAGAGAAAGAAGTGTACCTTCCATGGGAATAATTGGCTGAATTGTATATGAATGTGGTATTCCAGGTGCTGTCTGCACCATGGCAGTTGTGTCTCGTTCACCCATAGTGTGCAGTCTCAATGATCATCATAAATAAATCCAGATAGGTTGGGATTTAAAATTTGAGCTTCTGAATAATTTTAAATACTAGTATCTGTGAATTCAGTACCAAATGCACCCACAAAGTTCTCTATCTTTTCTTGTGTTTGGCCATGTTTGTATGTTACAAACTGCATAACTTTGCAACTCACAATCTTGTGAACTGCCTGAAAATTCCACATTTTTTCAGTGTCAATAGTATCTAGGATCTAAAGACATCCACTGCCTAGTGCATGTGACTGCTGTATTGTCATTTATTGGTATTGGGTGGTGTGATGTAAGTCACTTGGCATGACATTTTGATCGTCATTCTGTTTCATTGAACATTATCCCTTTTGATGTCAGAATCTACAGTCATGGTGAAAACCAATTTGTCAGCCAATACTGTGACTGTTGACCGAACCATGTCAATATTGTACAACTTTTCTCTGCACATTAATATGGGGTACAGGTCATCGTGTTGGGGCTGTAGCAGTTTCTTGATAGTGCCATGGTGCAGAAATACTTTTTTTAGGTTTGCAACTCATTCTTCTACTTTTTGTGGCTGGTCTTAGTTGCTGTATTTGAGTTTACTACTTAGATGATCTGATGATGATATTTGATACATTGCCAAAGACTTATGCTGATAGCAATGGTCTTTGGCTACAAAACATTTTGGTACTCATTTTATTCATATCTTCTTTAAAAGATGTGTGCAGGCCCATCAGAATCAACTATTACTCCTGAATCTAGTGTTCTGTAGTGTGGCACATGAGTGTAGTTTTCAGCTAGAAATGTAATCAGTACACCATGCTGTTTTTGGCTAATACGTAGGCAGTCATGTGAATGCATTTGTTCCAGCAGTAGTTTTGTACAAACATGATTGAATTGTCTTATGTGATTCTCATACAGAAGTCCGAGATAGTGAGTGCCGTAGCATGTGCCATTAGAAAAAATTCTGAATAGCTTGCACAGCAGTATAATAATATATAATTAAATACACATATTTCTTTCTGATGGTGGCAAAATACCCAGTATGTTGTTGTGCACATAGCACTTTGGCTGGAATGAGGGGGATGGATCTTGACATTGGGGTGTTGTGGGATGACATGTAATTTCCTACTCTGGCAAGTCTGGCATTGATGCACAAGCCAGTTTCAGTCCATTTCTGTCCCTCCCTAGGTGTATGAAGCTTTGACTAAATGCACTGTTGCACATTCACCCAGATAAGAAAGACTATGGCCAGTGCCGGCTCAGACAAAATTTGACCAGTATGCTACAATGTGGTGGTCTGTAGCCTTTAGTCTTAGCAAGGGTAGTATCATGGCTAAATTGCAAATAATTATTTTACAGATATAAGTTGAACTATTTAAATATATTTAAATTTTATAATTAATCATTTTACATTGAGAGGAAGAAAAAAAGAAGAAAAAGGAAAAAGAATAAAATGATGGCAGCAATGGCATTTGAACCAGTCAACAGATTGTCAGTCCACACACTTTACCAGTAGGCTGTGGTACTGAAGTGTGTACTTCTGCTCGAAGATCCCTCATACTCAATTGTTAGAGAACTTGAACGCTATTGGCATGTTTAGGTGTCCTGTTCCACTGACTTACTCACTGCTACAGGCGAGCTGCTTCCATCTCTTGGCGAATCAAAAAGTTTCCAGTATTTGTTATGAAATATACATGCCTCTTTGCATGCTATCATTTACTAAATGTCTCATTCTGATGTCTTGGACCATTTATGAAATATGATCATTGTTATGATCACGATTCCCGATACACAGGACAGAAATGGGTGCGTTGCATGCAACTAATCGACAGATATAAAAAAACCAATATCTCAGAAAGAAATGAGGTATCATTCTGATCCCAGTTTCAATAAAATTTCAATTTCTTATCTACGTTTCATACACAGCAATGTTTGGGCTAAGATCACCCATACACTAAGTTTATGCAGTGCGTTTTTTACCTCTGTAATATCTTTAAAATTTTGTGCTATGCTTTACTTAATTTGATCCAGCACATAACTAAACACATAATGAAAATAATTTCAATCCTTTATCAAGTGAAGATATCAAATGAAAAATCAAATTTTTAACAAAATAGTTTTCTTAAAATTGGATGATAAGTATTTCATAGTGGCTGGAACATCATCTCTCGGCAAAGACAGCAGTATTAGGTGAGCAGTACAGTGATGAAAATGCTGCAGTCAGCACTGATTGTAGAGAACATGTTTGTAGCAGTCAAAGCATTAAATTTTATAATTAATAGTTTTACATTGAGAGAAAGAAACTAAAATGGGGAAAAAGTGTGATAGCAATGGGATTTGAACAATAGTCACTGTATTACCTGTCTGTACTGTGAATCTCTCTGTCACAGTGCCGTTATGACAATTGCTGCTCTAAAATCCCTCATGTGCTCCACTTTTTGCACTATACTTTACACGCAGTGCGCAAAGAAAAATACTGACCTGTTGCTGTGAGCAATGAAACACTATCAGCACCTGCATTGATGACATCACACCAGCGCATACACAGTCAAAAACACACAATACATCCTTTCTCTGAGTTGACCATAATGTATCTGACCATGGTATTAGCACTAGATTCTGGCCTAGTTATCACAAAGAGAGTGATACAAAAAATGGTTTCGTCTATTTTATTTGTGTACCAGCACCTACTTGAAGAGAATTGGCATAATTTTAGTGCAATTTCCGCCACACATTCAAAGAGAGATGGCATAATTTCAATGCAGTATTTACAGTGTGCTGTAGCATATTAGCACACGATCGTGGGCTGCCACGCCTGTGAGCAAAGTAATGTCAGAAGGGGGAAATTAGTGTTATGTACAACATTTTTAGTCTGGCTGGCATCAGGATGCCCAGGAACTCAATCTAAATGACGAGTTATTGAATGGTTGTTCTGTGTTACTTAGCTCAGATGGCACATTTGTAAATCTGTGTGATCTTAACTGATTAGAAATAGTAGTTTTAATGATATCTTTGGGTGCAAATGATGTTAGATAATAATTGACCAGGCGGAGCATGGAGCAGATGTGCATAATCTTCAATATGACATACTGGGTAACAATCTGGTACTGTTCTTGCATTCAGTTTTCGATAACAACCTCAAGAATGCCATTTGTTGTTCTTTGTAGGCACCACATGTAGGGCTGAAGCTCAGCTTCAACTTGATGGTTGATGCCATCCCGCATAGTTAATGCAAACACTTATGTAGCTGCTTTCAATTTCTCTGGTGTTAACGCTATGGTCATGCATGCCCAGGTGGTCCTACTGTTATTATACGGTCATCTCGTATGTCCATTATTGATGAGGTATCAAGTGCCACTCGTCTGGTATCTGGAAATAGCAGCTTGACATAAGGTGTATTGAGAATAGTAATTATGCTAATGACAGATTCATTGGCATTATCAAATCAGTTACTTTCCAGTAATTAAGGTGAGGTAATAAAGCACTAAAATTGGCATAATTTATTGGACACAAAATATTGACAGAGGCAAAATGTCTAAAAAAAATTGCATTAGTCCATGATTTAAAAGTATGTTGTTGTGCCTCTGTGTCTTAATGCCAGATTGTTTGTGGCATACAGGTATGTATGTCTCTTTTGGGTCAGTGTAGATGGCTTGAATGGTAAAAGTACATGTCTGCATTAATTAGCAAAAGTATCTTTAAACTGAAATCTGTTAAGAACAGTTGATGAAGGACTTCCTTAGAATTGGATACAGCAACTACTGGCTGCTGTTGGTATTTTCCATTTCACAGAGTTGTTAGGATTTATAAAGTTCAGAGCCATATTGTTTATGATTTTGTGCTGATTGTTGTCCACATTCTTGTTACTATTGCATTTCACATCCAAGGTACCTCATATGCAAGCCTCCAACTTGCTTTGTAACCTCTGTTTCTGTGACCTGTAATAGGTCTACACTATTTAACACCTTAGCAGTTACTGCTGCAATTTTCATGGTGGGATATACACTGATGAGCGAAAGCATTATGACCACATTTGTAATTGCTTGTCTGTCTGTCTTTGGAATGAAATACGTCACTGATTCTGGATATCAGTGATCTGACAGTTTGGTGGTATGTTTGTGGCATTAAATGTGAATGCACAGTTCATGTAATTCGTGTAAATAATGGGCCACTGATTTCCATGGTGCCCAATAGCAGTCCAGATGGGTTGCATAGGATTTACTTCAGGTGAATTTGGTCTCCAAGACATCAATGTGAATTCTATAAATTTTTTCTCAAACCACTGTAGCACTGTTCTAGCTCCAAGACATGGACAGTTATACTGCTGAAAGGTGATATTGCCATCAAGGAAGACATCAAGCACGAAGGATGCAAGAGGTTCGCAGCTGCCAATGTGTCTTCCATTACTACCTTAGATTGCATGCAAGAGTGGGAGAATGTCTCCCATAGCATGACATTGTTCCCACCAGCCTGGTTCTGTGGTGTGCTGCATGTTTTGAGCCCCCTGTTCATCTCATGATGGCATTTGTGGAGACAACCAACGACCTAGTGTAGCAAAAGTGCGATTCACCCGAAGAACCAACATGTTTGCATTGATCAGTGGTTGAATCTCAATGGTCCAATACCCACTGCACTCATAATTAATGAAGTCATTGGGTTGACTCGTGAACACACAGGGGTGGTCTGCTGTGGAGCTCCATGTTCAACAGTGTACAATAAACCGTGTGCTCAGAGACACTTGTGCATGCACCAGCATTGTGCTCTTTTGGCAGAGGTGTGTCAGGTCACCATCTACCTTACTTTACAGTGCAGATAAGCCTCCAGACCCTGTGTTCTGTGAGGAGTCATGGATGTCCAACCATTTAGCACCTAGTGGTAGTTTCACTGTCCCCCTATCACTTTCCGTGGAGCCTCATGACAGTAGCACAGCTTCGCCATTTTTGAGATACTCATTCACTTGCTCTGAGTAATAATCTGCCCTTTGTTGTTAAAGTTGTTTATCTCGATGGATTTCCGCGTTTTCAGCCCATAGCTTTGCTAGGGTGGGCCTGCAGCACCACCAGGCGGCATCCAACATCGTGGTGGACAGTGGTCACAATGTTTTGGCCATTAGTGATAATGCCTCCAAATCACTGTTCCACATCCACCTAGAGATGCAAAAGACAATATTTTCCAAAGTATTGCCATTTAATGCATTTCCAGCTAATGTGCAGGACCTTTGGAATGATTACGTGCAACACAAGTATGAGCTTCATAAATGTGATACGGATGGTAAAGTTTTCAATGTGTTACGTCTGTGCAAAAAACCTGGCATGGCTGCTGCTGTTTTTTTGCTGCAAACTCAGCAGCTGTGAAGGATTGCAGTTGACATAATTATTGCTATTGTGACAATATTATGAAAAGGAAAGTTGCTACTCACTATACAGTATAGATGCTGAGTCACAGATAGACACAACAAAAAGTCAGTCACAACATAAGCTTTAAGCCAACAAGGCCGTTGTTGAAAATAGGTCGAAAATATCTCTCTCTCTCTCTCTCTCTCTCTCTCTCTCTCTCTCTCTCTCTCTCGCACGCGCACGAGACTCAGCATCTCCACTACATGGTGAGTAGCAACTTTTTATAATATTGTTACATTCCATCCTGGATTTTCCACTACTAATATTGTGACAAACAATAATCTTTTAGTCAAACCACAGAAAGAGTAGTCTAACATAACAGCAAAGAAAAAACAAAAAAGGTAAATGTTATAAGATGAATAATGCAGAACGAGACATATGTCAGTAGTCAGTAGGAATCCATTGACTTCTTTTGTCCAGGGTAGTGGTTATCAGTTGTGAACTTGACTAGTGCATTGTATCCATAAATCAGTTGATATTAGCAGTTTGAGATTTGATGTTTGATGTTATCTAAGAATTAATGAATAGACAGTTATCTACAGGGCGGTACGTATTGGTTTTGCAAACATGGTGGAAACATGATCATAATAATCATAGTATGGTTCATGATTTGTTTGTGTGACATTTTCCCAATATCCAACTTCCATCACTACAAGGTATTCACAAACTGAATTTAAGGTTTGGAGAGACCTGGTTGGTAGTGGAGCTTTCTTATTCGGGAAGACCAAAGTAGGGTACTACAGAGCAGAATCCTAATGTTTTTACACAATATTCTGTGGAGTCGCCGACTAAATCTCAAGCATACAAGGAGTATGGAATGGCAAGGACAAGCCTAAGGAGGATTCATGAAAAGCTGAAATTAAGACTTATAGACTTTGCTTAGAGACCTGTATGAAGATAATCCAGACAGGCACATGAATTATGCAAGTTGTACGGAATCCAACAGGAAGGGGTCTCATTTTTTACAAAAGCAAGATGAAAGTCAATTACCGATCTCTGCCACATGAGGACATTTAAATAATTTAATTGCGACAGGTGAAAACTTGTGCCTGACCGGTACTCAAATCCAGATTTCCTGCTGGACACGAGCAGTAACTTTTGACCACATTGGCTAGCCATGCATGAACTAGATACTTTCAACTTATTGTAAAAATATTTGTATTGATGTAAGGTATTATATAATTATAGCTATAGAAACAGCAACTCAGAAATTTTTTGTGTCACGTTCACAAATGTTGAATGTGTGAACTGTCAGACTCACCTTAGTGTGTCTACATCAATGTCACATGTGTCACGCAAAATGACTTCTCTGTTGTTCTGCCAGCCATGTTGCTGGAAATCAGGATAACCAAAAAAGTTTATTGAGTTGCTGTATCCATGCTTGTAATCATATAGTACCTTACCTCGACATGGGAACTTTCCCTGCAATACATCCTACATTCCCATAACCCTCCCTGTTCCCATTCCAGAACTACACAACTGTCATTCCACCATCACACTCAGTCTTTTTACTTCTCTTCTTTTCTGCTACTACCCACTCTCCCTCCATCCCCTAGACCTCTTATCTGCCCTCTGTCTAACCTGCTAACCTGCAGCACTTAGCTGTTTGCTACCCCCACCATACTATTCCTCCTGCTCCCCACCTCAGCCTCCTCCTTACCCCCACCAAGTTGCCACTCCCATCATGCGCTGTTGCTGCTGCTCACAGTGTGGTTTCCGTTGCCTGAGACAGCAGTGTGTGTGTGTGTGTGTGTGTTTGTGTGTGTGTGTGTGTGTGTGTGTGTGTGTGTGTTGGGGGGGGGGGGGGTGATCTATTGTTAACGAAGACCTTAATTTCTGAAACCTTTATTTATGAGTCTTTTTATTTTGCCTATCCTTTTCATAATATTGTTACATTCCAGCCTGGATTTTCTATTGTTTGATTACCTCAATATGAACATTTTTACAATCACTTGAAAGTGACTGGTTCATTTTTAATAATCCTATATTTATTTTAGTGTTGATAATAGATATGTATTTTCGTTTGTTTCGTATTAATTGCCCCAGATATATTTTTGGCAGCTGTAAAGCAAGTTTGGCACAAAATATTATTCAGTCGTAAATTGTCAGAAGTTTGTACTTTGCACAGAAATAAACAAGTAATATTAAATTGTGTTGGTCAATGTGAAAAGCAAAACACACACAAATGGATACAAAATAGTGACAGGAACAGCTGTATCATTGTACTCTTACAAGGACAGACTTGAATAACATAAAAACCCTATTGGATCTGAGAAAATAGGGATTGAAAGTAGATGACTCTGTTCTTTGAACTGAAATAGAACCAGTGATGGAAGACATAGGGAAGATATAACGTACCGACTGGCAATAGCAAGGAAAGGATTTCTGAAAAAGATGAATTTGTTAACACCTAATGAAAATTTATATTCGCATCACACAACACATTTTGAGGCATCAGTAAACTGGCATTTTGGTAATGGGAGGAAGTACAAATTTTAGACGGTGACCAATGCTTGAATACTAATACTAGTAGTACTACTACTACTACTACTACTACTACTACTACTACTACTACTAATCTCTCTCTCTCTCTCTCTCTCTCTCACGCACACACACGCAAGCAAGCAAGCAAACACTTGTAAAACACTTGTAACAAACTGAATCATTAAGGTCATAAACTTCTTATAAGGCCAGTTGAGTAGGTGTTACATTAATTGCAAATTTTGGATAGAGCAGTACGTAGAACAAGTGAAAGACAAGAACTCACGTGTAGCAGAACAAGCTGGGAAGCAGAGAAACACATAACAGAATAGCATTCACCCTAGCTTTTTAGCATTAGCTCTTTTACTAGCAAAAGTACACCGATTCACACATGACCCCATAGACAAATGCACACTTCCGTAGCCACAGCAAGGCTGATTCAGCAAGAGTGAATGTGTGTTCCTGTTTCTTGTGGTTGGTTGTGTGAATGTGTATAGCAATGCTAAAAAAAAGACTTACTGCTCAAAAACTATTGTGAATTCTGTTTTCTGTTGGGTGTGTTTTCTGTTGGGTGTTTTGGTGCCCCAAGCATTGATCAACTACAAGTGAGTGTTTGCCTTTCCATTATTTTACTACTTAAATAATAGTCATTGACTCTAGCGTACTTTTTCCATCTGATCTCTTCAGTATTTGTGAGCTACACCCCAGTAGACAACTTTATAACAACACGAGACCACAGAAGTAAGTATAAACGTGTAATGCCAATTGTTAATATCAATGTGTCTCTTCCCTACCAGCTCCCACACTTCTGCCTCATTGTAGCAGAAGATTTGTTGTTGATATGTATGTCCATTACTGAATGATATGTTCCTTGTTGCAGTGGTGAAGGAACTGGACTTGGAGTTGGGTGGAGCTGGGTTCAGGTCCCTTTCTCTTCCCTAATTGCCCTTCCTTGAATGAATATTTATAAAATGTTGTATGTTAAGGAATGGAGATGTTACTTTCTAAACATTCTTAAATTATCATGTAACAAGACTGGTAAAGTATAAATTGAGTTAAAAATGGAGAAAAATGCGTTACACTGCCATTCAGTGTTTGAGCCCACTCTTCTCGATTTGTGTTATTGATTTTCTAACATTTTAAATTAACCTTATGGAGGTATTGCTTTGCTGATTTTTCAGACCTCATATTAAGGATCCTAAACCCACAGTATGATTGGCCTATTCCAGTAATGAAACAAATATACAAAGGGTTAATTGCAAAACCCCTAAATCTTATATGCAAAATATAAAGAAAATGTTTATGTAATTTGGGCCACTGAATAATACCTCAACTTCATTGAAACAGAGATTAATGGACAGAAAATTAAATAAATATCATGTATACATGTGTTAGGCATTGCTTTGACAATCAGTTGTGATGAAGAGGGGCTATTGGTTAATTTTTCGTGAAAGTAATGTCTAAAATAAGGAAAAAGCAACCACTCACCTGTAGTGGATCAATGTACCAAGCACAGTAACACCCAACAGAAAACAACATTCACAACAGTTTTGACCACTAGCTATTTTTCCAGCTGTAGTACACACATTCACACACACCTCCATATAGAACCCAAATGCACACTCACATGGCCATGGTAAGACTCATGAAAGTAGTGCTGACGTGTCTGTTGCACACTACTATTTATTTTGTGTCTTTCTGAGTGCTGATGTAAGGGTGGAAAGCCCCCTCTGGAAGTGAGTAGGTTTTGTTTATATACAGATTTTCAATGATTTGATGTATGAGCTCGTCATCAGGCAAATATGGCACTACAAGAACAATTAATATTAATATACAAAGAATTGTAGTTTTTCATCTTGTTGTACATTTTACATTCCATGCAGATAATCACAGGCTTCTGAGTGTGGAATCTCATTTAAGAGATACTAAAGAGTACACAAAGCACTAACTTAACAATAAGACATAAAAGATTTTATTCCAGAGAATTATTTGCCAGTTCAACTGTTCTACAGTCTTAATTAAAATTAAATTTCTCTTCACTACTAATGGCTACAACAAAATTGACAAGAGATATCTGTAGTCACATACATTTATTATAAATGAATACATGTACTGACATGCAAGTGTAAATCTTACCAGTTACTTGAAGGAAACACTACAGAATCTTCAATGACTACCTCTGTAGAAGAATAAAAAAGAAAAATATCTGAGAGCTATAACCACATATAAATTACAAAATATTTTAAAGTTGTAACTTTCATTGATGGATACAGACTACCACACAATATCCTATTCAAAATCATCTAGGGTGTTAATTAATCATTATTGTTTGTTAAAATTTATAAATAGGTTTTTAGAGACCATTAACAGTCAGAATACTTCGTTAAACTGCTCAAATTATTTTAATACTGTCGTATGTTTCAAAGTGTAAATGGCAAAAATCGCAATACAAAAACTTTTCCTATGAATACTGATAGACTTAATGTAGTAGTTTTTAGTCTTAGTATGTGTTGTGGACTTTTCCGGTTATCCTTCTCTGCTCAAAACACATCCTGAGTATTTTATACTTAGTTTCTAGTCTTAGCATGTGTTGTGGACTTTGTCAGTTATTCTTCTCTTTCTCCTCAACACATGGTAAGACTAAAAAGTACTACATTAAGTCTATGGGTATTCATATGGTAAGTTTTTGTATTGCCATTTTTACATTGAAACATACTACAATGTTAAAATAATATGAGCAGATTGACAAAGAACTGTGACTTTTAGTGGTCTTAAAAACCTGTTTATAAATTTTAAGAAACAGTAATGGTTAAATAACACCCAAAATGACTTTGAGGAGAATATTGTATGTCCGACTGTATCTTGCAATGAAACACTGTGCTCTCTGCTAGCAATATAACAGTAAAACAATCCAGCTGTACACCAACCCAAATGATGTGAATTACAGGTACCTGAGGATGAGAGTTAAAACTTTGAAGCAAGTTGTGTAATACCAGTAAAGTAGTTTGTTTGTAGCTTTCAGATACTTACATTTTTATTCTTCTATACAAACATTAACAGAAGATTGTGTACTGTTCTCTTAAAGTCACTTGCAGGAATTACACTTGCATGTCAGTATGTGTATTCATTTACATTAAATGTATGCAATTACAAAAGTCTTTGTCAAGTATATTGTAGGCATTTACAGTGAAGAGAAATTTGATTTTAATGAAGGCTGTACAATTGTTGAGCTAGTTCTGAAGGTAAATAACGCTCTGGAATAAAAGCTTTCGTGTTGTATTTTAAGGTAGTAGGATCATGTATAAAGCGTGTCTTGTAGGAGACTCTATACTCAGATGTTGGTCTAAAAGATACTAGTTTCTAATTTAATGTGCTAAGTTTACAAGTTATCTTTGTTCAAACAGTTCACCAAAGATTTATCAAAAAAGTAATGTGATGAGGCTATAACAACAACAACGCATGATGGCTGTGAGCTAATAGATGGTAACTACCAAATTAAGTAAGACTAATTATATGATCAGAATCGAGACTGCTATTTAAGATGGAAGAGAGAAAAATTAAGCTGTCAGTAGAATAGCAACTTGAGGATGAGACATTATAAACGACAGGAAAATAAACAAATTGAAACTGACTTTGCTTTGAACAAAGTGCATATTGGTCTCATTTTCCTATTGATGAAGGCGGGGAAAGAAAAATGTGTGCCATTTTGATAGTAAAAACTGTATCCCACCTTATCAGAATGAAGTAAAAGAATATGTTACAACACCTGACCATGGGATACACATTAGATTCTGATATGCAACTTTACTTTCAGCATGTACATGGAACACTTACTTACTTTTCTTGATGGAGAGTGTTGTGTTGAATGAATGAGACCATTCAGGAAGTATTGTGACAATAGATGGATCAAGGAACTATCTACGAATATTTTCATGTATTTAATAATTATGTTTGGTGAGTAATATTCAGAATTTGTGAGCTACGGAAAGTGATTTACCTGTATGGTCAGCAACTGGAAAACTGCAAGTGAGGATGGTTTCTGTAGTATTGTTGTTTAGAAAGTTCCATTTTGAAAGACTCGTGACTCCCAAATATAGTTCACCCAAGTATGAATTGGGTATATGCCTTACAGCTTTTCTTCTTATAATACTTTTTCTTAATGCTATTGCCAGTAATGTTACAGTTATTAGCATTACTTAGCACATAAAATAAGGCAATATCAGTTTCTGAACCGTGTATTTGACTCAATGTGTCTTCATATGCGCTGGATGCTAAGCAGATATAGGGTGCATAACAACTGTGTATTTGGTAAATATTAAGACTGGGGAATGATATTCTGAATATTTACTTGTACACACGTGTGTACAGACATCTGTAGTAAGTGTCATTAATATATCAATTGACATATCATTTTTAAAAGGAGTCTTCCATTGATAAGGCTATTGTTAATGTAAGGAAGCATAAATTTTTAGAAATGGTTGTGTGTATTTTTCTGGTTTATGTATGGTTCAGTAACTGTATTTTATGTTTGTACCATAAATTTTCTCTCTTTGAAAACAAAATATAAAAATTTCCATTCCGAAAGTAATACTTTTATGGAAGGAAAATAAAAACTTAAATGAAGTTAAAATAGTGTTTAAATTCACTTACGTGTGACTACTGTGACTGTAACATTGTTCCGAAGTTTGAAATAAAACATTTTTGTCTATTCTTTATCGCATTTCAATTTTCATTTCGTAATTTAAAAAAAGACATTTCTTGAACATTTCACACACTATAAACATTTTGTTGTTTTTCATCAGGCAAATACCACAGGCAAACAGTATTTGTTAAATGCAAGTCTTTTTTTCTGCGTTTGACTCTTTATTATTATTCTCCACTATTAGCATATTATAGTGTTACGCCTTTTTCAAGAGGTAGCTGCAAAGGATGGACCATAATTAGGCACAACAGTTCATATTTGCAGTTTTCATTCCCTATGCAACACCTAGTCTTACACTGCAATGGGACTTCATCAGTGCCATTCTTACATTAACTTCATCAGTGCCATTCTTTCATTTCTAGCATAAGAAGTGTGTGTGTGTGTGTGTGTGTGTGTGTGTGTGTGTGTAGCAAGTTCAGCAATATGTCATGATCCTTACTTCCCTACAACACTGCAGTTGGTTACCAGGGAAGCACGTTTAGCTACGTGTCATTGCTGCTTCTTCCCAACACCAGTGCAGTCAACTACCTGGCTTTCATTCACTCATTTGACATGTTTCATAGGTCTCATTGTGATGATCAGCCATCAGAAATGTGAGACAAGTCAATGGACATACACAAAAAGAAGTAACATTAGATACTCCATTAATAGTTAGCAAATAATAAAGTGTCAGCTCCTGATTACATATTGTACACTATAGATAGACTCCTCTCTTCTTAGCAAGAGATACTTCAATCTCACATATTGAAGTGCTCCCAGTTCTTCATGAATAATTTTGAAAATAATTATTTTTTGTAATAATTTGTATGATGTTGTTCTTTCATGGTGTAAATGCAATTGGGAAACAGCTTTTAGTTTTGACATTTGCCCATATGGGTAGATAAACCATTTACTACTGATTTTGTACCTGAAACATTGTAGGTAGTTGGTTGTAAAAACATCTTCAGTGGCTGTTGTTCTATGATCTTAAATCCTCTTTGGGGTCCTTACTGTTTAAAATAATTCAAAGCTGGTTGTGAAAAACATTACTTTTGGTTGTACTGGTAAAGATCACATAATCACCAATAAAGTGTCCACAGATTATTGTTGAGTTGTCTTCAGCCCAGAGACTGGTTTGATGCTGCTCTCCATGCTACACTATCCTGTGCAACTACTGCAACCTACATCCTTCTGAATCTGTTTAGTGTATTCATGCCTTTGTCTCGCTCTACTATTTTTATTCTCCACACTTCCCTCCAATACTAAGTTGATGATCACTTGATGCCTCAGAACTTGTCCTACCAACCAATCCCTTCTTCTAGTCAAGCTGTGCCACAAATTCCTCTTCTCCCCAATTCTATTCAGTACCTCCTCATTAGTTACATGATCTACCCATCTAATCTTTAGCATTCTTCTGTAGCACCACATTTTGAAAGCTTCTATTCTCTTCTTGTCTTAACTATTTATCATCCATATTTCACTTCCATACACGGCTACACTCCATACAAATGCTTTTAGAAAAGACTTAAATCTATAATTGATGTTAACAAATTTCTCTTCTTCAGAAACATTTTCCTTGCCATTGCCAGTCTACATTTTATATCCTCTCTACTTCGACCCTCATCAGTCATTTTCCTCCCAAAATAGCAAAACTCATCTACTACTTTAAGTGTCTCATTTCCTAATCTTAATTCCCT
Source organism: Schistocerca gregaria (assembly GCF_023897955.1). NCBI lineage: Eukaryota > Metazoa > Arthropoda > Insecta > Orthoptera > Acrididae > Schistocerca > Schistocerca gregaria. The sequence goes on from NC_064922.1 coordinate 653,723,334, forward strand.
CAGTATCACCTCATTTTATTCCACTACATTCCATTCTGCTTTTGTTAATTTTCATCTTATATTGTCCTTTCAAGACACTGTCCACTCCTTTCAACTGCTCTTTCAATCCGGTGCTGTCTCTGACAGAATTACAATGTCATTGGCAAATCTCAAAGTTTTTATTTCTTCTTCATGGATTTTAATCGCTACTCCAAATTTTTATTTTGTTTCCTTATGTGCTTGCTCATTGTATAGGATTGAATAACATCAGAGATAGGCTACAACCCTGTCTCACTTCCTTCTCAACCACTGCTTCCCTATTGTGCCCCTTGACTCTTATAAGTGCCATCTGGTTTCTGTACAAATTGTAAATAGCCTTTCACTCCCTGTATTTGACCCCTGCCACCTTCGGAAATTGAAAGAGAGTATTCTAATCAGCACTGTCAAAAGCTTTTTATAAGTCTACAAATGCTAGGAACGTAGGTTTGCCTTTTCTTAATCTATCTGCTAAGATAAATGATAGGGTCAGTATTGCCTCACATGTTCCAACATTTCTACAAAATCCAAACTTACCTTCCCTGGGGTTGGCTTCCACCAGTTTTTTTTTTATTTGTCTGTAAGGAATTCATGTCAGTATTTTGCAGTCATGACTAATTAAACTGATAGTTCGGTAATTTTCACCCCTGTTAACACTTGCTTTCTTTGGGATTGGAATTATATTCTTCGCGAAGTCTGAAGGTATATCGCCTGTCTCATACATCTTGCTCACCAGATGGTAGAGTTTTGCCAGAAATGAGTATCCCATGGCTATCAGTAGTTCTAATGGAATGTTGTCTACTTTCAGGGTCATGTTTCAAAATATTTTATTTATTTATTTATTTAGTGTAAGGCTCATAACATCACAGTAACAATTTTGAATATAGTTTGGCCTATTCTGTTGAGGAGCAGTCTTTCTAGTAATTTATAGACCATACTGAGAAGGGCAATGGGCCGATAACTCTCTGGTCTATCGCCTGGTTTACCGGGTTTCAGGACTGCGATGGTCTTTGCTCGTTTAAGTGAGGGAGGAATGTTACCCACTTGGAGAATGTCCGTAAAGAACTTAGCCATCCATTGCTTTATGTAGGCTTCGACATGTATGAGGAACTCAGGGTGGATACCATCGAAACACAGAGCTTTGCCTGGTTTAACCTTCTTCAGAGCATTGGTAACCTTCTCGATTCGAATATCTGGTGAATATTCTGAGTCCATTGCATGGGTCCTTTTTAATGTTTTTAAGTCCTTCTTCACTTTTGTTGTGTGCTTTCTGTCTTGTGGGGCTCTAGATGCAGAAACTATGCGGGATGCAACCTCGTTGGGAGATATTTCGTCCTTTCTATGTTCAGGTGGATTTGCACCTCCAAGTTTACGCAGTAAGGACCAGGCTTGTCGGCTTGACTTTGAAAAGTCTAGATTTTCAACAGTATTCTCCCATTTTTGCCGTCTAATAAAGTAGATGTTATGTAATAGTTCATCCGCTATTTCCCAGTCCCCATTCTTGAGGAACTCCGCATACAGGTCACCGCATATCCCAGTCCAACTGTGAATGTATTTTTTGCGGTACCCTCTTGGGATTGCTGTTTTCGCAGAGCTAATGACCGCTCCCACAAACCTCTCATAGCTCTTGCTGGTTGAAGGGATCCAGCTGAAGGTATAATCAAGTTGTTCAGCTTTTGTAAAACTCCACCTTGGTCGAGGGTAAGACCTTATTATCGGAATGGATATACTGATATTAATAAGCACAGGGTGGTGTTGGCTATGAGGGAAGTCTGTCAGGACCCTTCTAGAGGCTGTCAGTGGTTTATCGTCTGTATCCCTCGAAACAAAGCACAGATCTGGGTTATAGTCGCAGTTTCATGCGACTGATTTGAATGTCCCTTGGTCCTTGGCATTAAAGACCAGATATGTATTTTGTTCCTTGGACCAATTGACCAGTATGTCTCCATTGCTATCATTCGTACTGATTTCCACATTTCGTGGTGACTATTATAGTCCCCAATGTATACGCTTGGGTGTGCGTGTATCTTTATCACTTCAGCCGGCCATGTCGTAGCAGGAGGTTTACAGATGTTAGTTACTGTAACTTCTCCTATTTTGATGACAACTTCGTGGATATCATTTGCAATGGAGGCTTCAACTAGAAAGGCGTCCTCTATGTCTACAGGCACATATGTCGCAACACCATAGTGTCTGTCATACGTGGCTCCAAGTAGATTATATCTTAGTATCCTTCCTCTAGCTTCGAGTTGGGCTCTATTTTCAGCATGAGTTTCCTGTGTGACTTCCAGGTCAATGTCGTTATCATGTAAAATTCTTTGCAACACTTGACATTTTGCTCTGCTTATGCCCTCAAAGTTGAAATGGCAGATTCGGATGCATGGTCCGAGATCCTTAGTCAGTTGGTCCCTAAGAGGACCGTTGTATGTATCTCGCATAACACTTTGTCTGTCATTCTGTTTCACTGTGCGTGGGGCAGGAATTCTTCGTTTGGTCTGCCGCCAGTTGTGTTTGTTCATTTAGCATTGCGCAGGGTGCACCACGCGGAGGCGATCTAACTTTACAACATAGGTCTTTCAGTACTCTGTCAAACTCTTCATGCAGTATCATATCTCCCATCTCATTTTCATCTATGTTCTCTTCCATTTCCATAATACTGCCCTCAAGTACATCGCCCCTGTACAGATCCTGTATAAACTCCATCCACCTTTCTGCTCTCCCTTCTTTGCTGAGGACTGGTATGCCATCTGAGCTCTTGATATTCGTGCAGGTGGTTCTCTTTTCTCCAAAGGTCTCTCTAATTTTCCTGTAGGCAGTATCATCTTACCGTAGTGATAAGTGCTTGTACATCTTTAAATTTATCCTGTAGCCATCCTTGCTTAGCCATTTTGCACTTCCTGTTGATCTCATTTTTGAGACGTCTGTATTCCTTTTTGTCTGCTTCATTTAGTGCATTTTTATATTTTCACCTTTCATCAATTAAATCAACAGGTAATGAGTCTTAATTTGAAATTTACAGGGCATTATTAATACAATGAAACAGTATTGACTGAAGACATTCCTTGCTTGTTTCCTGTAACCAGTTGTCATTGACTTGCATGTTATCATATATCATATCCACAGGATCCACCCTCCCAAACCACACACACACACACACACACACACACACACACACACACACACAAGTATTGTACCTCACCACACAGGTACAGACATATCAGTTTAGTATCCAATTGAAGAAAGGCAAAGTGTGTTCCATTTTTAGCAAGTGCAAAGTGCAAAAACAATGTTTGTCATGATATCCCAAAACTATTTTGCCATTCGCTGTGAAACTAATATGAGTTTTCCCCCTCCCCCTGCTTCCCCTCTCTTGTCTGTGATCCTCAGTACACTCTTGAAAAAGGAATAGCATAAGGAACGCTAGAAAGGAAGTACAGCAAGTAAATTTGCATTCTGTGATAATAATAAGTCTAAATTAAAAGTATATTCCATGTTTAGATTTGTGTACTGAAATTTTTAAACATCACGTTCTTGTCTAACTGATGTCTTTCTGTTCATAATTTTTCTTTAGAATAACATTGATTATTTATATAATTGCAATTTCATTCCATCTGTAACACATCAGATAAATTTTTAATTGGTGGAAATGATTAAATCAGAGAAAAATCATGAAAATACAGTTCCTGTTACTTAGTAATCGAGACTGCCTCACCACATCAAAAATCAGAAGTCACCCAAAGACCTAGTCATTAGTGGCTCATTTGAGAAATGTAGTCTTCATGAGATCTGTTAATGACCACCAGAAAGTAAGTGAACTGACACAACATTCAGAAAAGCTGGTAACATTAATAACATCACTTATGTGAGGAACAAGATGAGACTGGAAAGCTTTCCTTTTCCTAAATTCCATAATTGTAGTAGTATTAGTAGTAGTTTTTAAAATATCTTCTTAGTTTTTGAAGAAACAAAATGTGCTTATTGTTTTGAAGCTCCTTAATTTGAACTCCTTGTGAAAGCTATTTCTCCTACAATAGAATCTGATCTTTTCAAAGTGAGCAACATATTTCTAGCACAATGATAGTGTTTGTGTGTGGAAACTACTGGCTTTAATAAAATGTTGGGTTATTGAATGTGCTGTATTTTAACATTTTGATTCGCCCTGTTCTAGTCAAACCTCCTCATCGCCTTAGATGCTTAGTAAAGAATAATTATTTCAGATACCATGAGGAATGTTATGGCAGGAGTAGGGGAGATGAATAAGTTGACATTTGAACATAAAACAATGTAGTATGAAGTGGTGGTGGTGGTGGTGGTTAGTGTTAAACCTCCCGTCGACAACGAGGTCATAAGAGATGGAACGCAATCTCGGGTTACGGAAGGATTGGGAAGGAAATCGGCCGTGCCCTTTCAAAGGAACCATCTGAGCATTTGCCTGAAACGATTTAGGGAAATCACGGAAAATCTAAATCAGGATGACCGGAGACGGGATTGAACCGTCGTCCTCCTGAATGCGAGTGAAATAATGGTGATTCTCAACCAAGAGAGAGAAACACTAGATACCATCACTATATTAAATATGAACTAAAGTTATATGAAAGTAATAAAAGTAGAAGTAAAGTAATTTTTTACATAATTGTGGCACTGAATTTCATCTTTTGTCTGGATGATGTGCCAACGTTCTGAATTCTGTTCTCACAATGCTGTGCTCAAAAGTAAGTTTCAAAATGACCAGTTCAATTCTAAATCCCACCAAATGTGCGGTTTCTTCTGTGGGAGAAGGCGAAATTGGTTTGCTTAACAGCAATGTGATGAGCATTCAGATGTGTGTAGCTTGCTGTGCATTGTGAATAACGGAAATCAGTGGATGATTACCATAAAAGAAAAACAAAATCGAGACTTGAAGTCAATGGCAAATAATCATATCTACTGTTGTGACCACTTATGTTCTAAATATTGCCCCCTGGTGATACTGAGATCTGTATTGATCATGTAAATACTGCAATGGATTATTTGTAATAAATGGCAAGGGATCATGTTGCAAGGAATTAAAAAATTAAGGGAGAGAAAATATGTAGGAAATAGTTTATATTCAAAGTGACACACAACTTGATCTTAACCAAACAAAAGATGAACACGAGCGTAGCAGTTGAGATAATGGCACAGCAAAAGGGTGACTGATAAATGTGATTAGATGAACATTTGAATATTGGGCCTTTGGAACTTTGCAAGTGATTGTTTTATTTGGAGCAAAAGAGAGAATAATAAACAAAATGTGTCTAGAAAAAGTTGCTGACATCTCTCTTGCTCCAAGGTTTTCACCGTTTTCCTCTGACACACATTGTCATATATTTGCATTAACCCTTTCTGCCAGCATTTACTTTTCCTGCCCATTGAACAACATAAAAGTTACATAATCTCAAGACTTAATGTTTGTTGTTTTCATCATCTGCTGCTGTGTTTTCTTCTGTATTGGTAGCTTGTACACAAGCATTTTTTGTGCATGTCTACTTGTTTTGAAATTTCATATGCTGCATGTTAACCGTATATTACTATTGTTGTTATTATTACCTATTTTTAACAATAAATTTGTAGTAGATTAAAAGTATGTGCTGGATCAGAACTCAAACCTGGAATCTTATCTTCTGCAATCATTGCGTTTTCGTACTGAGTTATCCAGTCATTAAAACAGCTGCCTGTGACGTGGGAAATTCCAGTTCACAGTACTGTACTGGCACACATTCGTGATCTGCCATGATAATTTTAAGTGTGTTCCCCCTCTGATGCCTCTGGAATAAAGAAAACAATAATTCACAAAAGACATCTTCAAACCAGCAACACCTGCCACATTAATAATTTATTATGAACAACTAGTTTCAGTGTTCGCTCATTATCTTCTTCTTCTTCTTCTTCTTCTTCTTCTTCTTTTAGCCACTGGCCTGATTGTTTATAACAAAAGTCTCTTAATCTTTTCCTGTCCTCCGATCACATATCCATCTCCACTCTGTTCCAGTCCTCTCTCTTCTTTACAGTTTCCTTCACTCTGACATTTAGCTCTCTCTTGGTTGTCCTGCTAGTGTCTTGACTCCTGTTGTCATTTCGTGAGCCTGTCTCAGTATTCTATCAGCTTCCATTGTTGTAATATGACGCTCACTCGTACTGTCTTAATCTTGTCTTTTCTGTGGTCTCTCACATTCCATACTGTATCCATTCTAATAAGTCCTATACTGCTGCTTTGAAATATTGTCACGCAAGCCTATATCAAGCTCACCAGCCTTTTCTTCATTACCTGTATTTCTGATGCATGTGTGAGTGTCGGGGCATAATATATTTGGTATAATATTCGCTTGCATTTTGGTGCTTACACTCTGCATGGATCCATGTGTTTGCCGTCCTCTTTCACTAATCTCCTTATCATTCCTTCTACTGTCTGCTATTATGGTCACCTGGTAATTGAAACATTCCACTTTCTTTAGTACTTACCCTCTAATATTTTTATCAGTTGCTACTATCATCTTATTCCTTATTGGCACCATCATTTCACACTTCTTTGAATTAAGTTACTAGCCATACTGTCCCAACAATTCTTCCAACAAATTTTGCCTTTCTTTTACCACTTCCTTCACCATTTCCTCACATCATTACATCACCTGCAAACACCATTGCTTTCATATATTCATCTTCTATTCGTGCTGCCACTACTGTTATTATCTCATCCGTAATGGTGATAAAAGTAGTGGGAATGGTGACTTCCATTACTTCAATCCATTCTTCCATTTTAATTTGTCTGTCTTCAACATTTCTCACATTTCCTCGATACATCCATGTATTCTTTTCAGTCACCCTTCCAATTCTGAAGGGTTTCCCAGATCTTGCTTCTTTTCACACTATCATATGCCTCCTCATTTTCCAGGAACACAATTACTAAATCCTTACAGTATTTGTAGTCACTCTCCTCCTCTCATGGTCTTCATTGCTTCCTCTACTTCTATCCAAGTTAGGTCCATCTCTAAATTCTCTACACTCCCAGGACTTCATTTTCCCATATTGCCACTGAGATCAAGTAACTCTTCAAAATATTCCTTCCACTTCTCCTTGACTTTCTTTCCTTCTTTATTGATCATCCTGATAGTTTCCATCATATCTCTCTTCTTAGCCTTAGCCATTCCACAGTGAACCTTCTCTCTCCCCTCTCCCATCATTTTGTCCACTCTTCATTCATTTCTTTCAGTCTCCTGTTACCACTCTCTTAGCCATCTTCGTCTCAGTATATTCCTTTCTAGCTTCCTCAGTTCTCTGTAGATGATGTTTTCCATCATACCTCTCTCCTTAGCCTTAGCCATTCCACAGAGGACAGCTTAGTTTTTCTTTGCAACTAACCCCCTTATTCTGTCAGTCCAGCAGGGTTTCTTTCCACCTTTTCCTATCTCTGGTTTTTCCACGCACTTTTGTCTGCTGCTTCCACCATCATTGTCTTGAACCATCTCTGACTGTATTTCATCTCTTGGTATCTTTCCTGCCAGAGACTGTATGGTTGACGTGCCAAATCTTAGTCCTTGGAAATATCTAGATTGTCTTCCACTACATCCGTTCTTTCCAAAGCTTATTACATGTTTGAAAGCATGTATTTTAGCCACTACTGGCTTGATGGATCTGTTATACCTGGATTTGCTGTCTTACGTTTTGTTGACACACTCTCTAGGGTCAAGGCACTCCTTGTAACAACAATAATGTATTAAACATCAGTTATCTAATAGAATTATATGTATGCCCCAGTGTGTTTTAGTTTGTGGTAACTGAAAGTGAAATATGAATAATGAAAAGAGTGCAGACAACAGTGCACCATGTATTGCAGTGTTGAGTGGTCATTAGTCCCATAAAAATGTTGCAAAGCTTGTGAACAATGTCCTCCTTTAGAACTAACTATTGTGGAATTCACTTATACACTCATACATACACACATGCATTCATCCATCTGGGTTTCCCTGTCTTGGCTCATTACATTGACCCAACACTCAGCAGGTTAGGGTGAATTATTAATGGTTGGGGAGGGGACCAACTGTTGTGAACTCAGTACATGTCTAAATGTTCTCTAGAACTTCATATTTATTTTCCAGAGAGGCCCTTATTGTGAATAAAGTTGATGTTGGGGCAAAATTTATCTAAGATTATCTTTTAATTTATTAGTAGGAAGGAGTATGATAGTGCACTTACAAACTTTAGGCCAACATATAACATTTGTTTTTCGTTTTGTTTTTTACTATTGTGTACTAGGGATTTTCAGATGTTATTTTATTTGATTACCGTGTTGTGCTGGTGTAAGTCACAGTTTAAGTTATATTTTTTATTGAAAGGATGTGATTGATTCCCAAACAATGGGTGAACTAAAGGTACCCAACGATTTACTGTATAGTTGAGGTGTTGAGAGAGAGACAGGCACTTAGATTAGATTAGATTAAATTTACTTTCATTCCAAATGATTGGTAGTGAGAGATACTCCAGGACATAGAAAATGTCAGAAAAACAATAATACATGACAAATATTTACAACTAAAACAAGTAGCTTTATTTTACTAAATGAACACTAACTAAGGTTTTGGACTGCAGCACAAATATATCTGATAGCTTTTTCCTTCAGAATTAGTAATGTGTTCCGATAGACATGGTTGTTGTGCTTTATATTTATATTACATTGCTAAAATTTTACGATATCACTGGTTGCTATGAAGTTTTTAACAGATAGTTCTCTAAACGTGTTTGTTAATCATGCTGATGTTTAAGATTGTATACAGCTTAAAGGCCAATATGTATATCCCACCTGGTATTACTGAGTGAAGTGGTGCAGTTGTTAGCACACTGTCCTTGCATTCGGAAGGTCAGTGGTTCAGATCTGCATTTGACCATCAAGATTTATGTTTCCCATCAGTTCTCTAAATTGTGGGATGGCTCTTCTGAAAGAACATGGCCGATTTCATCCCCATCCTTGCCACAATCCAAGCTTTTGCCCTATTCCTTCCTTCGCCTCATGTTATCCTGGGCTGTTATTCCCAACAAGTTTATCCAGTTCTCGACTTTAACAGTATCATTTCCTATACATATTTTCATTCCAAATTATTTTTTGGTACTGAATTCCATTATTTCAGACTTTGTAGAACTTATCATTTAGATAACTTCCATTGGCATACTGAATTATTTCATTTGTAACACTGTTGTACAAAACTTTCAGTTTGACCTAAGAGTTGTGTTTCCATGCAGTGGATAAATTATTCATGTTGCTACCTACGAAGAGTTGGGCGAACAGTATTTTGTGTCATATCATTAACATAAATCAAGGAGAAAGTGTTCTAACACAGTTCCTTGAGATACTTGATATTTTATATCAGTACTTTCGCTTTAGAATGACCCCCTATTAGTTATAAGCAAAATGGAATATTTTTTCTGCTTATACCTGATTATATTGAGCTATAACCAGTTAATCTAATCCCCAGATTTCATATCTTGTCTAGCAAAGGATAACATAATCACAATCAGTTATTTTTGTGAAGGCCAGTACCAGCAGTGTATTCCTTGTTCTCTGTGACATTTGTTATTTATAGTTGCATGTATTTCACTGCATTTGACTCAGTTTGGTACATAGCTTATTATCAAAATTATGATCATATGGTCTGTTCAGCAAGATGGGTGCTAGATTGATGATGTGATGGTGGAGAGAACACAACATGTTACCTTGGACGGAGAGTCATCCACAGCTGTAGAACCAACCTTTGGTGTGCCCCAGAGAAGTGTATTAGGACCACTGCTGTCCATATGATATATCAGTGACCTTGAAGGCAGTGTTAATAGTAACTTCAGACTTTTCACAGATGACTCAGTTATGTGTAGTGAAGTGCTATCTGAAAAAGATACACAAATATTCAATCAGATGGGAACAAGATTTCAAAATGGTTCAGAGATGGGTAACTTACTTTAAATATTAAAAATTGTACACTTCAAAAATGAAAAAAGTATCCTATGACTGCAACATCAATGAGTCACTGCTGAAATCAGTAAGCTTATACAAATATGAAATGGGGCAGTGATGTGGGCTCAGTTATAGGTAAAGCAGGGGGGCAGACTGTGATTCATTAGTAGAATACTAGGGACCTGCAGGCAGTCTAAAAACTAGGTTGCTTAAAAGACACTAATGCAACCCATACTAGGATACTGCTTGAGTGTGTAGGACCCTTATTAAATAGAACTAACATAGGGTATTCAGTGTAGACAAAGAAGGCAGCACAAATTGCAACAGATTTGTTTGATGCATAGCAGTGTGTTAACGGAGGTGGTGAAAGAACTGATCACACAAAATCTTTAAGATAGATACAAACTACCCCACATAAACTTACTTAGAAAGATTCTAAAACCATCTTTAAGAGAGCAATCAAGGAATACGCAGCCCCTTATGTATTGATCCCATAGGGATCACATGAGCAAGATTAAGATTAATTACAGCATGCACAGAGGTTTAAGCAGTCATTCGTCCCGCACTCCATAAGCCCTAATAAGTGGTACAGTGGCAAGTAACCTCTGCCATGCACTTCACAGTGGTTTAGAGAGTATAGATATAGATGTAAATGCAGATGCAGATCTGGCAGGGTCAGTTTTGGGTGTGAGAGGTTGAAGCAGTAGTAAGTCACATCCAGATTTATTAAGTGCAGTGTCATTTTCACAATGTGCTAAAACTTTTAAAATAAATTTAATATTTTATATGTTGTCATCAGAAGAGATTTATCTTTTGAAACTATCTGGCAGATTAAAATTGTGTGCCAAACAGACTCAAACTCAGGACCTTTGCTTTTTTGTGGCAAGTGCTAGAACCTGCGGAGCTACCCAAGCATGACTCTCAAACTGTTCTCAATGCTTTACTTTCGCTCCTGCAAAAACGTGCAAGACTAGCACTACTGGAAGAAAGGATGCTGCTTAGCCACAGTCTGTTCCTAGAATGAAATTTTCATACTGCAGCGGAGTGTATTGCAAATTAAAACTGTGTGTCAGACTCGAACAAACATGAGATATTTTCCTTTTGTGGGCAAATGCTCAACCTGTACAGAGTGAAAATTTCATTCTGAAAGTATCACCCAGGCTGTGGCAAAGCCATGTCTCCACAATGTCCTCTCTTCCAGGAGCACTAGTCTTGCAAGTTTTGCAGGAGAAGTTCTGTAAAGCTTGAGAAGATAGGGGATGAGGTACTGGCAGAAGTACAGCTGTGAGGACAGGTCATGAGTCATGCTTGGGTAGCTTAGTTGGTAGAGCACTTGCCCACAAATGCCAGAGGCCCCAAGTTTGAGTCTTGGTCTGGCACACAGTTTTAATCTGTCAGGAAGTTTCATATCAGTGCACACTCTGCTGCAGCATGATAATTTCATTCTATATTTGTCTTTTGTTTTTATTTGTATGATTTTCAGCTTCCATTTGTAATTGTCATCACAAATTACAAGTTCTGGAACTGATTCATTGTTGTGATAGGTGAAATTTGTTAAAATGTTGCCAGGGCATGATTTGCTTTCATCATGCTCTTTTGTGTTCCCATTTATCAAGAGCGAAAGTGATCCTTCAGTAACTTTACTTTCTTTGAACTGGAGTCAGTGTTGTTTTTTCCTGTTAATATAGGGTGTAATCAACCATTTTATTGCAGTATATACAGTTTCAACATAAACATAGTTAATATTTAAAATAGAAATTTGTATTCTAGCACCAGGATGTCCATATAGGTCTGTGATAATTCTGTTGTCTTTTCCCAATTTGTAATTTATAGCTGTAGTTTCTATTATATCATAAAGGCACATACATTTATTACACTTTTTTGGTTTTCGCAGCAAAAGCCTGTATACAGTCAACAAGACTTCCTTTTTCTTCTGAAGACAAAGCAACAGTTCATGCAGAGGGCTGAAATCGGCTCATTTACATTTGACTGTTCATTTATGATTAAAATGCCAGGGCTCTCAATTCCTGCAATGAAGTCTTGATAATATACTTAATACTAAGCTTCTGAATTTTGTGTTGAATATTTTAAATCCAAATCTGCGCTCCTATACACTATCTGAAGATGTCACAGTGCCAGGCTGTCCAGCATGTATTTCAAGTTTCCTTTTTCTCTATTCCAGTGACTATCATAGTTGTATTGGTTACACATACAGTCCATCGTGTGAATAGCTCTGAGATTTTGTTGTCTGGATTTGGAATTTTGTGATGTAGGAAATGGGCATGATAGTTTTTTGTTTGCTGAAGCATTATTCGAACTCCCTGTGTAGCTATTTCTGCATCATGCCAATTTTGGTTTAATAATTCTCTTTATGTCCCTGATGTATGATGTCATTTTTATTTTGCTAATTGTGACAATCTTAGAATTGCAGATTATCGCAGTGTTGTTTAAATTCTTCAGTTTGTTTGGAAATTTATCTGCACTAAAAGCTCATCACCAGAACCAAGTATCTCCTATATATCCCATAACACAAATTCCTCGTCCATTTCACAATTTAAAGGTCTGATAGCTTCCTCAAAGACAGCTGAGATTTACTTTGGTAATACAGGATTTCCTTGTCTGACTTAGTTTTTACTTTTGAATTTCTCACTATCCTGATGAAGTCTAACGAAAGCTACACCACATTCATGTGTGTGTTCTTCAATATACTGACTTAAGTTGAAGGGTTGTTAGTCCAGATTTTGTTCAAACTGAGTAAATTGCTTTTGCGGAATCTGTGAGCCACAGAAACAGTCAGTCATTCTCATTACTAAATACTATTTGTTTTGTTCACAACGTTGTCTTATATGCTTCTAATGTGGTCTGTCCCTTTGTCTGATTAAAACCACTTGTTTGATCTACTGATGATGATGATTTTGGTACATTGTACATTACACATAACAAGCTGATAAGTTTTGTCTCTTTGCTTCTGAAAGAGGACAATTACATTATCATTCTAGTTTTATTGAACTGACATATTTTACAAATGCACTGTAAATAATTAATGAAATCAATACAGGTAAACAACTCATTCTATAGTTGAGACATTGAGTAGTTTATGGGCACATAAACAAGGCTGAAAATACTACTGAATGTTGTCTTGCATCAAATTTCAGATGCCCCCCAGGGGCTTCATGGTTTATTTGTGAGTACGTGTGTGGTGAGCATGGGGCCCCGAGCTACTGCAGCCTTCATTCTTTCCAGGGCTGCATTTCCTTGCCCTTCCCCTCCTTCCCCTCCTTGCTCCTTGCTCCTTCAGCGTCGCCATCTCCTCTCCTTGAGTTGGAGTCCTTGTTTATGTTGGCCCCGCTATCCTCCTGATGATGTTAGTTTTTAAATTCAGTTTTGTTGTGTAATCACCTCATTCTTTTGGCATTCCCTGGCCCCATCTGGGGTTTGACCTCAATTACTAAATTTCTATTCCGTAGTGTGAGCAGTTCTAAGGAAAAAAGGGAAAGCAGAGAGGTGGAAGGAGTATATAGAGGGTCTATACAAGGTCGATGTACTTGAGGACAATATTATGGAAATGGAAGAGGATGTAGATGAAGATGAATGGGAGATACGATACTGCGTGAAGAGTTTGACAGAGCACTGAAAGACCTAAGTCGAAAGAATGCACCGGGAGAAGACAACATTCCATTATAAGTACTGACAGCCTTGGGAGAGCCAGTCCTGACAAAACTCTACTATCTGGTGAGCAAGATGTATGAGACAGGCGAAATACCCTCAGACTTCAAGAAGAATATAATAATTCCAATCCCAAAGAAAGCAGGTGTTGACAGATGTGAAAATTACCGAACTATCAGTTTAATAAGTCACAGCTGCAAAATACTAACACGAATTCTTTACAGACGAATGGGAAAACTGGTAGAAGCCAACCTCGGGGATGATCAGTTTGGATTCCGTAGAAATATTGGAACATGTGAGGAAATACTGACCTTACAACTTATCTTAGAAGAAAGATGAAGGAAAGGCAAACCTATGTTTCTAGTGTTTGTAGACTTAGAGAAAGCTTTTGACAATGTTGACTGGAATACTCTCTTTCAAATTCTAAAGGTGGCAGGGGTAAATACAGGGAGGGAAAGGCTATTTACAATTTGTACAGAAACCAGATGGCAGTTACAAGAGTCCATTGGCATGAAAGGGAAGCAGTGATTGGGACGGGAGTGAGCAGGGTTGTAACCTATCCCTGACGTTATTCAATCTGTATATTGAGAAAGCAGCAAAGGAAACAAAAGAAAAATTCGGAGTAGGAATTAAAATCCATGAAGAAGAAATAAAAACTTTGAGGTTCGCCGATGACATTGTACTTCTATCAGAGACAGCAAAGGACTTGGAAGAGCAGTTGAACGGAATGGACAGTGTCTTGAAAGGAGGATATAAGATGAACATGAACAAAAGCAAAACGAGGATAATGGAATGTAGTCGAATTAAGTCGGGTGATGCTGAGGTAATTAGATTAGGAAATGAGACACTTAATGTTGTAAAGGAGTTTTGCTGTTTGGGGAGGAAAATAACTGATGATGGTCAAAGTAGAGAGGATATAAAATGTAGACTGGCAATGGCAAGGAATGCGTTTCTGAAGAAGAGAAATTTGTTAACATTGAGTATAGATTTAAGTGTCAGGAAGTCGTTTCTGAAAGTATTTGTGTGGAGTGTAGCCATGTATGTAAGTGAAACATGGACGAAAAATAGTTTGGACAAGAAGAGAATAGAAGCTTTCGAAATGTGGTGCTAAAGAAGAATGCTGAAGATTAGATGTGTAGATCACATAACTAATGAGGAGGTACTGAATAGAATTGGGGAGAAGAGAAATTTGTGGCACAACTTGACACAAAGAAGGGACCGGTTATTAGGACATTTTCTGAGGCATCAAGGGATCACCAATTTAGCATTGGAGGGCAATGTGGAGGGAAAAAATCGTAGAGGGAGACCAAGTGATGAATACACTAAGCAGATTCAGAAGGATGTAGGTTGCAGTAGGTACTGGGAGATGAAGAAGCCTGCACAGGATAGGGTAGCATGGAGAGCTGCATTAAATCAGTCTCAGGACTGAAGACCACAACAACAACAACAACAACAACAACAACAACAGTGTGAGCCATTTGGGGAAGAGCACCTTACCTAGTCTCTCCGAACGTGTGTCCTACTAGTTCATTTCACTTTTTCTTTCATGTCGTTGTTTGGTGCTAGGGTGCATAGCCAGCACGGTAGCCAGCCCATGAGGTGGGGTCGCTATGTACCCTTTTGGCTGAGCCCCCTGAACACACAGGGATCACACTGATACCTGAGCTGTGACCACCTCATTTAAGCCTAGGAGTGGTTGCTTGTCATCCTGGAGCATCGGAACTCCCGGCAATGGCTGCTGTGCCAGACGGCCCTTACTGTGGCTGGGTGGTGCCCGTGAGGAGAGCCACTGATTGGAGTGGGTATCAGGTCGGACGCTATGCAGATGAAACGCATACGGCTCCAGAACTCTGGTCGTGCTTCTGCAGTTGCCTCTTTGTGTGGAACTGATTCTTTTAGTACTGCTTCTCCTGCCCCTCCGGCCTTCCCTTTCGTGGCTACCCTGTGGGAGGAGGGTCAAGCCTGTCGGCTAGGGGTGAAACCTTTCCCCTGCTATCTGTTTTGCACCAGGACTGATGAGGATACTTTCACCAATACCAAACCTTTATTCTTTGTGGAACACATTGAAGTCAAGTTTGGCGACGTGGACTCCCTGAGAAAGATGCAGTCGGGTTCATTGTTGATCAAAACTGCTTCAGCTGCCTGTCTGCGGCCCTTAGTGCTTATACCCATCTTGGCACAATTCCTGTGTGCACTACCCCCCACCAGTCTCTAAATATGGTTCAAGGTGTGATTTTTCAGAGGGACCTCATCCTTCAAACTGATGAGGAACTTTGGGACAATCTCAGATGGCAGGGTGTTCACTTCGTTCGGTGTGTTTAGAAGGGTCCAAAGGACAATCACATTGATACTGGTGCCTTTATCCTGGCCTTTGAAGGGGATACCCTCCCTGAGAAAGTAAATATTATGGTTTATCAATGTATCGTGGAGCCGTACATCCCACCCCCATGAGGTGTTTTAAGTGCTTGCGTTTTGGACACGTCTTCCAGCTCTCCGCAGGCCCCTCTCTGTGGTGACTGTGGACGTCCACTCTATGAGGGGAGTTCCTGTGTTCCCCCTCTTGTGTGTGTTAATTGTCACAGCAATCATTCTCCACGTTCAACAGACTGCCCAGTATATAGGAAGGGAAAGGAGATATAGGAATATTAAGTCCCTTGATCGTTTAACCTACACTGAGGCTCATAAGAATTATGCACGTCTTCACCCTGTGTCCATGAATTCTAGTTATGCTTTAGTTACATCTTCACCCCTTCCTCCCCCTTCCTTACCCCTAGTGCTAGACCCCTCCCCTGCGGTTCTCACACCTTTTCCTCCGGGTGCTGCTCCCCCTCCCCAGCTGGAGAAGTGTCCCACGCCTTTGGCGTCTGCCAGTCAAGGGCGTCCCTCCTGTGATACCCCTTCCTGCCACCTTCCAGGCCAAAGGTCCGTTTCCATGCGACGACTACGAGAGCCATGGTCTGTTGGCCTCCAGATCGCCTGATCTCTTTCTGTTATCGATCTTGCTGCAGATGGCTCCTTTATGCCACCCAGCCCTCCTCAATCTCAAACAGAAAAGAACAAGAAACATAAGTCCCAGGACAAGGAGCCTCTTGTGTCACCAGAGGTCCCATCCCTGGCTTCACAACCAGATTCTGACCTGTTGTTCATGGATGGTGCCCCCTCCTTGTCGATGACGGGTGGTGACCCGGCGTCATAACTGGCTTTAACCTGTTCAATCCCCATTTGAATCATCATTCTGTGGTTATCCAATAGAATTGTAATGGATAATACCGTGAACTCCCAGATTTGAAATCCCTTATTACTTCTTACTCTGCAGCACGTGTGGTTCTACAGGAATTTCATTTTACTTATGATCACTCATCGACCCTTTGTGGATTCTGTGTTTTCTGTCAAAAGCGGGTTGGCCCCTGCAGGCCCCTGGTGGCGTTTGTATGTTGGTATGGACAGATGTTGCAAGCACGTGGATTCCTCTTTAAACTGCATTGGAAGCGGTTGCTGGTAGGATCCACCTGGATTCTGAGGTCATGGTTTGCAATCTTTATATCTCTCCTGACAAGACTCTTATTTTCTCCCTCTTTGTCGGATTGTATTGATGACATTCTACGTGACGTGTCTGACACGATTGTTCACGCTGCTAGCCTTGCTGTACCGTGCTCATCTGGTCCTGTGGTGGAGTACTGCCATTGCCATTGCCATCCGTGATTACCGTCGAGCTTTGCAACACCTTAAGAGGCACCCATCTGTTGCCAACTGTATTACCTTTAAACACCTTCACGGTAAAGCCCATTATTTAATCAAACAGAGCAAATTGATATGTTGGGAACACTTTGTTTCTTCCCTTTGTTCTACTGTCCCTATGTTACGGGTATGGGCTACACTTCACACTCTCCCAGGTTGCCATCTGCAGTCCACCCTCCCAGGCCTTCACCTCCCAGATGGCCTTTGTATGGACCCGTTGATTCTTATGGAACATCTTGCGACTCCATTTACTTCGCTTGGAATCTGCAGTTCGGCATGCTTTTTCCCAGCACTGCCATTTGGTTTCGGTATGTTTTGAACTTCGCAAGGCCTATGACATGGCTTGGCGCCATCACATCTTACTTACATTTCAACAGTGGGGTCTTCAGGAGCCACTCCCGATTTTTATCCACCAGTTCCTGTTCCATTGGTCGTTTGGGGTTCGGGTTGTTACTGTTTTTAGTTCTACATAGACCCAGGAGACTGGCATCCCAAAGAGTTCTGTATTGAGTGTACTTCTTTTCCTCATTGCTATCGATGGACTTGTGGCCTCTGTCAGTCCTTTGGTCACCCCTGCTCTGTACCTGGATGATTTCTGCATTGTTTCAACTCTCTCCTTTAAAATTGCGGGTTGTCCACTTTTGTCACCGTACTACGATCCACCATGATCTGGAGCTCTATCTCAATGCACGACGATTGCCTGTGGTCCCACAGTTTCATTTCCTGGGTCTTCTTTTCGGCAACAAGCTCACTTGGCTGCCTCATATGAGACTTCTGAAGGTAGGACGTTTCTGTAAACTCAATGTTCTTTGCTTCCTTGCCCACACCTCTTGGGGTGCAGACCGCTCCATCCTTCTCCGCCTTTATCATGCTTTAGCTCTGTCTCGCTTTGGACTGTTGTGGTTGTCAAGTTTATGGTTTGGCTGCTCCTTCCACACTGCACGTGTTGGATCCAGTCCACCATTGTGGTATCTGTTTGGCCACCGGTGTCTTCCCTCCCTGTTGGTAGTCTCCTGGTTGAAGCTGGGATCTCCTCTCCCCCCCCCTCCCCCCCCCCCCCCTTTTTCTGTTTGGCAGTCCCAGCTTCTGGTGTCTTATGCAATCGCTGTCCATTTCTCTCCCACTCATCCTTCCTATCCTGTTCCCCGACCATGGATGTTGCCCACCTGATTCCCGCCCTCGGGCAGGTTTACCAGTTGGGCTCCATCTTGCGGCTCTTCGCCATGATTTTCAGCTTCCTCTTTTGTCCTGTCTTCCATGATCCCTTCCCACCATACCCCTCGGTTAGTTCCTCAGCTCCAAATTCGGATGGATCTCCGCCAAAGTCAGAAAGATTCCTTGCCGCCGATGGTGTTCTGTTCCTTTTTCCGCCGAATTTTATGGGAGTTTCGGGATGCTGTTGTTTTTTTCACCAATGGCTCTAAATCTGCTGATTGTGTGGGATATGCCTTCATGTACTCTGTTGGCACAGAAAATCATCTGCTGCCACCTACATGTGGTGTGTTTACTGTGGAATTGACGGCAATTTCCAAGGTCCATACCTTGATTAAACAGTCCCAACACAACCGCGTTTTGTTATGTATGGACTCAATGAGTGGTCTTCTGACTATTGACCAGTGCTTTTTGTGCCATCCCTTGGTCTCGGTCATCCATGACCATCTCGCTGATCTTCACCGTGCTGTGTGTTCTGTTGACTTCCTTTTGGTCCCTGGACATGTGGGTATCCCACGTAATGAGCTTGCTTATCGTTTGGCTGCGGGAGCAGTCATTTACCCCCCCCAATCTCTGTAACCCCTCGTGCAGCGGATTTACAGCTTCACATCAAATCACACTTCGCACAATCGTGGGCCAACTCTTGGGAGGCTACCTCCCTGTCTAATAAACTTCGTGCGATTAAGGTTGTAATGGTTCGTTATTTACGTGACCATTACGGCACTCCAACTCCAGTTCTCAATACCAGTAATATCGTTCTACTTTTCTGCGAAGTAACAGACATAGTTTTGTGACAATATTCACATTTGGTTTTATTAATGTATAAGTACTCCAATGTATCAATATATTACAGTGATATGGCCCTTGGGTGTATTCATTTCTGTGAGACTGTCTTTTTACATGGACTTCATTATTTCCATTCTGATGGTACCATCCACAGTCAATAACTTTGTTGTTGCCCAATAAAGCAAACATATTCTGCGTGAGCAACATTATTAATCTGATTTTTAACCTACTTTGCAAGTGGTGGTATTGTTAGAAGGTGACACCAGGCCCTTGGTATTCTTCCTTTTGCCTCTCCCGAAAGGACTCGACCACACTGTGTCATCTCCGCATCAGCCATACCAGGCTGAGCCATGGTTTTCTTTTGTGTAATGAGCCACCCCCACTTTGTGGTTGTGAAACCTTCCAGTCAGTAGCCCACATTTTGGTGGAATGCCCCCCTTCTTTTGGCTCTGCGTACTAAGTACAGACTTCCACGCACTTTACCTTTAATATTATCTGATGATTCCCAGATTGTCGAACTCGTTCTTAGTTTCCTCCGGGAAAGTGGTTTTTATTCTCAGTTTTAAGGCTTTTAATCTCACTCTGGTATTGGGGCAGGGTGGTGAGTGTTGGGGTATCTCCCACTGTAAGCTGTGTTTAGAGATTCCCGACTCCCATCCCTGGCCAAGCTCCTCTTTTCTTCCCCTTTTACTCTGTTTTTATTACTTTTTAGAATTTGTTAGTCTCCTTTTCCCATACACACTTCAACATTCTAGCAGTTGAACGCTTTTAAGTCGCAGGTGGTCTTGCCTCTACTGCTTCAGAGGTGGTATATTTCCTGCCTCTAGCATAGCCTTGGGGATGCTCTCTTGCTGACTTACTTAATTTTGTTTTTACCATTGATGACATGATTGCACTTTTACATGTTTTAACCTTCTCCCTTTTATCATTCTGACTTTTCTGATATGTCAAACTAGCCTAATGGACCATATTTGAAACAAGGGACTGATGACCTTGCTGTTTGGTCCCTTCAACCCCAATCAATCAACCACCCAACCAAATTCCAGATGCTTTTAAATTTGGAGTGGAGGAAAGACAGACCAAGTGGCCCATGGCAAAACTCCATATTAACACTGGGGATCATCCACCAGTTAGGTCATATAGTGTCACCAACTGAACGACAGATAATCTGGGAGAAAATGGAGGTGATGTTGCAAGATGACATAACTGAACCTTCAAAGGTTTTAGTCCTTGTGAAGAACAAGGATAGCATATTATGTTTCTACTGAGAAAATCATGAAGAAAGACATCTGTCCAGTGTCACGCATTGATGTCGCTGTAGACTTCCTGAAAGGAGTGAAGTATTTCTCTGCTACGGACATGGAGACAGGCTACTCTCAGACTGAGGTTGATGAAGCTGACCTTCAAAAAACGTGCTTTCATAATTACCGATGGGTTCTATGAGCTTAAATTTATGCCATTTGGACCCTCTGATGTCCCAGCAACCTTTGAACATATGCTTGAAAACCTGCTTCAATACCTTAAATAGATGACGTGTCTGCTATCTGGACGGCATTTGATGTTTTTTTTTTTTTTTTTTTTAAGACATTTGAAGAATTCCAGTCTGCTTGGTAACCATTTTTCAATGTGTTCAGACCACTGGTATTTGCCTGAATCCAAATTTGTGCCTCTTCACTGCTCTATAAATAAAAGCTGTGGAAGATCTGGTGAACGGTCATGGAGTCTGTCTCTATCAAGAGAAAGTAAGAGTAGTTACCAATTTGCTGACAGCTTGGTACGTTTGTGGTGTGAGAAGTTTTCTCAGAATTTGCCCGTTCTATTTACAATTCATAAAGGACTCCTATACCAATACATGGCCTTTGCTAGAACTAATGCAAGGAGACCAAATTTTCTTGGAACGAGTTCCAAAAAAGATCGTTCCTTGGTCTTAAGGAGTCACTAACATCTTTTCCAGTCCTAGTACTACGTGACAAGAATGTCAAGACAGAATTTCACACTGATTGTGGCAGTTATAGGAAAAGTGCAGTTCGTGATGGAGAGATGAAAACTTGTACCTACACAGTATATCCAATTCTGTGAAGAACTGCTCTAGAACTGAGAATGTGTGCCTTGTGGTTGACTGGACCATCAACAAGTCCTGGTCATATTTGTTTGCAAACCATTCACCATTGTGAAAGTCCACTATGCTTTACACTGGCTGACTAGCAAGAAGGATTTGTGGAGTTGACTGGCGTGATGGGCACATAGGCCTCACAGTATTGTCACAGTAGTATACAAAAATGGATGAAAATGTGGATACAGACTGCCTTTCAAGGACTCCTTTGTTAGAACTCAGTAGTATGGATGAAGTCTCAGTCATCACTGCACTAAATGGTGTTGCTGCTGAAAAGAGGGAAGATCCAGCACAGGTGAAAACCATGGAACCCTTGGTGAATGTGCATGGACAGACCAAAGAAGATCTACAATTAATAAACAGAACCCCAGTTATCATGAAGTATTTCCATGAAGCTCCAACACCTGGTCAACTGGGATTTGTGCAAACTTCATAGACAAGATAAAATGCAGGTATCACTGGCCAGCTCTCCACCGAGCCATTAAGTACTATGTGAGCAACTATAAAGAATGCCACCGGTGGAAGTACAAGCTACAGTTGACTCTGGAGCATCTGGTACCCATCGTGCCTGCAGCAGCACCACCACTCGACTGAATTGGAATTGACTTCTTGATGTTCTCAAAGTCAACAAAATAGAATTGATATGTCCTCACCAAAGCTGTGCCAATGAGCAAGCTCCAGAAATTTGCAAAATTCCTTGTAGAAGGCATCGTTTTGAAGCATGGAGCTTACCATGTGATGATCTCTGATTGTGGGAAAAGTTTTCCAGTAGAGGGTAGTATCAAACATAATTGCATGTTGTGGCATCACCCACAGGATAACAGCAGCCTACCACCCACAAGAGAATGGTCTAACATAATGTTTTAATAAGATGTTGGCAGATATACTCTTGATGTAAGTTGATGTTGGCAGAAAGACTGGGATACGGTACTGTACCTCATGACATTTGCATACAACAAAAGTGAAGCAAAACCTTATTTTCTTCACACTGTTATTTCTGCTTCAGAGGGTGCAAGCTCAAAGTAACACTGTTCTTGTTTCAACCGGCAATTACTCAGGCTGACTACATGAAACACATCATCGCCAGTACTAAAAAAAGCAAGGCAGCTGGCTCACATAAAGACCCTGGATACCCAGGAGAAAGCCCAAGAGCATTCTAGTGCCAGGCTCAGGCCAGTGAGCTACAACTTGGGAAACTTGGTATTGATTTTTATGCCTTTGTGGAAAGTGAGACAATCGGAAAAGTTACTAAGGTGCTATTTTGGGGCTATTGTATACGTCCTCACTTGTTGAATGTTACATATGCAGTTAATGATTATGGCCTTTCACCAAGAATGCGAAAGCACAGAGATTTTGTCCATGCACTGCATGTGATGTTTCCTCATCAAGATAAGGAAACAAGCCTTGTCTTTCTACCGTATGCAGGCAACACATCATCAAAAATCGGGAGACCACTAAAACAACACAAAATTGACACAGTCTTCCGACCACCATCTGAGATAAGGGCCCTACTGGGGACTGTGAAAGACGCATTTGGCCTCAAGGAAGCGGGTGTATATAATATTCCATGTGGTTGCGGCAAATCCTACATCGGTCAAACAATCTGAACAGTTGAAGACCACTGCAAAGAACACCAACGCCACACGCAACTAGGCCAGCCCACCAAATCGGTACTGGCGGAACACTGCTTGGAAACTTGACACAACGCGAAATACGAAGAGACCAAGATTCTGGACCCTACCAGCTTCTACTGGGGCAGCACCCTCAAGGAGCCCATTGAAATTCGTGTAACAGACAATCTCATAAACTGAGACACAGGTTTTCAACTAAGGAAAGCATGGCAACCATTACTTAACACCATCAAGGAGTGACGCCACAAGCGGACACAAGACCCCTCTACTACAGGTGCAGAGGACACTCCATGGGATTCTGCATCTTCCACCACCCGGCACGATGCCGGGGCGGCCGCAACCGGATTGTCGGCGGCCGCAACCGGATCGTCGGCGGCCGCAACCGGATGTTTGGCGGCTGCAATCGGTCCATCTGCATAGGGAATCGAAGCTCGACTGACGGACATAAATAACACTGAAATGAGCAGACAGACCATTCCATCAGGACCACCTCATGACGGAGGAAAGGTTATTCGCCGATTGTTTGTTGAAGGAGGAGGGGAATGCTAAACATTGAAAAAACTCTGACCACAACAGTCTCGGCTTGGATATGAATGTTTCTTAGTCTCAGAGCCTGCAATCAGAATGACCATTTCGCTTACTGATCATGTGTTAATACAGGCCTTAAACTCTCCAATCAGTAGTATCAATATGTGCATAATGAACCACAGTATTTACTCTGTAGAGCTGACAGTTTTGCCAAAGTGTATATCATAATCTTTTTCAGTAGTTGTGGAATCAGGAGGCATCTTAATTACTGAATCTCCAGACTGAGAGAGAACATAGAACATTAAAATTATTTTTTCTGCATTAGTTTGCTTATGGCTTCAAACATTCAAAGTAAAGCTATTCGTTTTAAATAAAGTGTGTTAACGCTATGTGGAATATAGACATAAGTTACTACTAATGTATATGGGCAGGTACTACATAAATCTCTGCACACTGTTCTACACTGCTGGAGGATAAATTGATTCTGTCATCCTGTATAGCAGTAGTTGTGTTCTCCTGGCAAACGAACCTCGCTGCTTCAGTATGGTTGACAGCTGACAGCTCCAACTGTTTTTCATAATGGCTCACTTAACAACCACAAATAAGTACTCAATAAATTGAAAATAGTTGCAACATACAAATGTGAGCCGAGTGAAGCTATTTTGTGTGCTCTATAAGAGAACTGGGTAGTATATGCTGGGGAGGTATAGTATGTCTGTAAACAGAAAAGCAAGGATCGTTTCCCAGGAGAACACAACTACTGTTGGGACGGCTAAGAATCAATTTATCCTCCAGCAGTGTAGAAAGTGTTAACACACTTTATTTAAAATGAATAGCTTTACTTTGAATGTTTGGAGCCATAAGCAAACTAATGCAGAAAAAAAATTTAATGTTCTATGTTGTCTCTCATTCTGAATGCCTCCTGATTCCACAGCTACTGAAAAAGATTATGATATACACTTCCCACAACCGTCAACGCTACAGAGTAAATATTGTGGTTCATTACGCACACATTGATACTACTGATTGGAGATTTTAAGGCCTGTGTTAATAAATGATCAGTATGCGAAATGGTCATTCTGATTGCAGGCTCTGAGAGTAAGAAACATTCATATCCAAGCTGAGACTGTTGTGGCCAGAGCTTTTTCAATGTTTAGCATTCCCCTCCTCCCTCAACAAACTCTTCCGGCTCTGGCAGTATTGATATATTTGAGTGTTGTGGTGCAATTGGTCTATGGCCTCTCCCAGGAACAGTTTTCAAGTTGTCAGTTAATTCAAACTTCTGAATCATGTTCTTCAACCTTGATGTGGAAAGAGGATCATTCCATGCTCCTTTAACGTGTCGATACTCATGAAGAGATGTTGTTTTTATGAAAGGGCCTTACAAATAAAGCCCTGCTCACCTGATCATTATCCATGTTGACTGTCTGCAGTTGTAATGCACACTGATGCTTATGTTTTACCCCTATGTCATAATACCAGTACCAGCACCTAGCAGCAAGTCATAACATTAACATTACTGACAGTAAATAATTTCCCGTCTTTACTGGCTCAAGTAGCAAAAATTTTAATTATAACAACCCAGTACTTGTCAGTGTAAATTTCATTGCCTCCACTATCAGTGGCTGAAATACTCTTCACAGCATGAGGAGTATTAAATGCATAATCCCAGCCTTGTCCCTCCCGACATCTGAACAGGCCCAGAGACACAAATTGGCTCCCTCTGGAACAGAAATAGGTTACCTAGGTGTTCTGGAACAGCAGGTATTTGAAAGTCAAGCTATTCATTTCAGCAGATTACTGTTCTAGACTGAACACAGTCAGTCCAATTCTAAAATACA
The DNA here is from genome assembly GCF_023897955.1 of Schistocerca gregaria. NCBI lineage: Eukaryota > Metazoa > Arthropoda > Insecta > Orthoptera > Acrididae > Schistocerca > Schistocerca gregaria. The sequence continues at coordinate 653,748,822 of NC_064922.1, forward strand.
TCTTCACACTCACCTTGCAAGATACGCTGTGGGTATGTGGTGTTTTCACTCAAAGAAGCCCGCTCTAAAAGTGCTGGCAATTCCTGAGTAAAAGTGATTTGTGTGGTCTACCAACAGCACAGTTAATGGTGGGGGAATTGCAGGAACTTCCTGATTGATCAAGTGACAACAGCACAGCTACACAGCTTTACACTCCACTGTCTATAATAGACAGCAACAAGGTGCCACATTTATCACTGTAGTACCTTTCCTGCCATCACTGCATACATCACTGACAAAGTCATATTGCTCAGCCATTATTCAGAGGAATATATTTTGCACAAAATCTGACATAACAACTGGAAACAAGCACTCAGTAAACTGAAAATAATGTAAGTATATAAACACGATCTCGACAATTTATTTTGGCTACTCACATATGAGAACTAGGCAGGAAATGATGGCGAGGTATGTCGCAGTGCTTGTAGTGGGGGGGGGGGGGGGGGGGGGGGGGGGGTTGTATCTTTCCTGGAAGAGTGCTACAACTGCTGTACAGGATGACTATGAATCAATTTTCCCTTCACCAGTGTGCATAGATTTCTGTTCTTGGTCCATATGTGTTTCTTGCAATAATATTATTAGTAACTCATCTCTATATTCCTTGTTGTGCTAATGCACTTTTTTGGTCTTTGTTGATTGAATTATTTATACACTTACTGCACAGTAACTTACAGACAACTGATGTAGCCAGTTTTAATAAGGAAATTTAGTAATTCGCATAGCACAGAATGAAGCAAAACAGATCATTTTTTTATTACTTGCACTTAACAGCTGTAAATGTAATGCTGCCACTGAAATAATGTTATTGCTGTTTTCTAGGTATTACCTCAGTCGTTTCAAGGATGCCTACAGGCAGGCTACCATAGATATGATGTTGGGTAAGTGTAGAGTCTAATAATTTTATAAAGCTTTGAAGCTGAATCGTAAGTTTTATTATCTGTTAGTGATGCTCTTTACAAGCAGGTGAAAGAATTTGGGTTTCATTATCTGAACTGGAAGGTTAGTAAAATCATTTGAGCCCTTTTATTATAGTAATTCATCATTAACAGTGGCCAGCATACACATAAGGAGCTGGTGTACTTAGTATAAGCTACAACACTGGTTGGTTGTTATCATTCAGAGATACTTCATAATCTGGAAATAGATAATTGCACAATGCAGAGACCCTTCCATGTGTGATTCTCAGCAGTTACAAACTTTTATGCACAGTACAACAACATACTTCTAGAGTCCATCCAACAGACTGACACAGCCCAGTAATTCTCAGACCCCTGTTACACGGAGTTAACTTAACCTCTGTTTTTTTTTTCAGAATTTTACAGTGCAATTCAAACAAGAATTGGTTTTCATATTTGGATAGCAATTTTTTTTTATTTCAGTTAAAACTGTAAAACAATTTCAAAATGAAGTGTATAAATTGTCAATGTGTACAACTCCCAATGTTTCGGCTACTATTGCAAGTGGCCTTCCTCAGAGTCAGTCCAGTCTTCTCTCTCTCTCCTCTCTCTCTCTCTCTCTCTCTCTCTCTCTCTCTCTGCTGAATGACAAAAGTTTGGTTCTTATATGACTCATGGACCTAGCCGTTGGTGGGGAGGCTTCTGTGCCTCAGCGATAGAGATGGCCCTGCCGTAGGTGCAACCACAAAGGAGGGGTATCTGTTGAGAAGCCAGACAAACCGTTGCAGGGGCAACAGTCTGGATGATTGACTGATCTGGCCTTGTAACACTAACCAAAACAGCCTTGCTGTGCTGGTACTGCGAACGGCTGAAAGCAAGGGGAAACTACAGCCATAATTTTTCCCAAGGGCATCCAGCTTTACTGTATGGTTAAATGATGATGCCGTCCTCTTGGGTAAAATATTCCGGAGGTAAAATAGTCATCCATTCGGATCTCCGGGAAGGCACTACTCAAGAGGAGGTCGTTATCAGGAGAAAGAAAACAGGTGTTCTACAGATTGGAGCGTGGAATGTTAGATCCCTTAATCGAGCAGGTAGGTTAGAAAATTTAAAAAAGGAAATGGATAGGTTAAAGTTAGATATAGTGGGAATTAGTGAAGTTCGGTGGCAGGAGGAACAAGACTTTTGATCAGGTGAATACAGGCTTATAAATACAAAATCAAATAGAGGTAATGCAGGAGTAGGTTTAATAATGAATAAAAATATAGGCGTGAGGTTAAGCTACTACAAACAGCATAGTGAACATTGTGGCCAAGATAGACATGAAGCCCACGCCTACTACAGTAGTATAAATTTATATGCCAACTAGCTCTGCAGATAATGAAGAAATTGATGAAATGTATGGTGAAATAAAAGAAATTATTCAGATAGTGAAGGAAGACAAAAATTTAATAGTCATGGGTGACTGGAATTCGAGTGTAGGAAAAGGGAGAGAAGGAAACATAATAGGTGAAAATGGATTGGGGCTAAGAAATGAAAGAGGAAGCCACCTGGTAGAATTTTGCACAGAGCATAACTTAATTATAGCTAACATTCGGTACAAGAATCATAAAAGAAGGTTGTATACATGGAAGAATCCCGGAGATACTAAAAGGTATCAGATAGATTATATAATGGTAAGACAGAGATTTAGGAACCAGCTTTTAAATTGTAAGACATTTCCTGGGGCAGATGTGGACTCTGACTACAATCTATTGGTTATGAACTGCATATTAAAATTGAAGAAACTGCAAAATGGTGGGAATTTAAGGAGATGGGACCTGGATAAACTGACTATACCAGAGGTTGTACAGAGTTTCAAGGAGAGCATAAGGGAACATTTGACAGCAGTGGGGGAGAGAAGTACAGTAGAAGAAGAATGGGTAACTCTGAGGGATGAAGTAGTGAAGGCAGCAGAGGATCAAGTAGGTAAAAAGATGAGGGCTAGTAGAAATCCTTGGGTAAGAGAAGAAATATTGAATTTAATCGATGAAAGGAGAAAATTTAAAAATGCAGTAAATGAAGCAGGCAAAAAGGAATACAAACGTCTCAAAAATGAGATCGACAGGTAGTGCAAAATGGCTAAGCAGGGATGGCTAGAGGACAAATGTAAGGATGTAGAGGCTTATTTCACTAGGGGTAAGATAGATACTGCCTACAGGAAAATTAAAGAGACCTTTGGAGAAAAGAGAACCACTTTACATGAATATCAAGAGCTCAGATGGAAACCCAGTTCTAAGCAAAGAAGGGAAAGCAGAAAGGTGGAAGGAGTATATAGAGGGTCTATACAAGGCCGATGTACTTGAGGACAGTATTATAGAAATGCAAGAGAATGTAGATGAAGATGAAATGGGAGATACAAAACTGCGTGAAGAGTTTACAGAGCACTGAAAGACCTAAGTCGAAACAAGGCCCCGGGAGTAGACAACATTCTATTAGAACTACTGATGGCCTTGGGAGAGCCAGTCCTCACAAAACTCTACCATCTGGTGAGCAAGATGTATGAGACAGGCGAAGTACCCTCAGACTTCAAGAAGAAAATAATAATTCCAATCGCAAAGTAAGCAGGTGTTGACAGATGTGAAAATTACCGAACTATCAGTTTAATAAGTCACAGCTGCAAAATCCTAACACGAATTTTACAGACGAATGGAAAAACTGGTAGAAGCCAACCTCGGGGATGATCAGTTTGGATTCCGTAGAAATATTGGAACATGTGAGGAAATACTGACCTTACAACTTATCTTAGAAGAAAGATGAAGGAAAGGCAAACCTATGTTTCTAGTGTTTGTAGACTTAGAGAAAGCTTTTGACAATGTTGACTGGAATACTCTCTTTCAATTTCTAAAGGTGGCAGGGGTAAATACAGGGAGGGAAAGGCTATTTACAATTTGTACAGAAACCAGATGGCAGTTATAAGAGTCGAGGGGCATGAAAGGGAAGCAGTGGTTGGGAAGGGAGTGAGCAGGGTTGTAACCTATCCCTGATGTTATTCAATCTGTATATTGAGCAAGCAGTAAAGGAAGCAAAAGAAAAATTCGGAGTAGGTATTAAAATCCATGGAGAAGAAATAAAAACTTTGAGGTTCGCCGATGACATTGTAATTCTGTCAGAGACAGGAAAGTACTTGGAAGAGCTGTTAAACGGAATGGACAGTGTCTTGAAAGGAGGATCTAAGATGAACATCAACAAAAGGAAGACGAGGATAATGGAATGTAGTCTAATTAAATCAGGTGATGCTGAGGGAATTAGATTAGGAAATGATACACTTAAATAAGTACACGGGTTTTGCGATTTGGGGAGCAAAATAACTGATGATGGTCAAAGTAGAGAGGATATAAAATGTAGACTGGCAATGGCAAGGAAAGCGTTTCTGAAGAAGAGAAATTTGTTAACATTGAGTATAGATTTAAGTGTCAGAAAGTCGTTTCTGAAAGTATTTGTATGGAGTGTAGCAATGTATGGAAGTAAAACATGGATGATAAATAGTTTGGGCAGGAAGAGAATAGAATCTTTCGAAATGTGGTGCTACAGAAGAATGCTGAAGATTAGATGGGTAGATCACAGTACTAATGAGGTGTTGAATAGAATTGGGGAGAAGAGGAGTTCGTGGCACAACTTGATGAGAAGAAGGGATCGGTTGGTAGGACATGTTCTGAGGCATCAAGGGATCACAAATTTAGCATTGGAGGGCAGCGTGGAGGGTAAAAATCGTAGAGGGAGACCAAGAGATGAATACACTAAGCAGATTCAGAAGGATGTAGGTTGCAGTAGGTACTGGGAGATGAAGGAGCTTGCACAGGATAGGGTAGCATGGAGAGCTGTATCAAACCAGTCTCAGGACTGAAAATCACAATAACAACAACATGTGATATACTGACACAAGAGGCTGTTATCTAACTCTGATACACTATTGAGGAAGTAGAGGAGGAGTGTTTTCGTTATTTTGTTTCATTGGTGCAAATGTCCGGCCCTGGTAGCTGAGTGGTCAGCGTGACGGAATGTCAATCCTAAGGTCCCGGGTTCGATTCCCGGCTGGATCAGAGATTTTCTCTGCTCAGGGACTGGGTGTTGTGTTGTCCTAATCATCATCATTTCATCCCCATCGACGCGCAGCTCGCCGAAGTGGCGTCAAATCGAAAGACCTGCACCAGGCGAACGGTCTACCCGACGGGAGGCCTTAGCCACATGACATTTCATTTCATTTCATTGGTGCAAATAGAAGTAACTAAGTGGTATTTGTTTTATTGCTTGCCACTGATGAAAGCAGGTGAATGGGAGACACTGACTAGTACCAGCTGAGGTGTGCGAGTACTCTGTGTACATGTGGCCATTGTGCTCTCTCTTTTGTGTGTGTGTGTGTGTGTGTGTGTGTGTGTGTGTGTGTGTGTGTGTGTGTGTGTGTGTTTTGTTTTGTGTGAACAGCCATTGCATAGTGCTGTTACTGGTGCCAGCCGAGATGCGAGACGTTTGTACCTAACTCCTCCACTCATGTTGGTGGGTCACGTGGCGTATCTATCACCTCTCTAATCTTCCTCATGAAGGTAAGAGTCAGTTTTGTCAGTATGTAGGCTTCTCAAAATTCTACCTGTTTGCTGCATTCATCCTGGTGTTCTGTCACTGCTGATTTGCTGGTTTATGAGATCAGGTGCGAGTATGGGCCAATATATGCAGATGAGATGGGGTGACTGATCAGTGCCCGGGTATCTGAACATGAAAGATATATCGGACTAAAACAATGCACCAGGTCAGTAGTGGCAGAACACCAGGATGAGTGTGGCAAACAGATAGAATTTTTATAAGCCTGCTTACTGGTGAAACAGCATCTTAACTTCAGGAGGAAGATTAGAGAGGTGATACAAATAGCCAAGCAACCCGCTCAAGGTACGTGGGAGACTGTAGCAGCTACAGGTAAACAGAGTACTGGCACACCTCAGTTGGCACTAGACGCCAACTAAAGAGTGCTTTGTCATAATTGCTGTCCATTTCGCATTCACTTATTTGAACCTGTGGCAAGCAATAGAGCAAATGCCAATGAAGAACATTTATTTCCATTAATGATAAGAAATAATGAAAACACCAATGAAGAATGTCTGGCACCCCTTCGCCTCATCCTCAATAGCCTATCAGAATTTGATAACAGGCTCTTCTGCCAGTATATAAGAATCACACTTTTCTCATTCAGCAAAAGAAGAGCTGGTGAAACATCAGAATTTTTACACATTGACATGATCACAGACCAATAAAAAATGTTATTGGCAGTTACAATGGCTGTGGAAGCCTATGGTTACATCTATATATTGCTTTTAAAAGATTCATAAATCTTCTTTTAATAAATTTCTGAACATTATATTTTGCTTTTTAATTATTTCTTCTCTGCATCTTAAGAGTCTTTGATCACTTGAAATTTTAATGTAGTCTAGGATTGTCACATTCTGTACAGTAATGTTTGATGAACTAGTCAGATTGAACTTTTCCATTATGGATGATTAAGAACCTGTGAGACTGTTCTGAATATGAGTACAGAAAGCTGCAAATGATCAATTTTCATAATGTTCTTTTATTCCCATAAACTAGTTTCCAAGCCTGTTCAGGCTCATTTTCAGATTGAGTACCTAGAAGTTGTTTTTATAGCTTTGTACTGGACACTGACTTGTGAAAATGTAGACTGCATTATGTTTAGTATTCATCTGGTAACTTCCATTTTAATTGCTTATTGATTACAGTACCACCAGAACTACTGATAGCCTTGGGAGAACCAGTCATGACAAAACTATTCCATGTTTGTGCAAGGTGTATGAGACAGGTGAAATGCCCTCAGACTTCAGGGATAATGTAGTAATTCCAATTAAAAAAAGGGGGGGGCAGTTGCTGACAGATGTGAAAATTACCATACTATCAAAATAATAAGTGATGATTGTAAAATATTAACACTAATTCCTTATAGAATAATGGATAAACTAGTAGAAGCTGATCTCAGGGAAGATCAGTTTTGATTCCGGAGAATTGTAGGAACACGCGAGGCAATGCTAATCCTATGACTTATTGCAGGTTAAGGAAAGGCAAACCTACATTTTTATCGTTTGTAGACTTAGAGAAAGCTTTTGACAATGTTAACTGGAATAATCTCTGTGGAATTGTCAAGGTAGCAGAGGTAAAATACATGGAGCATAAGGCTACTTACAACTTGTACAGAAAGCAGACAGCAGTTATAAGGGAGGCAATGGGTGAAAACGGAGTAGGACAGGATTGTAGCCTACCCCCATGTCGTTCAATATGTACATTGAACAGTAAAGAAAACCAAAGAAAAATTTGGAGTAGGAATTGAAGTCCAGTGAGAAGAAATAAAAACTTTGAGGTTTACAGATGACATTGTAATTCTGTCAAAGACAGCAAAGAAGTTGGAAGAGCAGTTGAATGGAATGGGCAGTGTCTTGAAAGGAGGATATAAGATGAACATTAACAAAAGCAAACAAGGATAATGAAATGTACTGAAATTAAATCAAATGATGCTAAGGGAATCAGATTAAGAAATGAGACACTTACTGTAAAAGTAAGCAAATTTTGTATCGATCAGCAGTTTGTGTATGTGAACTACAGCTAGATAATGTAGTGTTGATATTAGCAACAGTATGTAGATTCCCATTAGGAGATTGTGAGTTATTCATAAAAAGAAGTTTGACCTCATACTGTGCTGTTGTCAGACAAAAAGAAGTTATTAATGTGATTTTAATGTAAACTTTCTAAGCAATTTGATAGGAAAAGATAACTAGAAGTGTCATTAATGACATACAATCTAGAATTTGTGATCGGTTTCCCAACACATATAGCTGAAGACAGTAGCACTGTAATAGATAATTTATTTGTACAGCAAGAGGGTGTAAAACAAATGCATGCTTTCCCTGTGGTAAATGGCTTACGAGACCATAATGCCCAATTGATGAACTTACAAAACCTAGCATGGTGTACAGTTCAGATACCATTAAGTAAAAGTGTAAGTCTGGTCAACTTGGCATCTATAGAATACTTCAGAGAAAGTTTAAGAAATTTTAATTTGGGAGATGTATGTAATGAGCGAAATGCCACTGATAATGCAACTAGTTCTTGTTAAATGTATACCCCCTTTTTAACATTGTTGCCCCCAAAAAATTACTAAATCTAACATCATACAGTATTCGGAGAAACCTTGAATTACTACAGCTATTAAAGTGTCTTCAGAAAATAAAAGACAATTGTATGATGCAGCAATAATTAGTAAAAATCCAGAAGTAATTTAACACTATAAAAATTATTGTAACATACTGAGAAAAGTTGTCATAAAATCAAAAAATATGTTTATTAGACACGATAGTGAAGACCAGAAGTAATTTTACACTATAAAAATTAGTGTAACATACTGAGAAAAGTTGTCAGAACATGAAAAATATGTTCATTAGAGATGCAGTTAACAACTTGGGCAATAAAATAAAATCAGTATGGAAAGTTCTCAGGAGAGAGACAGGAAAAGTAACCAATGGGATAGGTAGTATTACTATTAAACAGAGTGAGACCATCTTAACCAACAGTACACAAATAGGTAATGTATTTAATAACGATTTCTTAAGCATAAGTGAAACAATTGGTGAGAATAATTCAAAAGAAAAAGCCAAGCAGTACAATGAACAGTTGGTTTTGAGAAATCCTAGTCAAATCAATTTTCATCTAACAATAAATAAAGAAAATCATTAAATCTTTGAAAAATAAAAGTTCTGTTGGAATAGATGACACCTCTAACAAGATATTAAAACAATGTGGAGCAGTTACAGTTGATGTTCTGAGTCTCGTCTGTAAATTGTCACTAACTCAAGCTATTTTCCCAGACTGGTTGAAAGTGCCATTGCCAATCCTCTCTACAAATAAAGGGACACCACAGATGTCAATAATTTCCAGCCAGTATCCTTGCTTACAACATTTTCAAAAATTGTCGAGAAAGTAGTGTACTCGTGTGGTTAGCCATCTCAACAGTAATGGGATTCTTAATCCAGGGTGTATACGGCCCTGGACAACCAGGGAATTTTTTCATCCGGGATAAAACTGGGAAAAACCAGAGAATTTTTTAGAATTCCTTGAATTTTCATTGTTTTTGTTTTCAGTTAAATTTTTGTAGTTTTGACTGCTAACAGCCGATACTCTAACAAAGGATATAACTGTATACTGCTACTGCAGAATAATACTGCAGCAATAATACATGAAAGAGAGAAAAAACAAACATTAAATTGCAAAGGAAATGCGCCATCTACAGCAACAAAACATAGTGCTCATACAAGTGTCTCCCGACAGCAAAATGTGCCAAAGGCTTTAGAAAGACTGCTGGCGCTTTCGTTTGGTAATTCACATCAACTTTGTTTTTAGATATATTTGACTTACCAAATGAAAGCGCTGGCAGGTCAATAGACACTCAAACAAACACAAACACACAAACAAAATTCAAGCTTTCACAACCAACAGTTGCTTCATCAGGAAAGAGGGAAGGAGAGGGAAAGGCAAAAGGATGTGGGTTTTAAGGGAGAGGGTAAGGAGTCATTCCAATCGCGGGAGTGGAAAGACTTACCTTAGGGGAAAAAAAGGACAGGTATACACTCGCGCTCACACATAAACATATCCATCCGCACATACACAGACACAAGCAGACATTTGTAAAGGCAAAGAGTTTGGACAGAGATGTCAGTTGAGGCGGAAGTACAGAGGCAAAGGTGTTGTTGAAGGACAGATGAAGTATGAGCAGTGGCAACTTGAAATTAGGGGAGGTTGAGGCCTGGCGGATAACGAGAAGAGAGGATGTACTGAAGGGCAAGTTCCCATCTCTGGAGTTCTGACAGGTTGGTGTTAGTGGGAAGTATCCAGATAACCCAGATGGTGTAACACTGTGCCAAGATGTGCTGGCCGTGCACCAAGGCATGTTTAGCCACAGGGTGATCCTCAAACCAACAAACACTGTCTGCCTGTGTCCATTCATGCAAGTTTTTATTTCATGTCCATGGGTTTTAACCCCTACTCTGAATTTTTCTTTTGTTTCCTTTACTGCTTTCTCAATATACAGATTGAATAACATCAGGGATAGGCTACAATCCTGCTCACTTCCTTCCCAACCACTGCTTCCCTTTCATGCCCTTCGACTCTTATAATTGCCATCTGGTTTCTGTACAAATTGCAAATAACCTTTCGCTACCTGTATTTTACCCTTGCCACCTTCAGAATTTGAAAGAGAGTATTCCAGTCAACAATATCAAAAGCTTTCTTAAAGTCTACAAATGCTAGAAACGTAGGTTTGCCTTTCCTTAATCTATGTTCTAAGATAAGTCATAAGGTCAGTACTGCCTCACGTGCTCCAACATTTCTAAGGAATCCAAACTGATCTTCCCCGATGTTGGCTTTTACCAGTTTTTCTATTCGTCTGTAAAGAATTCGCGTTAGTATTTTGCAGCTGTGACTTATTAAACTGATAGTTCGGTAATTTTCACATCTGTCGACACCTGCTTTCTTTTGGATTGGAATTATTATGTTCTTCTTGAAGTCTGAGGGTACTTCGCCTGTCTCATACATCTTGTTCACCAGATGGTAGAGTTTTGTGAGGACTGGCTCTCCCTAGGCTGTCAGTAGTTCTTATGGAATGTTGTCTACTCCAAGGGCCTTGTTTCAACTCAGAGCTTTCAGTGCGCTGTCAAACTCTTCATGCAGTTTCGTATCTCCCATTTCATCTTCATCTACATCCTCTTCCATTTCCATAATATAGTCCTCACGTGTACATCGCCCTTGTATACACCCTCTGTATATTCCTTCCACCATTTTGCTTTCCCTTCTTTGCTTAGAACTGGGTTGCCATCTGAGCTCTTGATATTCATACACGTGGTCCTCTTCTCTCCAAAGGTCTCTTTAATTTTCCTGTAGGCAGTATCTATCTTACCCCTAGTGAGATAAGCCTCTACATCCTTACATTTGTCCTCTAGCCATCCCTGCTTAGCCATTTTGCACTTCCTGTCGATCTCATTTTTGAGACGTTTGTATTCCTTTTTGCCTGCTTTATTTACTGCATTTTTATATTTTCTCCTTTCATCAATTAAATTCAATATTTCTTCTCTTACCCAAGGATTTCTACTAGCCCTCATCTTTTTACCTACTTGATCCTCTGCTGCCTTCACTACTTCATCCCTCAGAGTTACCCATTCTTCTTCTACTGTACTTCTTTCCCCCACTGCTGTGAATTGTTCCCTTATTCTATCCTTGAAACTCTGTACAACCTCTGGTTTAGTCAGTTTATCCAGGTCCCATCTCCTTAAATTCCCACCATTTTGCAGTTTCTTCAATTTTAATATGCAATTCATAACCAATAGATTGTAGTCAGAGTCCACATCTGCCACTGGAAATGTCTTAAAATTTAAAACCTGGTTCCTAAATCTCTGTTTTACCATTATGTAATCTATCTGATACCTTCTAGTATCTCCAGGGTTCTTCCATGTATACAACCTTCTTTCATGAATCTTGAACCAAGTATTGGCTATGATTAAGTTATGCTCTGTGCAAAATTCTACCAGGCAGCCTCCTCTTTCATTTCTTAGCCCCAATCCATATTCAACCACTACGTTTCCTTCTCTCCCTTTTCCTACTCTCGAATTCCGGTCACCCATGACTATTAAATTTTTGTCTTCCTTCACTATCTGAATAATTTCTTTTATCTCATCATATATTTCATCAATTTCTACATCATCTGCAGAGCTAGTTGGCATATAAACATGTTGTACTGTAGTAGGCATGGGCTTCGTGTGTTTCTTGGCCACAATAATGCCTTCCATATGCTGTTTGTAGTAGCTTACCCACACTCCTATATTTTTATTCATTATTAAACCTACTCCTGCATTACCCCTATTTGATTTTGTTTTTATAAGCCTGTATTCACCTGACCAAAAGTCTTGTTCCTCCTGCCACCGAACTTCACAATTCCCACTATATCTAACTTTAACCTATCCATTTCCCTTTTCAGATTTTCTAACCTACCTGCTCGATTAAGGGATCTAACATTCCACGCTCCAATCTGTAGAACGCCTGTTTTCTTTCTCCTGATAACAACGTCCTCTTGAGTAGTGCCTTCCCGGAGATCCGAATGGATGACTATTTTACCTCCAGAATATTTTACCCAAGAGGACGGCATCATCATTTAACCATACAGTAAAGCTGGATGCCCTTGGGAAAAATTATGGCTGTAGTTTCCCCTTGCTTTCAGCAGTTCGCAGTACCAGCACAGCAAGGCTGTTTTGGTTAGTGTTACAAGGCCAGATCAGTCAATCATCCAGACTGTTGCCCCTGCAACTACTGAAAAGGCTGCTGGCCTCTCAACAGACTCCCCTCCGTTGCGGTTGCACCTACAGTACGGCAAGCCATCTGTATTGCTGAGGCACACAAGCCTCCCCACCAATGGCAAGGTGAATGGTTTATGGAAGGGGGGGGGGGGGGGGGGGGGAAGAAAGGATATTGTGGAGACATGGCATAGCACAGCCTGGGAGATGTTTCTAGAATGAAATTTTCACTGTGTAGAGAAGTGTGTGCTGATATGAAACTTCCTGGCACATTAAAACTCGGTGCTGGACCGAGACTGAAACTCAGGACCTTTGCCTTTCGCGGGCAAGTGCTCTACCAACTGAGCTAACCAAGCACAACTCATGACCCGTCCTCACTGCTCTAATTCCGCCAGTATCTCATCTCCCTTTCCAAACTTCACAGCAGCTCTCCTGTAGACCTTGCAGAACTAGCACTCCTGGTAGAATGGATAATGCGGAGACTAGACCTTGAGTTCGAGTCTTGGTCCAGCACCAGTTTTTATCTCCAGGAAGTATTGTATCAGTGCACATGCTGCTGCAAAGTGAAAATTTCATTTTGGAAACATCACCCAGGCTTTGGCTAAGCGATGTTTCCATTATATCCTTTCGTCCAGGAGTGCTAGTTCTGCAAGGTTTGCAGGAGTACTACTGTGAAGTTTGGAAGGTAGGAGGTGAGGTACTGGCAGAATTAGAGCTGTGAGGATGGGTTGTGTGTAATGCTTGGGTAGCTCAGATGGTTGAGCATTTGCCCGTGAAAGGCAAAGGTCCCGATTTCGAGTTTCAGTCTGGCACACAGTTTTAATCTGCCAGGAAGTTTCATATCGGTACACTTGCTGCTGCAGAGTGAAAATTTCATTCCAGGACAACCATTAATTACATTTATTTGTTTACCTTCAAAATTTGAACTGATTGGACAAGTTTGATACATAAAAGTGTCAAGCATAAAACAGAACTCACAAAAAACGTGTTTTGCGCATAAAATCAAAACACAACAAGATTTTCCCAGATAGTTAAAACTTACCTGAGACGAGGGTCTGATACACTGGTGGACCAAATTTGAATCATCAGTCTTGCTCCAGACTGCAGTTATTTAAGGGTGGTTGTTTTTGCACATAATATCTGAACAAGGATCGCTGTTTTTGCCATAAAATTCAAACGGTGCTCTTACAAATGGTGCCATTAGATGAGCATTAATTAGAATTCTGTCGATCGATCTGTTTGGACAACTTGGTTTAAAATTAATAATATCAGTTTTGTTCTGTTTTTACTTTTATGTTCTCTCTTTCAAAGTGAGCTCTTGCTTTTTCAATGAAGTTACATATTTCTTGAACTAAGCTGGGCTTACTGTCTGCGTATCAGACACAGATGTATCATCTGCATACATAGTGATCAATTGCTTATTGTCAAGAGAACTTGGGAAATCAGTTACATAGCATATGAATAGGACTTGACCTAAAATGGAGGCCTGAGGAACAACAAAATGTGTATTTCTTATCCTTGACCACCTTCTCCCCAGTATTTCTTTATTAGAGTACATAATCTCCATGCACTGTTGTCTACCCTTTAATATGTTTCTAGCAATTGCAGTTAAATTCTGTAATGTAACTATGTGCTGGGAACTGACAATTTGTTCATCAGATTACCTTCCATTAGGAAAGTGGGTGCACGCAGTGACTGTTATGTGATTTATAGAGTGCAACAATCAGTCATCCTTTTTTTCTTCCAAATATACTTTGAATATTCAAAGAACTGTGACTGATGCCCGAACAACAGGGAACTAAAATGCAACATACATCAAGATTAAAAAATAGTGCATTGATAATGCCTAGGCACTAGCCGAAATCTGGATTTGCTTAATAAAATCTGAAAAAAAGATGACTGATTGTTGTGTTCTGTAATTTATAAGTGACAATTTGTTTACTGTAAGACAGACATGAATTTCTTTAATTTTTGTTTGTTGTGTGAATACATTAGCTATAAGGGTTCTATTATCTTGTGCAATGCAGGTAGGGAAATTTATGGCTGATACCATATTGCTAAAGACTAACATTACCTCTAGATCACTTTGCTTGTCAAATTCGTTCAAGAAGTTTAGATTAAAATCACCACATTTTTGCATGTTTTATTTCGCAAATCCAGATTTCTATGTGACAGACGGCAGAATAAACAGAATTTTTCATTAAAGTTTTCCACATACCCACTGTAACAGTCACATGTATTACATTTCCAAATATTAAATTATAGGCACATACTTCTGTTACTGATATGTACAGAATTTATTTATTTCTGCAGTCTCATATGTATAATCCTTTTTTATTTATCTGACAATTCCTTTAACCATTTTGAATGTGCATAAATATGCAGCTAGTTTTTAATAATTTACATTAAAATTTTCAGTGCTGATGTAAAATGGTGCATCAACTTCTGTCTGAATTATCAAATCTGTCCGTAAAACTGGTTGGATTCTTTTTAAAACTATCCAAACATTGCTGACAAATTTTATCTAGTATTTTAATTCAGCCAGTATTCGACAAATTGGTTGCCTACTCACTCAAAGCTTTCTCAAAATTAATTCATAGTCTAACAGACAATTTTTTTTCTTCTGAATTGTTTTTCATGTCAGCTATATCACAGTCTTCCAATACTATGTTGAACGCTTCCAGTGATGTGTTAATGTGTCATTGTAAATTTGTATCATCTGTCCTTTAGATTATTTATGAGAAACCTACATCCATTATAATTTAACCATCTATTTCTTAACTGTTTAAAATAAAGGACCAGAGCTCATATACACCTTCACCAAATTGAGGTAACCTTTAGTTGACTGCAAAAACACCCAGAATCAATAATTTTTGATGAGATGGTATTAGAGTTTATTCATTTAAACAACACAATGCCTAGTTTAAAGTACAAGATTGTAAATGAAAACTGTTAGCCAAATGAAACTAATAAGTTTTTTCCTTCTCATCCCATATGGTAAGACTTCTCTGATCCATAGTACTGAGCAACTTTTCTTTAAATCTTCCCATTTCCTTAACCACACCAGTCCTTTTCCTTCATCTCTGTTCCTTCCCCGTCAACCCTTCTGCCAGAAGAAGTAGCCACTGGCTATAACAGGTTGCACATGTCTGTCTAACTTTTATACACATGCTGGGGGGGGGGGGGGGAGAATAATAATAATAATAATAATAATAATAATAATAATAATAATAATAATAATAATAATAATAAGTACACCTGGAAAGACAATGTTGATTTGGATTTGATGACAGCGTGTGCCACCTGGTGGATGGTAGATGTACTGATAATTTCATTTTTGTCCGTGAGCAGGTAGCGTAATGGCATGGCTACGAGAGCACAATTAGTGTGTACCCTTCAATAGAAAATGCTCACAGCCAGAAGGCTCAGTGTGGTGCAGTTGTGTAAAGGTAGCAGGCAACCATGCCATGGAGATGCATTTGTGCTTCCACAACCAACTGATAGTTTGAAAGGGAGTTGGATTGTGGCCTTCTGAGTGGTGACATGGTGCTTTCAGAAAATTGCCACACAAGTTGGGCATGCTGTGTCAGTTGCACAAAGATGCTGGTATCAGTGGCCACATGAAACCAATACACAAGGTTCTGGATGTTTATGCAGTACAGACATTCAGCAGGATCATCAGTTTTGTTAGGGCAGCAGTAGCAGATTATATAGCTACCACAGCCCAGATCAGAAGGCGTGTGAGCCCAGACGTGTCAGCACAAACTGTTGCGAACTTTTACACAGGGTTGTAATGTTTTGGTGCTGTGCATGAAAATGGGTCAGTCAGAGTGAGTTTTTAACACTCTTTACTAAAATTTAACCTGTTTCCTTCTAACATCCACAATTTTGACATAATTCCTAAAGATTCCTGTTTTTAATGTCCAGCATAATACAGGGTGTCCATAAAATCCCTTTACAGATTCAAAATCTTGTTGCAATGGCAGTTGTTGAAATATTTTAATAACATTTCTTTTATTGTAATCAGTGTTTATAAAAGTTTTTTGACAGTGTTTAATAGATCTGTATATGGACACCTTTAGTTGCACAAGGCACATCAAGACGATAATCAATTTCTTGCAATGTTTGCTGTAGCACAGCATCATCAATGGTGGCAATGGTATTATAAATCCTTTGCTTCAAGTCAGCAATGTCCTGTATCTTTGTTTAATACACGATATCTTTTACATTCCCCCATAAAAAAATGTCCAAGGAAGTGATATCTGGCAAACACGGTGGCCTAGGAATTGGCTCATCCCTCCCAATCCATCTGCCTGGAAACGTTTAATTGAGGAACTAACGAATATGCAGTTCCCAATGAGGTGGTGCAACATCTTGCTGGAAAATGATAGTCGCTTGTAAGTCAGTCAGTTGTGGTGCTACATATTAGGTCAGAAGGTCAAGGTAAACATTGGTAGTAATTGTTGACACATTGAAGAAAAATGGTCCAATTATTTGGTTAAGAAAAATGGTCCAATTATTTGTTTGCACATAATTCCACACCACAAATTCACTTTTGGACAATCCCGGTGAAACTCCCTAGTCACATGGAGGTGTTCAGATCCCCAGATTCTCACATTATATCTGTTTAATGTCCCAGAAACATGAAAAGTTGCCTCATCACTGAAACAAACATTGTTAAGGAATGTTTCATCCTCTAAAAGGCATTTCCAGCATGTTGTCTGCTTTGGCTTGTCATTTGGCTTAAGTGTCTGTGACAGTTCCACTTAGTAAGTCTACAACCATAAGTTCTCGTAGAGGATCTTTGTACAGTTGAACATGGTAGCTCTAACTGTCTGGCAGCAGTGCGGATGCACTTGTAGGTGAACGAGTGAAGACGTTTAAAATGCAATCAGTGTTTTCCTCTTATGTTCTTGGTGGTCTGCTCCTCCCTTTATCCAAGACTGTCCTTTTCCCCATAAAATTTTTAGTACTATGCATGGATTGAAGGGCGCAGTGCTTACTTTGTTCTGCAGTTTTGTTGAGTCTGATCATCCAATTTCGTCTCAATAAACCAAGACACACATTGTGCCTTCTCTTGAGGAGTTGCCATTTTATAGAGGTTCAGTTCCTACCATCAACAGAGAAGCTGAAACACAAAACTTTGTGTATATAAAAACTTAGTCCCCCCCCCCCCCCTCCCAAAGAACCATGGACCTTGCCATTGGTGGGGCAGCTTGTGTGCCTCAGCGATACACATAGCCGTACGGTAAGTGCAACCCCAACGGAGGGGTATCTGTTGAGAGTACAGACAAATATGTGGTTCCTGAAGAGAGGCAGTAGCCTTTTCAGTTGTTGCAGGGGCAACAGTCTGGATGATTGGCTGATCTGGCCTTGTAACACTAACCAAAACGACCTTGCTGTGCTGGTACTGCAAACTGCTGAAAGCAAGGGGAAACTATGGCCGTAATTTTTCCCGAGTACATGCAGCTTTACTGTATGGATGATGGCGTCCACTTGCATAAAATATTCCGGAGGCAAAATAGTCCCCCATTCGGATCTCCAGGCGGGGACTTCTCAGGAGAACGTTGTTATCAGGAGAAAGAAAACCTTGGGAAGATCAGTTTGGATTCCATAGAAATGTTGGAACACATGAGGCAATACTGATCCTATGACTTATCTTAGAAAATAAATCAAGGAAAGGCAAGCCTATGTTTCTAGCATTTGTAGACTTAGAGAAAGCTATTGATATTGTTGACTGGAATACTCTCTTTCAAATTCTGAAGGTGGCTAGGGTAAAATACAGGGAGCGAAAGGCTATTTGCAATTTATACAGAAACCAGATGGCAGTTATGAGTTGAGGGGCATGAAAGGGAAGCAGTGGTTGGGAAGGGAGTGAGCAGGGTTGTAGCCTATCCCTGATGTTATTCAATCTGTATATTGAGCAAGCAGTAAAGGAAACAAAAGAAAAATTCAGAGTAGGAATTAAAATCCATGGAGAAGAACTAAAACTTTTGAGGTTTGCCGAATACATTGTGATTCTGTCAGAGACAGTAAAGGACCTTGCAGAGCAGCTGAACGGAATGGACAGCGTCTTGAAAGGAGGATATAAAATGGACATCAATAGAAGCAAAATGGAATGTAGTCGAATTAAATTGGGTGATGCTGCAGGAATTAGATTATGAAATGAGAGGCTTAAAGTAGTAAACGAGTTTTGCTATTTGGGGAGCAAAATGACTGATGATGGTCGAAGTAGAGAGGATATAAAATGTAGACTGGCAATGGCAAGGAAAGCGTTTCTGAAGAAGATAAATTTGTTAACATAGTGTATAGATTTAAGCATCAGGAAGTTGTTTCCGAAAGTATTTGTATGGAGTGTAGCCATGTATGGAAGCGAAATGTGGACGATAAATAGTTTAGACAAGAAGAGAATAGAAGTTTTTGAGATGTGGTGCTACAGAAGAATGCTGAAGATTAGATGGGTAGATCACAGTACTAATGAGGAGGTATTGAATAGAATTGGAGAGAAGAGAAATTTGTTGCACAACTTGACTAGAAGAAGGGATCGGTTGGTAGGGCATATTTTAAGGCATCAAGGGATCACCAATTTAGTATTGGAGGGCAGCGTGGATGGTAAAAATCGTAGAGGGAGACCAAGAGATACTAAACAGATTCATAAGGATGTAGGTTGCAGTAGGTACAGGGAGATGAAGAAGTTTACACAGGATAGGGTAGCATGGAGAGTTGCATCAAACCAGTCTAAGGATTGAAGACCACAACAACAACTAGAACAACAACAACAACAACAACAAAAACTTTAGTAAACATTGATTACAATAAAAGAATTTTTGTTAAAATATTTCATCACCTGCCATTTTAATAAAATTTTGAATTTGTAAAGGGGCTTTATAAGTACACAAACACACCAGTCATTTAAGTATGAATTTGAAGTGAAATTTGTGTGTGTCATCATTACGAGATTATTTCAAATCAGCCTAATAATGACAACTTCATCAAGATCATATGGGAATGACCCTGGTGTGTGTGGTTTTTTTTCTTTTTTTTTAAACAGCTGATGCTCTCTGATTTTCAAAAGCTGGAGAGAAAACATAACCTTATGTGACCAAAAAGCATATCTATCTGATTTTGGTATAAAGTTAGGGGACTAGGAAAAAACTTTTGCACCACATACAGTTTGTCATACATGCATTGCATGTTTGAGGAAATGGACACAATACAAGCAGGTATCGTTACCATTTGAGACTCCGGTTGTATGGATTAAAACCATGAAGATGACTGCTTTTTTTGTATCGTGAAAGTTGGCTGGTGTAACAAGAACATTATGAAAGGAATTGTTTACCTAAATGTAAAATCGGCCTCAAAACACGTACCGTATGGTCTAACACTTCAGTGCCTTAACTGCCCACTATTTTAGAATCATCATCATCATCATCATCATCATTGTGAAACATCAGATCCTGATTATGACTCTACACCCACAAAAGGACAACCAGAGCAGTTAACACAAGAAGAACTGTAAGACTTGTTAAGGGATCTGGCTCTCTCAAAAGAAGCACTACAGGTTTTGGTGTCTTGATTAAAGGAAAAGCGTTTGCTTACCCCAGGCTTAACATTCTTCTGGTTTCAATCAAGAGAATCAGAATTTCATGAGTATTTCACTGCAGAAGGCTCTCTTGTTTATTGTAATAATATTGAAGGTGTATTATCAAGATACTGTTACATACAAAATGTATGAATGGAGGCTATTTCTAGAGTCTAACACAAAAAAAACCCTCAAGACCATACGTCTACACACTGGAGATAAATATGGCTCAGCACCAGTAGCATATTCTGTGCACTTAAAAGAAACCTAAGATAACAGGGAGATGCTGCTGAAGGCATTAAACTATTCAAAACACTAAAGGGTTGTATGGGGAGATCTGAAAGTAATAGGAATGCTCCTGAGACAACAGTCAGGCTTTATGAAGTTTCCTTGTTTCCTTTGCCTCTGGGACATTCGTGCCCAGGAATCGCATTGGAGTAGAATAGAATGGCCTACCAGAACAACAGTGAATCCTGAGGAGAAAAATGTGATAAGAAATTCTTTGGTGAAATGAGAGGAAATCATCGTGCCACCTCTTCATATTTGGGAATCGTGAAACGTTTTGTCAAAGCATTGCGTAAAGGTGGTGATCGTTTTAAGTTTATAAGTTCCAAATTTTCTTTTCTTTGTGAAACTAAACTTAAAAAAGGAATATTTGTGGGGCCGAAAATTTGAAGTTTGATGAATTATGAAGTATTTGAAAATATACTAACTCAGGAAAAATGACTGGATTGTACAGGATTTAAAAATGTGGTTGACAGTTTTTTAGACTAGGAAACACTCAGATTTAAAAGCCATGGTGGAAACTATATTGATAAATCAGAAAAATTTAGCATGCAAATGAGCCCTAAAATCCATTTTCTTCATAGTCATCTTGACTTTTTCCCTGACAGTCTTGGATATGTTAGCAAATAACATGGAGAAATGGTTTATCTGTACATGTCAGAAATAGACTCATGGTATCAAGGCAGATGGGATGAAGGGATGATGGTTGACTACTGTTGGTCTCTAGAAACAGGTAATGTGGGGATACAGCATAGAAGAAAATCTCTAAGACAAAATTTCATTGTGAAGAGGAAGTCATTCTACAAAAAGTACAGTGTCCCTGTAAGACCTGGAATATATTGAAATTAAATTGTGATTAGGTCTATGAACAAATAAGTGCTGTTTGATATTATTTGCTGCATACATTTGTAAACAGTTCAAAGTTACTAGTAGAGCTGAAAGTGTCTTTATTAAAATATTTTGATATTGTATAAATGTGACAATCCTTTATAGTGTTACTACAGTTTTCTCATAAGTGATAGCCAATATCTGACTTCATATTCTTCAACAGAGGCCAGCAGTTAATAAAAAAAATTTCTTTCAGAACTAAAAGCCTTGAATAAAAATTTAATTTCGCCATCCTGTGTTATTAGCAGTGGGACTATGGGCATGTATGCCTATAGCCCGTCTTTCACTCATGCCACACTGTCAATATGTGCAGCTCGACTGGTGCTGTCAGAGGATCAGTTGGAAGATGGAATGGGGCTCTGTAGTTTTCACTGATGAAAGTAAGTTCTGCCTGCATGCAAGTGCTGGCCTTTTGTGCATACGACATGGACCTGGTGAATGCTGTATCATAGAGTGCATTCGTCCAAGACACACTGACCCCCAACCCGGGTTTTATGGTGTGGGGTGTGACTACAACTCCCCTTCACCTTTGGGGTTTCTTGAGAGGATGCTAATGAGTGCTCAGTATGTGCAGAACGTTGTTAGACATCTTCTTTCGCCATTCTTGGGGCAGGAAGTTAACATGTTATTCCAACAGGATAATTCTTGCACACACTGCCTGTGAAACTCAACATGCTTTGCAATATGTGCAGCAACTTCCCTGGCCAGCACAATCTCCAGGCTTGTCTCCAGTTAGGCTCATTCAGGACAGGATGGAGTGCCAAGTGATTCGTGTGACTTGTCAACCAACAACTCTTCAGAACTACACGAATAGGTGAAGCAGGCGTGGCATAACATATCGCAAGACAGTATGTTCTATCTGTACAATCGACTGGATGCCAGAGTCAGTGCCTCCATTGCTGTTTGTTGAGGCTACACCACACAAAGGTGTTTCAGCATGGGTCGATACCTCGTACCTCATAACCACTTGTGCTATTGATCTGTAAATGTAATCATTTCATGTACTCCATATGCACTGTTGAAACAATAAATCTTGAGTGAACGGGAAACCTCTAGAAGAACATACTATTTTTTCCCAGCAGTGTTTGTGTTTCCTTCTGCTACCTTTTGGTGAACAGACTTTTTTATCTATCCAGTTATATTTCTTCAACATAACAAAAACAAAATGTCATTGCTGTCAGTGTCATCCCTGGTGGGGCTGAAAAATTTTAACTTAGCCCTTGCATAAACATAAATTTTGTTCATTTTCACACCCAAATTGTTTTTCAGGACCAAATGCTTCTTGCAGTCAAATAACATTCTGTGAAATATTGCATTCATGTTTTAAATTAAAACATAGCACTGGTGAACAGAAACACTATTTTTAGTTGTATGTTGTGAGTTTTGTTTATCTACTTAATTTTTAGAACAGTTCTCAATTAGTAGAAATTCTTTGATAGAATCTTCTTTGCCAGGTCCACCATGAAAAACCATGAGGCTACAATAAATTGTAATATATATGGTAGAGTGTTACAATGATAGAATATTTATGCATTTATGACTTTTTCAGGTAACATTGTGTCAGATGATGTGTTTTCTCAAGAGAAGGCTGTTGATGAAGAAGATGTAGCCTTAACAGCTGAGCATGTGAAATTGCTTATTGAAGATTGTAAAAAAATGTTGATAAGTGATTCTGAGATCATTCTTGGGGCATGGGGCCTTATAGATGCAGACCCAGTGTAGGTATATAGTTAATATACTTTTGCTCTTTACATTTTCTTGGGAACTTAACTCTATGGCTTGTATTTGGGTTGCAGGTCAGGAGATCCTACAGAAACTGAAATGGATTCTATCTTGATCCTTACACGGGACTCTTATTATGTTGCTGAGTAAGTTCTTTAAGTATGAATATTTTTAGGTAAATAGAGAAATATGATCAGTGATAATTTATCTGTAGTATATGTTTTTATGTAAATAATCAGACTGTGTATCAAGACTAGTTTAGCACCTGCTGCTTTGCTCGTGTAGACTGTACAGGCAGCAGAATTTTTTTTTTTTTTTTTGTATTTGTTTAGTCAAATTTTTATGTTGTTCACAAATTGCAACACCTTCTAAGCTTTTCATGCTAATTAAGCCCATATAAACATGACCTTTTCTGAATGTACTCCTGGCTTAAAAGTGATTCTGGTAATTGGAGTCGAAAGTTTTTGTTAATCATGTCTTTTGTGTTCTTATCGAGATATTTCCATAGCAACTTTCATCCCTGAGCAAATGTTTCTTCATGTCTAGCTGAGAAGTGAAATAACATTTTCATAAATCTAACTTTAAAATTTCTTTAATGTAATGAAATATTTAAAAAAAAAAATTCATCCCCTATTGGGTGCTGTCTCTTAGGAGTTGAATTTCCAGGAACGCAAAACACTTCCTTTTTTTATTTCTGATGGAGAAGTCAAATACCAGTTGTCATAAATGTAGCCTGAAAAATCCTTTAGTACTTCTTTAGTAATTATTTATTTAAAAAAAAGCTTTCACCACTATTCTACCCCTTAGTAGTTGAGTTTTCAAAAATGCTGAAATGTATTTTTTATTTTGTGACAGAGAAACCAAACATCAGTTTTTGTAGTTCTAGCTTCAGAATATCCTTAACAGTGACATACTGTCAAAAGGCCTTTCCTGCCCCACTTTATCCCTTTAGTAGTGAACAATCCTTATTAAATAATGCCTGCAGTATAAAATTGACACCCTCGCCAAACTTCAAGTTTCTATCCTTAGCTGTTTGGGCTGGGTGATGATTAGTCAGGGATTCAGTCTGACCCTGTTTCACCCCCATAGGGTTGAATTTCCAAAAACAGTGAAACATATATTTTTTTTATCTCTAACTGAGAAGCCAAACACCAATTTTCAAAGATTTAGCTTTAAAGATGCTATCACAATGAAATATTTCCATAAAACGTTTCACCTCCCATTTCACCCCTTTTGTGGTTGAACTTCCAAAGACAGTGAAATGCTAATGTTTTATTTGTAACAGAGAAGACAGATACAAATTTTCATAGATTTATCTTCAAAAATGTTTACAGAATAAAATATGTCTGCAAAAATTTTATTTCAAATTAAGAAGCTGAATTTAAGCTTTCATAGATTTAGCTTTAAAAATGTTTCCATAATAAAATATTTTCATGAAACATCTCATCCCCTATTTCACCGCCTTACAGTTCAATTTCCAAAAACACTGAAATACAGTTTTCTTTTTTATTTATTTATTTATTTATTTTTTATTTGTAACCAAGAAGTCGAATACCAATGTTCATTGACGTACCTTTAACAATGCTGTATGATGTAATTTAAAAAAAAAAAGCTTTCATCAATTATGTCATCCCCAAACGGATAAATTCTCAAAATGCTGAGACACAATTTCTTTATTTCTGATCAAGAAATATAATAACAATTTTCATAAGTGTAGCTACAAATTTGGCTTAATAATGACATTTTTCAAACAAGCCCGTCATCGCCTATTTTACCCTCCTAGGGTTGGAATTTCAAAAAATTCCTCTGTAAACGACACCTACAGTATAAGATCCACACTTATCCAAATTTCACAGTTCTATCTTTAGCAGTTTTGGCTGGGCAATGATGAGTCAGTCAGTCAGTCAGTCAGTCAGTCAGTCAGTCAGTCAGTCAGTACATTGCCTTTTATATAGAAGAGATTGTTTGTTGGTTTATATTGCAGTCTGAAAACTAATGCTAAACTTTCATCATTAATCTTATCAAATAGTGCAAACATTATGAAATACAAATTCAAATGAATCTACATACTCTGAAATCTTGGAACATGTGCTTAATGGTAATAGTGTATAGTAATACTAGCTGCTTAAAGAAGCATATTATTTAAATACTGAATTATGACCACTTGCGTACAATGCTTGTACACATTTTTCCATAAGTATCTCAAGTGCCTTGCAGGACTGAGATGTGTGTAGACCTCTTGCAATGACAGAAATGTTTACAATGTTACACAGACTATGTATCATGAATAGTTTCTATGTAATGTAATGTAATCTAATTTTGAATGGAAGTAACTTCAATTTTGTAATTTAGTTACCACATGTTTTACGATCACCCTGTTCCTTTCTCTTTAAACAGATTAGGTGCTGATGAGTTTGAAACCATTTACAATATCATTTTCACACCGTGAGGTTGAAAAATAAAGAAATTTGATTTACCAAGTTCTTTTAACACTCTACAGGTTGAATGTACGTAGCAGCTAGGTGAGATTCCCTCTAGAAAGATATGCTTTCAGTTAGCCAAAAGTGCAACAACAATTCATTCTGTTTTAGGGGCTTGCAATAGCTGTACATTTTACGGCTGGCATAAAAGCTCCAAGTTACTGCCACATAAATATACTGCACGTAGATGCTTCAGGCTGATAACATACATAGCCATGGCTGTCTATGGAGTGAAAAGTGTTAATCACACCAGCAGATAAAGAAATAAAGATCAGTGTTAGCATGTGATGGTATGATTGTTCCTTTACAGCAGCCTTCAACACCTATAGCTGTATCTGAGAAAAACACTCTTTAAAAACTAAGTAAAGAATAAGTAAAATATGCATTTTAAAGGTTCACTGACTAGTGCTCCACACATGGCTCTGATCTTAAAGGGTTATTTGTTTGGTTGGTCTGGTGATGGATGCCAAAGAATTGGTGGGTTCTAAGACTGAGAGCAAAAACAGTGAGATGCACACATGGTGTTTAAGTAACGCTCTTGTACTCTACTTGAGTAACAGCAAGTGTCGAATACAATCTATTGCATGTGCTCATGATAGGCCAATTCATCACACATAGTAACAACAGAGGCTACTGATAATGCTTTGAGTACACAGGCAGAGCTCCAGCTAATAGCCAAAGACTATCCTAGAGCAGAGCAACCTCCTGTAAGTTGGCTCCATGGTGGTCGTGACTGTGAAGCAGAGTAGGGTGTTGTGGAGCCAGCCGCAGATAGACAGTGCAGTTGCATGGGTTCCTGCCAGCTTTTAGACGTGGACTGCACCACATGGTATCGATAGCATGCAGTAGAACAGTATTTACATCAAAAAGTTGTATGAGCAAGTGTGTTACGTGAAAATAAGATGTCACAGATGAATGACACCATGAAAAGTTGACTACATCTGAAGATGCAAGGAAGGGGAGGGAGGGTGGCACCTAAAATTTCTGCATAGGGTGGCAAAATTTCTGAAGCAGACCCTGATTGTTGAGCATCTCCCAGGCTGAATTTTCATTTTAGTGATATATGTGGTCGTCATGTTGTCGTTTGATGTCTATCATGTTTGGTTGAGAATGTGGAATGAATAGGGAAAACAGCTTTGTAGTGCAGGTGCTGACCAGCAATAGACACAAGCACATGAAATCTGTCTGCGCACTGAAACTTCCCTCCTAATTAAGCCCATCAACCACAAAAAATACTTCCAACTTGTTTGCCACCACTTGTCCACCCAAAAAAATCCCATATATACATCCTTATCACCCATAAATGGTGTTGCTGAACTGTATCTTCACCAATATGCTGTAGGCATTGTCAGGCAGAAACATATCTCTCATGTCATTTTTCTCTGTTACTCACATTTAAAAGACACCGCATAATAAAGTATAGAAGAGTAGCTCTCTAATTGTACCACTATCACCTCAGGCTTGTACAGTTAATCACATCACCATGGTTGATGGTGACTACCTTCCGTCGTTCTCTGAAATAGGGACTATCCTCTCCAAAATCATTACCATTTCTCTTTAACTTGCACTTGTCAGCCTGCCCAAACCACAAAATGTGCTGCCCCACTCCTTTGTCATCCCTGCTCCCAATATTATTGCCATATGGATCATATCTGTGAGAATTATCCAAAAGAATGATTTGTTCATTGTATTTAGCCAACACATCTGATCCAAGCCCTGTCAATGATTCAGCCTATCCCATTAGATACACTACTTTTTTTTAATTACACAACTAAAGCTGTCTATCCAACATAACTGATGGCCCCACAACCTCCTGGTTCCAATTTCCACTAATATATTGATACATTCTATCTTTCCCTTTCTGTCCTCCATCTCATAGTTAGATATATTCATCTACATCATGAACATGACAAGCTGGGACAGTTCCTGCAACATATCAACAACATCCAGAATCACATAAGCTAATGATGAAAGTAGAGGAGGACAGTTCCTCAATGTTCCTGGACATCCTTGTCCATCGGAAATGCAATAAGTTCCTTGGTCACAACATTTCCTGCAAGCCCACTCACATGGATCAGTATCTGCACCGCATCAGTTACCACCACCCAGCACGGAAACCTTGGTGCGTCGAGCTGAAACCATCTCGGATGGCAAAAATCCATCAAAGGAACTGTACCCCTTACATAAAGTTTTCAAGTAAAATGGTTACAATAACAGACAAATTTCACAGGCTGTTTCGTCAAAGCCATGAAAGCAGGACACCTATTAGGACACAAAGAATATTATGTTTTTAGCATTTTGTGGCTCAATGATAGGGAAGTTTAGCTGGCTTTTGAAAAGACATAAAATCTACACAATCTTCAGGTCCCTAGCAAAGATCTGGAAGCTAATGAAGCTTGTGAAAGATGATATAGGTCTCAGAATACCTTGGATGTACAAAATACCATGTGGGTGTCAGCAGTTCATGTCAGTAAGACTGACCGTGCTATAGAACAGTGCCGCATAGAACATAAAAGTTGTTTCTGCCTTCACTCTCCCGAAAAATCAGCAGCAGCAGAAGATGCAGTGGAAAAGGGACACCGAATTGTATTCAACGAGACTTCTATTATTAAGTGGACTAACAACATTTGGGATAGTGTAAGAAATGAAGCAACGCGCAGCTGAGTACAGCGCAGGATCCTGTGCTTGGGGAGTTGAGGCTGTGCAGCAGTCGTGCGACCAAAACATTACCATACGTGGTATGGGACTGAGCACCAGTGATGTCACTGGCGACACGGTGGCTACATAAGTGCAGCGGTGATCTCCACGTGACAGCTGATCATTTGACAATGGCAGATGAGATCTCTGCAGAAAGCTTGTGAGCAGTTAATCGCCTGATGCAGCATGAAACCCGAGAATATTTTAATAATGGATATCACTGCAAGAGCATACATTAGTACATACTTCTCATAGCATTATCAAGAATTTTCATAGTATCTTTGTGGCTGTCTTGTATGTTTCCATTATTTCATCAAACTTCTTGTCAGTGTAACTAGTAAATTCTGCTAATTTGTTGTTAATTTTTCATATTTTCTTGGTAGTTTCTTCCAATTTACTGTTAGTTTTCATAGAATATTCTTCTATTTTATTGTTAGCTGACTCATTAATATACCTCATATTAGCAAATTCACTCTTATTTAGGTCAACTGAGGCTAATCTATCCTCTCCCCCCCCCCTTTTTTTAAATTTGATCTAGTGCATATCCCTGGTGTACTCCTGACAATACCCTTGTCTCTGATGAACACTCGCTGTTTAGGACAATTACTTAAGAAGTCTTCAAGCCACTCACATATATGGAAACCAGTTCCATATGCTCTTATCTTTGTTAACAGTCTGCATTGGGGCATTGTGTCAAATGCTTTTCAGAAATCTAGAAATTTGGCATCTTTGTGCTGTCCTTCATCCATAGCTTGCAGGATATCATGCAAGAAAAGGCCAGTTGAGTTTTGCACAAGCAATGCTTGCTAAAACCATGCTGATCCATGGACAGAAGCTTCTCAGTTTCAAGGAAGTTTATTGTATTCAGACTCGGAATATGTTCATGAAATCTGCAACAAACCAACATTAAGAATATTCGTTTGTAATTCAGCAGGGTTGTTTTTTTACCCATCTTATATACAGGAGTCACCTGCACTTTTTCAAGTTACTTGGGACTTTGCTCTTGGTGAGAGATTCCTGATAAATACAAACTAAGTAATGAGCTAGTGCCATAGAGCTCTGTTTGTAAAACTGATTTGGGATCCCATCTGGGACTGGTGATTTATTTGTCTTTAACTCCTTCAGTTGTTCCTCAAAGCCAGGGATGCTACAGGCTTGATGATGGTATAAAAAATTGATTAAACCGGGAAATGTAGCACGAAAATGTTTTCTGTAGATAATTTGCTGAAGACACCCTTTTCTATTTTATCTCTGGAGGAGAAATTGAGATTTAAAGTGTTAGGGAGATGTACTCCAAATGTAAATCTAATAACAGAGGGGCTTGGAATGGAACTTAATGATTTGGCTTATGTAACACTGAAAACTTTGAAATACTTGCAAATTATTTTGATCAGCTTCTTAACTGTTCAGAACCAACCATAAGCTTGAATAACCAACCACTCATGAGAATCTAGATGATTTACCCCCAAATGTCGAAGAAGCCATTAAACCCTTATAAAGCCACTGGAGAATACAGTTACACAAAAACTTTTGAAATGGTCCCTACCAAAATTAAAAAATTAGCTAAAATTAATGTTTGAGAAAACTTGGGAAACAGAAAAGCCCCCAGAAGAGTGGAAGGTGGTCTTGTTAAATCCACTATGTAAAAGGCATTAAATGAGTTGTAGACTACTACAGGCAAATTTCTGATTACTGAATTCAAAAGATGTTTGTTGATTTATAAAAGGCTGTTGATTCTGTCGACAGGAACAGTAGATAAAATAAAACTAGATGCGTATTGGAGGTTGATACCCTTTTCAGGTTCTTAGAATATTTTGCTGAAGTGGGCCATATGAAAAGGTAAAATGCTCTCTAAAAGTTTATGAACTAAGTATGAGCGATTTTTGAGGTGCTCCTATTGTGATGGTATGGTGGCTGAGTGGTCTTATGCACTGAGTGGTAATTCATGGACACAGGTTCAATGCCCATTGCTTCAACATTTTGCTCTTTTATTTCTGTGCCCCCCCCCCCCCATTTTCAAACCTCCATTAATTATAAAGTTTAAATCTAGTTAAATATTTCAGTTTTGTATGTAAAATTAATGTATTCATTTTATTTATGATTACTACTCTTGTAAGTCAAAGTCTACAGGACATCAAATTGTTATAACAGTACACAAGCAACCATTGATAGTATTGTTGTGTATTGTTGTATTAAAGCTCCAATGACCAATAGTCTGCTCCTTATATTTGCTGAGCCAAAAGTGAACTTCAGTAACTAATATTTAATAAAGAAGACACATTAAGCTGCAGACAGGCACAATTATAAGACACTTACATAAAGCTTTTGGCCACAGCCTTCATAGGCAAAAGAGAAATACACAAACCAGTCATACACGCAAGCAAACACACCTCATGCATACATGACTGGAATCTCACACCAGAATGCAACTATCACATGGTAAGCAAGCAGCAGTTTGGAGAGGCTGGGAGAGAGGAAGGATGTACAGGTGGGGAGAGAGATGAATGCTGTCTGGTGGTCTGACAAGGACTAGAACGCTATCAGGGGCAGCAGCATCAGGAGATAGTGAGGCAGGGAGGTGGGGGAAACAGGAACAAAAAATGAGAGGAGTGGGGAAAGATGCATTGGCAGATGCTGGTGAATAAAAGGGGTGAAACAAGAATGGGGAGGAGATGACAGGACAGAGGGGGCAGAAACTGTTTGGTGGAAAAGCTGGTGGTAGAGGGAAGGCTCCAGATGGCTCAGGTAGTGAAGCAGCCATAGAAATCAAGTGTGTTATGTTCAGCTGCATGTTGTGCCACTGGGTTGTCTACTCTGCTCTTGGCCACAATTTGGTGGTGGCCAGTTATTCTGGTGGACAGCTGGTTGGTAGTTGTCTTGCACCTAGGCCTTCCACAGGGATATGATCCTTGTAGCAAGGAGTTGGGAGTGGTATAGGGATGGAGTAGGGTGTTGTGAAGGTTGGATGGGTGACAGAACACTCTTTCCTTCACAACTGCATCATTTTCTCTCCCACCTACTTCACGAGGTCCTCCTCAACCTAGTGTGCCACCTTCCTGGATGTTGACCACCTCCTCTTGGAAGGTGCCATCTACACATCTGTCCACATTAAACCCACTACCCACCAACAGCTCATGCATTTCAACAGCTGTCATCCCTTTCATACAAAAAAAAAAAAAAAATCCCTCCCTTACAGCAAGGCCACCTGGGGATGGCATATCTGCAGTGACAAGAACTCTCTTGATCAGTATGCTGAGGGTCTTACCAAGGCCTTCACAGACAAGCACTATCCCCAAGACCAAGTCTGCAAACAGATCTCCCATAAGAACTGTCCCCTTCATCACCCATTACCACACCGGACTGGAACCACTGAACCACATCTTTCATCAGGGCTTTGATTTCCCATCATCATGCCCTGAAATGAGGGACGTCTTACCCAAGATACTTCCCATCCCCCCTAAACTGGTGTTCCATCACCCGCCCAATCTCTACAACATCCTAATCTATCTCTATGCCATTCCCAATACCAACCCCTTACCACAAGGATCGTAAACCTGTGAAAGTCTGAGGTGTAAGACCTGCCCAATCCACCCACCAAACACTTCCTATTCAAGCACTGTCTCAGGGTTATCCTACCCCATTAGAGGCCAGGCCACCTGTGGAAGCATCCATGTCATTTACCAGCTCTGTTACAGTCATTGCACAACTTTTTATATTGGTATGACTACCAACCAGCTGTCCAACAGGATGACTGGCCACTGCCGGTCTGTGGCCAAGAGCAAAATAGACCACCCTATGGCACAAGATGCAGCGGAACATAACGTACTTGATTTCAATAGCTGCTTCACTACTTGAGTATCTGGATCGTTCCCTCTACCACCAACTTTTCTGAACTGCATACATGGGAGTTAAGTTTACAACATATTCTCTGCTCCCATGATTACCCCTTCCACAATCTATAGTAGCATACTGTCCGCACACCCTCCCCAACAGGTTCCATCCCCCCTCTGTCCTATCATCTCCTTCCCATTCTCCTCTCCCACCCAGTTTATTTGCAGCCCTCTGCCAATGCACCTGCCTGTCTTTCCCCACTCCTCTTGTGTTTTCTCCTGTTTTTCCCCATCTCCCTGCCCCACAACCTCCTGACACTGTGCCTGTTTGCCTTCTAGTCCCTGCAGGCTCCACCAGACAGTGTTTGTCTCTCTCCCCACCCATACACTACTACCCCTTCCCCCTCCACCAGATAGTGTTTGTCTCTCTCCCCACCCATACACTACTACCCTTTCCAGGGTGCTTCTTGCATCTCACGTGATAGCTGTATTCCAATCCAAACTGCTGGCGTTGGCACTCGTGTACATGAGGTTTGCTTGCTTGTATGTATGAATGGTGTGTGTTTCTCTTTTGCTGATGAAGGCTATGGCTGAAAGTTTTATTTAAGTTTCCTTTAATTGTGCCTGTCTGCAACTTAACATGTCATCTTTATGGTAAGTAGCAATCTGTCTTTTCGTACATTGTTGATATTCCTATCTGGAGTTTCAGTTGTTAAATATTTAATAAAGAAAGTTCTGAGGTTTGCACCAGAATGCTTTGGGTTCACCTATGTATAGGGTTACAAGCAAGATTCATTCTTGAGAGTTGTGTACTTCTCCCCACTCCATTGATTCACTTCCTCACCATGTGGTCCATTTGACACCACTACCTTCATGGGAACCAGCTTCCTACTTGGTGCTATGGTATTCTGCAGCACTGCTTAAGGCAGCAAATTATTACCACCTACTGCAGAGTCCCAGTAAAATATAAAATTTAGAAAACCCCGAGGAGTCTTACAACCTCCAACTGCCCCATCTTGTCTGTGCTCATAAAATTTCTGAAATTTTCATTGCTGCAATTTGAGTTGTTTCTTTTTGGCAAGGACTCCTTAGCTACGATGATGTTGGAAGCTAAAGATGAGACTTAAATGTCTCGAGGAAAATTTAGTTATGAGACTTCTTAGGTGTTTTGTAGTTCCTATTTTTTTTTTAGCTGTTCCACATTTCCAATACCGCAATGTAGACATTTTGTGCATAAATAGTCTTTTATCCCTTTGATCACATACTGGAATAGTGAGTCATTATCAATTATAGCATGGCTGGCAATTTCTTTCATTACAAGAAAATATCGTTGAAGAGGCTCATTGCTTTTCTTCTTCCATTGAGATGGCTGTTTGTGGATCTCTGCAGGACTTGTCTTCACATTAAATTCCTCTTGGAGAGCTTTGTTCAGTGCAGCCTATAGTACCCTTCTCACCCTATATAAAAAGTTTAGCCAAACCTTCAACATTTTTGTGCAAAAAAAGAAAAAGAAAAAAAACTATTTGTAGTTGGTTCCAACCAGCTACAATACTGTTTCTAAATGTCTTAAGAGCACTCTCAGCATCATAAAACAACAGAGCAAGTTCATATTAAACCTGTGAATGTGTTAAGAACTGTGCTTCTTTTAATCACCTGCTTCTGAATCAGAACCTCTTTTCATCTTCTTCTCCAATAAACTCAGAATTTTATTGCAACTCATTTGGACTGTGTTCTCTTCTTGGTTATCAGTATCACCACCACCCACTTCACATTAAATGTAGTTTTCAACACAGTTACGTCGATATCAGATTATCAATAATAAATTTTTGTAGTCATTTCATTTTTCATCCCATTTTGTATACAAAATATATTACAGATTGCTCCCGGTCCCCCTTCTGAAAATGACTCCTCTTTAAACGACTTCTTAGCTCCAAATATTCTCTGGAACATTCTTCTTGAGCAACAGTGATCTCAGGTATATGAATAAAATTTGCTAAAAACAGTCATGATCGCATAAATATTGTACTTAAACTGGTGACCAGTTTGTCTGTTGTACTTAGATCGTGTCCTGAACACAATAGGAAACCCATCACCAATTTAAATACAATATCTATCTAACAAGACTGATTTTAGCAAATTTTATTCTTAGCTTCAAGTTTGTTAGCTTTTATTTGAAAAGTAAAGCCAGAAAACTCTAAACAAAATTCTGATTTTTTTTTCTGTCCTCTGGAACTCTTTCAAAAATTAACTTATGTAGTGATCTATTTGCTTTAATTGGTAGAGAGGTTGTAATTTCATTTACTTTTTTGATTTCACCTGATATTGCCGTTTCTGGAAATATTATCAACTTGTTTCACTCTTCCCATTGTTTCAAAGCAGACCAAACAAATTTTTTATGATGTGTTAAATTTGGTTCCCAGATAAACCAAGTAATGTGAATTAAAACTCGCCATTCCACATTCAAACTTGTTTCACCTAATAGTTTTTATTTCACTGGATATTTCTCCTGTTCTTCCAACATTTAAACTTTCTCTTAGTGTTGTTCTGCTACTGCTAACTGGTATAACTATCTGAATCTTTCCCATAGATGCAAAATTCACACAATAACATGTTGTGACATAATCGCAGGCAAAATGGCACCTAAAAAATTTCATTGCGAGTGTCGAAGAGTAGACAGACACAACAGTATGGTCATTTGTTCAGTTGA
Source organism: Schistocerca gregaria (assembly GCF_023897955.1). Classification (NCBI taxonomy): domain Eukaryota; kingdom Metazoa; phylum Arthropoda; class Insecta; order Orthoptera; family Acrididae; genus Schistocerca; species Schistocerca gregaria. The sequence goes on from NC_064922.1 coordinate 653,783,317, forward strand.
GCGGTGTGGAACCCTCCAAATTTTGTAGGAAGAAAGGGGTCCATCTTTCACATAATCTATTTTTTGCTTGCACAACTACAAAATGTGTCACTGGTAATGAATGAAACTAAAAATCAGTCACATGGTTCTTGTCTCTTCTCTGTGAGCGCAGTTTCTTAATGAATACACAAGAACTACTTTGCATTATTCACTTGTCTCATTAGAAGGAAAGATTTTTAAATCTTTAATCCAAATACCACACATATATGTATAGTTTGTGATCAGTAAGTTATACTTTCATTATCAAAACAACTTAAAATATTTTGATACCCTGCTCACATAAAAAATATTATTTTGATACCCTGCTCACATAAACTAGTGTACGACACACCTACAAATATGTTGTTCCTTGTGTTGCAGTTATGATGACCAGTTAGACAGAGTAATGAAGTACCAAAGGGTGCTGTTAGAGGACATTCACATGGTAGAATGTGGACCTGTGGAACAGCAGTCCGTACCACTATTCAAGCACACTGCCCGTACCAGTCATTATTGTCTGCGTATTCACTACATGGTTGCAAATAGTCCGGGGTACTTCCATATGTTTCGTTCAACTAATCTGCGATTTTTTAACAACATGGCTGTTGGAATTCGTACTGATGAAGAAATGATAGGTAAGTAATGAATGCCCAGGTTTTTTAGGACTTCATACAGAAGTTTAAGGGATGCCGACAGATTGATCAAATATTTTAGTATGTGTTAGAAAGGGAACAATTCACCTTAGTTTAAGTGAAGGAGCTGAAACTTCTACAGATGCTGGCTTTTGACTAACTGTTATTGTGATAACTTGTAACCTGTTGTCTGTCACACATCACATGTCACTGGAATAACAACTAGAATGTGACATAGTTTAAACTTCACATTTCTTTGCCACACTGGATAAGTAGATTGTGTACTTCTGACTACCATTCCATCAGTAACTGAATAAAACTCTAAAAAGTTCCATTAATGAAGTACAGTTAGTTTAGCACATACTTTCAAGACTGGAGGAATATGTAGAATTTCAAAATACTTGTCTTGTTCCTTTTGACTCATTGTGATGTTCTTTGATATTCACATGGGTGGAGGGTCAGGTACGTTTATCAAATAGGCAGTGAAACACCATCTTTCTTGCTGCATAAAACTTGTCATCACATTATGAAATAAAATGTCAAAACTGACTCAAAGTCTGCTCTGAAACTGAATCAAAATCTGCTCCAAAACTGATTCACAAACTTGCTTGTCACTAGCCCTTACATGAATGAACAATAATTAATAACTTTTTACATATTATTGTCATCATTGTATTTACAGTGTTTAATGAAGAATTAAATAGTCACAAAATTTTAATTGTGTCAGCAAGTTACATGTTGGCAAAGAAAATAGCTAAAATAATATATTTTGTTGAATGTTGATTTCTTCTATATAGAAAATCCATGAAATTTTGTGTCAAAACAGTGACTAGCTACCAAGTGTACAACTATGAAATGCGGATTTCGGACAACAGCTGTTACACCAATGCAGTTTATGCTATAAAGTTTTAACACTGCACCGTTTTGTTGTGTCATCATTAAGTGTCAGATGTGTATGAGTTATAAATTGCGTGTGGATAGTGGTGGGTTGTTGTTGTTCAATATATCAAAATTTATACCGAACAAAGAGCATTCATAGACAGCAATAATTATTTGTTTTCATTTGAGGAAAACTGCTGCTGTATTATATCGATTACTTTGAGAAGCTTATGGTTTATATGCTCCATCGTAAGATGTGTGTGAATGATGGTTTCAGCATTTCAGAAATGGTGACTTCGATGTTGCAAGCAAGGAATGTGGAAAACTGCCAAAAAAATGAAGGTATTGAATGAAGATGATTTGCAAGCACAAAATCAACTCACTGAGCAGTTAGGCTCTGGTCAACAAGCTGTTTCCAGTCAGCTACAAGAGATGGGAAGATTCATAAGACCGATAGGTGGGTACCATATGAGTTGAATGACAGGCAAATGGAAAAGTACAATGAAGGCTTTCACGACCGGATGGTACTGTTGTTAATAATTCTTCCGGGTTATATGGCCGTGGTCCATGGAATACTTCTATTCCTAACGTTTTGTCCAATACTACATTGGACATCCTTAGAGGTATGGCTGGTCCTGTTGAGTCCTGCCAACTGACAAGTCGGATGTCGGAGAGCGGCCTAAATACTGAGGAAAGTGGGCGTGGGCTAGCTTGCACATAGTAGCAGAGAGACTCGTCAGTCGGCAGGACTCAATAGGACCAGCCATACCTCTGAGTATGTCCAACGTAGTATTGGATGAAACGCTAGGAATAGAAGTATTCCATGGACCACGGCCATATAACCCAGAAGAATTATCAACAACAAATGGAAAAGTGCAAAAACCTGTGACATTTTGCTCCCTTGGTATAAAAGGAAGTTATTTTTACATTACAGGGGAAGACAAGTGGATTTAGTGTGAGAATACCAAGTGAAAAAAATCATGGATAGACCCAGGCACACAACCCACATTGACCGCAGGAGTGAATTGCTTTGGCAGAAAGACGATACTCTGTGTTTGGTGGGACGAGAGGGGCTTGGTTTGTTATAAGCTGTTAAAACCTGGGGAAGCAACTAATACTAAACATTACTAACAACAGTTAACCAATCCGAGCTGTTCACTGCTTGAAAAAAGGCGACAGTAAAAAAAAGAGTCGACACAAAGTCATTTTTCTTCATATCAGTGCTCATTCACATACGGCAAAACCTTTTTGTAACACATCGGAAGCACTTAGTTGCGAAGTTCTATCATATGTGGCTTATCCACCAGACTTTGCTCCTTCTGATTACGACTTGTTTGCATCTACGGGTTACACACTAGCTGAGTAGCGCTTTGGTTGATACAGAGATGTCAAAAAATTGCTTGATGAATGATTGCCAGCAAAAGGGAAAATTTTTACTGGTCTGGTACTCACAAATTGCTGAAAAGATGGGAATAATGTATAACAAATGATGAAACATACTTTGAATAAAGCACTATTGATAATTCTTCTGAATTTAACATGTTTTTTTAGACAAAACAATCCGCATTTCGTACTTGAACACCTGGCATAAGTAGACTTGATTATTATTTGTTTTCCTGTTGTAAGCTCACTGCAATTAATTAAAAAGCATTTTACTCCATATGCATGTCACCTTTATTTACAAAGCTTGTTCTGTGGTAATTGCTGCATCTGCCACTTGTTCATATGTTTCACAAACCACTGCTTTATTCCTTCTTTGTTAGCAGATATTGCAAGTGAAAGAAACTTTGTTGCATATATACACTGATCAGTGAGAAGATTATGACTGTCTGCCTAAGAGCTGGTATGTCCACCTTTGACACAGACAACAGCAGCAACGTGTAAGTCACCTGCTTCCCATAAATTCCGGGGAGAGGTTCGATGAGGTCTGATGCCATGTTCAGTCACATCCTAGATGTGTTCAGTTGGCATCTGATCTGGCTAATTTGGGAGCCAACACACCAATTGGAACTTGCCACTGTGTTCCTTAAACCATTTGTGACATTTGCCTGCTTTATTTCATCATTGATTGTCCTCGGTGTCGATGTACTGCATTGCTATACAGGCTGGAAAAGGGGGGTGGAAGTTCGACACTGAATACTTTAAATGATGTAGCCAACATGTGAATATTTGCGTTTCACAGTTCTTTACCTTCACCATTCACAACCCCGCAATAATACACAGTTACAGGCCAGTTAGCTATTGTTTAACTTTCGATAAGCCTCATTAATAGTTGCAGGCAAACATCCCCATACTGCTACAATAATTTACTATTAAACATCCACGAGCAGTAAAAGCCTAACCACACGGTTCACAGTTCTTGAAGAATGAACAGGTACGTATGGAACAGTGTCATTGTTTTAACACACAGCCTATTACACTTTTTCACAGTTAAGTGGATGCATGGTTGTTGGATCTAACCAACACGGATTCCTCATCTGAAACTCAGCCTTGGACTGACTGTCTCGGGACCAAAAATCGTCCCTTATATATCAGCACAATAATATGCACTGAAACTACACGTTGTTTGGTGTTTAATTCACAGAAATTACAATTAAAACTTGACTCATTAAATTAACTGAATACATTGATAAATTCCGTCTTTTTAACAGTTTCTTCTACTACAAGAGTTAGGCCAAATTATTTGTTTAAATCATGAAATTAACAGATTACTTACTCAAACAATATTTTTGACAAAACTGGAAATTACTTTGGAATTATTTAAGAGCCAAATAAATACTTAAAGACTGCCAGTGTTTCATTTATAAGTCAACAATAGAATTTAGGTTAAGAAACAATTGCTGATTTCACCCTATAACTAAAGATACGAACTAGGCATAGTCAATATAAATTGGAAAATCTTTTACATACATAAAACTAAGCACAAAATTAGACCTAGTGTTTGGTCTTTAAAACTGAGGGCCAACCTTTCTCTTTTATGAAAATGCAAATTATAGTCACATATGTTTATGATAATTAGTCAAGAAATAAAAGAATGAATTTTAAGGAGGCAGATGGCAAAACAACTGGGGAAGTAGAAATATCCCAGCTTGCTTCGTTACACATTCCATCACACTCTTGGCCTTGTGACATAGTGCATTATCATATTGAAAAATGCCACTGCCTTTGGGAAACATGATCGTCATGAAGGGGTGTACATGGCTTGCAACCAGCGAACAATACTCCTTAACAATACTGCTTGGCTGTTCTGTGCCTTGCATGAGCCCCACCAGACCCATGCATGCCCTCATGAATGTTTCCCAGAGCATAATGGAACCACTTGCAGCTTATCTCCGTCCCACAGCACAGTTGTCAAGGAGCTGTTGCCTTGGAAGATGATGAATTCACATGCTCCCATCAGCATAACGGGAAGGTATTGGGAACCGTTAGACCATGCAATGCTGTGCCAGTGTCCAGTGCCAAAGGTCACATACCCATTTGAGTCATCGTTGCTGATGTCATGGTGTTAACATTGCCACATGCATGGGTTGTTAGCTGTGTAAGCCCATCGTCAGTAGTGTTCAGACACACTTGCACTCTTACAATGAAGGCTTTCACAACCGGATGTTTCAGCTGCCGAGAATTCTTCCGGGTTGTATGGCCGTGGTCCATGGAACTCTTCTATTCCTGACGTTTCATCCGAAGCTACGTTGGACGAAATGTCAGGGATAGAAGAGTTTCATGGACCACAGCCATACAACTCGGAAGAAATCTCAGCAGCTGACACTTGTACTCTGCCCAGCATTCAAATCTGATGTTAGCATTCCTCAAACACCTGACTAGTCATGCAGTTTCTGAAATGTTCGTGTCGAGCCACTGGGCCATCACAATGTGTCAACAGCATTTTAAAATTATTTCTGAGAACGAATCAAACTGTGACTGCTGTTTATGTTGCTAAACAGAGATACTAAGAAACAGGGAGAAACTAAGGAAGTAAAAATATAGGGCTCAACTGGGATTTGAACCTGGGACTTGATGCACCCAAAGCAGGGATCGTATCCCTGGACTGGTGGCCTTCCTCATTCTCCTCACGGACAGCATGTACATTGATACTTCAAGTACCATGGGTGTGTCTGACTAGCAGTCATTCCTCGCCTGCTGACGCGGCTTTTTTCATTGCCTGGATGGGCTTTTATCAATAGTAGGTTGGTGGTCATGATGTTCAGGCTGATCAGTGTACACTTGGCAGCTCAGCCTCCACTAATAAAGAAGGAAAAGACAGTGGCTTGCACAATATGTAAACAAGAAGCGGATGCAACAATGACCATAGAAGATGCTTTGCAAATAAAAGTGAAACGTTGGTGTAAAATTCTTTTTAATTATTTCCAGTAAGCTTAAGATTACAGAAGCAATAATAGTTGATTTTAACAGAAATTGAGGAAGATAGCCATACAAATAAGTAAACTAATCCATTTTAAAACATTCTAAATCTGAAATATTATTAATTCATGCATAAAGATGTCCTTAAAATCCTGCCAAAGTTTACGATAGCTCGAAAATGTTTGCATTTTGAATGACCAGCAATGCTCTTTTATTCCATTTTCTAGGTGTTGCTGTAGTATCAGTATATACGTTTTAATAAGAAATTATGTTACGTAAACAATATTGTATCTTCCTGAATTTGAACTTACAAAATTGACCAAACTAAAATATATGTGGATGAAATTTCTGTGTGTATAATTTCATAATTTTGCATGTGGAATGAGATAATGAATTTTGCCATCTGTTGGGCATTAATTTCTACAACTACATTAAATGATGTTTAGTATACTTGACAGTAAAAAATTTAGCATAGGTTAACATAGTAAGAATGTGGCGCTCTCATACTTCATTTGGAAGGTGTATATGCTACTATATTCTGTAATATGGATCTGACGAGACAGTTACATTGTAATCTGATTTATTTATTTATTTATTTTGTGGTAAGACAATGTACTCATTTTCTGGGAGATGGCAGTTCAAATCTCCGTCCATACGTCTGGATTAAGGTTTGGCACAAATTCTGTGCATTGGTTAAGGGGAGTGTGTGAGGGTTGCTGAAATTGAAGATGGTTTGGTGTACTAAATTGTACCCCTTGTACGTGGCTGGTTCTCTGGAGCTTTTGAAGCCATGGGCCCTTTCTCTGGCAGGAGCTTTGTCATCCTATGTTATGTACAACAATGCCCAGTTGGTGCCAGTCACACGCCACTATGCAAGGGAGAGGGGGAGGGGGGGGGGGGGGGAGTTGTCACTGTCATCCAATTTTCTTGTGGAATCGTCATGTTTAGTTGTGTCATACCAAGATTATAGTGAACAGTTTGGCAAAATGATGAATTATGATTTAAGAATTATTACATTGGTTGGTAGGGTAACAGTGAATAATGATAGGATTTATTTGTGCAAGGTGCACATAATTACATATGAAATCTGTGGACAAAACACTCTTCAGCAGATCATTATTTGATCAGTTATTTTTTAAAAAAATTCACTTACAAAGTGAAAGAATAGTTCTGAAAAACAGAATGGCAATGGTAAACTTCTGCATGAAATTTAACTGTGAATATGAGTGTGGTTGAGTCTAGGCGTTATTAAAAAGCGTCTACAAACATAGTAAAATGATTTGTATTGTTATCCTTCCAAAGAAACATTTTTCCACCTATAAATGAGGAACTTTAATATTTGTAAAGTAAAGAGACATGTTTTTGTGTTAGGCAACATAGATAAATTTATTTTGCAACAAAGTATGTTCTTTCTCTTAACCATCATCCACTCATATCCAGCTGCCACAAATTAATGTAAAATATAAGGGAAGTGGGAAGATAGCAAATGCAGAGATGGTTCCTCTGCAAGTTCATTTTCCTTCCTCAACTTGAGGGTGAGCTCTATCTTAACAGACTTGCCATTAATCGTGCATTAAACCATAATCTTCCTTCCTAGATTCTGTGTGTGTTAATCAGTCTCTTTGAATGTCAGTGAAGGAATAATATACATTTTTTGAGTGAAATTGTGTTATGCTTCTGGAGAAGAGATGTTCTAATGAGCAGTTTGACTCACTGAATTTTCTCACGTAGAGGCTTTTTGAACAGTTTTACGTTGGATAATCTGATTTGAAGAAAATAGAAGCTTTCGAAATGTGGTGCTATAGAAGAATGCTGAAGATTGGATGGGTAGATCACATAATTAATGAGGAGGTATTGAACAGAATTGGGGAGAAGATAAATTTTTGGCACAACTTGACTAGAAGAAGGGATTGGTTGGTAGGACATATTCTGAGGCATCAATGGATCACCAATTTAGTATTGGAGGGCAGCGTGGAGGGTAAATTGTACAGGGAGACCAAGAGATGAATACACTAAGCAGATTCAGAAGGATGTAGGTTGCAGTAGGTACTGGGGTACTGCATTTACAGGTTTAATAAAAAAATAGGAGCGCGGATCAGATACTATGAACAGCATAGTGAACGCATTATTGTAGACAACATAGACACAAAACCCACACCTACCACAATAGTACAAGTTTACATGCCAACTAGCTCTGCAGATGACAAAAAAGATGAAGAAATGTATGCTGAGATAAAAGAAATTTTTAAGATAATGAAGGGAGATGAAAATTTAATAGTCATGGGGGACTGGAAATCGATAGGAGGAAAAGGAAGAAAAGGAAAAGTAGAAGGTGAATGTGAAATGGGGGTAAGGAATGAAAGAGGAAGCCACCAGGTAGAATTATGCACAGAGCATAACTTAATCATATCCAACACTTGGTTCAAGAATAATGAAAGAAGGTTGTATATATGGAAGAGTCCCGGAGACATTGGAAGGTTTGTAATAGATTCTATAGTGATACAATAGACAATTAGGAACCAGGTTTTAAATTGTAAGTCATTACCAGGAGCAGATCTGGACTCTGACCACAATCTATTGGTTATGAACCGTAGATTAAAACTGAAGAAACTGCAAAAAAGTGGGAATTTAAGGTGATGGGACCTGTATAAACTGAAAGAACCAGAGGTTGTAGGAAGTTTCAGAGAGAGTATTAGGGAACAATTGACAGGAACAGGGGAATGAAATACAGAAGAAGAAGAATTGGTAGCTTTGAGAGATGAAATAGTGAATGCAGCAGAAGATCAAGTAGGTGAAAAAAATGAGGGCTTGTAAAAGTCCTTGGGCAACAGAAAAGATTGAATTTAATAGATGAAAGGAGAAAATATAAAAATGCACTAAGTGAAGCAGGCATAAAGGAATACAAACGTCTCAAAAATGAGATCGACAGGAAATGCAAAATGGCTAAGCAGGAATGGCTACATGACAAATGTAAGGATGTAGAGACATATATCACTAGGGTAACGATAGATACTGCCTACAGGAAAATTAAAGAAACCTTTGGAGAAAAGAGAACCACTTCCATGAATAGCAAGAGCTCAGATGGAAAACCAGTTCTAAGCAAAGAAGGGAAAGCAGAAAGGTGGAAGGAGTATATAGAGGGTCTATACATGGATGACGTACTTGATGGCAATATTTTAGAAATGGAAAAGGATGTAAGTGAAGATGAAATGAGAGATATGGTACAGTGTGAAGAATTCGACAGAGCACTGAAAGACCTAAGTCAAAACAAGGCCCCGGGAGTAGACAACATTCCATTAGATCCACTGATAGCCTCGGGGCGGGCGGGCGGGCGGGCGGGCGGGCGCATTTCTTTTCACAAAGGCCTTGTTGGCCAAAAGCTTATTGTGTGACAGTCTTTTTGTTGTGCCTATCTGTGACTCAGCTTCTTCACTATATGGTGAGTAGCAACCATCCTTTTCATAAAATTGAAAAGGTTGAACGCCCTTAAAGGCTGTTCACAGATGATCTGGGTGTATATGACATGGGGCAACTGGGAGATCCAGGAAAAACCTGGAAATTTTTTCATCCAGGAGAAAACTGTGATAAATCTGGGAATTTTTAGAATTCTGTGAATTTTTTTTGTTTTGTTTTATTTTTCAGTTGAATTTTTGTAATTTTGACTGGTAAGAAACAATACTCTAACAAAAGAATGACAGTATCCTGCTACTGCAGAATAATACTGCAGCAATAAAACATAAACAAGAGAGGAAAATGAAAATAAAACTTTTTTTTTACATCCAGCTGAATATAGTTTGATAGCATCCGTCACAAAATATTATACATTTGAATTCCACAGAGTGAAATACAATGACATGCGATATGCAGTGTAAAGAGGCATGGCACTGCACTTTGGCACACTTAATCTCAAATAATGTGTCTTACAATTACTCGAACACACGTGTTTTATACATTAGACATCTTCACAAAGATTTGCACTTCAAAATGAACAGTTTTCTACCTGAAACTCCGCAGTTCAGAAATATCGTTGATCCGGGGCTGATGCACAGAGCAGTCTGAGTTGTAGTGGGGAGGTGGATAATCTCCACATGACCCGTGTTTATGTTTTGGGATTTTTCTGTTTCCTCTTCGTTTATTACTCTCGCGTCAAATGAAAACAAAATGGATTTCTGTGGCCTGGAGCTATAAAGTGAATTAAAATACATTTCTATAATTACGGAAGGCTAAAATATGTTATTAGTTTCAGATTTTATTTCGTTTCCACCTTTCTGACAGTCAGGCATTACTTACCGTGCAGAACAATGAAGTTATTTTTGTTGCTTTGCTAAAGAAATTTGGCTTTTATTAATCTTGTCCGCTGAGGCAGTAAATTTATTTGAAACATAGTGTTTAATTCCATGCTATTGGCTAGTTTCAACTGTTTGCTGCATTTCAAAAGCACATGTTTTTGTCTCCCAGTATGTGTGGCATTATGCCACAATAAAAAATCAAACATGAAGCAATACAGTACTCGTACTCCAAGAAAACTTACTTCGGAATGTGCTCTGTAAGCTGAACTATGCATTTTAGTATGGTTCATGAAATTCCGATGCTCTTGGAGTATCCTCTAATGTCTTGTTTCTTTTATGACATAATGTAAGATCTTTTAACGTGTGTCATTCTAGCTGTGCAAGCGCTCTCTGGTAACTGCTGAAAACAACCTATTTCTAACAACAGGTCATGGGAAAATATTGTGAATAGTTGTTTAAAAAAGTATTACTTTCATAGTAAGTTTCCTTTAATGCAACCTGAAGTATGTGCAAGAATGTATGATGAATTTCTTAAATCACAAAGCGTTTGAATCTCATTTAAAAATCAACTCCTTCAGGACGACCATTTAGAAAAATTTGTATCCCAGAAGATCAGATATATATGTCATTATTAAAAATTTTACTGGCACATTTGTGTGATGTATCTTAAAGTATAACATGCACAAAAACGATTAATATTGTATGTGAAAGCTTAGCGTCTCTTGCAGGTTATTAATCTTAGAGACCAATATTTTATGTGAAAGCTTTTCTTTTCTTGTAGAAGCACTGTGCATATTAATTTAAACCATTAACTTTTCCATTTTATGTGTACACGCCACTTAAGTGATATTACTATTGGCTGACTATATCACATGTCTTATGCTCTGAATATCTGCTCTCATCGGCTCGCGAGATCATGTGACACGAGCTCTGACTGGCTCACAAAACGCATCACAGTCTCGATTTCAATGCTTAAGAAAGTAACTTGCCGTGTTTGGTGGAATTCAAATTTATACTTTTGTAGTATGAAAATATGCGGCGTACATGTTGCTGCACATCAAAGACCTTTCCAAAATGTGTTTTTTGCTGAGTTTGGTTTTCTAAAGTGCCGGGAAATTCTACACTGGTGTATAAAACCATAACTGTTCAAAGAATTGGTAAGTTTTGCATATCCGAGGAAAAGTATACTGTCACTTAGCAGGGAAAAAGTGTATTTTCACCTGTGAGAAAATGTATTTTTGAGTAGGAAATTCAGGATATTTTTTTTTTTTTTTTTTGTCCGCGTGTACACCCTGATGATGCTGTCGTCTATAGGAAAGTAGAAATGTCAAAAGAAAGTATTGATTTGCAGAATGACCTGCAGAAGATTGATGAATTGTGCAGGCTCTGACAGGTGGCCCTGACTTTAAATAAATGTAACATACTGTTCAAACATAGGAGAAGAAATCCACTACTGTACTACTGATGACAAACTGTTGGGAACAATATCTACCATATAATATCTAGGAGTAAATATCCAGAATGACCTTAAGTGGAATGACTACATATAGCAAATAGCAGGAAAATCAAATGCAAGACTGAGGATCACAGGCAGAATCTTAAGGAATTGTTACTCGCGCACAAAGGAAGTGGCTTACAACATACTTGTTTGACTGATTCTTGGATCTTGTTCATCGATGTGGGATCCTTACAAGGTAGAACCGATAGAAGAGGTACAGAAAATCCAACAAAGGGTGGTGTGTTTTGTGATGCCATCATTCAGTCAGCATGAGAGCAGCACAGAGATGCTCAGAAAACTCCAGTGGCAAACATTACAAGAGAGGCATTCTGCATCACTGAGAGGTTGACTATGGAATTTTGAGAGAGCACCTTCCAGGAAGTGTTGGACAATGTATTACTCCCTCCCACATACATCTCACAAAATGACCACGATGAGAAAATCCGAGAAATCATTCTACCCGTGTACCATTTGTGAGTGTAACAGGGGAGGGGGATCAATTAGTGGTACCAGAAGTTCCCTCTGCCAGACACTCTGCCTGTGGAGTTATGATGTAGATGTAGGTGAAATCTGCTTCTTCCTTAACTACACATATGGTACGTTGACCTACATAATAGTGATAATTGAAAAGTTGGTCCCCCGCCTGCCATTTTTATGTATGTTACATGCAAAAGCTGCACTTTCGTTGCTGGAACAGTATTATCTAACAAGACTGGATCAATCTCTGATCATTATAAGCTGACAAAGTTCCCCGAGACATGACATTCAGGATTTCTGTGGATGTAAAATAATTTTGTTGTAATCCTCATGGCATATCTAATATATAAAAATGAATTATCCATCTGATGACAATGAAGTTTTCATGAGATGTTGTGTTAATAGTTGCACACATTTCAGTGAGGGTAAGAAGACCCGTATAGATGGGGATGAAAAGGGGCTGACTTAGATGCTTAAATCAGGAACGTTTGGAGCAATTTAAATCAAAATTTGCGTATGTGTGACTCATTATTTTTGTAATTATTTGTATTAAAATGTATGGTAATATTCTCCATTGACCCCAAGGGTGGGGTTGGAAGACTGACCTGCAAAAATATTTGATAACAACTAATATTAATATCAAAACCACAGTTTATGGGATCATTAGACTTTTTAGTGACAGTCACAATGCAACAAAGCATTATAAAACAATTTAGCTTCATCCTAGGATTTTTATGTTGTGTGTGTGTGTGTGTGTGTGAGAGAGAGAGAGAGAGAGAGAGAGAGAGAGAGAGAGAGAGAGAGAGAGAGAGAGAGAGTGGGGGGTTGCAAAGACTGTGACTTATCAGGAGGTCTCTGTAATTACCAAACTGGGTACACCCATCACTTTTGTGGCAATAATACAACCATAGGAACGCTATGGCTGAGGGTTTGAGGTGAAAAGGAGTGACATAAAAGTATAAATCAGGAACCTGTCAGGAAATTTGAGCCAAATTTGGTATATATGTGATGCATTATTTGTGTAAAAATGTTGTGGGAGTAATACACACTTACTGCAGCTAGGGGTGGGGGCAATGATTAGAATGGGTGACATGGGGAAAAGTTTGAAAGTGACTTGTTGGAAATTTTTTCCCTAATTAGTTTACTTGGAATACTTTAAAAGTATGAAGTTCAGTCTGTCTCTTATTTAAATTGTCCATTGTATCAACCACATCTTGGAAATGAGCACTGCAGTGAGCCACTAATTTTGCCATTGTGTTTTAGGCCCAAAAATGATGCCATGTGGCTCATTACCACAGATACACTTAACATCCTGCGTAGAGTCACATGGTGTAAAACAGTGGAGAGTCAAACAGTTGCCGTTATCAGTCCTTTTCCTTGAAACAACAATCAATTTGGAGAATTAAAAGTTCCATCAGAATTTGGATGAAACTGCAGGGCAAAATTTGCTAGTGCTATGGATGCAATGTGTGTACAAATATGTGTGAAATCTATGTGACAAGTGTATATGGGTGAAGCTGCAGACAAATACCTAGGTGTATATAAACTTTTCATCAGTGTGGGGCATTATGCTAGGTACTGACCCTAGTGAGAGGATCCAATGATGGAAGAATGACTATCCAGACATGGGCCACTTACATGTTTCCCCTGTGGGTAGTTTATCATCAATTTCAGATCTTCTTTAGTATTACTGCCTGTAATGTAGTTGAAGTAGTTAGTTGTGATAGGAGTAGCAGTAGTAGCAGGCAGCATTAATTGTGGGTAGTTAGATTTTTATGAAAAAGTGAAGCATGAGAATTAGATAGAAACCAGTGGTTTTTCATACAAAATGTGGATTCCTGTACATTACTTGCGAATAAATGTCCTCACAGAGTGATATCATGCAAGGGTTATTCCTTCATTCACTTCTGGTACCCTTTATCCAACCAACGCCAGATCAGGGCTGGTATGAATGTTCTCAAGCTTTGCAGAGACTGAAGCATACCCTTATATGGGTTATTATTATGGTGAGATTGCCACTCTCAAAGCTATTTTGAAACTACTGCCAGTGCCATTTAGAGGAGGAATCAGGGTAACCATTTTGTCTGCATTAAGTTTAATTGTGTGGTCAAATGTTACATTATTTTCCAAAGAGATTGCACATTCTGTATCTGAGGTGGTACATGGGAACCACTCCTTTATTTACCTTTGTGAATGTGGAAAACTACCCAAAAACCATATCCAGACTCGCCACCCCCATTTTTAATCCACGAGGAGGATTTGATCTGATGCTGGTGTGCCTTCCCATGTCCCAGAAGCAGGCACTTTAATGTGCTTTACTATCCAGACAGGGCCTGAGAAGTATTGACAGTACACATTTTTAAAAAGTATTATCCATCTTAAGGATTGGAGTTAACAGACGTGAAGATAATTGTTATCATTATTTAGCATAAAACACACAAAGGTGTCACCACCTGTGAATTTATAAAGAGCTGCATTTAGAAGTTTAGTGCACACAGCCACTAGTGTACCAGCGAATTCAGCATGTAGACTGAATGAATTAAACATTTAAACAGTGGAAAGTCCAGGATGGAATGTCAGTGATACTGTGAAGAGGATAGACTGCTACTCTCCATAAAGATGACACTTTGAGTTGCAGAGTGTTGCAATGGGAAGACTGTTACATACTGAGGTTTTGGCCAATACCATCTTCAGAAAAGAAAGGAAAACACACGGACATGTAGGCACACCCCACATGTAGATGACCACTGTATCTGTGCTGTGGCCAGATTGCAGCTGTCACATTGAGCAAAAGTGGCAATTTGGAGTGGGACAGGGAAAGGGGAGGGATAGCAGGGTATGGATTGGAGGGGAGAAGAGTGCTGTTTAGCGGAGTGTGTGCTAGGACAGAAAGGTAGCAGGAAAAGGGTGCCAGGAGCAGTGTTGGGAGGCTGTGTGGCAAGGGAAGAGGAGGAAAGAGGTAGTAAGGAGCAGAAAAGCAGTGGAACAGAGAGGGGAAAAGACCAGCTGGTGCATTGGCAGAGAACAGAGCACAATGAAGGTGAAGGGATGTGAATTTGGAAGGAGATAATAGAACAGAGGGAGTAGAAACTGTTAGGTGGAGTGTGTGGCGACAGTAGATTATCTTATGTTGAGACTGGTATAATGTCTGGAGCATAGAATGTGTCATAAGGATAATTCCCATCTGGGCAGTTCAGAAAAGCTGGCGTTGGAGGTGTGGATACAGATGACCTGCATTGTGGTGCAGCCATTGAAATCGAGCATGTTGTGTTCAGCTGCATGTTGTGCCACAGGGTGACTTTGCTCTTGGTCTCAGCTTGACGATGGCCGTTCATCCTAATGGACAGCTGGTTGGTAGCCGTACCAGTATAAAAGCTGTGCAATGATTGCAGCAGGACTGGTATATGACATGGCAGGTTTCTTAGGCAGCCCTGCCTCTGATGGGATAGAATAAGCCTGTTGCAGGACTGGAATTGGAAATGCTGGGTGGGTGGATTAGACAAATGTTGCACCAGGGTCCTCCACAGGGATATAATCCCTGTGCAAGGGATTGGGATTGGGGGTGGCATAAGGATGGATTAAGATGCTGTGGAGGTTGTGTAAGTGACTGAACATCTCTGTAGAAGAGGTGGGAATGACCTTGGGTGAAATGTCCCTCACTTCAGGGAATGATGATAGATAATCAAAACCCTCATGAAGGATGTGGTTCAGTTGTTCCAATCCACGGCAGTATTAAGTGACTGAAGGGTGCTCTCCTTTGTAGCTAGTTCTTGGGGGTGTGTGGGGAAATGGCATGGGAGATCTATTTGCAGAACAGGTCTGGGGGAAGTGCTTGCCTGTGTTAAGAGTTCTGCACCATTTGTTAGCAACAGACACAGTGGTTGCGCCAAAGACTGAGACGGTGTAGAGTTTTACAGTTATTTATTGAACTTTCTCTACAATTTCTCCCTCATCGTTGCTGCCAAGCCGTGCGGATCCCTCCGCCTGGCTGCTGCTGTGTAGATTCTCTGACAATGCACGCCGCTGATCGCACTCGGGAGCCTCAGGCCACCAGTGCTCTGCTGAAGCCAGGATGCCCCAGTACGGGCACGCCCATGGAGCCGCTTCACCATGAGATCAGCTGCTGACACCTGCTGCACCGGCGGCTGGGAAGCTGTCAGTCACGATGTTCGTGAGGTCCCATCATGGACGGACCACACGCCCTGGGGCCGGGTTGCCGTGAAGTCGGGGTGTTAGTCCCCCGTGGCGCCTGTGACCAAGACTGCGCTGCAGCCGGTCCTGCTGGAAGTTCTCACTGTAGTTAGTCAGCCATGGTGCCAGCCGAACTCGGGCTGACCTCCAGAGCTGAAGCCAATATCTGGTGGCAAACGGATGACTCCTGCGAGCTGCAACAGACTTCTGGAATCATCACCTATGAAGATTGAACATTCGGACACAGACCACGTCCATCCTCGGATCTGAACTGCTTCTGTCTGTTGCTGCCTGCGCTCCACTATTTATATCTGGCAGGAGGACGTTTTTTACCCTCGGTGGTAGCTTTTTGTTATTACTTCTGCATTATTTTGCAGCGTAACTTAGCATGCTGGCCTCACTTCTCCTTACTCAGCACTCTCCAGGCTTCGCTTGGCACTCGGTCTTGTGCGTCCTTGCATCAGCCTGTTGGTAGACTGCTGCTGTCAGCAAGGCTATCTGTGCATGCTTACTTTGCAACGCCTTGGTCACTGGCATGTCTCTGTTTTGCTGTTCTCCACAACTTGAAGCAAAGCTTACTACATGTGGCCACAACACCTGTGAAGGCCTTTGTGAGATCCTAAGCATACTGGACAAGGGAGTTCTTGTTGCTGCAGATATGCTGTTGTCATGTAGCCAGACTGTATGGGAGCCATCAGAGAGGAGGTGGTCTACATCCAGGAAGGTGACAGGAGGACCAGATGAAGTGGATGGAGTGGAAGGCATTGAGTTTGTGAAGGACTGTGGATAGGGTGTCTTGGCTCTGAGTTCAGATTGTGAAGATGTCAACAACAAACCTGAACCAGACCAGGGGTTTGGTGTTTTGGGAGGCTAAGGAGGTTTTCTATATATGACCGATAAACAAGTTCATCTATGTTGGACTGGTCAAAGACCCACTCTCCTCCCAATACCTGGAGTGAAAACATCCCTTTGCCACCAATCCATCCAATCTAATCCCAACACTGAACCATGCCACTATCAGCTCATACCACCATCCAACTGTGATGCTCCACCCCTACCACCCACCCAGTGACTCTCTGCTCGCCTTCCAGGAATTCCTTGTCTCCATCTTGGCCTCCCCATCCTTCACGCAGTCTCCATAAGTACACAGTTCGATTACAAGCCGCTTATGAAGTACAGTGTCAAAAGCCTTCTGGAAATCTAGAAATACAGAACCAGTTTTAAATCTCTTGCCAATACCATTCTACTTCAAGTGAGTAAAGATCTAGTTGTGTTTCATAAGAATGGTGTTTTCTAAATCAGTGTTACTTGCCATAACGTTAATCCCTTCCCAGAACCTCTCCTCTGAATCCATTTCCATCCTTGCCCCTTTGACACCCTGAACACCACCTTCTACATGCTCCTTAAAATCCACAAACCCAACAGTCCTAGACACCACATTGAGCTGGTTTTTGTGCCCCCACTGAAAGAATTTTGGCCCTCATTGACCAATACCTCCAACCAATTGTCCAAATTACAGCCTCCCATATCGGAGGCACCAACCACTTCCTTCAGCTCTCCAGCATCCCCATCCCTTTAACTTCTGGATCCCTACTTGTCACTGTTGATGCCACTCCCCTATACACCAACATCTCTCATACCCATGGTCTTTCTGCTAGTGAATACTACCTCCCCCTACTTCCTTAAGACTCCAAACCCACTACCTCATTCCTCGTACGTCTTACTAATTTTATTAAAAACAAAGATTCCAAGACTTACCAAGTGCGAAAGCGCCGGTAGATAGGCACAATAAATAAAACACACAAACACACACACAGAATTTCGAGCTTTCGCAACCGGCGGCTGCTTCGTCAGGAAAGAGGTAAGGAAACGGAAAGATGAAAGGATGTGGGTTTTAAGGGAGAGGGTAAGGAGTCATTCCAATCCTGGGAGCGGAAAGACTTACCTTAGGGGGAAAAAAAAGATAGGTATATACTCGCTCGCACGCGCGCGCGCGCGCACACACACACACACACACACACACACACACACACACACACAATTGTCATTGTTATAGGTGAAAGAAGTGATAAGAACAGAGAATATCATAGAGAAAGCCAGGGATTGAACCCTAAGCCTAAGTTTTGTTGTCGGGAACATATGCCACTGGGCCAGAAAGGCAATTTTCTAGACACACCATTGATAAGTTATTTATCAAACAGAAACTGCACCAAGCCAAGGGAACAAGTACAGTGATTAGCCAGAACATTATGGCCACTGGCCTACTGTCAATATAAACCTGTCCAGGCAATATCAGCATCACCTGGCGACGAGTGACTGCTGGTCAGACACATGCATGGCGTTTGTAATATCAGTGAGTGTGCTGCCAATATGTATAGTGGCAAAGGCACGTGATTTATATTAGTTTGACGGAGGACAGGTTGTGATGGCCTGGAAGCTCAGCAAGAGCATTTCAGAAACAACATGTTTTGTTAGGTGTTTGAGGAGTGCTGTGATGAGTTTCTTCAACTGGTGATGAAACCAGATCCAGACATCGTGGAATGTGGCAGCGACCCCTCATTACAGATGTCGGATGTCGTAGGCTGGGCAGACCAGTAAAACAGGACAGGTGGTGAATTGTGGAGGAACTAACATCAGACTTTAATGCGGGGCAGAGTACACATTTGTGTGAATACACTGTGCACTGTACATTCATAACGATGGGCCTCCACAGTCGACGACCCATGCATATGCCAATGTCGACACCACAATATCGGCAACTGTGACTGAAATGGGCATGTGACAGTTAGCACACACTGATAGAGTTTGAGAGTATCAGAGCACTGCATGGTCTGATGAATCCCAATACCTTCTCATCCTGCTGATGGGAGCACCTGAATCTGTCATCTTCCAGGGAAACAGCTCCTTGACACCTGTGCTGTGGGATGGAGATAGCTTGACAGTGGCTCCATTATGCTCTGAGAAACATTTGGGTGGCCATCTGTGGGTCCAGTGGAGCTCATGCTAATGATAATGTTACCAAACGTCAATAGGATTTTTCGACAAAATAATGCACCATGTCACAAGGCCAGGAATGTGATGGAATGGTTTGAGGACCACAGTGGCGAGTACCAATTGATGTACTACTCACTTAACTTGCCAGATCTGAATCCAATCGAACACATCTAGGATGTGATTGAACATGCCATCAGAGCTCATTAATCCTGTCCTCAGAATTTATGGGACTTACATAACTTGTGTGTGCATATGTGGTGTTAGTTCCCTCCAACGACCTACCAAGCCCTCATTGCTTCCATGCCATGATGCGTCGTGGCCACTATCCATTTCAAAGTTGGACATACTGGCTATTAGGTAGGTGGTCATAATGTTCTAGCTGATCAGTGTACTAATTCTGTACAAGAAGTGTATGAGAATATGGTGGCATTATATGTTATTTGTTATTTAATTTACATATAATTTATTGCCAAATAAATTTGTTTGAATGATATAGTTGGTTGGTTTGTTTGGGGAAGGAGACCAGGCAATGAGGTCATCGGTCAAATGATGTAGTTATTTGAATAATCATTCAGATAGAAGTGTAGACAATTTCTTTTCACAACTACACATTATGCTCCCTTTCTCTTTCGCCCCCTGCAGATCTGGGGGTTAGAATAGGCCTGAGGTAGTCCTGCCTGTTGGAAGAGGTGACTAAAAGGGATTTTACATTTTTCGACATTCATGATGGTTCCCTGTATAGTTTGACCTCCATACTTCCAAATTTTTCCGAAGAGTGAGCCAATTGGGGAAAGGTGCCTTACATGGTGCATTGTGTCCATCGTGCATTGAGATCTTTAGCCCACTTTCTCGTCGTCGCATTGCATCCCACCCATTCTCCATCTCTTGGCCGAGGACACCTTCCTGGGTGCGTTTTCCACTATGCTCTATGCAGTATCACTTTCTGCGTTGACGATGACCATGGACTTCTTTGCACCTGATAGCCAGCACGGTAGCCAGTCTGTTGTGGTGGGGCCACCATGTACCCACTGACCAAACAGATCGCACTGCTGATGTCTGCACCATTAACTCCCCATATATGCCAAGGGGTAGATGCCCATCCCCCTGGGGCATCGGGACTCATGGTAATGGCCATCCTGCCAGGTGGCCTTTGCTGCGGCTGGGTGGTGCCCGTGGGTAGGGTCCCTGGTCGGAGTGGGTGGCATCAGGGTGGATGACACGTGATGAAGTGTAGTCCATGGTGAAACACCAGCAGCCTCTAAGTGTTCACGAGTTCAATTCAGTCCACAGAAGTACAACCGAAAATCGTTCCCCTCCCTGGCCACACCATGGGAGGAAAGTCAGGCTAAGGATGGCAGCGACTCTTACTCGTCCTGGTACCTTGTATGTTCGAGAGGTGATGGGGAATCTTTCATGACAATGAAGTCTCAGATTTTTGTTGAGCATTTGAATGTTCCATGCCTTCCCAGTCTCACGATGACGTCATCCTCCAGTGGAATTGCAGCGGTTTTTTCCACCGTGTGGCTGAGCTATGGCAACTGTTAAACTTTACACCTGCTATCTGCATTGCCCTCCAGGAAACCTGGTTCATGGCAATGCAGACACCTGCCCTCCGTGCCTATAAGGGATATTACAAGAACTGTAGCAACTAAAATAGAGTGTCAGGTGGAGTTTGTGTTTATGTCCTAAACTCAGTCTGTAGTGAACCTGTGCCCCTTCAAACCCCTCTTGAAGCTGTGGCTGTCAGAATAAGGATGATGCAGGAAATAACTGTCTGCAATGTATATCTTCCTCCAGATGGTGCAGTAGCCCTGAATGTATTAGCTGTACTGATGGAACAACTCCCTAAACCTATTCTACTTTTGGGAGATTTTAATGCGCATATCCCCTTGTGGGTTGGCACTGTGCTTACTGGACGAGGCACAGA
This sequence comes from Schistocerca gregaria, assembly GCF_023897955.1. Lineage (NCBI taxonomy): Eukaryota > Metazoa > Arthropoda > Insecta > Orthoptera > Acrididae > Schistocerca > Schistocerca gregaria. The sequence continues at coordinate 653,804,581 of NC_064922.1, forward strand.
TGTTGAAACTTCACTGTCTCAGTTCAACCTCTGCCTCGTAAATACTGGGGCTGCCACACATCTCTGTATGGCTCATGGTAGTTACTCAGCCACTGGTTTATCAATTTGCAGCCCAGGACTTCACCCATCTATCCACTGGAGAACACATGACGACCTGTGTGGTAGTGAGCACTTCCTCATCCCATCTTACTGTCACTACCCTGTAATCAGGCCCATGGATGCCTGCCCAGATGGGCTTTAAGCAAGGCGGACTGGGAAACTTTCACCTCTGTCGTCACCATTGAATCTCCCCCACACAGTAACATCGATGTGACGGTTGAGCAGGTGACTACAACAATTGTTTCTGCAGCAGAAAACATGATCCCTTGCTCTTTAAGGTGCCCGAGGCGTAAGGCAGTCCCGTGGTGGTCACCGGAAGTCTCTGAAGCAATTTTGGATCTTCGGTGAGCTCTACAGCGGCATAAGTGGGACCCTTCCCTGGAGCACGTCATATCCTTTAAACGGTTGCATTTGCCAACTTATCAAACAAAGGAAGCAGGAGTGTTGGAAGAGATACGTCTCAACCATTGGGTGCCATAAGTCACCTTCCCAAACCTGGACAAGGATCAAATGTCATTTTGGGTACCAGACCCCAACAAGTGTTCCTAGTGTTACCATAAATGATGTGTTATCTACTGACACAAATGCGATTGCCAAGCACTTTGCTCAAGCCTCTGCATCAGAAGATTACCCCCCAGCCTTTCACACTCTCAAACAGCAGCTGGAAGGGAACGTCCTCTCATTCACTACACGCCACAGTGAATTCTATAATGCCCCATTCACACAGTGGGAGCTCCTCAGTGCTCTTGCACATTGCCCCAACACAGCTCCTGGGCCTTATTGGATCCACAGCCAGATGATTAAACATCTCTATCTGACTACAAGCGACATCTCTTCGTTGTCTTCAACTGGATCTGGTGCGATGGCGTCTTTCCATCGCTATGGTGCGAGAGTACCATCATTCCAGTGCTCAAACCTGGTAAAAACCCACTTGATGTGGATAGCTATCAGCCCATCAGCCTCATCAATGTTCTTAGTGAGCTGCTGGAATGTGTGGTATGTTGGCAGTTGGGTTGGATTCGGTGTGTTGGCAGTTGGGTTGGATCCTGGAGTCATGTGTCCTACTGGTTCCATGTCAGTGAGGCTTCTGCCAGGGTCACCCTGCCACTGATAATCTTGTGTCCCTCGAGTCTGCCATCCAAACAGCCTTTTCCAGATGGCATACAACACAACCTGGCGACATCATATCGTTGCCACATTGTATGAATGGGGTCTCTGGGGCCCCACTCCCGATATTTATCAAAAACTTCCTGTTGCTCTGTACTTTCTGTGTCCAAGTTGGTGCCTCCCATAGTTCCATCCATATCCAGGATAATGGAGTTTCTTTCACAGGGCTCTATTTTTAGTGGTCATTAACGGTCTAGCAACGGCAGTCGGGCCCTCTGTCTCACCTTCTCTGTGTGCAGACGACTTCTGCATTTCGTACTGCTGCTCCAGTTCTGGTGTTGCTGAGTGTCACCTACAGGGAGCCATCCAAAAGGCACAGTCATGGGCTCTAGCCCACAGTTTCCAGCCACAAAGTCATGTGTCGTGCACTTCTGTCGTCATCGTACCGTTCATCCGGACCCAGAACATTACCTTAAAGACAATCCACTCACTGTAGTGGAGACCTATTCGTTCTTAGGCCTGGTTTTCGATGCTTGACTGACTTGGCTTTCTCATCTTCATCAGCTTCAACAGAAGTGCTGGCAGCACCTCAATGCCCTCCGTTGTCTGAGCAACACCTCATGGGGTGCAGATCGCTCTACACTGCTGTGGCTCTACAAAACCTTGTCCAATCCTGAATTGACTATGGGAGTGTGGTTTATGGTTTGGCAGCACCCTCAGCGTTGCATTTACTTGACCCTGTGACCACTGTGGCATTAGACCAGTGACAGGAGCTTTTAGGACAAGTCCGGTGACCAGCGTACTGGTGGAGGCTGGGTTCCCTCCATTGCAGATCAGACATGCACAGCTGCTCACCAGTTACACAGCACACATTCATAGTTCTCCAGAGCATTAAAATTACTGTCTCCTTTTCCCACCTGCGGCAGACCATCTCCCGCATCAGCAGTCCAGGTCAGGGCTAATGATTGTGGTTTGCGTGCGGTCCCTTCTCTCCAAACTGGAATCCTTCCCTTTACCACATCTACTTGCAGTCTGTTCATGTACTCCTCTATGGTGTGCAATTCGGCCGCAGCTTTGTCTGGATGTTTCACATGGCCCTAAGGACTCTTTTAACCCTGTGGCTCTCCACTGTAACTTCCTCTCAATTCTTGACGTGTTACGGGGCTCTGAAGTGGTTTACACTGACGGGTCAATGGGTGATGGTTACGTTGGCTTTGCCTAAGTTCACGGCAGCCATACTGAACAGTATTCCTTACCCGATGGCTGCAATGTATTCACTGCAGAGCTGGTGGCCATTTCTCGTGCACTTAAATATCTCCGTTCTTGCGCTGAGGAGTCTTTTCTTTTATATATGACTCCTTGAGCAGCCTGAAAACTATCAACGAGTGCTACCCTCATCGTCCTTTGGTAGCATCCATCCAGGAGTCCATATATGCCCTGGAATGGTACAGTCATTCAGTGGTGTTCATCTTTACCCCTGCTCACGTCGGAATCCCAGGAAATGAACTTGCTGACAGGCTCGCCAAACAGGCTATACAAAAACCACTGCTGGTGATGGGCATCCCCGCAACTCACCTGCATTCATTATTATGCTGGAAGGTTTTTCAGCTTTGGGAGACAGAATGGCAAAATCTCAGTATTCACAACAAACTGTGAGCCATTAAGGGCCCCACGAATGTGTGGAAGTCCTCGATGGGACTCTTTGGTTCTGTGCCATCTTTACATTGGCTACCTTCTGTGCGTGAAGAGCCACCTCAGTGTCAGTGTGGTGCCCGGTTGACAGTAGCCCATATTCTTCCACCCTGTCCTCCTCTGACTGCCCTGCGACTTCATCTTTGGTTGCCGGACTTGTTATCATTTATTTTAGCGGACAACACTTTGTCGGCTGATTTGGTTTTACATCTCATCCTTGAGGATGGGTTTTATCATTTAATCTGAGTTTTAGTGCATGTCTTTTGTCCCTCTGCATCTTCCACCCTAGTGCTTTTAGGGTGGAGGTTTTAATGTTTTGCAGGGTGGCTGGCTTTTCCTTTCTATTTTTGTGGTCAGCCAGCCACTGTAACGTGCTTCCTTGTTTTACTTTCTTCTAACTGATTCTTACATATATCTGTTGTTTTCTTGTCCTCTTTTGTTCCTTTTAGTGTTTGTTGCTTTTACTTCATTCTTGTGGTCTTTAATGTCTTTCAGTTTTGTTTTATATGTCTCATCTGTTTTATTCTCACACTTGTGGCATTGCTTTATTAGGAATAAGGGACCAATGACCTCGTAGTTTGGTCCCTTTCCCCCTCTTTTAAACCAACCAACCAACTTTCTCTTCATATTATCAGATTAACGAGTTGTACTAATTCATTTGCTCAATTTACTCATGGAAGCCTACAGTGTAGCAGGATTGAAGTATATATAGAGTCGGCAATTATAGTCTGTTGTTGTACTCCTCAATGTAAATCGTTTTCATTTGTTTTGTTCAAAATATGTCTAAATGTCAGTCGAATTTGTGCGAGCATTAATTCATCAGCTGTTATTTCACTGAAATATACAGTTCCACAACTTAAACAATGACCTTTAATAGTATTGAATATTGTGTTTTAACTTTAATTTTCATTGTACTGTGGTAACGCTAAATGAATTTCAGGTACAGAGCACACAGTTTCTCCTTAGAAAACATCGAAAATTGACAGGGGGGAAAAAAAAAAAAAATCTGATTCTAAATGATTTGGAACCCTTGCTGTGCCCATTAGTACTGCTACATTGTGTCAAAGATGTATAGGTAGAGCCTGTGTTTGCTTACACATATGGTTAGGGCATGCAGCTGTTGCCACTTACTCTGTGGTGAGTGCCGCCTGATACCAAGTGAGTGAACTGCCATCCCTGTGTTTCTGTGTGTGTGGGTAACGAGTAGCTTTGACTAATTCTACCCAAGTGGATTCACCACACGGATGGAGTGCTCTAGTCTTTTCCTTTCTCTGCTCTTCTCCTTTTCTTCTCCTACCTCCCTGTTCCCCCCTGTCCCACAGCCTCTGGATGCTATGCCTTGCAGCTGTGTCCTGCCACCTTGTAGTCCCTACACACTCCAATCAGATGTAGTTTAAGGCAAGAGACTGCGAACATGAAAAGTAAATCAGAACAAGGAGGAGTATGTAGAGTACAGTGTGCATAATGTGATGCAAGTTATATACACTGGTCAAAACAATTAGGGGATCAGTTGAGATATCTAGGTTCTGAAGTACTGTCATTGGCAGGCTGATCTAAAATGGTTTGATGTCTTTCTGTTGGTTACATGGAAACGGGACAACAACATTACGGTCACTGAGATAGTGGCAATAACGGAAAGTTACTGCAAAGGGTGTTGGTGTTGACTTGTGTTTACCAAACAAATTAGACAACCAACTGGATTCAGATAGTGTAATGAGCAGGTAGTGCAATGCAACAACAACATGATTTACCCGAAGCTATGGCATGGAGAGCCATAGGGCAGTTGGAAGAGGGACAGAGACAGAGTGAGGTGCCTACAGCTATTGGAGTGTCCCAAACTGTAATTTCCAGGACCTGGACGCGATGTCAGACAACAGAAACCATTAAAAGAAGGCAAGGCCAAGGTTGTTCATGGGTAGTAACATTAGCAAGAGAGGACCGTTATCTCCAGTTAACAGCCCATCGAGACAGGAGGCTGAATGCAACTCAGCTGCGACACACCCTCCAAGCAGCAACAGGACGCACAATATCAGCACAAACAGTCCGAAATTGCCTTCGGGATTGTGGCTTCTATGCACAGAGGACTATGGTGTGTGTCCCATTAAAACCACGACACAGTTTAGCCCGCAGAAACTAGATGGAGGAACATCTGGATTGGAGTCGCTAAGATTGGCGCTGGGTGCTGTTCACAAATGATTCAGTGTTTTGTGTTCAGCCAGACAATTGTCTTTCCTTTATCTGGATAGAACGTGTAATTCGGAACAGTCATGTTTATGTGCAGAAAATGTCACTCTATCATGGTGGTGGACAAGTGGTGTGGGCAGGAGTCAGTATTGATGGATGTATGGACCTCTGTGCCGTTCAGAATGGTGTCTTGACTGCCCAGAGGTATAGAGAAGAGATCCTCTGACTTTTGTTGCGACCTATGCTGACACCGTCGGAAATGGTTTTCTTCTGGTGGACGATAATGTTCATCCCCACAGAGCTGCACTGGTGGACAACATGCTTGAAGCTGAGGGCCAGTTTGTTCACTAGACTTAAACCCAATTGAGCATGTCTGGGATGAACTTGGCAGATGCATTGCAGCTAGACCAGCACATCCTACAATGGTTGCAGAGCTGGATATTGCACCCATGGAAGAATATATCCCTCAAGAGCTGATTGATAATCTCATACTGTCCATGCCATGCGGGTGTGCAACTGTACTGGCCATCTGAGGTGATCCCACACCATATTAGAGGGCAATGAGAATGACTGTTTCACTATTATGGTAGCCCCATTCTGTCTCACTCTACATATACGCTACGTAAACCTCAAGAAAAGACTTGAGATAGCAAAATATCGTACTGCATCGCATACAAATTACAATTGTAACCTATGTCTGACCAGAATACGGTACCATATGTCTATAGTGTCTGATATCTCACCTGATTCCCTAATTGTTTTGAGCAGTGTAGCATGGACTGGAAGAACATGTTTGGCAGGATATTAAGAGCACACAGATATTTTCAGACTGGACAATTACATTAAATCCGTAGCAGCTAAACGTGTATGTGAGACAGATCACCTACTAAAAGGTAATGAAGAGGATTTATAAATGATGTACATAGTGAGGAAAGGGAAAAAGCTTAACCTACTCAAAAAACTTGACATATGGGATAGATTTCATAATGTGCTTAATATATGAATAAGAGAGAGCAATGACACATTTTTGAATGGTATTGTGGAATTTTTTTGAACTTAGCAGTAATACAATGTATGTTATCAGTTTGCGTAGATAACTACGGTATGTTGCTTTTCCATATTCCATGTAACATTTCTAAAATACTGTAGAATAATTGATGGCTCCGTGGAGTTAGTTGGAGCTGTATGCTTGTTTACAGAACTAGCAATTTTATGAGGAGGCAGGTAGTGTAACATGAAGCAGACACAGTGTTACCACTGTAAGAAAGGAGGACTTTGGTGAATGGGTGGTAGAATGAAGAAGCAAAACACAGAATCAGGTGCCGCAGATTTTAAAGTAATACAAAGACTTTATGCCTGAATATCTTTGATTTTATTTTGTGAGTATTTTTTGCCTTTTTAAATGAGTGTGTATGAAGGCGTGAACACAGACGCCCAGATGATGGGTGCTTGACTCCTGAAATGCATATCCATGGATAACATTCTTCTCATTTATGTGTTGCATGCTAAATAATGAAAACAGTGTGCAGTTGTGCTATATAGGACATTGGCATATAGACATGTAATGTGTTCACAGTCTGTTTCGAACTCCCTCCCTGGCCATGTCTCCAGTTTGATTTGCTGGGTAATACTAATAATTTATTAATGAAAATATTTCACTTAGTACCACGTAATTTACATACATTTAGTATTAGACTTTTCTTGCATAGAATATTATCTGTGCTGCCACTGCTTCATGTAGTCCTGAGTCCAGGCACTGATGTGAAGCAAGATAGTGAATGAACAGGAATTTTTTGACCGTTATCAGTGCTCATCTTGACAGACTTGACAGTTCTCATCTTGACAAACTTGACAGTTCTCTGCTGTTCACTGAAACAGTGCTTACCATTCTACTATAATGCAGGTTTACAGTTCATCAAATACATACTTGCATCAATCTCAGTGAATGTGTGTTGTGCAAGTGTGTTGCTGCTAGTATGAAAGCATTGCGTTATGCAGAATCTATGTGATTGCTTCTAGTTTCAAAAAATGTAAATTTTCTACCCTATTGGTCAATGATAAATAGCCCATCTCCCCTCTGCAGTGTTATTAATCAAAATACCTTCAACAAGATAAATATCTTTTTAAAAAACCATCTCAGACATGTTGCCTCATTGTAAAAACAGGGCGAAAGAAAAAACCTCACCCTCCAGTTGATGGCTTCCATACTTCAGAGGAAATTAATGGGTACAGAACTCATGTGAAGGGACGGAGGCTATTAGCGCAGGTGAAACATATGTTTAGAGGAGAACCATCTCAGAGACTACAATTTCTGTTTGCTTGGTGTTGATAACTTTCACTGAAAGAGTCACTACAGTGGTAGAGTGGTTTTCAAATATGAATACCCCACTTGGTCTCTATCCCCCAACGCCAGTTTGCAGTCAGTTGCTGCAAAAGTGCACAAGCCCTATAGGTTGACACTATGTTTCCTATGTTCGCACTTAATGAAAGCCTTCATAAGAGGCGGTAAATAATCTGTCACATAGTTCTCTTGGCTCTTCTTCTTTGTGGAGTCTTTAATGCAGGCATTATGTTATAGAACATCACTACTATGTGTACATGTGATTGTACTGTAGAGTGCCTCATACTGGTGGAAGAACTACGCCTCTTGAATATGGGGTTCCACATGCACTTCAACAGTGCTACATGGCCATTCTCTGCTGTTTATCTCTCATTTTGGACTGAAGCCATTGCAGACACTACTTAGTGACTAATAAATGATCTGCATAAACGTAAGAAAACTACTTAAATGGGTGCTCTGTTTTGCTAACTGGTTGCTGTACTACCAAATAGCTGTGTTTTAAATCCTGACTGTATCCAGGAATGGTTGATTTACATTATTACTGTAATGTACCAAGATATTGATGCCTCAGTGCCCAAGTCTTCACCACATCTACAAAGGCTACCTGTCCTCTAGTTACACGAGTTCTTTTCTGCATTTAAAGGCGGGTGTGTGGCTCTTTGGAGATTCAAATGTGGATCAACTTTAGAGAATCTTGCAACACTTCAGGTTATGAGAATAAAATACCACTGATTTACTAAACAGAGCAAAAGGAGATCCTGAGATAAATATCTGAAAAGCATGAATTATTCTTCTCAGGCAACATTAATGTGGGAGATCACCAGGAATATTTGTGGCTCAGGTGGGAGGGGCCAATTTACTGGCATGATGACACAGACCAGTCAGGCAGACATAGCAGAAACTATGGCAGAATATTTCTTTGTAGTAACTGTCAAAAAGAGCCTGGAGCCAACCAACATCACTGATAGAGGGAACTGGGACTTCCATTCAAACAATGAGTAATTTTACATCTCTTTCTACACGTGGGAGATTGTTTTGGTACAGTGTGTGACTCATGACACAAAACCTGGTGGTCACATAATCAATTGTCCCATGTTGCAGAGCCTCACACAGGCCACGAAAGTAAACCAGTGCACCCTGTTTATCCACATTTCAGAAACATGAGACTTTCCTTATTATTGGAAGTAGATAATTCCGATTCCCATTCTGAAACAAAAGGAGGAAAAACTTAGGTTTCATTGAATTGATGGCTTTACACACACCTGGCTTGAATCATATGTAGTGAATAATTGAGACAGTGTTGGAAAGTTAGAAAATTTTAGTGACTGGAAAAAAAATCGCAAGGTGAGTCCCACAGGGTTCAATTTTGGGTCTGCTCCTATTCCTTATGGAGGATGACTCTGTGATCTATTACAGACTTTCAAGGATATTTATGAAGAGTAAATGTGTCAGTTTATGGTAAGGGACCCTGCGCCAGAAATGACTGGTTGGGAAGTTATAAGCAAAAATTGTTTTGATACCTCTGACAGGGGAATACATTTACCAGAGCTGTTGTTGCTGAGATCATAAGGTAGACAACTTTCAGAGGTGGTAGTATACAGGGTGTCCATTTATCTTCATCACCCTAAATAACTGTTTGTCCAGATGCAAATTACAAAATGTTTCAAACAAATGTTCTTCTGCCGCCATGGGGACATCAATCAGCATGATTTCCTTCTTTACAGCTTTGTTTTTTAGGAAGATATGAACAGGTGTATGACTTTTTTAAATGGCACCCTGTTTTTTTTATTCAGTTCTTCATTTCCTCTCCTAAAGACCTATTCAAAAATGTATTACAGTGTACCATTCACTGACCCAACATTGTTAATTACATAACACAACATTGACACTGACACTCCCAGCATTTAGTGCAGGTACTCAGAGTAATGGAACACATCCACATGCTGACATTGACAGAGGATAAATGTAAACATAAGAAGAAGGCACACCCATCATTCTGTCAACCACCATGGGTTGAAGAGTTGTGTGAGTAGAATGTACACCAATGAAGAGAAGATAGAAATGTTACTCATCTGTGGGGAATGTAAATTAGGAGAACAGTAATTGCAATACTGTCTTCTTATGTACGGGTACATTTAGTACAGTAGTTTAGTCCTTTTAAATACTGTTGTGCAGAGTAGGCATACAGTAAAGGCTGTCATTCCTACAAACTGCATCAACATAACGTTTCTTTTATTGTTTTTGTTGAAGGTAGGCGAAATGCTATGCAGGCAGCAGAACTGTACAAAAAGCTATATCCTGACAAGAACCCACCTTCCCCATGGATGTTTTCTCCTTTTGTTGTGACACTTCAGGAAATGGGGAATTTCAACCCTCAACAACGCAATCGTTGTAGCACTCCCACAGATGAAGCTGCTGTTCTCACTTCTGTTGCTATGAATCCGCCTGTGAGCACTTGGCAGTTTGAACACGAGATTGGCACTCCTAAAGCCAATGTACATCATATTCTTACATGTTACCGGTTCCATCCTTACCATGTACATACACCCACATCAAGAATTGCATGGGACTTATTTCCAGAATTGTGTACAGTTCTGTCAGTGGGCACAGCAGCAAATCCTCACCAACCTGAACTACTTCTCCAGTATCCTATTTACCGATAAATGTTCCTTCTCAAACAAAGGACAGGTAAATACAAGGAAGATGCATTACTGATCCAGCAACAACCCATGATGGCTTAGACAGATGGAACATCAGCGTCAACAGAGAGTTAACGTCTGTTGTGGGAGGCTTGGTTCTACAATTATTGGCCCTTATTTCATCAATGATAGTCTAAATGGCACAGTGTATGCCAACTTCCTCAGGCAAATTTTTCCTCCTCTTCTGGATGAAGTGCCTTTAAGAACCAGAATGCTTATGTGGTATCAACACAATTGATGTCCAGCACATAATGCCTTGCGTGCACGTCGTGCCAGATGAATTGGTCGAGAAGGAACAGTTACTTGGCCTGCTGGGACTCCTGATGTAAATCCTCTGGACTTTTATCTTTAGGGATGCATTGAAGACATTGTCTATTGCGATATTCCACAACTCCAGAAGACATACAGGAATGTATTGTGCTTGCTTGTAAATCTGTTCACCAGGCAACACTGGAAACAGTAAACAATTCTTTCATTCAATGAGTGCACCATTGTATTGGTGTCCAGGGTCACCACTTTGAATACCTTTGAATGTTCTACTCCTGAGCAGTGGTACAGGAGACTAAAAGTAAATTTTGTGTTATGTTTTTACTTGGTTTCTGTTTGTTTTCTGACAACTTCAGCAAGTGGACAAGATTGTGACCCTGGGCTCAAAGTCAATGTTGTCTCCCCCCGCCCCTGACATCTAAACAACATTTGCTTGAAACATTTTGTAATTTGCATCTGGACAAACAGTTATTTAGGGTGGTCAAGATAACTGAGACACCCTTATATCAAAACCAGAAAAAAAGTCTAGTGAACATGGGGTCTAAAATGCATACTTTAAGAGCTATGAACACTTATTCATCTTCAATACTATGATACACATCTGTTCCGTTGCAAGCTGTTTGATTTCTATGTTTTTGGAGGAGGTAATATAAACCAAAATAAAGATAGAGATGTCCAGTAAATATGGGATCAAAAGGAGCTTAAGAACTACGTCCACTTTTTCAATAGAAGATATGTGTTTCACAATTGCAAAGATGAAATAGTGTGTATAGCATGTAAGGTACGCATGTTAGAACCCCTTTTAGCTGGGTCTTGAGCTCCTTTCCAAAGCCATCTCTATTGGACACAATATGTGCCTTGTGTGCCAGCATATGAGATATGCTTAGACAGTTAGATGCCTGCAAATACAGATCCATATGTGTGGACTTATGGTAAACAGAATACCATAATGACCCATCCACTTTTTGACTAAGACCTCTAAAAACAGAAGACAGCCACAATTCTATGCTTTCATCATAAACTGGATATTCTCATATATACAATTTATATTATGTAAAAATTTTAACAGCTCTTCCTTCTCATGGTGCCAGATTACAAAAGTATCATCTACATATCACCGCAAAACTTTTGTTTTAAGTTCTGCTTATCTGAATGCAATCTGCTCAAAGTCTTCTATAAGAAGGAAGAGAGAACCACCCATGATAACACTGCCAATTAATTCAAAATATTCACTATTGAACAAAAAGTAAGTTGAGGGAAGGGCATGATGAACTAGAACTGTTATATCGGTTTTCAAGTTGCTGCCAATGAATGACAATGAATGTATTAAAGGAATCCTTGTGAAGAGTGAAACATCTTACTAACAAGTCTGATTCACTGACGCTTGTTGACATGAGTCTATTACTAAAGTCAGCAGAATTATGAATATGGTGACAACATTTTCCCACAAAATGTCTCAGCAATGAAGCAGTATGTTTACTTAAGACATAAGTCAGTGCCCTAATATTAATCAGAATGCGTCATATGACACATGCAGCACCAATTAATTTCATTATTTTGGCCATCAAATTTTAATTCCATGTTCCCGCAATTCTACAAAGGGTGTGCAGACAGACTTGCTCCTGTGCTTGTCAGATGGAGCAATATTCAACAGAGAGGGCTAAATGCTAGTGTGATCATGTAGCAAAAACCTGTGTGCATGTGCCACCTCATCAGTTTCTGCTCAGTGATGTGCACCAGCAAGTCACCTGAAGATGGCTGAATGATGGTCAGCTGAAATGTAGTGGCAAGATGTTGACGTCATCTAACTGAAGCCCTGAAACCTCATGGAATGCTGATTCCTTAAGGAGAACTTGAAGAAACAAAGCACAACTTGTCATCATGCCTCTCAATATGAGAAAGTCCACAATACCAGCTGGAGGAAAAATATCTTCAATATCTACACATCCTTATATGGTCCTTTTTGACTTGGGGATATTAGGTAAAGGGTAGGGGAAGCCCTGTTTGACAGAGTGATCAGAAGAATGGAATCAAACAAAGAAGAGCCATGTATACCACTCTACTGTGGGCCATTAGTGTAGAGCAACACTGATGGAAAGGATGCCAGTGCAGTTCTCTTTATTGGTAGAAGACTGTGTTATATTAAACTCACACACATGTGACTGCAGTCTCAGATTAATGAGTTGTGTTGTCACACATTCAAATAAGCAGCAATAATATAAAATAAACTGCAAGTTATGTGAGAGAGAATTTACAATCCATGCAAGGAAATTGCCCATATTCTGAGCTAGCAGCACATTCCCACAATGAGGCAGTTATCTAGAAGATAATTAGTAACCAAACAAGCAATTGGCTGGGATCTGATGCAGCTGCACTCTTTAATATTTCTAGTGGGTCATTACTGTAGGGTAACACTTGTATGCAGCAACAGAAAGATATAATGAAAGGTTAATTTAATTTTGTTTAAATAAACAGTGATATAGCTCATGTAATGTAAGTTTATTTTATCATTGAGTAATTAAACTAAAATTAAACTGTGATTTTGCTCATACATGTTTACCTTGGTAACATAAAGACAGGCTCTCCTTACACATGTACAAAGTGCACCATGTACCACTCATGTGCACCTGCTTGAGTGTTAAATAGGTACAGGAGTGAATTGCACATATTAGCTTTAAATTCCCGGCAAATATATCAGTGTGTTTAGATTTCATTCATTCACTATGCATATTTAATTAACTTAATTTATAAATGAGGGATAGCATCTTAGGCATGAAATAGTTGATGTTCCTGGGCTGCATGTTTAATGGTAAATTCTCATGGTGCAGAAGGTACATAATTTCTTACCTGATCCACCTTTACTGTAATTTCCAAATCAAATACATATAATGAAGTCACATGGGATCCAGGCACAATCAGACCTTGTGGTATTTGGTATAGATATGACACAGTTCTTATCTGCTGTTTGGACCAGTTCCCAACTTGGTAGCAAAATAGGCGAAGGAATATCTTAGATTTAACTAAGCGCAAGATGATTCTAGCCCAAGTTCTATTTTTAAAATATTAATTTTGTGGTGTTTTTCAATCTGAAGACTGGTATGTGTTGCTCTTTCCCACATGCTATCCCTTGGAAGCCTCTTCATATCTGGATAACTATTACAAATTCAGCCTATATCCATTCATGCCTTGGTCTCCTTCTAAAGTCTTTAACCCCCCCACGCACTCACACTCTTCCCTCCATTTCCTGATTGATGATTTATTTTGGTGCCTCAGGATGTTTACTATCAACCAATTTATCATCTATTCAAGTTGTCCCCTAAATTTCTTTTTTCCCATCGATTAACCCATCTAATCTTCAGCATTCTTCCGTATCACTGCAGTTCAAAAGCTTCTATTCTCATCTTGTCTGAACTGGCACTCATCCATGTTTCACTTCTGTAGAAGACTACTCTCCAGAAAAATACCAGTTGTTTTGCTACCCAAATAGCAAAGTAGTCTACTACTTTTAGTGTTTCATTTCCTAATCTTATTCCCTCAGCATTGCTTGATATAATTCATTTACATTCTATCACTCTTGTTTTACTTTCGTCAGTCTTAATCTTATAATCTCTGTTAAGTACACTATCCATGTCTTATGATGCTCTTCTTAGTCTTTTGCCACCCCTGACAGAATTAAAATATCATTAGCAAACATAAAGCTTCTATTTCTCCTCCCTCTAGTTTAATGCTCTCTAAATTTCTCCATGGTTTCCCTTACTGCTTGCTCTATGTCTAGACTGAATAATACCAGAGAAAGGCTGCAACTCTGTCTCATTTCCATCTCAACCACTGCTTGCCTACCATATCCTTCAATTCTTTTAACTGCAGTCTGTTTCTGTACAGATTATAAAAACTTTCACTCCCTGTATTTTATTCCTGCTACCTTCAGACTTTCTATAAGTGTACCCCTGTCAACACTGCAGAAGGTTTCCCTTAAATTTACAGTCTAATGTGGGAGACAAGACTATTTCTTGTCTCTTATAAGGAAGCTGTTTTCATCCACCTCCTTAAACCTGCAAGGCACTATGTTTAACTGGACTGTTATATTGTTCCATCACTAGCTGCAGAAGTAGAACTTGGAACAGATGGTCAACAACCTTTTCTGTAGCTTAGCATCCTGACTGCTCCTTAGTCACATTCAGTATGAGCTAAGGGTACATCAGTCTATCAGTGACCCTGACCTTATTAGAGACAGCTACAGAGCATACTTTTTCATGTAGGAATCAGCCAACAGGCATTTTCTTATTTGAGGAGACCTATGATACTAATTGGAGGGCAAATATCCTCAGAAGCCTTCAGATTTGGAAATTCTTACTGTTTGCTTTTTTATGATTCTTCCTCTCCTCAGATTCTGTTAGCAATCGGATCGGCTGTTTCTGTTTGATAACTTTGAACGAGAGAATGGTGTCCATCAAGGTAAAATTTTAAGTGTGACGATTTATGGAGTTGCTGTATACAGTGTTACAGCCACTGTAGTGTCATTGCTCATTATGTGGCTACAATTTTTCAATTTTTAACTTCTTCCATGTTTGCAGCGGGCATACTCCAGTTTTAGACTACCATAGATGTTCACTAGACCCAGACAAGTTACGTTTTTATAATGTAATTGGATATTTGGATATATTTTCAAAAACTGTGTAGTTTCATTGATAAATTATGTTTTTAATATTTTAAAGAGAAATTTTGTTATATCCTTTTCAATGATTCACATACTGTTTTTAATTGTCCTGAATAAAGAATGAGGGATATGATTATAAATTATAAAGAATTAGTGAATATATTGGCATAATTTCTATTAAACTGTGAAAAGCTTGAGTGTTAGCAACAGGGCTTGGGAAGCAGTCAGCTCTTATTAAACCTTCGTGTGATTCTGGCACGACTATACAGGGTGTTACAAAAAGGTCCGGCCAAACTTTCAGGAAACATTCCTCACACACAAAGAAAGAAAATATGTTATGCGGACATGTATCCAGAAACGCTTACTTTCCATGTTAGAGCTCATTTTATTACTTCTCTTAAAACCACATTAATCATGGAATGGAAACACACAGCAACAGAATGTACCAGCGTGACTTCAAACACTTTGTTACGGGAAATGTTCAAAATGTCCTCCGTCAGCAAGGATACATGCATCCACCCTCCATCGCATGGAATCCCTGATGCGCTGATGCAGCTCTGGAGAATGGCGTATTGTATAACAGCAATCCACCATACGAGCACGAAGAGTATCTACATTTGGTACCGAGGTTGCATAGACAAAAGCTTTCAAATGCCCCCATAAATGAAAGTCAAGGGGGTTGAGGTCAGGAGAGTGTGGAGGCCATTGAATTGGTCCACCTCTACCAATCCATCAGTCACCGAATCTGTTGTTGAGAAGTGTATGAACACTTCGACTGAAATGTGCAGGAGCTCTATCGTGCATGAACCACATGTTGTGTCATACTTGTAAAGGCACATGTTCTAGCAGCACAGGTAGAGTATCCCGTATGAAATCATGATAATGTGCTCCGTTGAGCGTAGGTGGAAGAACATGGGGCCCAATCAAGACACCACCAACAATGCCTGCCAAAACGTTCACATAAAATCTGTGTTGATGACGTGATTGCACAATTTGCGTGCGGATTCTACTCAGTCCACACATGTTGATTGTGAAAATTTACAATTTGATCATGTTGGAATGAAGCTTCATCTGTAAAGAGAACATTTGCACTGAAATGAGGATTGACACATTGTTGGATGAACCATTCACAGAAGTGTACCCGTGGAGGCCAATCAGCTGCAGATAGTGCCTGCACACGCTGTAGATGGTACGGAAACAGTTGGTTCTCCCGTAACACTCTCCATACAGTGACGTGGTCAACCTTACCTTGTACAGCAGCAACTTCTCTGACGCTGACATTAGGGTTATCGTCAACTGCATGAAGAATTGCCTCATCCATTGCAGGAGTTCTAGGTCTTCCCCAGTCGCGAGTCATAGGCTGGAATGTTCCGTGCTCCCTAAGACGCCGAACGTCTTACTGTCGGAACACCTTTGTTCTGGAAATCTGTCTTGATACAAACGTACCGCGCCACGGCTATTGCCTCGTGCTAATCCATACATCAAATGGGTATCTGCCAACTCCGCATTTGTAAACATTGCACTGAATGCAAAACCACGTTCGTGATGAACACTAACCTGTTGATGATACGTACTGATGTGCTTGATGCTAGTACAGCAATGAGTCGCATGTCAACACAAGCACCGAAGTCAACATTACCTTCCTTTATTTGGGCCAACTGGCGGTGAATCGAGGAAGTACAGTGAATACTGACAAAACTAAAATGAGCTCTAACAGGAAATTAAGCATTTCCGGACACATATCCACATAACATCTTTTCTTTATTTGTGTGTGAGGAATGTTTACTGAAAGTTTGGCCGTACCTTTTTGTAACACCCTATATATTTATGGGTATGTAGGCTATATGGATCTGACAGCCTGTAAGGTTTAAAAATATTAGACACATTTTACTCTTAGGGTATAATGTGTGAAAGTAGAGTCTCCCAGTGTATACTTTTGATGAAAAGCTCTTGGGTTTTCAACGAAGTGGCAGTGTTCAAATACATGCTGTTTTGAAAAGTGTCATTCTCATAACCTTCTGGCAAAGTGTCAATATATTCCACATGCTGTAATGTTCATACTTGTGGTATGCCTTGCTCCCTATGGGCAGCTTGATACTGTCCGGCTGGTTGGTGAGGAGGGAGATGAGGTTGCTACGGTGGGCATAGTGAGAGCATGTTGGCACCTTTGTCTGGGAATTTGAGCTGTATCTTGGTAGATAGATAGTTCTGCACACCCTCTCATTTTGTTTCTGCCAATGTGGGATTCTGTGCAGTACTCAGTCAGTATCCTTTGTCACTGTTTGACGATTCTCATGAATCCGTATTTCAGTGGATTGTTTCATTATGTTGTATCAATAGCCAGTTGCTCAGAATAGCCTGTGGTGTTCTGAAAGCATCTTCCTTGATGCTGCACTCGGCAATCATTGAATTCTCTGTATGTTCCAGTTACACATGTCTGACTTCGAAATACTGCACTGCATTTGCCCACTGTATTTTTGGGCACATTCAAATTTGATGCTGTAAATCCCAGGTATGTTCAGTTTAACTGGATCTTTCACAAAGTCAACTCACTCTTTCATCTTTGGCAATGGTCAGAAGGTGGTTTTTATTCAGCCTCACTGTTTTGCTTAAGAACAGTCCCAAGTATGAAAGGAAAGCAAGTCGCCGTCTTCATCTTCCTGGTTTGCTGCATTTTTTACCTTTTTGAATGCCCTACTAATCTGTGATTCACTGTCCCCATTTATGCGGAACACTTCCGTCAGTTGTTGTAGTTTGACAGGGAGGCTTTCTTTATTGCAGACGATGTGCATGCTGTTTACCAGCGTTATCAGAATGCCTGTCATTGCACCTGATGGTGATAACTTGTTGCATCCAGGTACATTTCTGTGTGCTTCCTATATTGTGAATGGTTTAGAGAAATATAGTAAAATGGTTCTCTCCCTTTCTTGGACATACTAATAAAGAAGAAGGTATATTGTACATTAACCCTTTAAAGAATGAAAATACTTGCCTTAAAATGACACTCTTCATATCTAACTAATGCAGTTTTTTAACTGTTAATGTTAATCAGTTAATGTTAATCAGTTAATGTTAATCAGTACGGATTTGTGCCAGGCAAAAATACCACTGCAGCTGTTCTGCAAATTGTTGATCAGACTTAATAGCTTTCAAAAATAAGATGGTGTCATTTCTATAATTTGATTTAAGTAAGTTATTCAACTGCATTCCTTTTAACAAGTTACCAACAAAATTTGATTGTTATGGTGTACATAGGTCAACATTAGCAGTAATTTCTTCCAACCAGAACAACAGAAGACATAACACAAAAGCTTGTATCACAGCTTCTTAAGGACATAGAAAATAAATGTGTCATACTCTTAGGACTACATATAGACACCAAAGTCAACTGAGAAGGGCATGTCAATCAAGTCTGTTAAAAATATCTCATGAGTGTGTGACCCCCCCTCCCCTCCCCCCCCCCCCCCCTTAGAAACTGAGAGATATGACCATTAGTAATTATCTCGAAGTGTCATATTTTGCACTCCATCAGTCAGTTCTCTTGTATGGCGTACTCATATGGGAACAGTCTCCTCATATCAGTAACATTTTAAAATTAAAATAAAAAATCCATATAATGTGCAAGGCTGGTCCTGTAGAGCACTGTTGCCCTCTTTTTACCAGCCTTAGGATACTAACAGCTGTGAATTTGTGTATCTATAAATCTGCACTCTTTGTCAGGAACACTTTGGTGAGAGACAGAAGTATTATGACGACACTGCAACTCATTTGTCCATTGCACCAGTCCCCAGAGCACAGCAGCTCGCAGTAAGTGATAGAAGGCAGGATGGCTCAGTCAACTCCAAACAATTGTATGCAATCAACCACATAATAATAATGTAGCAAAAATAATGAAAGCTAATAAAGAGCAATGTTTGGTGGGGAATAACTGTTATCTTGTTTTAAGTCAAAGTTTCTGAATAATGTAGGTAATACAGTTCTGTATTTTCATGGCTGAGTACTCAGACCTTCATTTATTATCTTGCAAGTAGGGATCAACTCTTTATGAGTAATCCTACCAATTACAAAAAAAAAAATTACAAATCAACTAGGATTTGACGTTGCTCTTGACTAGTTCATCTTTTTTTGGCTGAAGTGAAGAACGGCCCTTCCATTGCAACAATTGCTGCTTGGTTGTGGTGTGATAGCCATAAGTCCAACTGTCATCACCGACGACAACCTCTGAAAGAAAGTTGAAGTTCCCTGCTGTCTTCCACACAATGCAACCTCTGACAGTCTTGAAGTAGTTGTAGCACTAACATATTTGAATCCCCCCCCTTTGTTAAATTCTTCTGACAGTATTTTTACATGTTGAATTACTTAATCCCCAAAACATTGCAGAGATTTTTAATAGTCTGCCTACAATCTAGCAGAATCTAGTTCCTCACTTTCTAAACATTTTATGGTGTGCTGCCAGTTAACGGCCGATCCTCACAATCATCATGAGCAGTTAGTGTTCGCCCATTTTTGAAATGCTTATACAAGTTGTAAGTCTGTGTCTGATCTAAAACACTAACTTCAAAAGCTTGCTTCATCATTTTTTTGCAGCTCTGTGCAGTTTTCCCATGTTGACAACAAAACTATATAGTTACACACTGCTCTTTCAGGCCAGCCCTCACATCTCAAGGAAATTGGACAACAACTAACCAAGCCACTCAGTTGGCAGCCAGTTGCTATATTGATTCAAGAAGAATGTGTGGGGAGATGCCTTGTGATATTTCTGTGTACTCACAACAGTTTGTGACATAAATCCAAATTTCAGATTGTTTGCTTACCATGTTATATTTTGAACTCTTTTTAAAGCATTTTGATCAATATATCTCCATTTGGGAGTTGTGTTTAATAATGCTTGCAACAATGTGTCTATTGTGTCTCAGATGCCATCATATTGTTATTTTATGTATATTCTTTATAACAGACTCTTGGTCTGGCCAGTGCAGAAGCTATCGGGGACATTGCATTCCAAATAGCATGACCAGAATTTAAAACTTGTATTTTGGAGGTCCAATTATGTGTTGTGTCTGCACTTGAAGTGTGTTGGCAGCCCCCACATTTCCTCTTTGAAACTATTCCCGTTTCTATAAAACTTCTTCTGGTTCTATTACTTTCTTGATTTTGTTGTACACATTGCTCACGTTCATGGCTCTGGAGCCATTAACTATGGCCCTTTGCTACAGAATGCTGATTCTTATTCATTGCATCCTACATGTTTCATTACCAAATATTTTTTTGTTGCACCTGTCTGTAATTCAATATGTCATCTTTATGATGAGTAGCAATCTATCCTTTTCATAATATTGTAAATATATGCTTCTTAACTCTTTCTGCACTGAATTCACACTTTGTGCAAGATTACTTATTAGTGGAGGAATCTCATTGGCAAATAGTTTGTTTTGCAAAATGCAATAAATTCATTGAAAAAACCTAGACTACAAGTTTCTTACAAAAATACTGAGAAGGGTGCCTGCAATGTAGTGCGGCTTTATAATTACAGGTTTTACCATTAATTTTAAAATAATGAAAGGAAAGTAGGAGGCTGCACTGATCCACTTTATAAGCAAGTATGATTAACAGTTTAACTTGATAACACTGTATAAATAAGTACGATAAGTTTGACTGTCACTGTATGGCCAACACTTAGTGTGCCTGTTAGCAGTACCCTCTAGTTTTACTAGACCTTGTTTGCTATTGAAACTGAATGCAGATTTCCCAGCACAAAATATTCAGTATGTGTATAAGCAATTTTAGTTTTAACACATCTGAGATGTGCTCTCACAAAGATTCGTTAGTTCTTAATGGAAAGCCAGGGTTGGAATGTCAGCAATATTATTAAAAGGGTAGAGTGTTACTAACCATAACAACGACATGTTGAGTAGCAAACAAACACAGTGAAAAGATTGTTACACATTGAGCTTTCAGCCAAAAACTTATTCAGAAAACCCAAAAGCTCAATGTTTGTATGCATTTTTGTTGTGCCTATCTGCAACTAAATGTTTATCTGAATGGTGAGTAGCAAATCAATTCTTTTCATAATTAATTTAGTAAGAGTGATAATAGTATTCGGAAGTAAATGCTGTTAACAGAAATTGGATGTTTTAAAATACTTTCACAGATGTAATTAAGTTTCTTTAACTTTCGTAGCTAACATAAACACTTCTAAAACTCGTGGCACAACACAAACTGTATGTCACAGACTAGTACCAGTATATTATGAAAAATCTGTTGAGACTGAGTCCATTAAAAATTAAAATTAGAATTGATTTTAAAAGTAAAACCCTTCTCTCATTGATATGAAGTCAACATCAGTAGCAAGAAAAATGTAAACTTTTTAGTAATAAAATTTCTGGGGCAAAGATTATGCTCTTCTGTTGTGTAAAATTTATCAGAGCATCACAGAGATTAAGTTAGATGCCAATTAAGTGACATATTTTGCTGTTAACACTTGCTTCCCTTTATTTTTTCTTTTATGATAATAAATCTGATTTCTTTTGCTTTTTGTCTTTTTGCAAAGTCCAATTAGTTTTGTAATATTTATGATCTAACCAGAATAAGTGTATCTTTGATTTTCAAGTAATTCTCTTTAAAAATTGTTTTTATTTCTGTTTTTAAACTAACTGATACTAACTAAAAAATAAAAATAAAATGATACATCATGAAGAAATTACCTGTAAGGGCTGGAAATCAGTAGATGTGATGTACATGTACAGATTACAATTTCAGAAAAATTGGATGATTTATTCAAGAGAAAGAGCTTCACAAATTGAACATGTGAATGTTGCATTGGTCCACCTCTGGCCCTTATACAAGCAGGTATTTAGGTTAGCATTGATTGATAGAGTTGTTGGATATCCTGCTGGGGGATATTATGCCAAATTCTGTCCAATTCACATGTTACACCATCAGAATCCTGAACTGGTTGGAGGCCCTGCCCATAATGTTCCAAATGTTCTTAATTGCAGAGAGATCCAGTGACCTAGCTGGCAAAGGTGAGGTTTGTCAAGGACAAAGACAAGCAGTAGAGACTGTCACCATGTGAGGGTAGGCATTATCTTGCTAAAAAGGGCAACAAAATGGGGCACTGAATATTGTCATCATCCCTCTGTGCTATAAGGGTGCTGGAGATGACAACCAAAGGGGTCTTGCTATGAAGTGAAATGGTAGCTCAGACCATCACGTCTGGTTGTTGGGCTGTATGACAGGTGTCACCAAACATGTCTTTGCTGGTTGTCAGTGCTCAATTCAAAGTGGGACTCATCAGTGAAGACCGTTCTTCTTCTGTCAATGAGACTCCAGTAAGAACATGCCCGACACACCTTCAGATGGGCTTGTTGGTGTTCAGAGGTCAGTGGCAGTTGGCGCAAGGGGTACTATGAGCTCAGCCTCCTTTCTGTGAGCTGCACTTCAATGGTCCTTGTGGTCACTGAAGCACCAGTTGCATGTTAGATTGATGATAATGATGAATTTGGGGCTCTGAGTGCTACTATGATGATTGCTTGGTGCTCACATTCTGTTGTCTCTCTAGGTCAACTGCTTCATTCTTGATACTATGTTCAGGCATGCTTTACCTGTTCCTGCGAACATCATCAAATAGTGGCATCACTCCTATTCCAATGTAGAGCAATTTTCGATTTGTACATTCCTTCTCATATGAAAATATCTGCATGTATTATTGACACACTTGTCTGCAAGACATAGTTATTGTTCAACTAAGTACACTGAATGAAATTCACAGACTTTATCCCCTGGTGCCAATATATCCTCTGTTTACTGTTCTTACCAGCTGTGTAGTGAAATTGCACTGCAACACCACCCATTCATCCATTGGCTGCCAAAGTTAACAGTTTTCCATTTTCTGCCAGTATGTATATAAATATCAATTTTTTATCAATTTGTATAATTCCTTTGTGGTACTTTTTCTTTCTTAGAGAGTACAATCTTTCATTTCACTTAAAAAAGAACCTTTCAAGTGAGTAATTTTCTGTTATCTTTAGTCTTAGTTTAGTAAAATATCACTGGAGGGCAATTTATTTCAGTTGTAAGTTGGGGCACAGCTGTGAATATTGTATCTTTATTTTATTGCTGACTGTGGTGGCCAAACGGGTTCTAGGCACTTCAGTCTGGAACCGCCCGACCGCTACGGTCGTAGGTTCGAATCCTGCCTCGGACATGGATGTGTGTGATGCTCTTAGGTTAGTTAGGTTTAAGTAGTTCTAAGTTCTAGGGGACTGATACCTAAGATGTTAAGTCCCAGAGTGCTCAGAGCCATTTGAACCATTTTTTCATTTTATTTATTTTTTATTTCTGTACAGCCAGATCATTGCAAATGTATGAGCACCAACAAAATTCTAAGTCTCTTGTGACAGACATTATAATTATCAACAAAAGTAAGAAACATAAAGACCTAGGTCCTACCACCAGTTTTGTCCAGAGAAAGAATCTGAACAAAATTAAAACCTCTTCAGATGTTGCTGATATGTAGCCCACTGAACATCCCTAATTGCAGTGGCCACTCTAAATTTTTCTTCTGAGATAACAGCTTTTCTGTGCAAAAGCCTTCAATAGTGGTTCCTTAAAAGTCATGGTCTCTCATTAACAATGTCAGGGCAAGTTTTCCCCAACTCACAGGTAAATTTGTATTGTAGGAATGACATAACTTTCTGCTATAAATTGCTAGGCCCTGTCACCTTAAATATAAGGCACTTGAATCATTATGTAGTAAAAGGGCCAAAAATCCATCTACACGCAACCACAAAACAGCAACATAAATCCTTAGTGTGTGCTGCGCAGTAATAAAAGTAGCTACAAGTCAGTTAACTGTGAGTGTGTTTCCAAAACCACTAGCAACACACCATGAAAGAATACAGATTCCAGCATGTTCTCATCCCTCAACTACTCAAATTGCACACCTTAACTCATGTTCCACATAGCCCATAAACATACTTCTGTACCAGTAAATAATTACACAAGGCCATTAAATATATACTCTCTACTAAAAATCTCCTTGCACCACATGAAATGTTAGGTGAATCCTAACTTTGTCAACACTGAAACTAAAAAGCAGATCCTCAAAAATTTATTTTGGAAGGATACTTGAAACAAAATATATCATCAGTAGTCTCTTCCAATTATGGCTTACTACACTCAACAGCTCTCTTCTGACAACTGCCTTACTGGAGACTATCCCTTCACAATTTGAACTGAATTATCATTTGGTTGAAATGGTGCTGCCTATCTAGACCTTGGTGATACAGATTGGAACCATTAATTTTGACCAGTGAACAGTGTTACTATTTATGGAATATTCCATTGGTTCTTGCTGGAACATAGACATATTAACAACTTGACTACACAATATTAATGCTCCACAACAATTTTAATAGTTTTTTATAAACTGGTTTTTGGCCTCTTAGGGCATCGTCAGATAACTTAAATCTAAACGGATAGTCCATACAACTTCAGTGAGAATTCATAGGTGTATGAAGATTGTTGTACAAAGGTGTGTGACATTTTATGACTACATACACTGGTGTCCAAAATTAAAGCAACAAGTCACTGTTTCCTCATCCTGTGTCTAATTATGGTACAGTCATACAAACTGTCAACAGGTGTCTGTATGATCATGTTCTGCATGCACAACCACCCCACCGATGAGGTCAGGGCACCTGTCAAATGGGATAGTGTTCGCTGGATAGTCCCACATCTACAATTGCTGTGTAGACAGTCACAGATGATACAGTATGGCACAGAGATGACGCCTACCAGGCTTTGTGCGGTGGAGGGCCATGGAAAGAATGGAAACGGGTCAATTGCAATTTGATGTAGCCTGATGGCTTAATGTGAATCGTCCTGTTATTTTTCTGATGTGGTGTCAGTTTATAGAGATTTAAACTGTATACCGAAGACCAGGACAGGGCCGACAATGTGTAACATAAAAGAGGGAGATCTTTTATCTGGCTGTAAGGGCGTGATGGTATGGCCTTAGTACTGCATGGCAAGTGCCATCTGACCTTGCAGCATCCACTGGATGTGTTGTAGCAAGGCAAATGGTGTAAACAACTCTGACAGAGTGGCCTATATTGTCAGAGACCTACTGTATGTGTACTTCTGACACATCTTCACAGATGTGGAACATCTAGAGTGGAGCCATCAACATGCCATCTGGATGGTCAGTGGGTCAGTGTTCTTTTCACAGATGAGTCCTGATTTGTTCTGAACAGCGATTCTCTGAGTGCATAAATCATTTGTCAGAATATGTGTGTAAATCTGTTACGTTGGTTGGGAAAAGACCTTCATCCACTTTATCATATTGGGTCTGTTTCAAAGCCTGCCAAATTTTGAGTGTTTATCCAGAAGACGTTGCACAGGACTGTTCAAGCTTCACTCAGTTCTTCTTCCAATTACAAATGGTTGCTCTACCAACACCCAGCAATTCTCAATGGGTTCGTATTTGGAGGGAACGTTGGTTGGGAAAAAAGAAGGAAATTTTTTGTCTACTTTTATGCGTATTGCAGTTGTTTATGTTCTGTAATTCTTATATTGTTTCTACTTTGCTATCACCTGGTGAATGTGATGAACAGGCCAGAAAAAAAGGGAGGAGGGGAGGAGAAAGAAGTCCATGGAATGTGACCATGGAACAGCTAGTTATGTTATAACTGTTCCATGTCTTATTTTCCATAAAATTCCCCCCCCCCCCCCCCCCCCTCCTCCCCGCATGATTCCACCCACCGTTCTTGAGCCTGTCCATCACATTCACCAGTCTGACGTCATAGCATGTACCATTACTTCTTACCTCCACAACATATTTGGCTTACACATTCACATAAATTTAATATTTGAATATACCATAATATAAGATTTGTTTGTTCAGAGTCTCTTTAGGTATTACATTATGCTTGTATTTTGTTTTGATATAGTCACAAAGTGTCACAATCTTTGTACAGCTATGAATTCTTGCTAAGTTACGTAGATTATCTACTTAGTATTAAGGTCTAAGAGGCTGAAAGCCAGTTCATAACCCAGTATTAAATAAATGTTATTGTGGAACTTTAATACTGTGAATTCAAGTTAATAATAAGTGCCACTATTCCTTTTAATGATTTAAATATTGTTTTTGAAGCCCCTCGGTTGCATTCTCAATGGCCATGTCTGATGATAGGTTGTAACCTCACTAGATTGCGGGGTGACAGGTTGTAGCGCTCCGCAGCAACTCTGCAGATGAACATACATCATCTCGATTTTATGAAAGTTACAATACACATACTGTAGAGTCCCATTAATCCGAACTAATTGGGACCAGACCATGTTCAGATTACTGATTTGTTTGGATTAGCTGGAATTATGGTGACGAGTTTCTAGAATGAAGTATACCAAGTAGATAAGTAGGTATACCCTGGTAACAAATGAGAATAAGTGTGGGAGCAATGGCTCACTCTCACTCCCCGCCCTTGTTGTTGTGCACTGTTGAGAGCTTTTTAGTGTTTGAGGTCAGTGCACTGCCAGTTGGCTCGCAAAGCCCTTCGTTATGTTAGTTATCGATCGCTGGCACACACAACTGTTGTATTGTACTTGTTCAGGTGTAGTGGTGTACGTATTTTCAACATGAGTAAACGGAAACGTACATCGTTAACTCTCAAAGAAAAACTGAATGCTTTGAAGCGGATAGACAATGGTGAGAATGTATCTAAACTGGCAACGGAACTGGGTGTTGGTAAAGCAACCATTTGTAATTGGAAGAAGAACTGAGTGAAGCTTGAACAGTCCTGTGCAACGTCTTCTGGATAAACACTCAAAATTGGACAGGCTTTGAAACAGACCCAGTAAGATAAAGTGGATGAAGGTCTTTTCCTTTGGTTTACGCAGGAGAGAGGAAGGGGAACTCCTTTGAGTGGAGCAGTGGTTCAGGAAAAGGCTGTTTACCTGAACAAGTTAATGAGTGGTGAGGAGTCTTTTAGTGTGAGTACGGATTGGTTGGGCAGATTCAAAAAAACGTCATGGTAGCCGTCAGCTAACAATTACTGGAGAGAAAGTTTCTTCTGACTGTGATGCAGCGACGGAATACGTGGGTGAGTTTGAAAAAATGTGTGTGAAAGTATTCTCCCCAACAAATTTGTAACACTGATGAGACTGGCCTTAATTTTAGGGCATTGCCAACAAAAATTCTGGCATTGAAAGCAGAAGACCATTATCCTGGTTTTAAAATGTGCAAAGATAGTGTGACTTTATTAGCGTGCAGCAATGCTGCTGGTAATCACAAGCTGCCTTTAATGCTGAGCAGCAAATCTGCTAGGCCCAGAACTTTTAAAAACTGCACCATGAAGCCCCTGCCTGTATGTTATTGCAACCAGAAAAAAGCACGGATGGATGGTAAGCTGTTCAAAGAATGGTTTCACGGCCACTTTGGTCCCTCTGTTCAACGGATTTCTGAGGAAAATCATTGTCTCCCCATGCAATCATTTGATTGATAATGAAGCATCTCACCCCAGCACTGTGGAATTATGTGATGGAGAAATTGTGGTGAATCCTTGGATATGAAGAAGGAGATGTAGATGAGAGGATGAGGCCTGTCTGGAGAAACTTACTGACGCTGATTTAGTTGCTGCTGTGGCTCAAGATCAGGAAGAAGTGTACTGCTGTGACAGAAGTGACAATGAGCCTGAAAGATGATTGCATGTAGTGGTTGACACTGGTTGCTTCGTAATAATTATAGTGATGCAGATAATTACAGAAAATAGTATATTACTCTGAGATCATGTACTTCTAAATTGAACTATGTTAAATTTCATAAAATCATCACCAAGGGGGCATTTGGGACATTTCCCGTGACTAGACCCTTGTTATGCTGAACTCTTCTTTCAGCTAATCTCAATAGGAGTTAGTTGATGATTTGTACTCTACTTACTATTTCTCCATTTGGCTCCACCTGGCTCAGAGCCCAGGGTCCAAAAGAAAACTATCAACGTGGGTGCCCAGAAAGACCAACTGGATGCTGAACTGCCTCTGACTATATTTGAGCACTAAGAAAGCATCTATAACACCTGTGCTAAAGGAATACACAGCTACACAGCGACAGTAGTGAACTGCACTGAAAATTAGACCAACGAAGATTATTGAGTGCACAAGTTAGCAGAGAGAGGGGGCTACACATCATAGTTGTTACTAAATTTTTATAGAGCAAGGTGAAGAATGTCTTTAGAAATAATAGAAAAAATTAATAAAGTGTTTGTGTCCATCGTCAGACTTTAAGGAGATGTTATCAACAAGCCTAAGTTACTGAAGCACACACAATAATCCTTGTTAATATCACATCACCAGTTTTTGTGATAAAAGATTCATTGTCACAAGAGCAGCTAGTAACACCTGTCCTTCAACACTAAACTCCAGGAAGTTTGGAAAGGACATGTCACATGAAGCCAATAAATTGTGTTAGTTGTTACATTAATAAAATTTACAGATTACAACTTTTGTACGTATGTATTCAGTGATACAACTGACAAGTTTCTTGTTTCAGAATCTTTAAAAGCTATATGTGAAGCTTTTATGGTTGCTGTTGAAGTTGCAAACTTGCCACCCATACCATACATACAAGGAAAACTTGAACGCAAAAAAAGCAAAGTTTTGACAACAAATTCAAGAGGGCACACATCGGGAATTTATTTAGATGTCTGCCAAATACCTCATATGACTCGGAATGTATCTGAAACCCAATTACTGGCTCTTAAGAATGTTGGTAAGTTAATTATGATCTTTCTGTTGAAGCTCATGTTAGTTTCCCTAAAAATTATTTTCTAATTTTAAAGAACGAAATACAGTTATGTTTACATCAGAAATGTTTTGACGAAGTGAATCTTTGTCACTGCTCTACATTTATGTAATTGCTACTTGGTTCTTATTTGAGGTAAAATATTGTGATTGACATACTCAATCCAGGACAAGCATTTGAAAGAGGTATGTATATGTAGACAAATTTACCAATTATTAAATGGTAATTGATTAAATTTCCTATATTGAAGTAAGTAGACAAGACAGTATCCCTGAAATGCTAAAGTGTACATTCATAGGAATCAGGAGTTATCTGAAATTGAATGATTATTACTACAAAATTGCTCTTCTCTGTAAGATTATGTATCAAAGATTAATTATGTCTGCAAAAAGTTGAATTGCTTGAATTTTGAGTAGAAGACTAAGAGATTGCCTCCATTCTATTTCTTGGTGTACCTGACCAGTAAAAACTGATGATTAAGGGTTTGAAACATTTCAATATTCTAATTTCAGGAGTTTCAATTAATGCTAAGTTGCTTCAAGAGACAAGACAATGTTTGCTGTAAATCATTATCTGGTAATATCCTTCAGGTGAAAGGCAGGCTCGCCCCCAACAGACCAAGATGATACAACTGTAATGAACATGGGCATTTACCATTTTTTGACAATATTATAATACACACTTCATATAAAATACTACTTTTTTGCTTGAAAAGTAAAAAATAATCTTAATGTTTGTGTTTGTTTGCATATCAGTTGTGGTGACAACCTTTAAGGAGTAGTGCATATTGAAATTGCTATGTAAATCAGCTAACTATACTGCCAAGTGTTTGTTTTGTGTAGATACATTTATATATAAAGCAGATATTGACTGTAATGGACAAACACTACAACTAATTTGGATATCGTAGTTTACTGTTGATGCAGTATAGATGGAAAAATTTGGAAATTTGTGGTAAGATCTTATGGGACCAAACTGCTCATTGATCCCTAAACTTACACACTATTTAATCTAACTTAAACTAACTTATGTTAAGGACGACGCAAGTCCATGGGCGAGGGAGTACTCAAACCTCCGACAGGGGGAGCCGTGTGGACCATGACAAAATGCCTTGGATCATGTGGCTACCCCGCGCGGCTCTGTATATATGTATTCTAAATATGCCCTCCCACTCTGACGTATTTGACACTACAAAAGACTCATACATACACTCTCATTCATCATCATGTATCTGAAAGCACTGCTGTCAATTAACTTCTCTCAAGGCAGTGATCAGTCCATGAGTTAGTGTGCTCATTAACAAGAATGCCGCTGCAGAAGGAATCACCTACACACATATTGATGTTCTTATAGGTAATACTGAAGGAAAGAATTAAATAGAGGATACACTTTATTTCCAAAGATACTTAGAAACATTTTTTCAGTAAGGATATAGTAGAAATAAGAAATTAAATTTTATGCTTTTGAAAAAATAGACTTGTTTTCTTTACTTTTTGTTGTGGTAATCGATGTGTCTTTAATCCTTTGGGTCTCACTGGTTTGTCCTCAAACCACCATTTTACTCATTTTCTTTTGAAGTATCAGTATGTGATTCAAGGTCATAGCAGCATTGGTGGTTCCATGATAAAGGCACTAGTACTTCAAAACAAAATGACTGAAGTGGAGGTTTGAGGCTAAATATTGTTATCACAACAGCTCTTATAAATGGAATATAAAAATTAGATTTACCCTCAAGTAGACCAATTGAAGCAAAGTCAGTATTGTTATCAAGTGACAATAATTCATGGCACAAGAGGCTGAGAAACTTACATTCTGATACAATGGAATTTCCTTGTAAAAGTTTAAACAAAGGTATCCTGAGTTTGGACTTGTCTGCTACTTAAGGTGTGAATTTAAAAAAAGGAGGAGTGGAAACAGTTTCCGGGCAAACTCAATGAAATCAATTAGAATAATTAATGCCTCCAGCACAAATGTTTGTAAGAATAATTTATAGGATATGACCTGGGATGAAATTTATAATCAATCAAATGCTAACATAAAATTTAATCTGTTTCATGATCAAATTATATCATAATTTGAAAATAGCTTTCTGCATAACCTAACCAGAAAGGACACTAAACAGTTGTGTAAAAAAACGTGGATCACTAGCAGTTGAAGTATCATGTGAAATGAATAGGGAAATGTATCTTTTGGCAAGAACAAGTATGGATCCTGCAGTAGTTGCGCACAACAAAAACTTTTCAAAGTTACTGAGGAAAGTTATTAAAAAATCAAGGAATGTGCACTATATGTCGGGTATCAGTAATTGCGACAACAGACTTACGGGTATATGGAATGTAGGGAAATGAGAGACAGGACTATCGGTCAAAGAACAGGATAACATCACAACTGAAGCAAATGGAAGAGCTATAAATGATGAGTCACAGGTAGCAAATTTAATTAATAATCATTTCTTAAATTTAGTAGAAAGCATTGGGACAAACAGCACGAGAAAAATCGTAGCAGCGTGTTGAAAAAGTAACTCTGGTAAAATTCAGTCATATGAATGTATCTCCAGCTTCTCTTTCTGAAATTAAGAAAATTATATATTCTCTCGAAAATAAAAGCTCACTTGGTTTTGATGGTGTTTCCAATAGAGCACTAAAGATTTGTTTCTGTATGATAAGCCCAGTCTTATCCCCAATATGTGACGCATCACTAGCTCAAGGCATTTTTCCTGAGAGATCTGAACTGTGCAATTGTTATACCTCTCTTTAAGAAAAGTGATAAGAGAGAAGTCAATAATTATCAGCCTGTTTCACTAATGACTTTATTTTCCAAAATTTTTGAGAAGGTGATGTGTTCTAGAGTAGTATCTCACCTTAGCAACCATAATATCCTTAGCAAATCACAATTTGTGTTCAGAAGTTTGTTGTACTGAGAATGCCATTGACATACATGGTCACTCAGCAGATTTTACAATCATTAAATAATAAAATAGGTCTGGTTGGTATTTTTACAATGTGTCAAAGGCATTTGACTGTATGAATCACAGTATTCTGCTATATAAATTGAAGTTTTGTCTGATTGGTGGTATAGCCAACCAATGGATAATGTCAAATCTAATTTTAAAAAGTAGGAAGTTGCACTTAGTAATTCAGTCAATATAGTCTGGGGACATAATGCTGACTGGGGAGAAATCATGTATGGGGCTCCTCAAGCTCAATCTTAAGTCCACTATTGTACCTCATATATGAAAATGATCTGTCTAGTATACAACAAGCAGAATTAGTTTTTTTTCCAAATGTCACTAGTATTGTAACCATTCAAAGCATACACAGAGAAACAGAGGAAATGGTAAACAAAGCTCTTTAAAAGTATTATTGACTGGTTTTCTGTGAATGGTCTCACCTCAGTTTTAAAAAGAACCAACAAATTCATTTCTGCAGTACTACACTAATAAATAAGTTTAATGATTGGTTAGAAAATAATAAATAGGATGGAAATTTCAAGTTCTTAGGTGTCCGTATTGATGAAAATTTGAATTGGAAAAAGCGCATTTTGGAACTCCTAAAACAACTTAGTTCAGCCACATTTGCACTTCAGATTATTGCAAATCCTTGGGAGAGAAATCAGTAACCTTCAGTTGAAACTTCTGGGATGAGAGGCCATGGTCAGTGTATAAAATTTCCACCTAACGTTTTGTCTCCATCTGCGGGAGACATCTTCTGAGGTCATCTGGCTACTGCCACTGGGGCTCCAGGTACTCTCGCTTTTATTGAGCGCACACCATTTGTCACATGATGCCGATGGTATGCCTATCTTTGGAAGGTGTCATCATTCTCAATTAAGAGTAATTGATTGTCATTCTGCTGGCGCAATGTCAACATCCATATTTTGTCCCACTTTAAAACTTACTCTTTTCTATTAAAATTATTATAGTGTTTGTGAATGTCTATTGCTTCTCTATACATGAGCACATGATAATGGGATGTTCGTGCTAGAATGCTTGACTCATTAAATTTAATTTCGTGATTCCCATCTCAAAAAACATGCTCAACTATGGCCAATTTTTTGGTGTGTCCCAAGAGACAGTTTCTTTTATGTTTGGCTAAGCGGCTGTTTATACTTCTTTTCGTTGTTCCGGTATATACTTGTCCACAACTGCGTGGAATTTTGTATACCCCAGGTGTTGCTATGGGGTGTCGGTCATCTTTTGCAGTTCTTAAATATTCCTTAATCTTCTTGGTGGGAATGAAGATTGTTTCGATCCCATACCTGGCCAGAACTTTCCCAATATGGTCCGTGACTTCATTAATGAACGGTGGGAAAACGTTTCCAGTAGGTGACTGTTGTTACTCTTGACTTCTGGCTTCGTTTCTTCTTTGATGGAGGGCTCGGTCAATTTCCTTGTTGGTATATCTGTTTTTCATGAAGGCTGACTGTAAGTGATTCAATTCATCTTGCAAGTAATCCGGCTCGCAGATCTTGTTGGCTCTGTACACCAAGGTTTTCATGACTCCTCTTTTTTGCCTAGGATGATGGTTTGATTCCTTGTGGAGGTATCAATATGTGTGTGTGTTCTTTCTATATACCTTGTGGCGCAATGTCCCAGCCACCCGTTTAATTACCGACACATCCAGGAAACTGAGTTGACCGTTGCTCTCTTTCTCCATCTTAAACTGTATCCTTGGGTTAATACTGTTCAGATGCACCAAGAAGACATCCAGCTCTTCTTCACCATGAGTCCACACTACAAATGTGTCATCAACATAGCAGTACCATTTAGCTGGCTTTTTACTGTCAGTCTGCAGCACTCGCTGTTCGAAGATCTTAAATAAATTGGCAACAGCTGGGTTGAGAGGGCTTCCCATTGCCACCCCGTCGATCTGCTCGTAAAACTTGTTGTTGTACTGCAAATAAGTTGTCGTCACGCAGTGTTTAAATAAAGCCTCTATGTCAGTCGGAAAAATATCTGCTATATATGAAATAGCTTCATTTACAGGCACCATGGTAAATAATGACACTACATCGAAGCTCACAAGAATACCACTTGGGCTAATGTTAATCTCCCTCAGTTTTTCAATAAAATGCAATGAGTTTTTAATGTAACTGTCCGTTCTGCCAATGTAAGGTTGCAGCAAGCAGGTGAGATATCTGGCCACCTCTTGTGTTGGAGATCCTATAGCACTCACAGTCGGTCTCATCTGGATGTGTGGTTTACGTACCTTTGGGAGTCCATATAGTCTAGGCAGATAAGCTTTCATTTTGCAGAGTTGTTTTTCATCATCTGAAGAAAGAGAAGATTGTTTTACCAGTTTATTGGTATTTCTCCAAATTTTGGTGTAGGATCCTTCTGAAGCTTTTTATACTCTGTGGGATTCAAAAGGTCACTATCTTCTTGTGATAATCTTTGGTGTTCAGCAAAACCGTAGCATTTCCTTTACCAGCTACAAGTGTAATAATGCTCTTATTCGCATTGATCTCCCTCAGTGCCTTTCTTTCCACATGAGACAAATTGCTGGTAGGTGGTTTCGCTTGTCGTAATATTCTGGCTGTTTCAGTACGGACTTCATCTGCGGAATGTGATGATAACAAACGGATTTCTGCCTCCACATTTGCTATAATGTCCTCTGTGGGAACCTCTAGTGGCATGGCTGCAAAGTTCCCTCCTTTCAATGGAACTGAATGCTCCTCTTTTGTTAGGTAGAAATTTTATACATAGACTATGTACTCTCAGCCCAGAAGTTTCAACTGAAGACAACACCGGCCGTGGGAGCCTACAATGTATGAGAAATCAGTAAGTTGACTTATTTTGTCTGTGTTCATTCAACAATGGAATATGGGTAACTCATCTTTAAGAAAGAAAGTCTTCATTGTGCAAAATCATGCTGCATGAATAATATGTCATGCTCACCCCTGTAGACATCTGGGTGGTCTCACTGCTGCTTCACAGCATATTTGTTCCTTTGTGACATTTGGTATAAATAATCTACAACAGTTCAAAAGGAACAATAATGTTCATAATTACAACACCAGAAGGAAAAATGAATTCATTACTCCACATTAAGATTGTCTTTAGCACAAAAAGGGTACACAATACTGAAACAAAAATTTTTGATCACTTACCCAGTGATATGAAATATCTGTCAGATGGCAAAGTAAAATTTGAAAAGAAACTGAGAAAGTTTCTCCTTGACAACTATCACTCCTAGTCCATTAAAGAATTTGTATTATTTTAATGTATAAAAGGTGGTCCTTAGGAATTGCTAATTCACATTGGTATATCTTTTTTTTCTTTTTGGAGGGGAAAAAAAACAACCAACCATAGAAATGTTCAGAATGTATCCATATGTACAAATTAATTTGCAGTGTGAAAGTAAAATGACTCTTTCCACAACATTACGATGTATCGTGCAAAGTGATCCATGGAACATTAACCTAACTCACTCTTGCCACTGGGATGAGAAACTGCTCCAAAAGGCAGAAGAATTAGCAGTGATCAATGACATGAGGATGCAGAAGGCAAGACACACACACTGCTTCCACAGGAAAGAAAGTAACCACGAGAAAAAGATTGTGTAACCAATGAAAATGTAACATACTAAAAGTCTGAGTGTGGGATGTCAGGAGTTTGAGTGTGGTAGGGAAAATCTAAAATGGAAATGCAAAGACTCAGTCTTGGTGATATGAAATGGAAAGATGATAAGGATTTCTGGTCAGACAAATATAGAGTAACATCAGTAGCAGCAGAATATGGTATAACTGAAGTAGGATTTTTTATTGATAGGAAAGTACACAGAGAATGAGTTACTGCAAACAGTACTGTTGTAGGGTTGTCCTCAAAATAACTGACTACAAAAGAATGGCACCAACAATAGTTCAGATATACATACCAATGTCAAAAGTAGAAAATGAAGAACTAAAGAAAGATCATGGTAATACTGAATGGGTGATTCAGAATGTAGTGGGAGATATAACCTAAGAATTGTGAGGGATTTGAAATCAGTAGTAGGGAAAGGAATACAAGAAAGAGTTACAGGAGAATATGGGCATGGTAGTACAAATGAGTGAGGAGAATAGACTAATTGAGTTCTGCAGTAATTTTCAGTTAGTAAGAACCAGAACCAGAGGTTGTACAGAGTTTCAGGGAGAGCATAAGGGAACAATTGACAGGAATAGGGGAAAGAAATACAGTAGAAGAAGAATGGGTAGCTCTGAGGGATGAAGTAGTGAAGGCAGCAGAGGATAAAGTAGGTAAAAAGACGAGGGCTGCTAGAAATCCTTGGGTAACAGAAGAAATATTGAATTTAATTGATGAAAGGAGAAAATATAAAAATGCAGTAAATGAAGCAGGCAAAAAGGAATACAAACGTCTCAAAAATGAGATCGACAGGAAGTGCAAAATGGCTAAACAGGGATGGCTAGAGGACAAATGTAAGGATGTAGAAGCTTATCTCACTAGGGGTAAGATAGATACTGCCTACAGGAAAATTAAAGAGACCTTTGGAGAGAAGAGAACCACGTGTATGAATATCAAGAGCTCAGATGGCAACCCAGTTCTAAGCAAAGAAGGGAAGGCAGAAAGGTGGAAGGAGTATATAGAAGGTTTATACAAGGGTGATGTACTTGAGGACAATATTATGGAAATGGAAGAGGATGTAGATGAAGACGAAATGGGTGATACGATACTGCGTGAAGAGTTTGACAGAGCACTGAAAGACCTGAGTCGAAACAAGGCCCCCGGAGTAGACAACATTCCATTAGAACTACTGACGGCCTTGGGAGAGCCAGTCATGACAAAACTCTACCAGCTGGTGAGCAAGATGTATGAGACAGGCGAAATACCCTCAGACTTCAAGAAGAATATAATAATTCCAATCCCAAAGAAAGCAGGTGCTGACAGATGTGAAAATTACCGAACTATCAGTTTAATAAGTCACAGCTGCAAAATACTAACGCGAATTCTTTACAGACGAATGGAAAAACTGGTAGATGCGGACCTCGGGGAGGATCAGTTTGGATTCCGTCGAAATGTTGGAACACGTGAGGCAATACTGACCTTACGACTTATCTTAGAAGAAAGATTAAGAAAAGGGAAACCTACATTTCTAGCATTTGTAGACTTAGAGAAAGCTTTTGACAATGTTGACTGGAATACTCTTTTTCAAATTCTAAAGGTGGCAGGGGTAAAATACAGGGAGCGAAAGGCTATTTACAATTTGTACAGAAACCAGACGGCAGTCATAAGAGTCGAGGGGCATGAAAGAGAAGCAGTGGTTGGGAAAGGAGTGAGACAGGGTTGTAGCCTCTCCCCGATGTTATTCAATCTGTATATTGAGCAAACAGTAAAGGAAACAAAAGAAAAATTTGGAGTAGGTATTAAAATTCATGGAGACGAAGTAAAAACTTTGAGGTTCGCCGATGACATTGTAATTCTGTCAGAGACGGCAAAGGACTTGGAAGAGCAGTTGAACGGAATGGACAGTGTCTTGAAAGGAGGATATAAGATGAACATCAACAAAAGCAAAACGAGGATAATGGAATGTAGTCCAATTAAATCGGGCGATGCTGAGGGAATTAGATTAGGAAATGAGACACTTAAAGTAGTAAAGGAGTTTTGCTATTTAGGAAGTAAAATAACTGATGATGGTCGAAGTAGAGAGGATATAAAATGTAGACTGGCAGTGGCAAGGAAAGCGTTTCTGAAGAAGAGAAATTTGTTAACATCGAATATAGATTTAAGTGTCAGGAAGTCATTTCTGAAAATATTTGTTTGGAGTGTAGCCATGTATGGAAGTGAAACATGGACGATAACTAGTTTGGACAAGAAGAGAATAGAAGCTTTCGAAATGTGGTGCTACAGAAGAATACTGAAGATAAGGTGGATAGATCACGTAACTAATGAGGAGGTATTGAATAGGATTGGGGAGAAGAGAAGTTTGTGGCACAACTTGACTAGAAGAAGGGATCGGTTGGTAGGACATGTTTTGAGGCATCAAGGGATCACAAATTTAGCATTGGAGGGCAGTGTGGAGGGTAAAAATCGTAGAGGGAGACCGAGAGATGAGTACACTAAGCAGATTCAAAAGGATGTAGGTTGCAGTAGGTACTGGGAGGTGAAGAAGCTTGCACAGGATAGAGTAGCATGGAGAGCTGCATCAAACCAGTCTCAGGACTGAAAACCACAACAACAACAACAATAGTAAATACTCTATTCAAAAATCACAAGAGGAGGAGGTGCCCTTGGAAACGACAAGACTGAGATTCTGAAGTCAGATATTGGATTGTAAGGCATACTAAGGAGCAGATATAGACTTGGATCACAATTTAGTTTTGTTGAAGAGTAGGCTGAAGCTTAACCCTTCGTTGCTGTCTCATGATCTTGGTGATGAGAGTGACGTTGATTCACAAGGTGAGGTGGAAGAACTTGAAGGTGGTGCTGTAACAGAGTAAGACGATGAGGATACTGCTGAAGATGAAGAAAGAAGAGACAATAGAAACAAGAAACTTTAATTTTGGAAGAAAGGCCACCATGTGTGTCAAAAAGAGATCTGGAAAAAGACATTGCATGGGATCTCACATCACCACCACTCACCTTTCTGGAGTCACATGAAATGCTAAGAATGCTGGAAGTGCTGTGAATATTGGAATAATTTAGCCACTGACAACATAATCATCAAATACAGAAACCAATACATTGACACTGTCATGGATTGTTTCTCGAGAGAGAGAGAGAGAGAGAGAGAGAGAGAGAGAGAGAGGGGGGGGGGGGGGGGGGATCAATTCCACCATAGATGCAACTCAACAAAGGTATTTTATCAACTTGTTGTACATAGAAAGTGGATACAGAGGGAATCACCAAAATTTGCAGGAACTGTGGTGAACTGAAGGTGACAGCATTGAAAAATTCAAACTGGTTTACCACAGCCCAGGAAAGAATTTGACTGACTGGCTCTTGTTCGTGAAGTTCTTAGAAAATTCTAAAAAGAGCCATTGTGCAGGGGATAACATTACAATAGATGAAATGCTTCCAGATTTTTGTGGTAGATATTTTTTTCGATGCATACCGTCAAAACCAAACAAATATGGAATAATACTTTTTACTCTTATTGATGCTAATGTGATACACACAGTGAACATGAAGATCTATGTTGGATTATAGGCTGCAGGTCCTTTCTGTGCCAGCCAAGTGAAGATGCCAAGAGAATGGCTAAACCTGCATTTGGAGTTGGTCACAATATCACTGCTGAAACTGGTTTTCTGATTTTGGCCTCATCGACTATTTGAGGACAAAAAAGCTATTGTGTGGGGGGAAAAAAAAAAAAAAAAAAAAAAAAAAAAAAAAAAAAAAAAAAAAAAAAAAAACCCACGACAACTGCTATTAGATTTTGTTGATGTGAAAGGGAGGAAACAATTCAGCAGTATGTTTGGCTTTAATTATGCTAAATACTGAGCCAGTACAAAAGTGTAGCAGATCGGGGTTTTGTGACAGTAGATATTGTCAGTGACACAGGGGAGCAAAGGTCATTATTTTGTCGGGGATAGCTGGAGGGAAAGTGACACTTTGTGGGTAATGGAATGGGTTCTTTCCTTGGCTCAGAGGGTGAGGTGTGGGTGAAGTATTGGTAGTTACACCATCAATCATTTATTAACACATAAGACTCTTTAAACAAACAGAGTAATACGTTGTTTTTTAACTCACTCAGTTCCTCCTCATGGCAGCAGTGCAGTGCAGAGTCATAGCATGCAGATTCCAGTGACCACTGATGTGGTAAAGGCTCATGTTGCAGTGGAGTGCCAGGTGACATATTCTTCCATTAAGTACTATACCTGTGATCCACTGCAGCAGTGATGCGGGCCCTTTCTTGTGAATTTGCTCCGTCCTGGAATTAAGCCAGTAACCCTCAGGTTTGGTATCTTCTGGCAGAGTTCATCAACCTCTAGGTTCACAGGTAACCCATTTGGTTAGGCCACAGTGCCTTTGTCCTCACCAGTCCCTACTACACAAACTTCTCTCTGGCAAC
Source organism: Schistocerca gregaria (assembly GCF_023897955.1). Lineage (NCBI taxonomy): Eukaryota > Metazoa > Arthropoda > Insecta > Orthoptera > Acrididae > Schistocerca > Schistocerca gregaria. Next base: position 653,844,431 of record NC_064922.1, read on the forward strand.
GATGGCATCTTCTGCGTGGACCTAGTGGCACGGTAGTGACATCTTCTTCTGTCTAGCAGTGTCGTGGTTAAGTTATTGCAGTGAAGTATGACGCCCACCAACTAACCATCGATCATGTGTCCATATGACGTTTCTTTGTCACTTTTCTATCCTCTCTAAGGACCACCTCATGCTCATTTGTTGGAGGTATTTATTCAGTGTTTTTGCCAATGTCATGAAGTTTACAGGGCGGTGACTCACTCTTCGGTCATTGACCTGTGCTTCTCAAGTTGAGCAGAAATGTGAAAAATTTCAACACACGTGCTGGCTTTCCTAGTCTTACCTCTATGCTGGCATGGTCGGGCATTTCCCTGTTATCCTCCCCCTCACTGCCAGATAAGTCATGCACACGAGTTCAGTATGATGACAGTTTCTGGAGTATTGATGTGCAAACTGTACTGGTCATTGTTCTCCTTGGAAGCATTGCCCCCTACTCGGTTGTTGATCTGTCGGTGTTCTAGCTGCTACACCATAAACTCCACTGGCCATTGGCCTCCTTGTGCGACTATTGCCACTTTCGAATATTGTCACTTAATGTCTCACAGTCTCTAAAATGTTCACTTAAAGTATAATAAGTCTTCACGGATTTTTCTGCCAGATTTCTGCTTTGAACAACCAAAAGTAACACATAATTATTATATGTAATTATTATGCACCCTACACCCCTCCCCTATCCAGAAAAATTTGTGCTCAAATTTTCTCTTATGTCCATCTACAAATGACTAACAAACAGGAAACAAAAACCAAGTGGAAACATTAGTCCATCAGTAAAATTACATTATACATTCAATCTATCTTATATTGAAATACATCAGCATTAAGAAAAATCGAGCGATGTGGTGCAGTGATTAGCACACTGGACTTGCATTAATTCAATCCCGTGTCCAACCGTCCTGATTTAGGTTTTCTGTGATTTCCCTAAATCGCTCCAGGAAAATGACGGGATGGTTCCTTTGAAAAGGCACAGTTGCCTTCCTTCCCTGTTCTTCCCTCATCCAATGAGACTGATGACTTTGCTGTTTGGTCTCTTCCCCCAAACAACCCAACCCAACAAGAAAACTCCTGAAAGTAATGTTAGAAATATGGTAGAATGATGATCAGTAACAATACAATGAAGTAGCAAGCAACAGTGATATCTACGTACATTTTAGCAGTATGTGTGTATGCTCAGTGTTGTAGCCATTCAACTGGAATTTTAGGTAGTGATATGTTGTTGTTTGTCTTGGGTTTTCATCTGATACACAGGAAAGCAGTACAGTGTATAAATAGGAACAAGAATGTTCCAAAAATATCTGTGCCCAGTATCACAATTCTCATTTTATGTTCCTATTTCAACTGTACAATATGCTGCATCATAGTGTTGGCATCAATCTTGCTTTGTTGTGCAGCGATAAAAACATCTAATGACTGCAGGATGGAGGAATCAAGGGAGTTGTTCAGGTAAGACAAATTTTGAGGAGCCAATAGTTGCATAGGTGTTTCTGGCCAATGAATAAGTGGGTATGTTGAGATGACAATGGTCAAACTGGTTATGGTTCCGAGTAAGTGAAAATTCATGCCTGAGAGAGAAAATAATGTGCCATTAACTATCAGTCTACTATCGCATAGTTCAGTATGTTCGATTGTAGTAGCAGCAGCAGCAGCAGCATGGTCGAAACAGTTTGTGAAGATATCAGTCAGTTGGTTAACTACTACTTGCTCGCATGTAGTAGTAGTTAGTATGTCATGCAGGAAATTTGAGACTTTGTTTTGCTCAGAAAATAGCTGGATTCACAGTTAATGCTGTTCACCTCAGTGACACGTGATAGGCATTTGGTAAACCACTCTTGTGTGCGATTACTTACTTCTGAAGCTTCACTGCTGCAATAGCATTAGATGTTTTGGAGATTAGGAATAATTTACTTGTTCGAAATTGTACAAATTTTGTTATGTTGGCCCCATTCCAGTGGAAAAGAGTGCACTGAATAACAGTCATAGACATATGTTTTGCCAGTCAATGGGAAGGAAATATGAATTTGTAATTTTACGTCGTCTGTGGCCACTAGTACCTATCTACGTGGTAGTACTTCAGCAAGCATTCCTTATTTGGAGGGAAGATTAATTGTAGTGACTTCTGTAACTGTTTACGGATCCAAATCAATACGAATATAAAGTTTGTTGGCGATAGTAAAATTGCCGACAAGTATCCCTATACTGCATAGTGGATGGCTTCCTTAAGATCCTCTGCTGTTAGCCATGCATCCACTAACTGATCTGTGAGTAATTGAAGTAACCTCACTGCTGGTATCTTCTTTTCCTCTCTTCCTAGGCTGCTTTGTATTATCTTTAAATCGGTATTCATTGCCATGGTGGTAACTTAGAGATACTTGTTCGATTCTTGTGTAACATTCCTAATAGCCTTGTTGTTATTGAGTAGTGCTTCTTCTACATCATTTAACCTCTTGGTGTGCCAGACAATAGGGGGTCGTTGGTACCTGCTATAACTGTAAGTCTTATTTAACTGCTTGATATCATTGTCGTCTGCTATGTCGAAAATGGTTTTTAGTAATTTACCACCCTCATCTAAATGATTTGATTGTATGTGGCACTAATCCTTCTATTTGATGCAATTGGCCTCATAACTGGTCATATGAGTACTGCAGAGTTTTATGTTCACTTGCTACCTTGTCAAATATCTCCGCTTTTCTTGCTGCTGACTTTAAGCTACTAAATTCTAGCTCTAACCTCCCTAGTTCATTATGTATCTGCCATAGATTATATTCCAATACCATTGTCAAATGATGATTAGTTAGTACCATCGTGTTCCGTCAAACAAAACTGACACCACTCCTCAACTGGTGCACTTATAACCCATAGCTCATGTTATTCATATCTGCAAATGAGGAAGGTAGTGTTGCAACCATGTAGGACCCCATTGTGGTAGAAGGCGACGGTCATAATATGGAAAGTAGTATTGCTGAGTGCATCTTACATAATTGTGCTTTTATGACAAAAGAAAAATTATTGTGCACTTTGTATGACCTAGACACCCTTATTCATACATTCTTCTGAATGCCTTTACTTATTTAAGTGTAGGGTGTCTGATCATATGTTGGTACTTCCCATTATTTAAAACCCAGAATTCCCCTTAATGTATTTTACTAATTCCTTTTTCTGTCCCTGACCCCCCTGTTGGTACATTATCACTAGAATCTGTAGTATAGGAAGCTTATTTGCATTTGCATTTGCATTGGAATGGTAGATTTTGTATTGCGGATAGGGAATTAACTGCACGTGGCCGAAGGTTATAAGGGGCGAAGTGAGTGTTCTATGTTGGTGGATCAGCGGTCTTCCGTTTCTGTGGTCCAGTACACTTCAGAACAATACTTGCTACTGTTGGTGGCATTTTATCTGTTACTCCCTTAAGAGGTTTGAACTGGCTTGCATGAACAATAGTTGTTTTTGTGGGTAACTGTAACTTGCCGTTAAACTGGTTGTGATTTCGACGACTTGGTAGGGACTCTGGCAATTTGTCATTTTTTTTTTTGTTTTTCCTTTAGCATCATGGGTATTGGATAGAAAAACCTATTGCCCAATTTTGAAATTCGATACCTAGCATGTATGGTGCGTGATTTTTCTTGCCATTCTAATGCTCTGTTATTTGCTTTGTGCACTTCCTTCCACATGTCCTGATTGATTTGAGCTTATTTCCCAACTGCTTCTCCATTCTTTCCATCTGTAGGCTTAATAACATGGAATTCCGATGGCATCTTCCTTCCATAAATAACTTCATAAGGTGACATGCCCATTCCTTTGTGTGTTTCAGCTTTGTAAGTACTTACACAGTGTTGAATGATAATGTCCCGGTTGTTGTGTTGGTTGTTGATAAAATAACTAAGCATCTTCCTGATAGTGCGGTGGACCCTTTCTGTCCATCTGTTTGACTGTGGGTGTAATGGTGTGCTGCATAATTCATGTACTTTAAGCAAATGGCAAAATAGTTTCATGAGTTTGGGCATGAAGTTACTACCTTGGTCAGTTATAAATGCTTCTGGTGTGCCAATTTTTAAAATCCACAATTATTGACCATATCTTGTGCAATGGTGTTTGCCTGTTGATCAGGGAGACTTACCATGGTTGGATACCTTGAGAAATAATCTATTATCATTATTCCCAGCTGGTATTTTATTAAAGGAGCCATAAATGTGCATTCCTAATATTTGAAATGGGCGTGACACTTCCGAGAGTCATAATAACGGTATACATTTATGGCAATAGTCTGCTCACTAGATGCATCGTATGCAGTTGCTCACATAGTGTGCTACATTGTGCTTTCTTGTATCCCACCCGAAATGTTCAGCAGCGTGTCTTTCAGTAGTTCTTTGACCACTGTGACCTAAAAGAATGTGATCATGGGCCTTATGCATGACTTCCTGTCGGAGGTGTTAGGGAACCACAATTCTTGGTCTGAGTCTAGTTGTTCAACACAAAACCCCATCCTGTAGACAAAACTGCCATTGCATTGCATACCTTTTGCAATCTACATCTGAAGGCTGTGTTTTTTGCCATTCTTCTGCAGCGTGACCTACTGCTTTTAATACCGCTATCTTTTTACTAAGACAATCTACATTGGAATGTTTTATCACGCAGAAGACAGAGAGAAATCACCACCTCTTCTACATTCCAAAAGACAGTGCACCTCCTTCACTACTGAAGTTGCTCACAAAATGATGTCAAACAATGAATTTAAAACCTGCCACAATGAGATCTGCTTGTCACAAGCAAATGTGGTCTGCCATCTTTGCTTCTCTGTGTGACAGTGTGTTTCTTCTGGTAATTCTGAGTGAGTGTGAAAGACATTGGCACCAAAATAGTGACTTAATTTTTTCGCATACATTTACTGTTTGATAGAATTTATGTACTGGAAACTGTAGCTGTTTGGTGCTTGTGTCCTAGAATTGTGCATGATGGAGGATTAAGAGACTTGTCCAGAAGAATTAATGTGTAAAGATGTGGATACTGAAGTACTGAAGAACGATGAGATACAACACTGTGATAATAAATACCGCAGTGAACAATGCAGTTAAAGAGGAATGGACATATCTACAAAGTGGAATCACACAAGTTGGAAAGAAAAATGTAGGTACAAGGAACATTATTCGAAGAAACCTTGGGTAGCAGGAGAAATACTTAAATGGGTTTATTGAAAGAGGGAAGGAAAAAGTTCAAGGAAATTCAAGTTTACAGAAATTTAAGTGACTTAAGAATGAAATAATAGGAATTGCAGGGAAGCTAAAGGGAAATGGCTGGAGGAAAAATGTGAAGAAATTGAAAAACAAATGCTCATCAGAAGGACTGATTCAGCAAATGGAAAAGTCAAAAACGACCTGAAATCAAGAGCAAGAATGGAAACATTAAAAATGCAATGACAATTCCACAGGGAGAAGCTCCCAACCCATTCAGCCAATAGTTTCCAATATCAGTGGCGCCATTGGAGGACAAGTATTGTCTTGAAGAAGAAACTCACCTTTTATCTGCCATGCCAGCTGTTCCCCTTCCAGCAGAAGCTTGACTTTGTCCAATCATACTTGAGTAGTATTGGATGTTGATAGTGCTCTTTGTGATTTAATGAGCATAGTGCTCTTATTGAAATATATGACTGAAGGAGTCAGCCTACAGGAATTGTGAAATGAACCCTGTCGTCCAGGACCATGTGCCATAAAGGGCGCAGATGCTCTACGAGATGGGGAAACTCACAGGCATCTGTTGTCTATTGAGGCCTAAGTGCTGTAGTGTGCGAGTGAGACAGGCGAGAACCTATGACATGGGGAAATGCAATAGAAGGCGTTTGTGGCCAGGAAGACCAAGCAGTTTTAAATATGGTTGACCTAAGATTGGCCATAAAGGGAAACATTTATAGAAACTATTTAATTCTGTAATAGTGCAGGGAATACAGCCGCAGTAATTTTAAGCTACCATCCTTCATAAATTTTCATGGTGGTCCCAATAAAACGTGAATATTGATCATAATTTTAAGCTATGATCCTTCATATATTTTCATGGTGGTCCCAATAAAACTTAAATATTGATCATATCTATAGTAGTTTATGATTTACTGTTAAAGTGAAATCCACAAGTTTTGTAAAAGAGAGCTGAATGCTAAAATCTGGATGCTTTAATCGATCTTAACGATCAACATTTCATATAGAAGCTCATCATTAAAATGACAAATGTTGTAAATATCAACTCCGTAACTTCATTTGTTTAAAAGATACAGTAAATTTAAATTATTAGTATTTTCAGTTAAGCATCAGATCATCATTTCCTCCACACGAAACACATGAAACGATGACAGTATGACACCTTATTGAATCATTAGGTAATAGAATATTTGTTGTAAAGTTTAGTGCATAATACTTACTTTGTTCTTTATTTATTTGTCAGAAAGCACACTGGTGCAAGGTTACTGGCCATGACATTCAAAGTTAAGAAGGAAATTGTATTGGTTTTATGTAAAAGAATTTAACGTTTATTATTTAATGGATATTATTGTTACTTTATTTAGAACATGAAAGTGGTCAAGCTTTGATTATTTAAATATGTTAAAATGCAAAATAATGTAGAATAAGCTGTAGCCAATCAGATGGACAGTTTCATGAAAGGGAACTGCCCCAGTCAGTGGAGTGAGGATATTTGGTGCACGGGAAACACGACCAGAGACGGGCAGAGGAACAGTGCTGATGCAGATGTGAAAGTGGACGGTTCAGTTCTGGTCTAGACACCAAAGAGAACAGTGCTGGTGCTGACGCAAAGGCGGACAGTTCGGCTGGAGACACAAAAGTTAACAGTTCGGATTGAGATGCGAAAGTGGACAGTCGGCCTTTTGGCAGCTAGGAACTGGAATGTCAGAGAAAGTTTCATGTTGTATGGTATCGCGGGAATTAGCCTCTGAGCAATGAGCAGCCATGTGCATGGAGTGAACCTAACTTTTCATGTAAATGACAAGGTGGAGTACCAGACTTGTGTTTCATGATGAGATTGTGAATGATCAAACTGTGTCAAATGGATATGCGCTCGAGTGTAATAGTAATTCTAAATGTGATGACTTTCGCTATTAGTTTTCTTTCTGAATAAACGTTATTCTAACCAAATCGCAACTGTGCGGCCTAGATCATTTATGTGTTGTTAATTTAGTTCCCGGTATTATTGTTACTGTTATTATATGTTACATTAACTTTGTATTTTGCAAACTTGCCATCAGCCAGACAATTTAACCAAAGGGTCACAAGTGTATAATTTAGAGCATGTAATGTGACATATGCGGTTCTGCCCCTGGACGAGTTTGAGCCAAGACATTTCGACGAAGAACAACTGCATGTAAGCCCAAACATCTTTGGGGTGCTAGCTCGCATCCTCCAACAAATCATAGAAAATCAGACCATGGGCATTCCAAAATACGGTTAATATAACCTCACCAGCCAATGTCTTGCATATAAGTGATTCAAACAATGCCAGATCCAGGATAGATTGTAAAAATATTATGAAAAGGATAATTTTTATCCACCTTATACTGGAGATGCTGAGTCATCGATAGGCACAACAGAAAGTGTGTCAGGAAGTGAGCTTTTAACAAACAAGGCCCCTTCGTCGAAAGTAGGCAGCACACACACACACACACACACACACACACACACACACACACACAAACAAACACACAAACACACACAAACTGCCAAAGTCTCTAGCAGCAGAAGCCAGGCTGGGAGCAGCAGGTTATGATGAAAAAGGCCACCAAGTAAGCAGTAAGGACGAGGTTGGGTCTCTGGTTGAGTCTGATTGGTAAAGTTGTTGGCAAGAAAGTGTTTCCACTGTAGGGACTGGGAGAAAGAGACAAGGTCTTTAACAAGTCCTGCATGATAGAATTTGGTAGTGCGGCAAAAGATGAGGCCTTTGTAAATGTCTGAAACTTCTGTGGGACTAAGGATTTTGGAGAGAAGTTTCATCACCATGTTTCAGGTGTGTTTAGGCCTTGGGTTCTGTATGGTGATGGGAGGGAGTTACAAGGGTATGATAAATGTAGTGGGTTTCTGGGAAAGGGTTTGTCAGCTATGAGGGGATGTGGCAGAGGTTTGGATGCTTTTGTAGCAGTGGTGGATAGTGGTAGTCCAAGGCGGGAGTAGGAAGTGAACAGGGTGGAGTGTTTTTTTGAGGCAGCATTGTGAATGTTGCTGTAGTTCCTCGAGGGCAAGAGTTTCAATATTTGATATGGGCTCCAGGAATTAGGGATTACAAGGCTGTCCATATCAAACCTACCAACCACCAGCAATACCTCCACTTTGACAGCTGCCACCGTGCCACTCATTCCATACCAAGAAGTCTCTTCCATGCAACTTAGCCACCCTATGCTGTCATATCTGTAGTGACAAGTGGTCCTTTTCAAAACATTCCGAAAGTCCCACTGAGGCCTTCACAGACAATCACCACCCTCCCAACCTCATACAGAAAAAGATTTCCCATGCCTTATCTCTCCTGTCACCCACCACTTCCCCAGGTCCCACTGTCTGGCCATAGAGGAGCATTTCCCTCATGACTCACCACCACCCGGTTCTGAAACAAATGAATCACGTTCTCCACCAGGGTTTCAGCAACCTCTCATTTAGCCCTGAAATGAGGAATGTCCTTCCCATTATTCTTCCGACCCTTCCCGCAGTGGTATTCCAGTGCTCACTGAACCTACACAATGCGCTCGTCCATCCTTTATATAATTCCTGATCCAAACCCATTGCCTCATGGCTCGTCTCCATGTAATAAACCTGTCCCGTACATCCTCCTCCTACCACCTACTCCAGTCGGGTCACAAGCATCACCTGTCCCATCAAAGGCAGGGCTACCTGTGAAACCATGTGATTTACAAGCTAAGCTGCAGGCTCTGTGCTGCATTCTACATAGGCATGGTAACCAACAAGGTGTCTGTCTACTTTAATGCCCACTGACAAACTATGACCAAGAAACAGGTGGACTTCCCCATTGCTGAGCACGCCACCCATTTCGATGTTCTTCATTTCAATTACTGTTTCACAGCCTGTAGCATTTGGGTTCTTCCCACCAACACCAGCTTTCCTGAATTGTGTGCATAGAATCTCTTCCTGCAATATAACCTATGTTCCCATAACCCTCCTGGGCTCAACTTTCATTAGTCAATGTTCTTACCCATCTAACCCCTGCCTGTTCCCATTCCAACATTAAATATACCTCTGTCCCCCCCCCCCCCCCCCCCCCCCCCGTCTAATTTCTCGACTGTGCCTAATTGCCCTACCCTCTCTCCACTCTGTATATTGAGCACACAGTAAAGGAAACAAAAGAAAAATTCAGAGTAGGTATTAAAATCCATGGAGAATAAATAAAAACTACGAGGTTCGCCGATGACATTGTAATTCTGTCAGAGACAGCAAAGGACTTGCAAGAGCAGTTGAGCGGAATGGACAGTGTCTTAAAAGGAGGATATAAGATGAACATCAACAAAAGAAAAATGAGGATAATGGAATGTAGTCGAATTAGGCCGGGTGATGTTGAGGGAATTAGATTCGGAAATGGATAGATCACATAACTAATGAGGTGGTTTTGAATAGAATTGGGGAGAAGAGGAGTTTGTGGCACAACTTGACAAGAAAAAGGGACCGGTTCATAGTACATGTTCTGAGGCATCAAGGGATCACAAATTTAGCATTGGAGGGCAGCATGGAGGGTAAAAATCGTAGAGGGAGACCAAGAGATGAATACACTAAGCAGATTCAGAAGGATGTAGGTTGCAGTAAGTACTGGTAGATGAAGAAGCTTGCACAGGATAGAGTAGCATGGAGAGCTGCATCAAACCAGTCTCAGGACTGAAGACCACAACAACCACTCTCCACCCCATCCCTGTATGTTCTCACAAGCCCAGCCCTACCCTGGTATTCCTCCTCTCTCCACCCCAGCCTTCTCCATATCCCCACCACCCATTTGCCTTCCCCATCATGAGCTGCTACTCACAGTGAGGCTTCGCTGCCAGAGACTGTGGTCGTCTGTTCTTGATGATGAATAGTAAGCTCTACAGAACCTCATCTTCCACATTATTAAGAAGCTGTTAGTTTTGAATGATGGAATGAGTAGTGCCAACAATTACATGGCATCAGCAGTTTGTACAACTGTGAACTGTAGGTTTTCTTGAATACTGAATCAGTATGAGATTTGAAAACTGATATTGATGCTGCTACCAGCCACTCAGAGTGGCACATGTCATTTATTCTTTAGTAGTCAGATTGAAACCTTTTGCAAATGTGTAAAAACTCACACTGTTCGACCAAACACAGTTGTATTGTGTGTTCATCCAAGAAAATTTGTCGGATGGTTATATACTTCCACAAAGTAAAAATCAGACCACAGAATGCTGTTCTTAAAAAGTATTTAATAAATGTGAACACACCATCTTAACTTAGGCATGAAGTACATTTATGTAAATATTAATGAAACAGGTAACTAACACTCTTCAAAAGGTTTGCTGACTAAAACTTACAAAAGCTTTGATTCCCTGTATCAGCCATTTTAAACATTTTTATGACAACAAAGGTGTAAGCAGTTTTTCATAAACAAGTGGATATAAGGATCACATCACACACATTGACACCAAATATAATATTGTTTGAGAGGAGACTTGCAAAACAATTATGGATCATATCTCAACAAATCATATCCTTTGTGACATGGTGACAAAGATACAGACAAAGTCGCAATGTTATCAATTGAGTAGTTACTTTGGACGAAAAATTTCCACTGGGACAGATTCTGGTATTGGAAGTTAGAATCTATGGCTAACTGTGTTTTTACTTTTGGCGAGTTATGTGTGTGTTGCTATGTGCACCCTACTGTCTATATTGTTCAATGTTTCAGTTGTTTGCTCCACGGGTGCCTCCATAGCCGAATGGTTAGTGTTACTGCCTTCTCTGCAGAAAGTCCTGGGTTTGTTCCCTGGTACCTCATTAGTTTTTTTCTGAGGTAGGAAGGTGTGGAGCAAGGTTCACTCAATCTTGTGATACCAGATGAGGAGCTACTTGAATAAAGAAGCAGCATCGTCATCAGGATTTGTCTACTAGCAATAACGGCTGGAGAGATTGGCAATGTGCATATCACATATCCTATGATCATAGATTACTCCTCATACTGCCTTGTAGGCAGCAGTCAGCCAATCAGAACAGGCCTGTGTCAATCAGAATAGGCCTAAGGCCTAATCCATCAGTGGCATTTACATTTAGCTTTACCGTTTACTTTATAAGTTTTTGCTACATAAATCGTTAATAAATTAATATTTAGCAAATTGAAGTCACCCTGAGCCACACTTATGTTATTTGTGCATACTTTACATGGTGTTTACAATGCAATATTCTTTTTGAGACTCGGGCTAAAGGCATGGAAGAGTGTCAATGGGGAGAAAATAAATGGAAAATTAGAAAACAATAAAAACTGTTCACTTATTTTTCTTAAGCATGTGTTGAAAGGTATCTTTTTGTATTTTTCCCATTTTCCTGTAATAATTGTTATTACAAAGAGGACATCTGACTGCAACATGTATGGTGTTATGGAAGATAGGTTGCTTTTAAGTAAAGATTAAGTGAAGAGAATAGGAAACATATATAAAATTTAAACACACTTAAGAGAAATCATCTGGGTGCAAGTGTGGTGAACCAGGAATACTTGTGCTGGAGGCTGTAAGTCGTCAGTTACCATAAACTCTAGGCATGCATCAGCAACTTTCTGTAATTTGTCACAGGAAGAATGAATGATTTTGGCTCACGCACTTTCTTGCAGGGTTCCAACAAAAGAAATTGAGAGTCACAGCACTTTCCAAACCATTGAAGGTGTCAGGAAATTCCATGCAAGGAACACCACTGACATTACCATGAAAGCAGTAACACGAAATTGAAAATTAGTTATTGAAAAAGGATACTCCAGAAACCATCAGACCTTTGGAAGCTGTTTGTATCTGATGAGGACACTTTTGAGGAAGGCATGGAATCGAGTTGGGTTGAGAAAACCATGAGTTCCCAAGAAAACCCTCGCTAGTGAAATAGCCCTGTACTAGAGTGAACTATCAGACTCAGAACACATGTGCAACAAATGAAACTCGAAGGGTACAGTTACACTGTCCCTTGAAGATGAGCTAAAGGGTAAAATCAACTGCTTTCATCAGGTCCTTTTTATAATCTCCTGCCCCAAGAAATATGTTTGACTGATGAGAGTGGTGCTGCTTTTAATGATTATAAGGCATTTGTAGCAAGTTGTAGGTGGATCGCTTTGGGATGTTAGCTTGTCAAACTGTCAAATTTTTACTGCCAGCTTCTGCATTTCGTCAGGCTTTCATCTTGCAAAGAATTAGTTTTAATGAAATCATCTTCTGGTATTCAGATTTTTGCACCCTCTGATTAGTAAAAAATGTAGCCTCAATATTAATTTGGAGGAGATGAGCCTTCTACCACAGCCAGCGGTCTCCTGTGGTGTTTGTGATCTGGCCTACATAAGCCAAATGACATATTTTGTCCATACTTCCACAACGGCAAATAATCCTTCACTGAGCCTATGGTCTGTAATATTAATGGTGAGTGGAAAACCACTTTCACCTGAAATTTTCAGAAGATTCTGTATGTGACATTGTCAATGGAGGGAAGAAAAGGTACAGACTTCTTCCAGTGTGCTCTCCTCTTTATCCACTTTTTATTTATTTTTCTGAGTAGAATACCTGTTTTTCCTGAACACAGTGTTTAGGTAGGTGAGCTGTTTAGACAAATTATCTGGGTCTGAGACTGTGTGAGCTCTATGTTCAAGAGCTATAAGAACACTCATAGTTAGCAATGGGTGATGACAACAAGTTTCAGTTCGATATCACTCCTTTGTTGTGACATGCTCTTTTTTAACGTATCATATGTTGAATCATTATCATCTTGAGTAGGCTGATGGCATCACCATCAGTAGCCCACAGTTTCTCCTGGTGGCCTACTTATTTAGGCAGGTTTTTGAGAGGACAGCACTGGAATCAGTGACTCTTAAGACAATTACATTTTGGAGATATGTGGACGATACTTCCATAGTATGGCCTCATGAAGAACATAAATTACACTACTGGCCATTAAAATTGCTACACCGAGAAGAAATGCAGATGATAAATGGGTATTCATTGGACAAATATATTATACTAGAACTGACATGTGATTACATTTTCATGCAATTTGGGTGCATAGATCCTGAGAAATCAGTACCCAGAACAAGCATCTCTGGACATAATAATGGCCTTGATACGCCTGGGCGTTGAGTCAAACAGAGCTTGGATGGCGTGTACAGGTACAGCTGCCCATACAGCTTCAACACAATCCCACAGTTCATCAAGAGTAGTGACTGGGGTAATGTGATGAGCCAGTTACATGGCCACCATTAACCAGACATTTTCAATTGGTGAGGGATCTGCAGAATGTGCTGGCCAGGGCAGCAGTCAAACATTTTCTGTATCCAGAAAAGCCTGTACAGGACCTGCAACATGCGGTCGTGCATCATCCTGCTGAAATGTAGAGATTTGCAGGTATCGAATGAAGGGTAGAGTCACGGGTCGTAACACATCTGAAATGTAACATCTGCTGTTCAAAGTGCCATCAATGTGAACAAGAGGTAACCAAGATGTGTAACCAATGGCACCCCATACCATCACACCGGGTGATACGCAGGGTGTATACGACCCGAGACAACCGGGAAATCCGGGAAAATCCTGGGAATTTTTTCATCTGGGAGAAAACCGGGAAAAACCTGGGAATTTTTTGGAATTCCAGGAATTTTTCGTTGTTTTAGCTTTCAGTTAAATTTTTGTAATTTTGACTGATTCTCTAGCAAACAATGTTATTGTATCCTCCTACTGGAAAATGATACTGCAGCAATAAAATATAAATGAGAAGGGAAAAAATAAAACCCTAGTGGCAAAGGAAATGTGCAATTTACAACAACAAAACACCGTGCACGCACAAGCTTCTGCAAATAGCAAAAATATGTCAAAGGCCGCAGGGCGCAGACTGTAATTCTTCGTAACAATAAACTGCTGGCAATGAGCATTACGTCACAACTGTTCACATTAGGTTCGTTTGACCAATTGCCAGCGGTCTGTTGCGCATGCGCATTTGTCTCGTGTGTAAGCAGTACCGTTTCCCGCTTCCTGCTACTTGAAGTTTGGCTGTCAGCTGCATCGGTAATAGCTGCAAGCAGCCAGATTTTTCTCGCGCGCCCTAGCTGCCAGATTCGCGCTTGCTCTGAGTTGTAGTGGGGAGGGGGTTGACCTCCACGTGACCCGTGTTTACGTTAAGTGATTTCGCTACTTCTCTTCGTGTACAGCTCCTACGTCAAATGAAAACAAAACGGATTTCTGTGGACGGGAGCTATCAAGTGAATTAAAATACATTCACATAATTCCGGAGGGCAAAAATCTATTATTATTAATTTCAGTTTTCTGATTTTATTGTATTTCCAAGTTAGTAGCAATCAAGCATTAATCGCCTTGCAGAACAATGAAGTTATTTTTGCAATTTTGCTAAACAAATTTGGCTTTATTAATCTTTCCGCTGAGGCAATCATTTTATTTGAAATGAAGTGATTCATTCTACAGTATTGGCTAGTTCCAACTGTTCGCTGAATTTCAAGTGCACGTTATCACCTTCTGCCATATATGGCATTATGCCATAATAAAGAACCAAAAATGAGATCGTAGAGTACTGGTGCTTCAAGAAAATTTACATCCCAAAAACCACACTGAAAAGTTTAATATCAGGTGGGACCTACTTCATTGTGAATCTGGAAAAAGCCAATTTGCACTTCAAGCTGAATTATGCATTTTAGTTTGGTTTACGAAATTCCGATGCTCTTTGGAGTATTCTCTGATACTCTGTTCCTTTTATGGTGTAATGTAAGCTCTCTTATAGTGCTTTATACACACGAACATGCGGGCTTCCTACACCACTGCAGTTGCACACTCACAATAATGCCTGTTTTCTGGCACTCTCTGGCAACTAGTAAATCGAACCTATTTCTAACAGTCTCCGGATGGTATTGCGAACGGTGGTTAGAAAAGTGTTACTTTCAAAGGAAATTTATTTTTACGCAAGATGAATTATGTTACATGTGAGAAAGTGGGGTGGATATCTAAATCACAGAGCATTCGAAACTGAACAGTTTGACGACCAGCCACTTACAAGAATTTTGTCATAATTTTAAATTTACTGGCGCATTTGTGTGATGTATCTTAAAGTATAACACACGCAAAAAAGATCAATATTACATGTGAAAGCTTAGCTTCTGTTGTAGCGTGTTAATCTTAGAGACCAAAATTATATGTGAAAGCTTAGCTTTTCTTGTAGAAATACAGTACTGTGTACATTCATGTAAACCGTTAACTTTTCCTCTTATGTGTTTGCGCTATGTAACCAGTGATCTTGCTATTGGCTGACTATATCACGTATCCTATGCTCTGAATAGCTGCTGTCATCGGCTGGCGAGGTGCTCGTGGCTTGAGATATGACTCGCTTTCAACAGGACATCTCAACCTCGGTTCCAATGCTCCGGAAACTAACGCACTGTGTTTTGCGCAATTCAAATTTATACTTTTGTAATACAAAAATATGCAGCTTATATGTTGCTGCAAATCAAAGGTCTTTCCAAAACTTCTCTCCTTTTTTTTTCCTTAAAAGTCTCTCCAAAACTTCTCTGCCCCATTTTTTCTTTTTTTTCTGGGAAGTTCTACGTGATTGTATAAAACGTTAACCATTCAAAGGATTGATAAGTTTTACATTTCCGAGGGAAAATCTACGGAAAATCTACTGTCACTTAGCACAGAAAAAATGTATCTTTGCCAGGAAAAAGCATTTTTTTTAATGGGATATCCAGGAGAAATCCGGGAATAATCCAGGAATTTTTTTTCTTTCTCCCCGTATACACCCTGGATATGTCAGTACGACGATGACAAATACACGCTTCTAATGTGCATTCACCACGATGTCGCCAAACACAGATGCGACCATCATGATGCTGTAAACAGAACCTGAATTCATCCAAAAAAAATGATGTTTTGCCATTCGTGCACCCAGGCACTCCTGTCTGTGATGCAGTGCCAAGGGTAACTGCAGCCATGGTCTCTGAGCTGATAGTCCATGCTGCTGCAAACGTCGTGAAACTGTTCATGCAGATGGTTGTTGTCTTGCAAACGTCCCCATCTGTTGACTCAGGGATTGAGATGTGGCTGCATGAACCGTTACAGCCATGCGGATAAGATACCTGTCATCTTGACTGCTAGTGATACGAAACTGTTGGGATCCAACACGGCATTCTGTATTACCCTTCTGAACCCATCGATTTCATATTCTGCTAACAGTCATTGGATCTTGGCCAACTCAAGCAGCAATGTCACGATACGATAAACAAAAATCATGATAGGCTACAATTCGACCTTTACCAAAGTCGGAAATGTGATGGTACACATTTCTCCTCCTTACATGAGGCATCCCAACAACGTTTCACCAGGCAATGCCGGTCAACTGCAGTTTGTGTATGAAAAATCGGTTGGAAACGTTCCTCATGTCAGCACGTTGTAGGTGTCGCCACCAGTGCCAACCTTGTGTGAATGTTCTGAAAAGCTAATCATTTGCTTATCACAGCATCTTCTTCCTGTCGGTTAAATTTTGCGTCTGTAGCACATCATCTTTGTGGTGTAGTAATTTTAATGGCCAGTAGTGTAATAGACTTTATACATCGCTGCAGTTCCATAAAAGATTGCCTGCTTTTGCTGGTTAATAGAAGAATGATGGTTCTCTGAGGCATTCGGTTTACCATAAACCTTCTTACTGCTTTGTATTTACAGGGGTAGGGTTGTCATCATCTGTTGCAAACTATAAATTTGCTTAAAACACTTGCACACAGATCTCATCCTTCTGAAGACAGCATTTGGGGAAAACTTATGTTCTACCAAGCAGATTAACAGGGTACTGACAGTTAAATTTAAAAAAAAGACAGAATGTGCGTAAGGAGGGGAGTACATTGACAAAATCTCTGGCTTTTCTTCCCGTTTTCAGTTATATTTTGTCGAAGATAGTCAGAATTCTCTGATAATTTCTAGTGAAAATGGCTTTCTGTCCACCATTAGGCTTACAGTTCTTCTAGGTTCAATGAAGCATTTGTTATTACAGAAAGATGGAATTCCCCAGATACTTACATAGACCACATCATATACACCATGGAAGAACGCTGCACTGGATGTCACAATGCTGCATGCACCTTTTGCAGCTAAGCGATACTTCTATTGTTGAATCTCCACTAATCATTCAACGCAGTATGATGAAACAATAATTTTAGCGACATCAACATATTTTTGGGACTTGATTATTTGGAAATATGTCCAGTGGAAAATCATATGAACAATGATACCAGTTGGATAATGCATGGAACACAGTCATTCCCAAATTTGCTCTAATTGAGGATGATAGAGCACACTAATGGCTGTGACAATTGTCAACCCTTAAAGGACAGCTCAGACCCACTGTTTCTCCAGTGAGGGTGCTGCGCACCAGGTAGTGTAATTTCTCTGTCACCATTACCATAATGCATGCTTGGAATACAGTGCACCAATAGAGTGCAGAATGGAGGAAGCCTTCATTAGTTTTGAGTGGTTCACCCGAGAACGACAGGTGGATTTCCATTTGAAATATTGTGGAATATAGTAAAATGCAACCAGCTGCAAGCTCAAAATCTATTTGCTCCTTCAGTTTACCAGGAAAATTTTAAAACTCTCAGCAAATGTTTCTTCTCCGTGTGTGAGCTGAACTTTACATTGCCTTGAGCATGTGACATGACACCTCATCAAGATACTATGTATTACAGCAGATTATGCCGATTGCATCATGCTGCTAAGGTTTCACTGTGTTGTGTGTAATAAGAACAACTGTCACCAATACTTTGCTCTATCCTTCTCCATTCTGAAGTAATGCTTATCACCAGTGTCTTCTACACTGACAGTACATTAAAGCGTAATCTTCTCTCCTTCCAATGACGTCAAATTTCTCTAATGTAACAGTCATAGTCATTTAGTGTGTTATTCAGAGCGTTCACTAGTTGGAAAAATTGTAGTAAATTGTGTAACATCTTGCCTGTAAGTCTATTGCTTATTAATGTTATTCTTTTTAGTGTACTTTAAACAATAGTCCACAGTATTAAATAAAGGTGTTCATTTATTAGATGATATTATGCAATGTATTGTATAGTTGGATAGTTCAGTACCAATTCCAGTACTGAAACAAACTCAGAGCTTTTTGCATGAGGTATATCATATACAAAAACTATCTATATGTACTAGTACATAATATAATATGCAAAATGTGGACTTGTGATCCAAAATATTATTAATAAACTGCATGATTTCTTATTTATGTAAGGCAATGTTCAAAAGGAAAATTCCTTATTTTAAGGATGAAAAATGTATGTAGCTATTCTATTTGGAATGTTTGTTCTCATAATTTTGTCAATAAACTTCTTTGTGATGCATGTTTTTATTTCCAGAAATGAATGTCTGATTTTGTATGCCACCTTTTTTCACATTTGCTGAGCAGAAATGTTTTCATACCTTTGTTAGTATTTCTTTTAACATCTGTTGTCATTGATGCTGTAACAGCTTTATGTCACCCATTCCATTCTCTATGTTAACTAAATCAAAAAGTTTGTCCTGATTTGTCACCATTAGTTCTAAGGTGTTCATTCAAAGTAATTACCAAATGAGATGTTTGGCACACTGTCCAATGAATTTCCATCCCTGGTTTAATCATGTGGACACCCAGTGTACAGTCAGCAAACTGAAACTACCGTATCATAACCTATAAATTTGCTAAATATGTTCTCTGAGTTTGTCTATGGCTTTCTGCCATTACAGGTATTTGATGAGTTTGCTTTAGCCATCTTGGGAAAAATATATTAAAAACAAAGATTCCAAGACTTACCAAGCGGGAAAGCGCCGGCAGACAGGCACATGAACAAAACACACAAACACACACACAGAATTACGAGCTTTCGCAACTGGCAGTTGCTTCGTCAGGAAAGAGGGAAGGAGAGGGAAAAATGAAAGGATGTGGGTTTTAAGGGAGAGGGTAAGGAGTCATTCCAATCCCGGGAGCGGAAAGACTTCTCTTAGGGGAAAAAAAGGACAGGTGTACACTCGCGCACACACACACCCACACACATATCCATCCGCACATACACAGACACAATATATATATATTAAAAGTCATTCACAGATGAATAAAGCTAGTTCTATTGTTACTACATTCATTATCAATAATAACCTCACTAAGTATTATCCATTTGTTTTCAGCAACAACTACAGCAACACCATTGGCATCCAGCCCATCATTGTGATTATACAGAACTTAAGATTGTATTGGTATCACATCTGAAATCAGCCAAAATTTTTGTCTCCTTACAGCTTTTTCATCCATCCATCCCATTCTGTAGATCCCATCAAGACAGAGAAGCTACATAGTGTGAATAAAACACTTTGCCATAGAGATGCTTCTATGATTAGCTGCATTCATGTTGTACATTTAAAAGAGTCATCATTAAAGATAATTGACATGTTCTTCTGCAGACTGGAAAGCTTCCAAATTTTTGCATCCGCAATAAGCAGAAAATTTTGACAAATACACTCCTGGAAATGGAAAAAAGAACACATTGACACTGGTGTGTCAGACCCACCATACTTGCTCCGGACACTGCGAGAGGGCTGTACAAGCAATGATCACACACACGGCACAGCGGACACACCAGGAACCACGGTGTTGGCCGTCGAATGGCGCTAGCTGCGCATCATTTGTGCACCGCCGCCGTCAGTGTCAGCCAGTTTGCCGTGGCATACGGAGCTCCATCGCAGTCTTTAACACTGGTAGCATGCCGCGACAGCGTGGATGTGAACCGTATGTGCAGTTGACGGACTTTGAGCGAGGGCGTATAGTGGGCATGCGGGAGGCCGGGTGGACGTACCACCGAATTGCTCAACACGTGGGGCGTGAGGTCTCCACAGTACATCGATGTTGTCGCCAGTGGTCGGCGGAAGGTGCACGTTCCCGTCGACCTGGGACCGGACCGCAGCGACGCACGGATGCACGCCAAGACCGTAGGATCCTACGCAGTGCCGTAGGGGACCGCACCGCCACTTCCCAGCAAATTAGGGACACTGTTGCTCCTGGGGTATCGGCGAGGACCATTCGCAACCGTCTCCATGAAGCTGGGCTACCGTCCTGCACACCGTTAGGCCGTCTTCCGCTCATGCCCCAACATCGTGCAGCCCGCCTCCAGTGGTGTCGCGACAGGCGTGAATGGAGGGACGAATGGAGACGTGTCGTCTTCAGCGATGAGAGTCGCTTCTGCCTTGGTGCCAATGATGGTCGTATGCGTGTTTGGCGCCGTGCAGGTGAGCGCCACAATCAGGACTGCATACGACCGAGGCACACAGGGCCAACACCTGGCATCATGGTGTGGGGAGCGATCTCCTACACTGGCCGTACACCTCTGGTGATCGTCGAGGGGACACTGAATAGTGCACGGTACATCCAAACCGTCATTGAACCCATCGTTCTACCATTCCTAGACCGGCAAGGGAACTTGCTGTTCCAACAGGACAATGCACGTCCGCATGTATCCCGTGCCACCCAACGTGCTCTAGAAGGTGTAAGTCAACTACCCTGGCCAGCAAGATCTCCAGATGTGTCCCCCATTGAGCATGTTTGGGACTGGATGAAGCGTCGTCTCACGCGGTCTGCACGTCCAGCACGAACGCTGGTCCAACTGAGGCGCCAGGTGCAAATGGCATGGCAAGCCATTCCACAGGACTACATCCAGCATCTCTACGATCGTCTCCATGGGAGAATTGCAGCCTGCATTGCTGCGAAAGGTGGATATACACTGTACTAGTGCCGACATTGTGCATGCTCTGTTGCCTGTGTCTATGTGCCTGTGGTTGTGTCAGTGTGATCATGTGACGTATCTGACCCCAGGATTGTGTCAATAAAGTTTCCACTTCCTGGGACAATGAATTCACGGTGTTCTTATTTCTATTTCCAGGAGTGTACTTTGTTCTCCATGACTTTAAGTATGTAGTTGGTCAAAATGCTGTGATTTTCAAAACAGTGCTTGTGATTATGCTATTTAGTTTCTATTTATCTACTAAAAGTGGCTGAACAGCTGTGTCTGTATACAGACAGATGTCAATGAGCATCACTTATGTATTCTACGAAAGTTACTTTGATACAATAAGCAACGGTTTTCAGCTGTAATAACTGAACGTCCATAGTTCCAGCATTGTGATAATTTACTGGAGGAATTGTTAGTAACAGAAAATTTTTATGTACTTCTGAAGTTTTTGAGATTCCTGAGGAAGTGTTGTGGTTGTTGTGCACCTTATTAAACAATCCACCATAGCAAAGGACTTCATCTTTTTTATACTAGGTGGGATGAAGAATTCATATGGAAATTAGTTTTATATCAAGGCTTTGGTAATTTAAATCTCAGTTCTTTTGAAACTGTTTTATCTGGCATGAAAATTGCTGAAACCGTAAATACAGTGATATGAAAGTCTGAGAATTTTTATAGTCCTGAAGAGGTCTTCGCAAATATTTTATGGATCTACAAAATATTATTATTGCCCATTTGTTGTAAAATAAATATTTTGTCAACCTTAACTGCAATACATCACAAGATTTCTCCACAAGATAGCAAAGTGTGATAATTGCTTACTCCACCATTTCCTGTTGCTGAATCTCATTCTGTGGCTGTATCATTAGCAAGTTCATTGAGATGAGATTCCAAGAAATGTTGGTGAAGTAGTTAAATCACTCAGGTGCATTATTCAGCAACTACATTAGCATCTTGCTGTGATGGGCTGATATTTCTCTTTTTGTTTTGCTTTCTGAGCTTACACACATTGCTAGGTG
Organism: Schistocerca gregaria; assembly: GCF_023897955.1. Classification (NCBI taxonomy): domain Eukaryota; kingdom Metazoa; phylum Arthropoda; class Insecta; order Orthoptera; family Acrididae; genus Schistocerca; species Schistocerca gregaria. The sequence continues at coordinate 653,866,474 of NC_064922.1, forward strand.
ACTTCTCTTGTTGCCTATAACATCGGGAAGTATGCCAGAATAGCAAATTGCTTTTACCAGTGATTTATTTCTGTCTCGGAGAGTTATTTACAAAGAGGTGTTAAAAATGTTGCAGGGATGGGTATTTTAACTAGATGCTGTGAATACTTTTTTATTTGGGGCCTGTTAAATAATTACCTTTCATTACCAAATGTCATATTAATGCCAATGTTATGTATTTCAGGTACCAGGGCACTGACCAATATGAGTATGCAATTTAATAAGTTAAATAAAATTGGTCATAGTTTCAACACGAAGAAAGCAAAATCAATTGTCTCAGATGAAACACAACTGAAGGTACATAAATATGGAAAACAAATCCTTATTTAGGACATCATAGATGAACTGTGCATAACCTTTTTGTTTTATTTTCAGGAAATGTCTGGTGTACAAGGCAGAGGGGAAATGCATGTGTCCTACAGTAAGGTTTACAGTGATGAAGAAGGTGATGATGGTATTACATATGCTCCAGGTCACCAGGAACCTGTTATGCCTATAAATCACTCACATATTTCATTCTCAAAAATCAAGGTAAAACCTGTGGACTCATATCTTCCAAGTGTGGGTATTATAATGTCAACAAGAGTAAGTGAGAACACATGTACAAGGAATATGGAAAGAATTGCCATTCTTAATCAGACGGATGAACTCTTTCCTTTGGCTGCACCACATATAGACAGTGTGTCTTTATCCCAGGTAGTTCAGAATGTATCCATTCGTAGACATATTCTGACACATTCACGTACAGATTTAAGTTTAGATGTGTCAAGTCTACATTCGGCTAATGTGACATCAAAAAATTCTTCTCTCACCCCAAGCCCTCTCAGACCAGGTTCAACAACACCAGAGATAACTATAGAGAATACAGCAGTTTCAGGTACAACACTCAATCGGCAAGAAGCTAATAAATTTGATGGTTTAGAATTTACATGTCCAGAGAAATCTGGAGAAAATGCAAATGAAATGCAAAAAGGAGAAAGAAAATTGTCAACTGGAGCAAAATTAACTCCTCCAAATACTCTTCCACTGACGAGAAAGTTATCACATTCTTCAGGTGAAGTTGATGGCGGGCAGATTACCAAAACCAAAGATTTTACTAAGCAGAAAAATGAGAATATCAACCAAAGATCTTCAAATATTAAATTTGGAGACAGTGATAGACATTTGATAGGGAGTTTGAGGTGTTCTTCAGAAAGGGAGCTTTGCTTCAATATTACGTCTTCACAGAGTGAAAATGCATTGCGTTCCATAAGAAGTGGTTTCACGAATGCAATTACCAGTCCAGTGGCAGTAACAAAAGATCTTGTCCTCTCACCATTTTCAAAAATTGCCAAAGGTATGCAAAATCTTGGAGCTAATTTAGATCCACGCAAGCTAAAAGGACCTGTTACAGGTGTTTCAGGCATGGGACGACACACTGTGATGGAACAACATTGTGAGGAAATACAAAGGCTACAAGAAAAATGGAAAAGTTGTAGAACCCGTCTCATTGCATTGTAAATTACTGCACAGAGATTTATCATGTATGAACATTGTCTTAGGTGTAATATCTGCATTACTTTGACACTGGATGCTGGCCATTCAAGTGCGCACTGTAATTGACAGTGAAAACTTTGCTTCCTGTTTTTTTGTTAGTTTTATTTTACTTTACAAAGGCAGGACAAAATGTGATAAGATAATGTACACAAATGTTGTCTTTATCATTTTTTATTAAGTTCATGTGGTTCACTTGTCTAATAATTAAATTTTTAGCATTCATAGTGAACTGTCTTGCAACTGTAAAATAGTTTTGCTCTTACTGTGATATTTATGTCCATTGTAGTTTTCTATTTTATAATTGTTATTTATTGCTATTTATTGTCATTGTTTGTATGGAACACCAAATCATATTTTCTGTATGTACAGAATCACAAGAGAATACTTAAATTTGTGGTAAGTGTTTGTCAGCCTTTCAACAACATGCATGAATAAATCTTCACTTCCAAAAACACTACCCTACCGTCCCTACAGAACATAACATCACATTTAATGGAAACCACATATGAGTAATACTGAACAAATTTGTTGCAAATCTTTCGAAGACTAAATCCCAAAAAACATATTCATGTCAAAAGTCTATGAAGTTATTACACAGCAGAAGTTCTTAAATGCAATGCATAATTACCGTATGTGTATTTATACAAAGTAAGGAAAAGCTGTTGTACAGTTGCAAATGAAATGTATGTTTGTCTTTCATTTTTAATTATATGTTCATAGTGTATTTTCAAGGCAGTGTTTTAGGTAATTTTTTATGTCATTCATCTTCAGTCATAGACTTGAAATATTAGTGTTTTTGCAGATTTTTTGTTGACAGAAGCTGGAATGACCCTAAGAATACAAACTTTATGTAATGTCTTTTAAGTCAGTTGCTTTATACATGCACTGCATTATTAAAGATTGCTCTCTGTTGTCATAAGCTTCATTGTAATTCATTTCTATTAGAACTGATCATTATTATAATAAAAACTAAGATTGATCATTTTTATACTTACTTAATTGTTCTGGGTTTTCTGTAAATTGAACAAGACAACCAAATTAAATCACATTTTTTTTTTAAAAAGTAATTTGATTGATGATATGATGCTGATGTTTCAATATAAGGAGAAAAATGGTTTGCTGACACTTACTTCCATTAGGTGAAATTCCAGGTAATGCCAACACACACACACACACACACACACACACACACACACACACACACACACACATATTAGTAAAACAATACATAGTGTTTGGAACTTTTAATTCCTTCCACAGGGAAGAGGAAAGGGAAAGTTGGAAAGACAGTCTGTGGTATTAAGGGATGCACCTGTTTTCATAAAACACCTGGCTTCCTCTCAGTCTCACATATGAGTGACCTGTCCCTCTTCCTTCCCTGAGAAAGGAATTAACACTTGCAAAGGTAAATGTGGCTTCTTCTACTTTTAAATGTGCATTGGGAGTACATTGAATTTCACCTCCTGTGAGTAGGTTCTGGCCAGCCATTGTTTGTTTCGTTATTTTACAGTTTTCCCAAGCAATATAGCCTTTTGATGTTATATTATTTTTTGTTTAATAATATATAGGCTGTCCCAGGACGAATGGTCAATATTCAGTGATATGACAGCAACGATCATTCGAAGCAAAAAACATGGGCTTTGAAATGCATACCTTAAGAGATATGAGCACTACTTAATCTCTGATTCTGTGAAACAGATATATTCTACAGCAAGCGTCTGGCTTTCCCTATTTTGGGAAGAAATAGCTTCAACCAAAATAAAAAAATCTAAACCTTAAGAGCTATGAGCACTTGTTCATTTTCAGTATTGTGAAACACATCTCTTTTACCGAACAAGTGTTCATAGTTCTTAAGGTTTGCATTTTAGAACCCATGTGTACTAGACTTCTTTGCTTCAGGTGATCGTTCCTGTCATGTCCTGAATATTGACCATTGCGCCTGGAACAATCTTTATTAACACTTTACGATTATATCCAAGGATATATATCCTTGGGAACAGTGGTTCTGTGGGTATTAAGCCTAGGTTTAAGAAGAGTTTCTATGCCCTGTGGACATTAGACCATCATCTAAGAAACATGCCTTAGACCATAGCTTAATGCTCTAAAACCAGTAACACCAAGACTGTGCAAACCTGGATTGTACGGTGAAACTATAAGGTTTTAATGATTTATATGTGATGTATTGTGGATGTTTATTTAGGATGTTTATTTAGTAGAATATCACAGCAGTATGATTGTACAGTGCAGTGTCTTTTATTGAAAGAGAATATCGTATCTGAATAATTCCTAAGGAACATTTATAAATATTTATCTTTTCAGATATGCACCAAAAGCCTTGTATAGATTGTTGTGATTTACAGATACCTTAAATATACAGATGTTTTTTGAACTTTTTAGAGTTGTAAGTCTGTTTTTATCATGTGCAGCCTTATATATTGATCAAAGGAATGCATTAGCTCTAGTAAGTTATTGCAGTCACTTCACTATTTCAACTTGCATTACAGATGGATTTGTTGCCTCCAGCAGTTTTGTCTTTTTGTAATGTAGTTTGTAGCATTCAATTTTGATTATTATTTTCACTTGCTATACATATTCAAGTGTTTCCTATTGTGACAGTATTTGTAGTTATTTAAGAAATTCTGTAGGATACAACTAAAATACCTTAAATTGGATTAAATGTGTATTATAATGTTCAAATAAGAGTAAGTGTTTATGAAATCCCAATTTATTACATTTCATATGTAGTATTTTTGTACTCAATTTTCTTTGTAAAGAGGCTATGAAAGTCTGGTCAGTGTTCATATTACCACACAATGTTGGAAAGCTTTAAACTAGAAAACCATGTATGTTAGCAGAAACTGTGGTTGATGTACCTAAGTGCTTTCAGCCAATAGTTTATGTTAATTTCTAGGAGATTTCCTGGAATTCTATGTACCTGAGATTTATGAGTGACAGCAGAATAATAATGACACATTGAAAAAAAAGACACAAAATAATAAATATAACAAAGAACACCAGTTTTCCAAAATGTGCAGGAATATTAGTGTTGTACTTAATTCACCTGGTGAATCACAAATTGTGATATTTTCCTTTAGTCAAAATGACTGCAGAAGCACACACTTGTTGAAATATAAGCAATTTTTGAGACCATATGTCCTAATACATTTAATCTTGGAGAATAGTAACAATATTTTTGTCAGTTACTGATACACTGTGCCTGTAGTTAGTAGAATCCATATATACAATTCTGTGTTTTTGTAAAACAATAATGACGTTAGTATGGAATTTTTATATTGCTGTGATTTCTGACAATGTGTGCATAGACAATGTATATCTTACCATTTCCCCATGAATAACTGCAAAATATCTTATCATCCTTGGTTGATAACAAACTGTTTAGTAAATTAAAATAAAAAAATTGAAATTGCATCCATTAATTTGCCAATTAAATATGTGCTTTGCTATTGGAGTGCAGAATTTCATAGAAACATACTAATGGCTATAGTAAAAATAAGTTCTTAATTTTTGTTCCACTTTTGTATTGATGTTTTTGATAGTATGTGATTATGTACTGATGCACTATTATCAGGAGTAGCACATTATAGCCATCATTACTACCTCTAACTTATAGATAGATGCTTAACAGTTTGTTATGTGTTAGACAGTTGTTGTTCTGCCAAAGCATTAACCTGCATTAATTAGATGCTTCAGGTGTAGATGTAATGAGGCTTCATTCCAGTTTTTCTTTGCATTGTGTTTCATGTATAGACATCGCTTGGGGTTAAGAGTTTATCTAGTTGTGTGTAACTTAGTTTGATTATAATAATATCTACTAGCAAAAATTGTACACCTATAACTGATACTGTAAAGTCCTGCGCCACAGTGCAAACAGCAGAGTGATGATGGTCACTCATCATATTTGTGTGTGTGTGTGTGTGTGTGTGTGTGTGTGTGTGTGTGTGTGTGTGTGTTCCTTTTGCTTAGGTGTTTGCCTACTAGCAAAGCCTCTGTTATACAACAAGTGGTTAGCTTTATTCCTTCCATTGTTTCTACACTTATGTCCATTAGAAAACCTTCCTGTTAATCCCTAAATACGTAAGGTAATTTGTATGTACTAAAGGTAAGAAATGAACCAGGTCATTTAAATGAGGGGAAGTACACTTTTTTTCCAGAATCCTTACCATAGTAATATAAAATGATTTATTTTCAAGTGAGACAAGTGTATCTGACTTTATTGGTTTAACTTATTTCTCCATATCAAATGGAAGTAAAGAAAACACAATTAGTGATTATCAAATCATGTCTTGAGGTAGCATACCATTGTTATTCAAAATCTTAAAAGGAGCAAAAATCCAAGAATTTAAGATAAGGGACTTTAAGAGGTCAAGAAAGTTGTCTACTTATATCGATCCGTGTTACAGGTCTATCGATTCAAATTTTACACAGTATTTAGCACTTGCTTCTGCAATCTCTCACTTGTCTTGCCTCGTACTAATTGCTTTGCTCGTTGCTGTAGGTGTTTCTCACTTTAAAAATTAATTGCATCCTTCATCTTTCCAGTAAAAAGAAAAAAATAAGACTGCGAAAAAAAAAAATGTAGCCTTCATGTAAAGCATTTTGTAAGAAATTTTATCTGCATCCAAGTACATGAAATGATAACATTATCATACTGATTGTTGCCCTACCTAATCATAAATATAAAACAGTTCTTAACAAAGAAGTAGAACACACAGTTCTTAAAGAGAGTAATCATTATTTTGAAAACAAAGTGCTATCCAGAGAAAAATTATTCTGGCTTCAAGTTAAATGTATAGTCGGCACATTGCTTAAAATTCTGCAGCCACTAGTGCTTAGCATCCTACAATGTGATGAATTGCTGTAGGTCATGGGCAGGGTTCTGGTTCTATATAGATATAGTGTATGAACATCTACACAGATGTAGTTTTGGATTATTGAAGTGCTTCACACCATGTGTACTATAACATGAAGGTCTAAGTTAAATAAATAAAAGAAAAAACAATTGTTTTAGGTTATCAAAGTATCAGAAATCATTTGCAGTTATTATTATAATTTCAGCTGTAGAACTAAAGGGTATAAGTAATATATTGAGTCAAAAAAAGTAGATTCCATCTGACTTAAGGAATAGAATGGCTGTTGTTGCTTCTCATCTGTAATATGGATGTCCTGTTTTTCATTTTTTGCGTCAAACAAAATTGCACAATCATAAAACGGTGCACTCACATGTGGGTCGATTGAGGATCATATTGCTATCAGGAGACTGATATTTAATTTTTTGTGCATTCTATAAATCAATTGAGGAAAGTCTCAGAGTAGTTAGATTGAGAAATACACAGTTATTTCCTTCCCCAGCCTCAAGCTCCATTTCTAATGACCTCGTCATCAATAAGATGTTTAATCCTAATCACCTTGCTTCCATAAAATACTGAAATCATGTTTAGATACATTCCACATCAAGAGTTTTGTAAGAGAGTTGCAGCTTCTTCAGATCAGAACATAACCATCAGCATTTGATGTTCCATCGCTGAATTTGATTTATTTCATCTTGAATAACATGTTTCTTTCAGTTTTGAACAGAACTCAAATACTGGCTGTGAAAGCATGCATAATATGATTAGAACATTACATAACCTTTTGAGCCAGGAGCTTTGTAATGTTTGTGTCGAATGAGGGGAGAGGCTGTGCCATTTAAGGAAAAGTAAGGTGTAGGAATTGTACAAAATGTAGCTTACAATTGTCATTTTTTCCACTATATGTCTAAAATGTGTATATTATGTTGACATGAGATTTTAATCTATGCCTCATTCAGTTATGGTATTAGTGTTGCAAGTATGGTGGTTTACTAAGGTTTTTGAAATTCTGGTCTCTGACTGTTCATGGTAGCAAAAAGAATAGTGTGTTGGTGAAGGCAAGTTGCATTTATTGGTGTTGATATATTTTGCAGGTAGAAATTGTCATTTTAATGGGGCTACAATTGACTAGAATATAGAACTCAGGATAGAACTATGTGAGTGTAGGTATCTGGAATATATTAACGTTAGTTAGTAAATATGAACTTAATACATCTTTACATCACATAAAGCTGACATCTGAAATGCTATGATTGGAAATAAACTATGGTCTTGACAGACAGGCAGAATGCTGATGGTGAGTATGAAAGTTAAAAATGACAAACATGAAATGCTTACACTTGCTAAAGTTTTGTGCAGAGAGAACTTGGGACAGTAGCAGTAGGTTAGCGATATTGTTGATGGTGGTGGTAATACAAACCCATTGGGTGAGATTACTACAATTTTAAATTCTCTAATATTAACAGAAGGAATTTTTCATATCTTTTTGGAGCTCTGTGTCAGACTAATTGTCACTATTATTATTATTTTCCAAATGCAGTGTCCTAAATATTGCACGTGAGTGCTCACAATACTGTCTTTTCTTCTTACATTCACTGTTCCTGAACTTCTTTCCACATGGTCTTTTTCCTTTCGCACATTTTGTTTATGCAGTTACATTGTATGTCCCTGTCACTGGAATTTACATTTGAAACATCCATCTTTAATCAATACCTGTTTCAGCATAGTTTCTCTCAGAAAGATGTTAACATCTGTTCTTTCATTTGCACTATCTTTTATATGTGATTTTTAAGCAAAATGTTTTTCAGGTATGGTTTCATGTACTAAGCTTTTCATTGCTTTTCTTTCTGTTTCTCTCTATATAATGCAATGAATCGCAAATCCTAGTCAGCACTACAATTGCTAGTCAAGATACTGTCACTGTTATGAGTCAAAAATTTCAAGAGCTATTTGCATTTCTGTGCAAATCTGACTGTACTAAAATTGAAATGATACACAGGTAAATCAATAGCACAACTCACTTAATGTCTAGTACAGTGATGTGACACGTGCTTAATACGTGACAATAAAAATTGGGAACTGTAGATACTGGGAAAGTTGCAGTGTAGTGAAATAGCATTTCCTCTGAGGTGAATTTTGTACCCAAGTTCACTCATTTCCAGCTTTGTTTATTCCTGTCCTGATTTTTAGTTCTTGCATTAGACAGCAGGTTGTATGATAGACTTAATATTAGGTGAAAAAATTATTCATATATGTTGAAAAACACTCTCAAATATTTTAGTGTGTTGTATTTTTCAAAACATGAAGGACAGCATTGTGATTTTATAGATTCCACATATCTGCTGTTTATACTATTGTGACTAAAGACTCAGTTATTACAAACAATATGAAATAAGGCCTCTGGTTTTAAATTGATAAATAGAGAAAGAAGGAGAGAGAGGGGAGAGGGAAAGGTCTCTGTGGAAGTTAATTACGGCAATAATGATGAGTAATAAACTGGGGTGTAATGAATTGTTTGGCTTCAGGGGGAGGAAGTGCTTTTAGGATTGCAAACAAGTAACTTATGAAAGCATCTCTTATGTTAGGTGTATGCTGCCAACTAAATATGTACATAACTGGAGAACATGATTACCAGGTAGAGGAGAGACTGAATGTTGTGTTATAGAAAGAAAATTTGTCTTTTCAGAATCTGGAAAATTTTCTCTGGAGCATATACGCATTGTGTCATTGCCTGCAGTTGTTATGTTTAAAGTTTAACCATTTTCAGTAGCCAGAGACAAATTCCGGTAAATTTTTTGAGATGAACAATATCGTCAAAATGTATAACAACTTACCTACTTGTGAAATACAGTACTGGCAGGTCGCAGCGGCGGGAAGAAAATTGCTAATAGAATACATCAGGAAAAAATTAGTTTTCATTCAAAAAGGAAAGTTATTTGTTTCAAAAAGGGTCAGAAGAAACATAAAAATGAATCTGATCAAAATGTTACTGTAGAGTTTAGTTTTGTACTTGTGTGTAACATGAGCAGAAGGGACATCAGAGAGAGAAAAGACACTTCTGAGATACGGTGTCACTGAAGAGTGTTAAGAATGTCGTGGGTACAAAGAGTAACTAGTAAGAATTATTGACTGAAATTTATGTGAAACAAGCCCTGCATTTCAATGAATAGAAATAATACATTGATTAGACATTATTATTAAGATATAAAACTTTGATGGAGACAAATTTGAAGGGACAGCAGAAGTAAAGAATAACAGAAATGATCTACTGAAAGACACTGAGCAGCTGATGAATTGCAAAGGCTGCAACATGTACAGTAAAAGCATAAGCACAGAAAATACTGAATGGCATCACAGAACATCCTGCTGAATGTTCACAAAAAGAATAGAGAAGAAGCAAAAGCCTAAATGCTAGTTTATGGAACACATTTCTACAACTGATGTAAGTTGACATCATAAATATTGCATCCACAATAGTAACATATTAAAATGAGAATTCTAGACTCACCTGTAGTGTTCCAGCTGCCGCAGCTACGTGTATAATGTGCTGTGAGGATCGCCAGTGACTCTGAGAACAAGAATTAGCTTTATTGTTAGATCTTCCACACACTGCAAGTGTAACTTGCTTAGCAATCTGCCGAAAGCCGCAACATTCCTCTAAAATGTATGTTGTTGTGTCACTGGTGTTTTCTCATAACATCTGGTTGAGGACCCACATCAGGCAGGTGTAATAAGTGAAAAAGGAGGGAAAATTTTAGTGATTGATATGTCTACTGCTTTAACATACAAACATAGGAGTTCTAGAAATATATTTTACAGGCTGTTTATAATTATAACTTTATAGTTCATTGTGCTTCATGTTATACACCATCAGAATATCTTAAGAGGCAGTTTTATAATGTATCGAATGTTGGGGAATAGCTAAAGTTACTTACTGAAATATTACAAATGTCATGACTACCGTGAAGCAGTAATAAAAATTATGTCATTGACTTGCCATATGTGCTGTCTGATGCTGTAATATTCAAAGAGTGCAGCTGTTTATGTATTACTAAACTGTAATGAGGGGTGGCTGCATTGTATCAAAAGTTTGCACCAAAACATGAAGTGTTACAAACTGGAAGAAACTAAGTGATACCTGTGGAGACTTGTGTGTCTTCTAAATTTTTCATCCAGACTGCACAATATATCTAATTAAATTGAAATGTAACAATTGTTTGTTAATCCGATGAATATCAAGTAATTCTTTATTTTCTGAGAAAAATAGTAATGATCTTTTGACTTAATGTAGTAACGTATTCAGTGACCCATGGTGGGAAAATCAATGAGCATTTGGTGTTGCATGAAAAATCATTGTTACATTAGGTGTACCATAACTACAGAGGGGAATGACAGTTTGTTTTGTGTGAAGCTGTTGAATATCACATTTGAGTAATCACTTTTGATGTAAAGATGACAGAATTTTGCATGCTGAATATTACATTGCTTTTTGAAGTAGAGTAATATATTTTATTTTGAAATTGCCACAGACTTACCAATTAGAGAAATGAATGTGAATCAATGATGCCCTTTTATACTGATCTCTGGCATTAATAATGATCATAGGATAAGTTGGCCTATAATTTCTTCTTTTTTTTCATGTTTCTGTATGCACAGCTTATCCTTTCATATTCGTTAAAAAGTATTGATAAGATATCTTAACAACGAAAATTGTACCTGGATTTTGTGAAGTGAGAGAATTTTATATTCAGAGCTCAGTATTTTTAGATATTAAATTCTGAGGTTGTATTAATGAATGTGGTAATTTACTGAATACTGGTCACAGTTGCATACTCAAGTGACTATTTAAAGGTTAGCTCTCATATGTGGTTGCACACAGGCAAGGATTCATTACATTTGCCTTCTGTGGAGTATGCCTGCATTTGTTAACCCCCTTTGGCGGAAAACAAAATTTTGATAAGCAATAATAAAAAGTGTGTCATTGCATGTTGTCTGGGGGTCACATATATAGTGATAATGACTGAACCACAGTGGTTAAACAACTTCTCAGTGACTGGGTTTAAATAGATAAAATTAAACAGGCATGAAAAAGCTGGGGAGGTGTTATTAATACACATTTATTCACATATTGGCCTAGAGTCCTGCTTAAGTCCGTGTTGGAAGATTTGCGATGGGAAGATCACTTATTTGAGTCCCTCACAATCTCTTCATTCAAGTGATATCTTAGTTAATTAGCTGCTGAGACCTCATTGATGGATGTTATGTTTGATTTTCTGTATAGTGATTTTAGTGCAGGAGGCTTGTGGAATGAACCAGGATGTCAGTGAGTGAGGTAAACATAAAGTATTGCTGACAACAGATAGCACAGTAAAGTCATATGCATGCAATACAGTCATTCACAGTGAAATCAGAATGGCTGGACTCGCAAAGATATTCCCTACAGTGAAAGGGCTAACAAATATCACTGCCAAAGAGTTTTATTTGTGTGGTATTCCATATTTTTGATATAAGGTTCCAAAACATTTATAGTACTTTGTGTGGAAATCATTGATGCAGCAGTTACTTGTTTTGTTTCAGAATTATCTAACCCTTCACAGGAGAAGCTGTTTCTGCTTAAAAAGAATGTGAGTTAAAGCCTTGGAAAGTGTTTATGTGATGCAAAAAACTCATTTTTATGTGTATTGTTGACAGCAAAATGAATCTTATTCCCTTTGCATTCACTACACTCTTATGGAAATGTATTGTAGGTGACAAATGTTGAAGAGATTTAAATAGTAACTGGCTAGATCCACAAATGTTTTTGATAGCATGTAGAAGTATAGTGCAGATGTCAGTGACCTAAGAAATAGAATTTCTCTAGAATATCTCTTATATAAAAAATTATCTATTTTAACAGTTTTAGGTATATATCCATATCAAAGAGTATACTTCATTCCTCAGTATGTAAGTGAAGGCTGAGATGACAGATTGATGTATACTGATTTGCTAGAACTCTCCTATTGTTGCTAATTCATTGATTGGTGTTTGTAGGTCCTTATTGTGCTGTTGGGATTAAATTTTATAACTGAATGATAATAACATGTGCATTATTTCCTCATTTTTCGCAGCAATAGAAAATTGGCGTCAGTCATAATCATATGAAACAACCACATAACATGGTTTAGGACCACCATGGAAAACCACATTAGTGTAATGAGACATTGATTTATATATATCTTGTCTCAGTTTTGTGGCCATTTCTGTATGGTTGTATGAAGTAGCTTAATATCTGTTATTACATACCATCATGTCTAACTAAGGTTTATTAAAAAGCACCATTGATCTAACTTTCTGGGAAGTTTGTTTGCTCTTTTCCAACAGCAACACATTTTAATATTGGTTGAAATACAGTATGTATCTGTGTGATGTTGTTGCACTGTGTGTGTCGCATGGACACTTCTACTATCCAAAACTCATTACTTCTCTGTCTACCAACTGTACATTTCCTGACTAATTTTTCTGTCTTCATCATTTAGTATTGTCACATGTTATTCATTTTTACTGCAAAAATCTGTTTCCTTCCTTAAATGATTCATTAGCTACAACAACTAAGACAGGTGGTAAAATAATACTATTACAGAAAAAATAAAAAAATTAATCATAGTGCAAGAAAGAATAATCTGCAATGTATAAAGGGGGCAGTATATATGCTAAGGTACACACATTCACACACTGACATCAAAACATACACTCCTGTGGCCATAGCAAGACTGATTTTTGATGTTGGAGTATCAATAATTAGTCTTGTTATGACCATGGGGGTATACGTTTTGGGGGTCTGTGTGTGAATGTGTGTACTTTAGCTAGAAAAAGAGCTAGTGCTCAAAAGCTAGTGTGAATGCTGCTGTCTGTTGCATGTTCCTGTGCTCCTAGCACCAATCTGCGACAGGTTAGTAGTTGAACTTCCTTATTTTACATATTGTCCCAGCCAGGAATTTCCATTATTATTATACAAGATGGTAAATAATGTAGCTTAGTAGTTATGTAACATTCCATCCTGGACTCTCCATTGTTTGATTTTGGCTTAGTAGTTAAATTCACACCCTCCTGCAACACACAGTTGTACAGTTGGATACAATTCTTCCAGGATGTTGTATATTAAGTGTATTACTGCAAGTGCATGCATACATATCAACACACACACACACACACACACACACACACACACACACACACACATATTGCATTTTTTGAAGATAACTTCAGTTACTATCTGTACCTTGCTTAAAATATGGAAAGTATGTTGTGGATTGTAAATAATATGAGGAGTAAAGATAAATCTTACTGCATCATAAGACAAACTCTTTTCTATTCTACATCTAAATCTTGTAATTTTACCTGTTCTGCTTGCATTGGTACCACATTAACTGGGTTCTTATGGAATCACTTATTATGATAAACAAAAAAATCACCTAGTAATATGTTAAACATAGACTTCTTCCTGAGTGATAATAGGCATGTTCCAGTTTTGTGTCCAGTAAGTTTTTCTTGGGTTGTTTGTCATCACTGATTAGTAACTCAGATTGTTTTCAATTATATAATTCCACCGCAAATTCTTGAACTACAGTTAAGTCAGTTTGCAGTTTGTTTTTGTTCACATCTGTGTTGTGAATTACAACTTGACTATCCTAAATAGCTTTGATGAGACACTTTATAACTTTTTTCCTGCAGTGAACACTAAGTCTGGAAGCCATGTATTTGAATTTTTCAAGATTTTTTCATCAAAATCATCAGATATTATTTTTTTATTTATGGCACAAAACCTTTCAGATTTTTATAAATAGATCTTATGATTTTCTTGATGGAATTTCTAAACTGTTCATAGTTTGAGGGACAGTTTTAGACAGTTTAGTTTAGAGGTGCACAATTCAGTACACAGATCTCAGTAAAACTTGCTAATGTGCATGCTTTTTTGTGCATGAGTGATATTAATATGATAGATAATCCTCTTTAATTTTTCTCATGCACACTTTGGCTTCTGTTAATTTATAAGCTTCTTTGTTCACTATTAATATTTCCTCATTTTAATGATTTTCAGATGGTTCCAGCAGATCATTCCTTTTGATTTTACAATTAATTCAATTAGACAAAAAAATTTGCATTATGTTGATTAATTATTTATCTTGTTATATTATGTACATACTATATTGTGTGATGATGTAGTATTAGTCAGTGTGCTGTCCATGTAATATTCTATATGATTATTTGCTGCTCATATAATAGGAAAATTACTTTTGGTCTAATAACAGCAGAAAGTATGTTTTTCATTACTGTTAATGTTCTGGTACATGAATTACTGTTTCATATTTTATAATCACTATATTTAAAATAAATTTAATTTTATCTCTTTCAATACTATCTGCAAAACTTTAGGATTTGATCTGTGTGAATAACTTCTTGGACAACCCGTCAGCACTGCAATTTTTGTGTGTATATCCATGACCCTTGTCATATTTTCAACAAACAAATGTATTGACTGATCATTTCCCCTCCATTTAAGGCTCAGATCATCCTTTGTGTCCTGATTCATAGTAGCACCAATTGACGCGGCACAAGTGTGACACTCAGTTTGTACTTTGGTCCATTTGTTTTGCATAAATTAGGCGAGGGGGGGGGCAGAGGAACAGAAGAAAAGTATTTTCGCCAGTTTACCAATGGCTCAAATAGCCCTTGGACAGGAATTACATGTTCTGAAGATTTCAACTCTGAAACCACTTGAGTATGTTAATGTGCCAGTGAACATTTGTGATTCCATCTGACAAATATATTTTTAAAGAATCTGTAAAAGTAGTTTTTTCAGCTTTAAAACTTTATTGAACCTTTGCTTTAGCCATATGATTCTAAGGAATCTGTAATTGTTAAGTTGAAATGATGACAAAAAGGGGTTTGCTGTTATTGAAAGTACAAGCTACTTCCTTTATATTTTCTTCCCTCTAGAGAGCCTTAAAAATTGGCTCATAATATTTGTAATTGTTACAGTATTATGTGTTTTCAGATTGTTTCTAAAAGGTGATTACTCTCAATACATAATAGTGACTGCTTTGCAATGGAACAGCAAATATCTACTGTATATTAATGCACCAGTATAAGAAAATTGTGATAATTTCTGTAAAAGTGTGTATCACATGTGGCTCTGGGAACCATCCTTCAAGGAATGGGATGCCGGAGCTTGAGTCCACCTAACATATTCCTGACGTGTCCTATTGATTATATTTACTGAAAATCCTCCTAATGGCTTTCCTTACGTTTGTAGAAGAAGTGGAATAGTTGAGTCCAGGAACACTTACCATGACCATTTCTTGCTCTCCTTAATTTGAAAAAGGATGTGCCTGTCAGCTAACAGCACCTTTGCCAACTTTCAACTAAAGTGCAAACGGTAGTGCAACAGTGGCTGAAACCATTGGTGCTTAACACTGTGGCAATCCAGAAACATTGCCATAGTAATGTAAATAGAATCATGTTATGTGTCTGATTGTGGCAGATGCATGAAGCAGTTACTCCTAACCCACTTTAAGTGTGAGGGCTCTCCTATTGCCATACAAACTATAGCCTGTTTGCTTGAACTAATATAATGTTCTCCCATTTTCAACTGAGTTCATAGAAAAAAAAGTGAAACACAGTAAGCATTAATAGTAAATCTTTTACCTGCAGGTACAGCTAAAATCTTTACTAATGATGCTTAGTGGGTTTTCACTCAAGTGACTTTCTTACAAATGTACAATGTATATGGTCTTCATTCTTCATTTTCAGATAAAATTTTTCCCATTAACTTTATATTATGCTAACAAGGGACAATTAATGATTGTATAAAGATTCCTTGAAAATCTCAAAAGAAGTGTACTTGAACACATCTTAGGTCACTGAGCTAACAATACTTTCTATATCAACAATTTCACTTGCTTAGTGGAATGTATAGATTCTGAAATTACCCAGTATTTTATTGTCTTGAATCGTGTTGAGATCTGAATGTAGACCACTGGCTATGGCCCTTACTGCTATGACAACTGAATTGCAATTCATGTCTTCCATTTTGAAAAATGATGGAGAAACAATGAGACATAGAACAATTCACACAGTGAAATGTCCGGAAACTTCAGTGGGTACAAAAATGATGTGTAATTCAAAGCCTCGATTGTTCGCCAAATTTCTTTTATTCTCAAATAATTGACAATACTTATCATCAAAATATGGTATGTCTTCTGTCTTTTGAATCATTTTAAATTACAGCTGTACTGATGAAAAGTGCCTTAATGTAACAAAAATGCCAGATTTATGTTGATAAAAAGGTTGGATTTGAGAAAAAAAATTACAGTGATCATTTTTCACAGAGGTGCTTTTGCACAACAGACTAAATAAACTTAAAAGAAGAAAAAAAAACAATGTCATATAGAAAAGCTGGTTGAAGGGTAAATTAGAAGCTATTTGCAAAGGACTCTTCCTTAGCTATGAAATCACAATTTCCTTGATGAAACTGTCAGAGTTAGAGCAGAAACTGCTATATTATACATTTTATATATGTGTTTGTTCCAGTACTGTCATGTTAACATGGTTAGTTTTCCAAGTTTCACAAGTATCTGTTGTAGGGTGAGATCATTCATAGGTTATTTCTAGTTGTTATTGTGGCTATATGTGGAATATTATGTTATTTTTAGTTGTTTTTCCAGAGAGATGTGGAATATTGCCTTGAATCTTGTGTAACATCGTTGTATATTGTCTGATTTATAAGTCTTACATATATGTTCAGTTCTATCTGTATCCATAGTTCCTACACTTTCAGCTGTAAATTGTGACAGGTAATAAAAAGTATATACTCATATTCATATAATATCCAAAGAAAACAAAAAGTGGAGTCTACTGATTATGATAAGGAAATAACAGAAATCACCTGTTTTCACCAAAACATAGTAACAATGATTTGCACCAAAGATATAGCCTAGTCTTCTGAGATCACAGGTCTTCTTATTCTTGTTTTTACTCTTCTACTACTACTACTACTACTACTACTACACTACAAACAATATTACAACAACAACAACAACAACTACTACTACTACTACTACTACTACTACTACTACTACTAATAATAATAATAATAATAATAATAATAATAATAATAATAATAATAATAGTAGTAGTAGTAGTAGTAGTAGTAGTAGTAGTAGTCATGGAGTACTTCCAGTCAGTCATGTAACCTCTTCCACGATAACAAGGACTCAAATGACTTACTTCCACAGTTGCTCAGAAGACAATTACCTCATATACACTGAGCCATTGCAAAGTTGACTTCACTGTACTGCTGTTACTACCACTACTGCTGCTACTATTACCACTTTTTGCTGTGAATATTTGCTTGCAGGGTGGTGAGAAGCAATCTGCCACAAATAAAAGATAAATAGGACACATTTAATAAGATGACTTGCCAGTGTTGAATATTACATACAGTATGTATAACAAAGTGACTCAATACTTGTCTCACCAGAATTATCTTGAGACTTTTCATTTCCACTAGCATTCTTGTGAATGATTCTGTTAGCAAGATAAATTTCATGTACATCTGCAAGAGCACTCATAAATGCTTTCTGCCCCGATAATGATCTGTTATTGGTGGTTTCTGATATGGTAATACCACCTTGGGCCTTCCGCACCAATCTCATTGTATCCTGCTGAGTACTCACCAAACACCACATGTTGATATCTGGAAACTACATCTTTCCAGTTTAAAAAATGTGGTTTCACCTGTCTAACTTGAGTCTGAACTTCACAGAAACATGCACTTCAAAAAAGTAAAGATGCTCTTAGTGACCAAATGGGTCATACATTTTACTGTTTAAATTTAAAGTTTGATATCCTGTGCTATAAAATGTGGCAGTGGATAGGTAAGAGGTTTTCAAAGTTGCAATTCTTGCCATAAAGTGAAACATGAGAGAGAACACAAATATTGTACATATTTTTTGCAGCATGTTAAAAAATGTGTTGTTCATTTGTTATGCTACATGTGAATCATGATTTTCATTGACTTTAGTGTGGTTTCATGATTAAGCATAATTATTACACAAGAAGACACTAGAACACGGGCTTGGAACTTGAAACTTAGGTTTTTAAAATAAAGTGAAACCTAGTTAAAAATGTGTCTTCTTATGACCCGTAATTATTTGAAAGAATTAATATGATAAAGAAAAGTACTGAATGGGAGGTTGAAAAAGCCACAGGATGGCAGATCAAAGCTCACATACAGAGAAACACACAAAAAGTTAGTGATGGTTGTTCATCAGAACATTCACACATAGTATCTGTGTGCATCTTTCTTTCATTACTGTTTTATGGCTGTCAAATGTTGTGAGTAATATTTGTCCTCAATTAATTTTCTACTTCATATAAACTTTGTAAAATAACATGTAAAACAGGCAATGAAATTTGTTTCATGTCTTGAAGATAAAATTTCTTTTTCTTCTGTGGATAAATTCAGGTACCAGTCATTCAATATCACTTAGGGTTCACAGTTTCTTGTATTCAGACAAGTATTACTGCAAGTAAAACAAAATATTTCATTTTGTAAGGCTTTGGATGAGTAAGTGAAATAAAAAGTATTTCAGGTAATGAGATTGAGCTGTTGTATAATATTATTTGGAGGAACTAGCTACAGTATTATAACCACAGAGGTGTCTACATACTGTTTAGAGGCACATGAAACACATTTCATAGTAAGTAGGGCACCAGCAGACAGTTCCATTGTGTCAGTGTAAAAATGTAGGATTGTTGATAGCTATGAATGCAGCTGAATTTATGAACCGTATGAAATAAAACATTAGGAGTCTTGTGTCTTATGTGTATTAATAGACTACACTGGACTTATAAACAATTTGAAAATGATGAACCAGAATAATTGTTGTGCAAAAATTTTATGTATTTGGCCACTTACATTTATTTTTCCCAGCCTAAGAAATATAAGTGTAATAAGGTATAAGGTACAACTCCTTTATAGTTGCTTCTGTTATTGTTTTTCCAGTCAAGAGGCTTGTGATTTGACCAACTGCT
This sequence comes from Schistocerca gregaria, assembly GCF_023897955.1. Taxonomy (NCBI): domain Eukaryota; kingdom Metazoa; phylum Arthropoda; class Insecta; order Orthoptera; family Acrididae; genus Schistocerca; species Schistocerca gregaria. The sequence continues at coordinate 653,885,991 of NC_064922.1, forward strand.
TTGACTAAGAAATTGTCAATTAAAAGAAACTGTTTGTAAATATTTGGCTTTGCATAGCATATTTTTGTAGAAATTGTGAATAGATTGTGCAATGACACAATTGCTCTGTACACTTTATGTATCACATGATAAAACATGTAATGAAACAAACACATTTGATAAAAATAGTTCAAATATACCAATATTAAACAGCTGTTGCTCTATTTTTTCAGATCCCTGTCTCATACAAATTGTGAGTGCAATGCAGGCTGTGATTATTCCATTCAGAGTGCTCTGTCTTTTTTTGTCATGGGGGGGAAGAAAAAATTGTTTCATGGTTGATGGCAAATCCTGTGAATTATTGAAGAGTAAGCAAAATGCATTCGAACACAGGTAGTTGATAAAGCTCAGACAATTTAAAGGGTCTCTCTTTATTATGTCGAGAAGGTCTGGGTGTTTTACTTTATAATTCTTTATCACTCTTCGATACTTTTAGACTTCATCTCTTGCCCCACTCTCTCCTAACTCTTTTACTTACTGCAACAAAAATTACATGAATGTAGACAAATAAGTTTCACAAGCCTACATCAGTTAATTATTTTAATGTCCCATTTTTGTGGTATCTCACTGTTATGTGCAACATATCAACTGTTTTACAAAAATAATGTGTGTATCTATGTTATCCAGTCTTTTCAGCTCATAAGGCCCTATTTTCATTGTGTACCAGAATCTGAACTCTTGGAGATATGATTGACAAATTCACATACATAATTCATAAGATCTGAAGATGATTTTCCAATGAAAGTCATAGGATTTAGGTAACACATAAGATATCCAGTCTGTATTCAGTTTCCACCAACATACACACTAGCATCTCAGAAGGAAAGTGCTAATGACATCACCAGTCTGAGTGCTGAGGTCTTTAAGATGGCACAAACACAATGCTTGATACCATTCAAGAAGAAAATTTGGACTGTGTCTTTTCTGGGGAATGTGCTGGTCACAGTGTGAGTACATTTCACTCTATCCATGGTCATGGAAATGTTATGTCAAAGCATCCAGCACTTTGTGAAATTGGGCACTGTTCTATTGAAATGTGATATGGAGCTACAAGTGTGAAAACTGAGAATTGTATTTGTTCAGCCTGTCTATACCAGGTGGTCAGAAACAGTCTGAAAAGCTTGTAGGGGAATGCAGGGTAGGTTGTGCTGAGAAATGAGTGTTAAGGAAAAAAAATCAGTATGTTGTTCTATTTCTGAGCTAATGAGCGTTGAACTCAGCCAACGAAGCTATTGTACATTCAAATTCTAGTGGTCCACCAGAGATGGTGTTACTAAACCTGTTCTTCATTTGCTTTCTTAAAATCCCACAAGAGAGTGATACAAATACTGGACATGGGACGGTAGAAAGGATTGAACCTGAGCCAAATTTGAGCACTTTCATGCGCTGTCATCTACGCTATGAGAATAACTGATACTAATTGTACGTAGCGGGCCTCTTGATTAACATGCTCAACAGCCTGATTAACTAACTTCAATGTTGAATAACTTGGAAATGGTGCAACAAATAAAAATTTTTTCTAAATAATTATTTCTCGGTACAACCTACCCTGAAACAGCCTTAAAAGTTTCCTGATCATCCTGTATAAAGAGTGAAGAGGAATATTTAGTTTTGTCTGTTGTGTCATAGTGTGGAGTGACAGATTATTGTTATATTTATATTATAGCAGACAACCAGAAATTTAATGCTGGTGATTTTGAAAGTGCTTTCCTTCTGCAGTAATGAGTTTGTAGTACTTTGAACTGAGTTGTATGATGACTTTCTGAAGAACAAAACTTTTGACTGCATGAATCTCTCTGAAAATTGCAGTACAAAGGTCCTGGAATTTTGCTAGTGCATCTCTGAAGACTGTCCTTTAGATAACCATACGAAATAGTCACACAGGTTGAGTCTGGTGCTATAAGAGGGCCATTCCACATCATGTTCAATGAATGCTAAGGTGTCCAAGGTAATAATCTGATATCTGAACGTTGCCTGAAGGAAATTAAAGATGTCCATCCTGTTCTAAAATCTCACTTTAAAATATTCATTCTAGAAGGTACTGTTCTGGTACCAGATGTACTGTTGATTGCATATCTCACCTGAAAGTTATATCCAAAATTTACATAAAATGTCTTATGATAAAGAAATGCAGTTCCAAGGTCAGTGCTTTTATTTTGAAATGGAATACAAACAACAGTGAGGAGCTATAGAATTTTCAGAAGTATAGTATAATAATATCACTGGGAGAACCATTTATGGCACATGATTAAACTACTGCAGACAAATGGACTGCCATGCTGTTCTAACACCTCTTTGGCATTGCCCTGTATAGTCATCTTGGAAACATAAATGACTCAAATCCATTTTAGATATTGTAAGTAATAATTGTTTCCAAAATGTGAAACATGGTGTCATTGGAGAAGACTACATTTCTCAGAAGACTGTTGTTAGTCAGGAAGTCATATGTAAAGTTACATGAGTATCACAAGCCTTTGGGCAGCAGTTTCTGCAGGATGTGTACTCCCATGCAAGCAGCCTCAAGATACTGTTTAAAGATATTATGTTCTGTTATTGCAGACTTCTGAAATTTCGTGGGAGCCTGTTAGAAAAACTTCCTTGGTCTGTAAACAAATTTCTGGTGGATACCCCCTACTTCTTCACAAGAACCATGTTTCTTACTCCATGTCTTATCTTATTGGTTTTTGGGAGGGGGGGGGGGGGGGGGGGGGTAATTATTGATCTTCCTACAGTACTCTGTTACTAAATATGGGTCCGGGGACACACCTGTTGCCAAGCACCTGCATGTGTGCATCAGTATTTGGTACTCCTTTCCAAGTGGATCAAACTGTGAGCTCTCACCATAATTTGGAGTGCATCAGTCACTTTTCATGTAACACACTGATTGTTTACACTCTTACCTTAACCTCCCCCCCCCCCAAAAAATCACACACACACAAATACTCTACAGTGGCATGCATTTTGAAATTTGTATCAAACAGATACTGTTTCAAAATGTTTCAGTTTTGTTTGAAAGCTAATTTTATTACCTATTAGATTTTTCACATTACTGTGTAAGTGGTTAAAGATTTTTAATTGGTGAATGTCTCTCCTTACTCTGTATTTATGGCTTATTGCTGTGTACTCCGTGCGTGCTGCAAGCTGGTGGCATTGCTGATTGTAGGAACGAGCACATGTTCTCACTGTCTGAGTTGCTGACTGCAGGATCCTTCCTCCCCTGTCACAACACATAGGATCAACAGATGGTTTTGGTGGCACCACTGGTGAATCTGTCAGCATTCATGTAAAGTGGCAGACCTGGTTACTCCTGATGGGTGGGGATTCATCCCAGGTGCCATCTGAACGTCCACACCTGTGCCATGTCTCGTTTATGGAAGCTACATCAGTATGGCAGAAACTGCAGATGTTTTTGCAGCAAAAGAAGATGAAGGACGGTTCGAGGTTCCTTGCCATGGAGAAGTTATAGCAATACTTTGTCAGCGACAGACAAGACTATGCATGTACTAAAAAAATTGTTAGAGTGGCTTCACCAAAAGAGGACTGCGTTGCTTCGTCCAACTTTTCCTTCAAACTTTGAACTGTCCACTCAGTCTCACCAATTGCCTGATGAAGAAAAGGAACATTGTTGAGACACTGTATGCCTTATTGTGTGCAAAACTCTGCAAATGGTGAAAGAGGTGAACTAGAGGCCATTATCAGTCACCATGGCCCATGGAATATATCATCATGACATAACTGGAAATGTTGAGAAAGAGTCCATGAGTAGCTACTTCAAACTGAGAAAGAACCAGCAAAGTGTCATGAACTAAGATCAAAGGAGCAGAAGGCTGGGGCTAGGATGAAAAGACTTTTGGAGATTTTGCCTGCTGGGGGGTGCCTTGATGATTTTATAAATGGCAAGCTGGTGGGCCATGCTCTTTATCATCCATGTGACACCCATTGACCTTCATGAAGCAGAATCAGGACTCAAGTGCAGAGTGAGGGTGGGAGCACCACTAAGAGGGCCTTATTCTCAGTGTGAATAGCAGCATGCCTTCCTCAACTGAAAGCTGATGTTTCAAAACAAAGCTGCATGCCCTCAGGAAAACTAACAGCTGTAGTTTCCTGTCACTTTTGGCTGTTTGTAGTACCATCACAGCAAAGCTAATGTCTCTTGGCATTACATTTTGTGACAACTCTTCATTGAAAAAGAGGTTTAGTTTTAGCTGTTACCCATGGCTGAACTCACATAGCAGTAGTTTTGTTATAATGAGTGATGGCGAGTAAGCAAGCTACTGTATGTGCAACAACATGTGCTGCCCTCACATGTCCGTCTATTTGGGTGAGCATAGCTCAAGATGTGTGCCCCACTCACCCCTCTCCCAGGCTGTCCTAACACAAATGTAGCATCACTAAAAAGCAGTGCATACAGGGGACATGGGCAGGAGTGCACACCTATGCATTATCATGTTGAAGTGACTATACATGTGCACATTATGCAACAAATAGTGTGGAAGTATGAATTAAACACGCTGAAGATTTTGTAAGCATTATATTCATTACTTGGAATTGTATCATGTAGCACATATCCAATAAAAGAAAGCATTTTCAAAAAATGGAAAAGCCAAACTGCAATGTAAAAATATTATGAAAAGGATAGTTGCTCTCACCGTGTAGCAGAGATGCTGAGTAACAGACAAGTACAGTAAAAATACTGTCAGAAAGTAAGCTTTCGGCCAACAAGGCCTTTGTCAAACACACACACACACACACACACACACACACTTGCAAATGCAACTCACACACACTTGACCCCAATCTCTGTCCGCTGGAGCCTGACCACGAGCAGCAGCAAATGATGTGAGAGGCAACCGGGTGGGAGTAAGGAGATGGAGAGAGCAGGGAGGGGGAGTGACGGTTTACTGCTGCTTGTGGGAGTGTGCAGGGGAAAGGAGGAGAGCATTTTCACAAATATGATAGAGTTCAAAAGTAAGAAAGTAAATACACGGTAATACATCTCGGGACTACCGGTAAAGAACTGGGAATTTTTTCATCTGGGGGAAAGCTGGGAAAAACACTGGAATTTTTTAGAATTCCGTAAATTTTTCAGTGAAATTGTTTCAATTTTGACTGCTACGAACTGATAGTCTAACAAAGAATATTAGTGTAAACCACTACAGCAGAATTACACTACAGCAATAAAACATAAACGAGAGGGAGAAAAGTAAAGTAAAACTTTAAGTTGCAAAGGAAATGCGCCATTTACAACAAAACACACTGACACGCAAGTGTCTGCCAGGAGCAAAATGTGTTACATGGGTTTGGATGAAAGACTACGCAATACTTAAAAAACAAACTTGAAAAACTGCTTGCGATGAGCGTGAAGTCACAATTGTTTGCATTAGCTTTAGAGTAGTTGTCAGCAGGCTCATGCTCCTGCGCAGTTGAGTCGCATATGAGCAGTACATTCTCCCACCTCTAGGTACTTGAAGTGTGGTCGTTGGCTGTTATTGGCTTCAGAAAGTAGCCAGATGCTCCCCAAAAAATTTTTCTGGCACGTAGTGTTAACAGTTAGTGATTTTGCTGTTTCCTCTTTGTTTACAGCTCGCACGTCAAATGAAAACGAAATGGATTTCTGTGGCCAGGAGTCATCAGTTGAATTAAAATACATTTACATAACTATGGAAGGCTAAAATACGTTATTAGTTTCAGTTTATTGGTTTTGTTTTAATTTCTAGGTTTTTAACAGTCGTCTTGCAGAACGATGAAGTTAGTTATTAGTCTTTTCGCTGAGGCAGTCAGTTTATTTGAAACGAAGTGGCTCATTCCAGACTATTGGCTAGTTTCAACTGTTTGCTGGATATCAAGCACACGTTTCATCTTCTGGCACGTATGGCATTATGCCACAATAAAGAACAAAACATGAGATAATGCAGTACTGGTACAGTACTCCAAGAAATTTAAATCGCGAAAACCACACTGAAAAGCTTAATATCAGATTGGGGCTTACTTCATTGTCAATCTGGACATATGAATGTGCACTTTAAGCTGTATCATGCATTTTAATACAGCTTATGAAGTTCCGATGCTTGTGGAATATCCCCTGATGTCTTGTTTTCTTTATCACATAATTGAAGTTAATGCTTTATATGTACGGGCTTCCTATGTCATCAGGTTGGAGCTTGCTTCATTGTGAATCTGGACATATTAATGTATACTGTAAGAAGATTTATGTATTTTAGTATGGTTTATGAAATACCGATGCTCTTGGAGTATCGTCTGATGTCCTGTTTCTTTTGTGACGTAATGTAAGATCCCTTAATGTTTAAACTTACAAACATACAGGCTTCCTACGCCATTGTAGCTGTGCATGCACAGTAAAGATAGTTTTCTGGCACTTGATGGCAACTGCTGAAGTGAACCTGTTTCTAATAGCTCTGTAGCCACTACATAGCTCCATTCTATTAATGATAGGCTCAGTCCTATTCTTAATGTTCAACTTTATTCTGAAGCAATGAGCCAGACATTAACATGGAACATCCAAGACAAAACAAACAAAAAGCAAAGAGTAAATGATTATGTGCACACTAGAGTCTTTGCCGCTGCCCCTGTACTGTGCACGCGCAACTATTCATCTGTGTTCTCCCACACAGCCCCCTCCCTGAAGAGCGGAGCTCCAGGAACTTCCTCCATCGTCGTATCCTCTTGCAGCTTCATTCGGCTTGCTGTCCTACCACCCTTTGCACCCTGCAGGGGGCCCTTGTCTTGCTGCAGGCCCGCCTCCTCTTCTTGTCTTACATCTTCCAACATTAATTGAGCCGGCTTCATCTGGTCTATTGTCACAGTAACACTCTTATCGCGAACTAGGATAGTCATGGCCTGGTTTGTACAGTGTAGTACTTTATAAGGTCCCATATATGGCAGCCGCAATGGAGTTCTGACTGTGTCAGTTTGCAACATAACATGCGAGCATTTCCTCAATTCTCAGTGTATGAACGATGGCCTAACACCATGCCATGTTACTGGTTGTGGCCTAAGCTTGGCCATTTGAGCCCTTACTCTCATTAACAAGTACGGCAGGTCCGTCTCACCTGTACTCTTCTGAAAAAACTCTCCGGGTAGGCGTAAGATTTCCCCGTATACTAATTCCGCTGTAGATGCTCCGAGGTCGGGTTTGAAAACAGTGCGTAAGCCTAGTAACACTAGTGGCAAAGCTGCTGACCAATTCTCACCATGGCACATTGATGTGGCCTTAAGTGTACGGTGCCACCATTGTACCACGCCATTGCTTTCTTGATGATAACTTGTGGTACGGTGATGGCGGAACCCGCACATGTTTGCCAGCTCCAGGAACAAGGAGGATTCGAACTGATGTCCTTGGTCTGTTGTGACATGTACTGGACATCTGAACCATGCTATCCACATTATCAAGATCGCCCGACTGACTGTCTCTGCTGATATGTCTGAAATGGGGATTGCTTCTGCCCACCTTGTAAATCTGTCAATTGCTGTCAATAGATACCGATAACCTTCGGACATTGGCAACGGTCCAACAATATCCAGATGCACATGTTCGAAACAACCAGTTGGCCCCTCAACTTTACCCACTGGTTTCTTCACATGGTGTCCCACTTTACATTGCTGACAATCCAGACATGTCTGCGCTCACTTCCGAAATTCTCTCTTAATTCCTGGCCACACAAAACGCTCTGTCATTAATTTTACACTTGCTTGGGGTCCCCGATGAGCCAAACCATGTAACCTTTTGAATACTTCCCTGCACAAACTCTCCAGCACAAAAGGTCTAGGCCATCCCTGTGAGGTATCACACCATGACTGTATTGTCTCACCTCCCGGACACAGTTTTTTTAACTTCAACCCGGTGGGCGTGATCTGCTGAAAAACTTGCAGTTGTGCATCATCCTTCTGCTCTCTCGCCATTGTAGAATACTTTATTACCGCAACTCATGAGAAGTAATCTGCCCCGTTAATATGTCATAAATCAATAGTGAATTGGCTTATATATTCCAGTTGCCAGAATTGTTTAGGTGACAAAGTATCCGTATGCTTGCAGAATGCGAAAGTGAGCGGTTTGTGATCTGTAAACAATGTAAATGGTCTGGCTTCCATGTAAGGCCGGAAATACCTTATGGCTTCATAAGCAGGCAGCATCTCTCTATCATACGCACTCCAATTCTTCTGTGGGTCTGTGAGTTTCTTGGAGAAGAATCCTAAAGGCTGCCAATGACCAGCAGTCCATTGATGCAACGCTGCCCCAATCGCCACCTGACTTGCGTCAACAACAATAGCTAGCTTCGCATCTTTCTCTGGGTGAGCTAGTAAAACCGCTAGCTTTAGGCTTTCCTTGAACCACTCGAACACACGTTGCATGCTTTCTGTCCATTGTAGCTTCTAATTTTTCCCGGTGTTCATGCCCGCCAAAGCCTCCATGAGTGGTGCTTATAAAGCTGCAGCTCCTCGCAGATGTCTGCGGTAAAAATTTAAAACACCTAGGAACCTCCATGACTGTTACAAATCTAACGGGCGAGGCATCTGCTGTATAAACTCGACCTTCTCCTCCAAAGGACGGATGCCAGCTGCTGAGACTGTGTGGCCCAGGTAAGTCACTCGATCTTTACACAAACTGCGTTTGGTGTCATTTACCACTACACCATATGTACGCAGCCTTTCGAAAACTGTCCTGAGGTGCTCTTCGTGGAGGGCTGCTTTCACTGAGAACACCAGTATATTGTCTAAATAGGCGAAAGTGAAATCTAGCCCTCGCAGCACCTCATCAATGAAACGTTGCTATGTCTGTGCAGCATTTTTTAAACCAAATGGCATGCGTAAAAACTCGAAAAGACCTGTAGGTGTAGTGACTGCTGTTTTCGGTGTGTTATTGTCAGCCACTGGTATTTGGTGGTATGCTTTTTTACCGTCGACTACACTGAAACGTTCAGCTCCAGCCAATTTATTTGTAAAGTCGCAAATGTTGGGAACCGGATACTGATCAGGTATTATACGGGCATTCAACAACCTATAATCACCACAAGTTCTCCAACTTCCATCTTTCTTCTGTAATAAATGTAAAGGCGAGGCTCATGTACTACCAGACCTTTGTATCACTCCCATTTCCAACATCTCTTCGAACTCAGCTCTTGTGTCTGCAAATCTGTCTGCGGCCAACCTTCTTGGTCTGAGGGAGACTGGAGGCTCGGGCATGGTGTTTATGTGGTGAACTGTATGATGGGCCAGCCTGGCTATCGGCTGCGCTGACGGTTCTCTAAGTCGGCATATTTCTGTCACTCCAACCGAACCATGTACCTTCTCTGTGATCATTCCTACATGACCATGCACCACTTCTTTGCCCCTTCTAAGCTGCGATAACCAAATGTCCTCCGCAATACCGAATGCATATAGAAAATCTGCTCCTAATATGCACTCTGCCACATCTGCAATGACCAGAGTCCAATGACAAATAATTACTAGGTCCTAAATTCACTTCTTTGACACAACTGCCATACGTCATTACGGGCTGTTTATTTGCAGCCTTGAGGCAAAACCATGTGCTGTCACTGAGGGAAGAACATTTCCCTTTTGGCCACATGCTGACACCAGGCCCCGTGTCTGTCAAATAACACAAAGCCGTCTCATCCCGAACATAAAGTCGCTGAGATACCATTAATAAAGAAACATCTGTACTTACAGTCTCCATGTTATTTATGCGGCGAGTGTGACTGCATGGTGGAATGCACTTTGAGGCTCGCTCCCCGAATCGTTGATGATACCAACACAACTGCTCCTTCCCGGCATCTCCGCTCTCCTTATGTGTCGGCAGGACCACCGAACCGGTAGCTCTCAACGCCTCCATCTGCGTCTGCAGCCCGTCTAGCTGCTCCTTGAGATTTTGAAGTTGTGTACCAGTAGCAGCGCGCCACTGCTTATTAATCACCGCCCCTTCATATTCTTCCGTCGTCGCCTCCACCTTTGCTATACTGAGAGAATTTGTTGGTTCAGTCGTCGCATGAACCCTGTCGATGAGTTGGAGTAGTGCTTGTATATCATATCTGTCATTCGCTACTACAGCTGCTCTTACTGCAGACGGAAGCTGTGCTGCCCAAATGGAATAAAGTGTAGTGTTCGAAAATTCATTTTCTGTCATGATTCCACACAAATGCCTCCAATATTTGAACAGAGTTCTGTCACCTCTACGTTCACCTCGCAACACCTGGCAGACTCTTTTATCTAGCGGTTTAGTAAGCCGCCTTATTAAAAAGCCTTTCAATGGTGTATATTGCTGCATTTCCAGTGGCCGTCTAATTATCTCTTCAACCAATATCGCTGCCCTGGCATCCAGAGTGTTTGCCGCTATCATGAACTTTTCCCGGTCATCAGTTACCCTATTATGCATGAATGCCAGTTCTATCATGGAGAACCAAAGTTCCGGTTTATCGGCAAGGAACGGCGGTTGGTGTACTTTCATTCATTGTCCCAGCGAATCCTCCTCTCGTATATGTGTTCCGGCTGCAGATTTTGTCCTGGTAAAATCACTGTCCCGCTCCGCTGAATCGATTCCATGCGGCCGAACGCCGTTCCATAACTCTCGAACCTGACCGAGCAGCGTACCCACCCGGTTTACTGATCGTGCTGTAGAGCTTCTGCCGTTTGGCGTATGTTGTACTGTAGCTTCGTTGTTCTTCTCCTCTGCCTCTTGCCGTACGTGTTCTTTTGGCTTTAGGGTCATCACTTTGTAGCCACTACATAGCTCCATTCTATTAATGATAGACTCGTTCCTATTCTTAATGTTCAACTTTATTCTGAAGCAATGAGCCAGACATTAACATGGAACATCTAAGACAAAAGAGACAAAAAGCAAAGAATAAATGATTATGTGCACACTAGAGTCTTTGCCACTGCCCCTGCACTGTGGACATGCAACTATTCGTCTGAGTGCTCCCACAGCTTGCTGGAAAATATTGCGAATGGTGGTTTGAAAAGCATCACTTGCAGTGTAAATTTCCTTTTACGCAAGATGAATTATTTTATGTATTAGAAGGTGCGATGAATTTCTTAAATTACAGAGAGAGTGATTCTCATTTAAAACTTAACACACCGAGGACCAACTATTTGAAGAATTTCGAGCCCAGAAGACCAGACATTTGTCATTATTTAAAATTTTACTGGCACATTTGTGTCCTGTATCTTGAAGTGTAATACGTAAAAAAGACCAATTTATATGTGAAAGGTTAGCTTTTCTGGTAGCTATTTGATCTTCAGGACCAGTATTACATATGATAGCGTAGTTTTAACTCATAGCCACACTTTTCCTATTTGTGTGTTCATGCTAAGTAAAAGTGATATTGCTGTTGACTGACTTCATCTCGTTGTCTGTGCTCTGAATATCTACTTTCATTGGCTGGCGAGATCACATAACGTGAGTTATGATTGACTTACCATATTGCATCACAATTTGAAAATACGAAGCGTACTTGTTGCTGCACATAATTTTTTTTTATTTTTTATTTTTTTATTTTTCAGGTGTGGTCATTTACTAATGCGCCGGGAAGTTCAAGCCGAGCGCAAAACTTTATTATTTTATTACTAGGTCTGCGTCATTTACCAGTCATGACTGGACAGACTGCATCAGTCTTACATATATAAGATTTGGTTACAATCTTATACAACACACAGAAAAGTATTCACAGTAAGGGCAGATATATTAAGACAATATTATTTTGTCCATTCACTTTGGTCAATATCAAAAAAATCTCCAATAAAACATAATGGGTGTTCTGTCAAGTCCTGTGCAGTTGTCCTTTTGAACAGACCTAGTGGCAGAGATTTCACTTCTCAGTCCAGTGTATTGAACATTTTTATGGTTACCACTGGAAAACTCTTGCATTCCAGTCAATTGACAACTTGGTACTTCAATGTTCCTCATGTTCCAGATGTCACGATTATGAATGTCTTGCCTCATGCTGAAATCACCTTGGTTTTCTTTTACAATGCTGAGGCATAGAAACACACGTTGGCTGACTACTCTCATTATCCATAACCCGGTAAATATAAGTTTGCAGTGCTCCTGGTTTTTACTTGATGTAATGATCCTGACAGTTTCTTTTTGGAGCATTAACACCTTACAACCTGCAGAGTGTCCCCATAACAGCAGACAATAATTAATATGACTATGTACTGGTCAGTTAATACACCTTTCAGTTTTCTTAGCAGGTATATAATATGAGAGAGCTTGGAACACGCACACTCTGTGTGCTTCTTCATTGTCAGTTTGATGTCTATCATAAAGCCTAGTAGTTTGACAGCCTCCATGTTATACTGGCAGCTGACATTGCTGGAACTGAATATCATGTGCTGTGTCTCTTTTTCTTTCTTTCTTTCTTTCTTTTTTTTTCGATGAACCACTTTTTAATGCTTTCAAAGAATACATCTGAGGCCACCAGAACTTGTTCAGCTGTTTTCAAAGTATTTTCATAATTCATATGACTCCATTGACCGACAGGCATTACTGAATATTTTGGAAGAGTTTATGGTGGATGATACATCAAGAAAGCTGAGCAAACAAACTCTCACTAACACAGTGTCAAAAATAAAATTCATGGGTGAGATATCAGAAGTCTTTACAGTCAGAACGGGCGTAAGACAAGGAAATGGACTTGTTTTCAAATGTGTCTTGGGAAAGGTCATTTGAGAGTGGAGAAGGTCTTTAGTCCAAGAAGAAACAAATGAAGAGGGGTTCAGACTTGGTCCTAAGAACAAAGGGGTATACATTGACTGGTTGGCCTTTGCGGATGACTTTGTCATTTTTTCTAACAACGTAGAGTCAGCAGTCAACAAGATCAATAGGCTGTCATAAATTGCTGAAAAAGTTGGACTCCACATCTCTATTCAAAAGACAAAATATATGACATACATCTGTGAAGGACCTGAATGGATGATCACCAATCTGGGAAAAATTGGACGAGTTAAGAACTTCAGGTATCTTGGTGAAGTCATTCAGGAGAATGGATTAGAAGAAGAAGCAATTAATGTTAGGATGAGGAAGTTAGACCAAGCATACCAACTAACAAAGAATACCTATAACAAAACCTCTATGAGTATAGGGGCCAAGTTCTGACATTATAATATAGTTGAAAACCTGAGGGCTTATAGGCGTCTGAAACTCTGACCATGAATAGACAAGGTTAAGCTGAGCAGCTGGAAAAGCGACAGCATAGGATATTAAGGAAAATCCTAGGTAATAGATGGGTTGATGGACAATGGCAAATGAGAGCAAATGAGGACTTGTACAGCAAGATATAACCTATCACAGCATCCATTAAGAAGAGAGCATTGTTATTTAATGTCATCTCATGAGCCCTGACGGTGACTGACTAACAAAAAGAATATGGAGTTTCATCCAATCTAAGAAAACAAGGCCAAAATGGCTTGGATAATGTGAAAAAGATCTTAGGTAGATTGGTATCTCAGAGAGAGAAATTCCTGTCAGGAATAAATTTAGAAGATTGGTGAACAACTACAGAGGTTTTAAAATGGCATGAATGTCCAAAAGATGGAGAGGACCATTATCCAAAGAGCATAAACAGGCACTTCTTGGTGGGCTCAGAAGATACTGACAGGAAGCCAAAGCTGAACAAGACCAAGACCTAGACACTAAAATGAAATTGGCTGTTACCACACAGTCCAAAGAGGATCAACTCGATGATTTTTTTTAAAAAAAAAGTATGTTTTATAGTTCCGAGGGAACGTATTCTGTCACTTAATATGGAAAAAGTGTATTTCCGTTTGGGAGAAAGTGTATTTTTAATTGGAAAATCCTGGAAAAGTCCAGGAATTGTTTTTTAGTGTTGAAATCTGAAATAGCTTTTTTCAAAGAGTAAATATTTTCCCCTGATTCACATAATATTCTGCAGTCCAGTAAGTATCTTCTACTACATACTTTCTGATGCAGCCTACAATCTGCCTCAGCCTCAGAATTCAAGCCATCTTCCTATGAAATTTCATCAGAATATGTTGAGCAGATTAGTTTTGAAAACATAACAGGCAGAATTACTTTTGCTTTTATAATACTAATATGGATAAAACTTTCAGTCATAGTATTTTTTTCTCATGATCAAATTTTGATCTATTAGTTTACAAGAAGCATGTTCAAACAGATTGATGTGACAGTTTTACAGTTATTAGTTAGTTGGTTGTGTGTTCCATTGATCAATCATGTGTTACGGTGTGTGTGTGTGTGTGTGTGTGTGTGTGTGTGTGTGTGTGTGTGTTTATATTTATATTTATATATTTATTTAGTCATATTCAAGAAGTCATGTATGGTATAGAAGGAGCTGTCAAGGAGATATGATTTCAATTTATTTTCGAAGCTATTTTACCCCTTTCTGTGCCAAAGATAGGCTGAGTAAGGGACAGTGTAAGTCTTTCTTTCTTCTGGTATTATAATCATGAATGTCACTGTTGTTTTTAAACTGGTCCGTGTTGTTGAGAACAAATTTCATTAGTGAGTTAATGTACTGTGAGGCTGTTGTAAGAATTGCCAATCTCTTAAAAGATGCCTACATCATGTGCAGCTATGAACCCCTCACATTATTCTAATCACTTTCTTTTGAGCAGTCAATACTTTTTGTCTAAGTGTTGAGTTACCCCAAAACATTATTCCGTATGACATCAGAGAGTGAAAGTGTGCAAAGTATGTTATCTTACTAATTTCTGTATCCTCAAAATTGGCAATTATTCTGGTTGCAAAAGTTGCTGAACCTAGTCACTTTAGAATATCCAAAATATGATTTTTCCAATTAAGATTCTCATCTATATGTACACTCAAAAACTTTGTATGCTCTACCCTGTTTACTGATTTCCATTGATATGTTATGTTTATTGAAGGAACTGTACTTTTTGCAGTAGAAAACTGGAGTTCTGTTTCTGTCCCGAAGTTTAAAGCAAGCCCATTTGCAGAAAACCAATTACTGACTTTTCCATAGACCTTATTTGTATCATTTTCAATTGGAGTTTATTTTACTGGATTAATAATGATGCTTGTATCATCAGAAAACAGTGCCAGTTCTGCTTCTTTTTTTCAATTAAGAAGGGATGTCGTTCACATATATCAAGGACAGGGAGACCCATGATTGAAAACTGTGGAACACCTAATGTAATAGTAATAATAATAATAATAATAATAATAATATTTATTCAACATCGAATAATCAAATACAATCCCTAGAAATAATACAATTTCAGGACATCATACAGATTATTCTTCTGAACACATCACTTTATAAATTACAAACTAAAGATTTGTTTGTATTAATAAATTTTATATTTTGATGGATTTTACGTCTGGTAGTATACAATCACAATATTACAAATATTGTTTTTTATCAACATTATATTAGTTGTAGGTTACTTAAAACTATAAGCTTGACATACTTATGAAACACTTTTCATACAGATATAATACTCGTCTAGGGAATAGAAAGGGTTTTCAATTAGAATTCTTTTTAGCTGATCTTTTAATTTGTTAGTGGGAAGGGTTGTGAGACTTTTTGGTAGGGCATTGGCTAGCTTCAGCTCAGCATGAAGTGCATTTTTTTCATATAAAGCTGTTCTGTGGCTATTTACATGGTATCTGAACTTTTGCCCTGTATCATATTGGTGCAGGTCACAATTGAAATTTGGATTTATTGTTTTCACAAGGAATATAACTTTCAATATGTACACACCTATAATGGTAAGCACACCCAATTTTGGGAACAGATTCCGACATGATTCTCGAGGTTTGGCACCACAAATAATTCTGATAACTTTTTTCTGTAGTATTAATAATGTACTTAGGTTGGCTTGAGTTGTTGCGCCCCATATTTCTACAGCATAGTTTACATTTGATGAGAATAGGTAATGATAAGCAGTTTTTAGTATGCCCATGTCCTTACAATATTTGCTAATCATATTTATAGCAAACACATTCTTCAACAGCTTACATGCTAAGGAATCAATATGCATGTCCCATTTGAGGCTGTCCTGGATTGTAATTCCCAAGAACTTTGTCCACTTTTCCTTTTTTACACTGGCATTTCCTATGGATAATTTCATGTCAAATTCTATTTGTTTCCTTGTCTTAAATTCCATCATTGCAGTCTTTGAAGCACTTACATTTAGATGGCTTTCATTAAAATACTTGACTATTTCATTAGTTACACTGTTGCACTGTACCCCCAGACTCTCTTAGTCAATGTGTTTACACACTATTGATGTGTCATCTGCATACAATATTTTTGTACAGTTAGGAGAACAATACTGTATATCATTAACATAAATCAAGATAACAAGGGGTCCCAAGACAGAATCTTGAGGCACTCCATATTTGATGTCTGTAATTTTAGATTTGTGTAATTTCACCCCAGTTAGATAAAGTGGCGAACTTATCACTTGACCCATATAAAGAAACTTTGTTTCCTGTTCTGTAGGTATGATTTAAACCACTCATATGCTATTCCATTTATACCATAGAATTGTAATTTCTGTAACATAATGTCATGGTTCACACAGTCAAAGGCTTTGGACAAATCACAGAAAATTCCTGTTGGTGACATTTTACTATTTAAAGACTCTATCATGTGGACAGTGAAATTGTATATTGCTGCCTCAGTGGAACAGCAGTTTAGAAATCTGAACTGTGATTTACTAAGTATCCCATTACTGCTGAGATGGCTAACCACTCTTGAGTACATTATTTTCTTGAAAATTTTTGAAAATGCTGTAAGCAAGGATACCGGCCAATAATTATTGACATCTGTGGTGTCCACCTTTTTGTAGAGAGACCTGACAATGGCATATTTTAACATGTCTGGAGAAATACCTAGAGTTAGTGATGCATTATATACATGATACAGAACATCAGCTATAATTGCTCCACATTGTTTTAATATCCTGTTAGAGATGTCATCTACTCCAACAGAACATTTATTTTTCAAATATTTAATATTTTTATTTATTTCACAAGAGGTTGACTAAAATTTTTCAAAACTGACTCTTCCATGTACTGTCTGGCTTTTTCTTTTGAACTGTTCTCAACAATTTTTTCTCCTACACTTAGGAAATGGTTGTTAAATACATTAGCTACTTGTACTCTGTTGGTTAGGATGGTCTCATTGTCTTTAATAGTAACGCTACCTACCCCAGTGGTTACTTTTCCTGTCTCCCTTCACAACATTCCACATTGATTTGATTTTATTGCTGGAGTTGTTAATTCCTTTCTAACATGCATATTTTTTGATTTCCTTACAAATTTTCTCAGTGTGTTACAAGAATTTTTGTAGTGTAAAACTACTTCTGCATCTTTACTAGACCTTGCTGTCTCATACAGTTTTCTTTTTCTTTCTGGAGACACTTTAATACCTGTAGTAATCCAAGGTTTCTTTGGAAAGTGTTACAGTTAGTAGTTTTCTTTTAGAAACAATTTTCAAAAAGGGACATAAATTTATCAAGAAATAGGTTGCATTTATCATTACAATTTGGCTCATTATATATGGCTGTACCCTAGGTGCAACCGCAGCGGAGGGGTATCTGTTGAGAGGCCAGACAAACGTGTGGTTCCTGAAGAGGGACAACAGCCTTTTCAGTAGTTGCAGGGGCAACAGTCTGGATGATTGACTGATCTGGCCTTGTAAGACTAACCAAAACGGCCTTGCTGTGACTTTACTGCAAACTGCTGAAAGCAAGGGGAAACTACAGCTGCAATTTTTCCCGAGGACATGCAGCTTTACTGTATGATTAAATGATGATGGCGTCCTCTTGGATAAAATATTCCGGAGGTAAAATAGTCCCCATTCGGATCTCCTGGCGGGGACTACTCAAGAGGATGTTGTTATCAGGAGAAAGAAAACTGGCATTCTATGGATTGGAGCGTGGAATGTCAGATCCCTTAATAGAGCAGGTAGGTTAGAAAACTTAAAAAGGGAAATGGATAGGTTAAAGTTAGATAAAGTGGGAATTAGTGAAGTTCAGTGGCAGGAGGAACAAGACTTTTGGTCAGGTGAATACAGGGTTATAAATACAAAATCAAATAGGGGTAATGAATAAAAAAATAGGAGTGTGGGTAAGCTACTACAAACAGCATAGTGAACACATTATTGTGGCCAAGATAGACACAAAACCCAAACCTACTACAATAGTACAAGTTTATATGCCAACTAGCTCTGCAAATGATAAAGAAATTGATGAAATGTATGATGAGATAAAAGGAATTATTCAGATAGTGAAGGGAGACGAAAATTTAATAGACATGGGTGACTGGAATTCTAGAGTGGGAAAAGGGAGAGAAAGAAACGTAGTAGGTGAATATGGATTGGGGGAAAGAAATAAAAGAGGAAGCCGTCTGGTAGAATGTTGCACAGAGCATAACTTAATCATAGCTTATGAACCAGGTATTAAATTGTAAGACATTTCTAGGGGCAGATGTGGACTCTGACCACAATCTATTGGTTATGAACTGTAGATTAAAACTGAAGAAACTGCAAAAAACGTCTGAAAAATGAGATGAACAGGAAGTGCAAAATGGCTAAGCACGGATGGCTAGAGGACAAATGTAAGGATGTAGAGGCTTATCTCTCTTGGGGCAAGATAGATACTGCCTACAGGAAAACTAAAGAGACCTTTGGAGAAAAGAGAACCACATTGTATGAATATCAGGAGCTCAGATGGAAACCCGGTTCTAAGCAAAGAAGGGAAAGCAGAAAGGTGGAAGGAGTATACAGAGGGTCTATACAAAGGTGACGTACTTGAGGACAATATTCTGGAAATGGAAGAGAATGTAGATGAAGACGAAATAGGAGACACAATCCTGCATGAAGAGTTTGACAGAGCACTGAAAGACCTGAGTCGAAACAAGGCCCCGGGAGTAGACAACATTCCATTAGAACTATTGATGGCCTTGAGAGAGCCAGTCCTGACAAAACTTTACCATCTGGTGAGCAAGATGTATGAGACAGGCAAAATACCCTCAGACTTCAAAAAGAGTATAATAATTCCAATCCCAAAGAAAGCAGGTGTTGACAGATGTGAAAATTACTGAACTATCAGTTTAATAAGCCACAGCTGCAAAATACTAATGTGAATTCTTTACAGACAAATGGAAAAACTAGTAGAAGCCAACCTTGGGGAAGATCAGTTTGGATTCCATAGAAATATTGGAACACATGAGGCAATACTGACCTTACGCCTTATCTTAGAAGAAAGATTAAGGAAAGGCAAACCTACGTTTCTAGCATTTATAGCCTTAGAGAAAGCTTTAGACAATGTTAACTGGAATATTCCCTTTCAAATTCTAAAGGTGGCAGGGTAAAATACAGGGAGCGAAAGGCTATTTACAATTTGTACAGAAACCAAATGGCAGTTATAAGAGTCGAGGGACATGAAAGGGAAGCAACAGTTGGGAAGGCAGTGAGACAGGATTGTAGCCTTTCTCTGATGTTATTCAATCTGTATATTGAGCAAGCAGTAAAGGAAGCAAAAGAAAAATTCAGAGTAGGTATTAAAATCCATGGAGAAGAAATAAAAACTTTGAGGTTCACCGATGACATTGTAATTCTTTCAGAGACAGCAAAGGACTTGGAAGAGCAGTTGAACAGAATGGACAGTGTCTTGAAAGGAGGATATAAGATGAACATCAACAAAAGCAAAACGAGGATAATGGAATGTAGTCGAATTGAATCGGGTGATGCTGAGGGAATTAGATTAGTAAATGAGACACTTAAAGTAGTAAAGGAGTTTTGCTATGTGGGGAGCAAAATAACTGATGATGGTCGAAGTAGAGAGGATATAAAATGTAGACTGGCAATGGCAAGGAATGCGTTTCTGAAGAAGAGAAATTTGTTAACATTGAGTATAGATTTAAGTGTCAGGAAGTTGTTTCTAAAAGTATTTGTATGGAGTGTAGCCATGTATGGAAGTGAAACATGTGGTGCTACAGAAGAATGCTGAAGATTAGATGGGTAGATCACTTAACTAATGAGGAGGTATTGAATAGAATTGGGGAGAAGAGGAGTTTGTGGCACAACTTGATAAGAAGAAGGGGCTGGTTAGTAGGACATCTGAGGCATCAAGGGATCACAAATTTAGCATTGGAGGGCAGCGTGGAGGGTAAAAATCATAGAGAGAGACCAAGAGATGAATACACTAAGCAGATTCAGAAGGATGTAGGTTGCAGTAAGTACTGGGAGATGAAGAAGCTTGCACAGGATAGAGTAGCATGGAGGGATGCATCAAACCAGTCTCAGGACTGAAGACAACAACAACAACAACAACAACAACAACAACAACAACAACATACATCTCCTCAGTTAACATTTCTCCAACTTTCTCTGAAGTGCTCTATAGATACCAGGTTGAGCAACCTCACACTTTTTTTTAATGGTTTCTGAATTGTACACGCTGTTAGGTTTTGTAAGTTAATCAGTTTTGCATCATGGTACAACAATCTATTTACCACAGGGAAATCATGTGTTTGTTTTACATCCCCTTTCTGTACAAATACAGTATTTGTTAGAGTGCTACTGTCTTGAGTTATACATGTAGGGAAATTGACCACTGATTCTAAGTTATATGTTGTTAGTAACACTTCTAGTTCACTTTTCGTATCAGGATTACTTAGGAAGTTTACATTGAAACCACCACTGATTAATAACTTCTTCTTTTTGTCTGACAGACAGCATAATAGGGAGTCAAACTTTTTTATGAATAGCTCCCTGTCTCCTAATGGGGACCTGTACACTGTTGCTAATGTCAATACTCTTTATCTAGCCTAAGTTCACATGCACATACCTCAAAGTGCTGATCAACATAAACTTTGCTTGCATCTACAATTTTGTATTTATACCCTTGTTATATGAAAATTGCAACTCCTCCTTTATCCATCCTAGATCTACAAGTGTAAGAGGCTAAATTATACCCATTTGTACTCGAACTATCCATCCCCACAGTGACATGGTGTTCAGACAGAGTATATCAGTCTCATTCTTATTTTAGAGATCATCTAAACACACTAATAGCTCATCTACTTTATTTTTTATTCCCCTGATATTCTGATGAAGTAATTTGATACCTCACTTAGCTTCGCCCCTATTTACTGTACATGAAGTTTCTTTTATTCTATTTATCTTGATTCTTGTCAGTCTGGACTTTGGCTTTAACCTAAAAACCCTGTCTGCCTGTACCCATTAACCACAGGGATCACCCATTGTGTGACTGTGGTCCCCCTTACAGTTTCTGCTAATAGAGAAGCTAACTTATTGTCCCTCTTCCTATTTAGGTGCAGCCCAAGTGTAGTGTATCCTCAACTGCCAATAGCATTAACTACACTATTTGTATATATTATGCTTCTTTTTTAACTTTTCTACGTGTGCATACATTTTCTTATACCGCCCTATAGTGGTTTCTGTCAATTTGTTTCTTTTAACTGTCTGGTGATGATAGTTCACACTCACTTGTAGAATTTCAGTTGCTGTGCCCCATAACAAATTCATCCTCAAAGATATCTCATCATCATCAAAATCTAACGTGTCATTTACAGTCAGAGATATTTCTCCAAAGAAATTAATGTTAATGAGTTCAAATAGTATATTCACAAAAGAAAGGTATTCAGTTCCATCTTCTGTCACTCTATGATACACTGTTGACTGTGCCAAAGAGTTTCATAAAATGCCCATGACATGAATTGCACTGATATGATGCAATCTGGCTGAAAAACTAAAGCTTATAATAGTAATGTGTAACTTTGAACTAGAACAATAAGTGTTCAAACAGTATGACAGCAAACACATCACTATTATACTTTAAACATACCTGAATTTTTAACAGCGTAAAATTAGAATGATCTCAGATGTGTAAATATGCACTAGTGCACTAAGGGTACTTGATTTTGCATAACAACAGTGGTGGGAACTGCCTGAATGAATATGCCGCAAAGGCTCCCCTCTCAGAATACCATACAGCACTGTGATGTAGTTGCATGCCATGAGGATATAGTTCACAAATTGTGTATCTTTTGTTGTTTGAGGATTAAATCAAACAATTGAAAGTGCAGACTGGAATATCAGTGGTAATGGAAAGGGGAGATTGCCAGTCACTGTAAAGGTGAAACATTGAGCTGCAGATAGGCGCAACAAAAAGACTGTTGCACATTAAGTTTTTAGCCAAAGCCTGCATCAGAAAAGAAACACACACACACACACACACACACACACACACACACACACACACACACACACAGTGCTTTCTCTGGTTATACTTCCATCAGGCTGAAATGCATCGGATGGGAGCAACAATCTGCAATGGAGTGGAGGATGAGGTGGGACAATAAGGTACTGGTGGAGAAAGAGGAAACGATGATGGGTGGTCACATATGGAGGGACTAGAGGTGGTAACAGGGCTACCTGGTGCAGCATCAGAGGCTTTGGGAGAGGGAGAGAAGGGGAAGAAGGGGAATGAAAATGAAAATGAGGGAAGTAGAGACGGAGAAAAGATTGTTGGGTGTACTGGCAGAGAGCAGTGCACAATGAGGGCAAAGGGACATAAGTTGGGAGGAGTTGATGAGACAGAGAGGAACTGTTGGGTGAGGGTGTGGGTACATTAGATTACTGTAGGTACCATAGCATGGTAACCAACTGTTAGCTACCTACAGTAACTGAATGTCGCCACACCCTCCATCAAACAGTTCCTCTCTGTCCTATCACATCCTCCCAATTTATGTCCCCTTGCCCTCCTTGTGCACTGCTCTCTGCCATTGCACCCATCAATCTTTTCCACTTCACTACTTCCCTCCTTTCCGTTCCGTTTTTCCCCTTCCCTTTCTTTCCCACAGCCTTCTGACACCCTGTCAGGCAGCATCGTTTCCTCTCCCCCACCCGTACCTTGCTATCCCTGTCCCTTCCCACTCCACTATAGATTGTTGCTTCCCACTCCACCATAGATTGTTGCTCCTGTTTGATGCATTTCAGTGTCAGTCTGGCCTGAGCAGCCAGAGCCAGAGATAGCAGTCTTGTGTGTGTGTGTGTGTGTGTGTGTGTGTTGTGTGTGTGTGTGTGAGAGAGAGAGAGAGAGAGAGAGAGAAAGAGAGAGATTGTTCCTTTTCTAATGAAGGCTTTGGCTAAAAGTGTAATGTATAACAGGATTTTCATTGTTGCTGTCTGTAACTCAACATTTCATCTTTAGGGTGTGTGTAGCAATCTGTCCTTTCCATTATCTTCAATAAGAGACTACCACCACAGTGATCAGTAATACACAATATGCCCAGTTACAAATTTTTCACCCAACTGCGACTCAGGTAGTTGAAACACCTATTATGTGAAAAGGGAATGAGACATACTTGTATCTTACCCCAGTGTTGTTCAGTCTGTATGTTGAGCAAGCAATAAAGGAAACCAAAGAGAAATTTGAAAAGAGAATTGAATTGTAATTCTGTCAGAGATGAGAAATGATTCTGAAGAGCAGTTGAATGGAATAGATAGTGTTTTGAAAAGAGATTATAAAATGAACATCATCAAAAATAAAATGAGTGTAATGGAATGTAGTAAAACTAAATAATACGGTACTGAGGGAAGTAGATATGAAATGATTTACTATAAGTGTTGTAGATTGGGCAGCAAAATAATTGATGATGGGTGGAATAGAGAAGATATAAAATTCACAAACTGGCAACAACCAGACAAGCATCACTCAAAAAGAGGAATTTGTGGATACCTAATATAAAATTAAATTTTACAAGCTCTTTTCTAAAGTTGTTTATCTGGAGTAGCCTTGTACCAGTGTGAACTGTGGATAGTAAGTGGTTCAGACACACAGGAAATATTAGCTTTTGAAATGTAGTGTTCACTTATTAATACAACGCAGAAGTGTAAAATGTAAACCAGCCAGTCAACATTTCTTTTCCTTCCTTACTTCAGTTCTTCGTTTTATAATGATGTGTTCCAATTGAAGCAATAAACAGACATATTTTTAGTGAAATGATCAGCTCCAGTCACATTTCTGCTAATCTTTATTTTGTTTCTAGACCATCGGTAGAGAGCATACTCAGATGTTCCTCTTCACAGTGGTTATGTGGTAACATTAAATCACCTTTATTCCCTAAAATTAATTCTTTATTTTATGTAGAAAGTAATAATATGCAATAATTTATAAGCCGAAACAATACAGGCAGCAGAAAGATATAGCTTTTAATTTAGCCAGAGCTGGACAAATTCCAGTTCTTAAACAAGGGTGGGAAATACATACTTTATTTAATTGCATTTAGTCTTTTGTCTCATGTGTTACCACTGACACATTATTTCCTTGTACAGCAACTTGTGGGGATGATTTTCACACTACACCTGGTCACACTGTGTGACTACTACCAGTATTAAAGAGTTAAAAGACTACTGTTCACCATAACTAACTTTGATTTCATTGGGAACCATTGTGCCCAGCAATGGTAGGCTATAAGGAAGAATAATCACACAGAAGTCAGTTGCAATCCCATTAGCTTTCATTATTCTTATGAATCTAGATTTTTCAGTTATAAGTAGCCATCTTCAGTGCATTTTCCTTATAGTTCAACACACTTGCATCAGATCACGCCACCGTACGTTCTTACAGATTTATAGGCAGAACAACATTCACTGCCTGTTTGACACATGCAAGTACAGTGAGCAGGTGGCACTCTAGAGACCAGGGGCAAAGACACGGTTAATCAAACCATGTGGCGTGGTAACAAAGCAATTCCTGGCATTGTAAAAATTGTTGGCCAATGTTTATTATTAAACAGTGGTTCTATCATTCAGTTGCTTTTGATCAGTCATGCAGAACAGAAAAAGGAAAAGTTAAACACTAGATCATAAAGTAAAATTCATACAGGGGGTGGATGCTGAGCCACACGAAACAAAATCTGAAATTGATACAGACTTGGGAATCACTTATACCATACTATGTATAGTCATCAGCATAAGAAAAAGTATTTGAATAACTTTTTTTTAAAATTGGGTGCAATATTGACAAAATGCAGCCATCAACAAGAAGAGAGATACATAGATTTGTAAAAGGCACTTTGTATATGGTTCCAGAAAAAACGGGCTGCAGCTCTACTGACCGGTAGCAAAAAGCTCAAAACAAAGGTGATAGATTTAGCTAGAAGTATGATCATCACTAATGATATCAAGGCTTCATCAGGATGGTTACAAATATTTAGAATCACAGGGAGAACAATTTCCAGTGAATCAAAAGTTGTGCACGACATCACGGTGCAACGCTGAATGGGTGAGTTTCTGCCAGATATCGTAAGGAGTTATCAACCTTAAATCATTTACAAATGTAATGAGACCAATTTATTTTACAGTCTACTTCCTGATAAAATATTAGCCATGGAGGGAACAAAAATAAAATTTACTAGACAGTTTTTCCCACCACAAATGCAGATGGATCTGACATACATGCCCCACTTGCGACTGAAAACTCTAAGAAACTGACATGTTTAAAAGGTGTAAAGATAAAACCTACAGAACATAAATCCAATAAAAATTCTTGAATGACTATGATTTTAATTGAACAATGGTTAAAAAACTGGATATGAGAATGAAAAAGAAAAGAAAAAAGAATCCTCCTCCTTCTGGATCATTGCACATCACATCCACCCTAGGTATTTTTGGAAAATGTTCATGTCAAATTTTTCCCTGCAAATAGTGCCATGTTTCTACAGCCACTTGCTTAGGGTATTATTACAAATTTCAAAGTATGTTATAGAAAAAAAATGGTTTAACATTTAATAGCACAGGCTGATGGAGGAAATGAAAATTTCCCCATACAAGCCACAGAATTTATTTTGGCTGCCTTGGAGCTGGTGTTTTCCTCCACAACCAACAACTGTTTCTGTAAAGCTGATGTTGTTACAGGAAGAGACTGCTGCTGCTGCTGCTGCTGCTGCTGCTGCTGCTGATGATGATGATGATGATGATGATGATGACAGTGGTGATGGTGAAGTTGTGTCTGGTAATAAGCTAGTTCTACTGGAGACTGCAGATTTTGATAGGTTTGTGCATTTTGATGATAATCTCACCTTGTGTGCAGAACTACAGGATGAAGGAGATTAATGGTGATATGTGCTAAAAACACAGTGGTGGTCAGACAGTGACAAGACAGACAGTGACAGTGACAAGACAGTGGTGAGACAGTGATCAAGATGGAGATGACAATTTGATCCTTGAAACACCTAAACTGAGTGAAACATGAAATACAATCAATGTGTACAGGTATTACACCTGTGCAAAAATTTAGAGTGAAAAAGCTCTGAATTCATTATTAAGTTTGAAAAATGAGGTATGTTCATGCATGGAAAGTGAAACAAACCAAATTGCCTAGTGGTGTAAAACCAAATTATCTTATTTCTTTAAAACAGGATCATCATCAGAGTAATGTATTTTCTCTTTAACACTTAATATTCTACCTCTGTGATTTGTACAATGCAATGTGTGTGTTCTGCCACTGCTTGCTGAGTATGTTTATTATCTATCCATTTAAATAATTTTGTCAAACCAAATTATCTAATTTCTTTAAAACAGGATGATCTTCAGGGTAATGTATTTTCTCTTTAACACTTAATACTCTAGCCCTGTGATTTGTACATTGCAAAATTCCAAATTACAGCACAATATCTAATTTCTCTAAGGAAGGACCACATAATATTTTTTTCTTTTAGTACTGTACTCTGACTTTGTTGTTTGTAAAGTTTATGCATGTAGGTCCATTTTTCACTTTATTTATTTTTTCTGGTAAAAAATATGATATGTATTACTGTATCTACATATGACTTCTAAGTATTTCTGGGTTACAGGTAATCTTTTCTCTTCCCCCTGATCTGCATATAAATCAGGTTGGACTGTATTAATACAATCATCAGAATTGCAAAGCATACAAACATTACAAACACAAAATATATCAAGGATCTTCCAAAACTAAATAACAAATAATTGTTGTTGGATTCTGGAGGCATTCACTAGGTTTGCGTGGTTGTTTCCCACAGCGTAGAAAGGGAGGGAGGGCAAATAAAAATAGAAATCCAGAACATGAGCAGAATTTTTGGTACCTTTGCATCACCACAGTTGACAGTGACACACAGTGCTTGTTCATTCACCACGAATAGCTTCAGGCAGTTTTGTCTAGTAAGGGGATATGGCATATGTAGACACCATATTACCCTAATCCTTGCTATGCAGAAAATATAAATTGAAATCTCAAATCAACCTTGATTGCTTATCAGAGTAAGGACCAGTGTGGCTGGAACCATTTGCTTCCTTGGTTGACCATGGCATTCAACACTGCTGACCATGGGAGTTGTGAACAGACATCTGCCACATTACTCTTCACGTATCAAGAGCCCACCCCATTTGCAATTTATGCCCCATGGAGGACGTTTTGCCTGTAACCAAGGGTGTATCAGGCAATTGCTCAGTGGACATAAGCCAAGAAAAACATTCAAGAGACTTACAGGAGGGAAGCTATGCAATATAATAAAGAGTGCCAGCCACGTTCTTGGCAATTTAGGTACAAAGTGCAAATTAGAAACCTTCAGGGTGTCAGTAAGTTCTCAGAAAGAATGACTAAAAAGTTGTTCTCCAGATACAAAGGTCCCTTCTGAATCAAGAAATTCTTTAGATGACTAATGAACAGCCAAGGAATTTAGAGCTCTCCTGACTCAGATTTAGCCAGCTGCTACAGTGTAAATAGGATGCTTTGGCTGAGCACCAAAATAAAGGCAGTGATAATATGTCATGGTTCGTACTCTTGTGACTAATAGCCTAAATTGGCAGTACTTTTGCTGCTTGGTGTAAACGAAATTTTTTGGGTTCAGGCTGTTTATCTGTGGGTCAATGAGAGAAAGCAGTGAGGCTATAGAATGAGAAAAAGTGGGCCATGACTGGATGGTGGGCTGTTCTGTCTTTTGCCTAATGAACATGCTGCCAGCAGCTGGTCTGGGAAATTGCATCAAGTTTGAGCACTGGCAAACTATATATGTGGCATATGTAGCCAGCATGAACTGATCAAACTAGGTGCTGCTGTGAGTGGCAGCTAGCTGTAGTGAGATCACAGACACATTGTGCTCTTGTTTTTGAAGCATACAGAGTGATCTGTTGACTCTGGCATTCCTACATGCTATTTTCTGACTCCAATTTGGGCTCATGTAACTGACAGTCACTTATTTGGATGTGCACTTGGATATTCAAGGGGCAAAAAGGGGAATTGTATAGGAGAAATACTGAGTGGCACTGATAACAAGAAAGGTGGTTGCCAGTTATTCATGATACACATATCAAAAAAAGTTTTGCATCACCCCGGTTCCCAGAACTTCTGAAGATAGACATTGGCTGTGGATATTGTATCACTGACACAGTCACTTTGACTGTTCAGAGATGTCACTAAACCTGCCCAAAGATGTAAACAACCATGCATGAGCAGTGCCTACTAGATGGAGGGTGTCCAACAGCCGATCACTTCCAGTCATTCCACCAGGAAGGAGGTACACGGCTCGTGTTGTCTGTAGTTCAACCATGCCTAGACAGTAAGTACTGCAGTTTGATCTTGTCACATTGTTACTTTGTGCCAGGAAGGGCTCTCAACAAGGGAAGTGTCGAGGCATCTTGGAGTGACATGGAGGAGATACAGAGAGACAGTAACTGTCGATGACATGCCTTGCTCGGGCTGCCCAACTGCTACAACTGCAGTGGATGACCACTACCTATGGATTATAGCTCAGAGGAACCCTGACAGAAACACCACCATGATGAGTAATGCTTATTGTGTGGCCCCAGGATGTCGTGTTACGACTCAAACTGTGCACAACAGGCTGCATGATGCGCATCTTCACTCCCAACATCCATGGCGAGGTCCATCTTTGCTACCACGACACCATGCAGCATGTTACAGATGGGCCCAACAACATGCCAAATGGACCACTCAGGATTGTCATCACGTTCTCTCCACCGATGAGTGTTGCATATGCCTTCAACCAGGCAATTGTTGGAGACGTGTTTGCAGGCAACCCGATCAGGCTGAATGCGTTAGACACACTGTCCAGTGAGTACAGCAAGGTGGAGGTTCCCTGCTGTTTTGGGGTTGCATTATGTGGGGCCAACGTACCGCTGGTGGTCATGGAAGGTGCCATACTGGCTGCGAGTCCATCATTGAACAATACCTAAAAGCATGGGCTGTAGCAGAACTCATGGTACATAAAAGAAGAAGCAAAAAATTCTGTTTAAAGATGGATGCTGTTAAGGAGAAGTGTGCAGAAAATGAGCATGTGGTAGCATTGTGTTTCGATTATATGCAAAATCTGCAGTTGCCTAAGCTCCCAGTCCAGGAAGCTTTTTATTTACGGCAAATTAATGTTAATGTATTCTGTATTACAGACCTAAAGAGCATCCAAAAAACAAAATATTAATTCAAAGCTTGTTACCAAGGAAGAGATTTTGGGTTACAAAAATGGTGGCCCAAATTTTATAAGCAGTCCTGTTTGTCTGATGACAGTTATGGGACGAATGTGGACAAAAGCAGTAAAGTGAAATTCACAGTGTACTCATTTATGAGCTTTCATCTCAGTGAAATGTTTCCAGGTAAAGTTGACTGTTACTATCATATTGATGGTCTCGTAAAACACCGCTTCTCATTGTGACATTCATTACAGACAGAACCAAAATTGCCTGCAGAAATTGCATATAATAACAAAGTTGCAATCAATGTCAAAAAACTGAAAGATGTGGGACAATTAATGCAATTTATTCCTGATGAGCACAAAGCCTTTTATCTGGAAATGACTGAGTGGCCTTCTGTGGACACTCCTGAAGATGATTCATAATAAATTTTTGGTGTAAAATAACCTGTATAGTGTAGTGTTAATCCTTCATTGTCCTGTTAGGTGAAATAAGAAATTTAATTCCTAATGTCACGATTTCATTGTCATATCTTTAGTTCCATACAGTGTGTGCATACATTAACAATATTTTTCAGTTTCTCTGTAAAACAATATTAGACAATGTACAAGTAATAGTGTATATTAAATTTATACAATAAAGTAATTTTGATAACATAAACAAATGTTGATATTAAAATGTCAGTCCAAAATGTTCATCTTGCAATAACAACGTAAGTCCGTAAAATTAAAAAAAAATCGTTCATGCAAAGTTATTACATTTAAAGAACTTTGTTTTATTGTTAAGCTTACCTAACATACACAATCAATATTAAAATTAATGGATTTATTCTACTGTCCATTATTTAGCCTGTATACCATTTTTTGCTTCTCCTAAAAAATATACTTTTTTGGACTAATGTTGTTTTTAGAATTACTGATTCAATTTGCAATTTCCAGAACTTAGGTATTTGGCACTGCTTTGGTGATAGAATAACAGATGAAGCAGTCAGCGCAGACTGTTATGTACAAATTCCTGTTTGTCAAGTTCAGAAACCTCAACAAGAGGTTAATAACAATTTGGTGGAATAACGCTACCATTGATGGAATTGGTACCAGACTCTCAGAGGTAACTGTGACATGTGCCTCCATTGTTGTTATTCCTTGTCATGGTCCATACAGTGTCTAGTGGGTTAATAGAGATCTGGCCAATGGTACCTGCATCTGATACTGTCCAGAATCTTCACAAATCCCAGGTGACCAGATGTTGAGCAACATGAAAATGCTACAGGATAGGCAACCATACAAGAGGCAGAATGACAAGCAACCATTTCTGTCACATTGAGTCATAGTTCTTCTATTACAATGTTTCATATATTAATTGGAATTTCCTCTGGTCAAATCTTCCTCCATTAAGGCTTCCACGGTTTCCAGCAATGGTGGGTCAGCACTCTTGTTCAATAGCATTGTCATTTGATGCAGCAATGACTGAGTTTCATTTACGCTACTGCATTTTTGGCATCTTCCTGAATTTGCACTAGAACTACATCAATCCCAGAACTGGTAGCACCAGTATGAAGTTCTGTCTCAGTATCCTCATCATACAATGCTAGGACTGGAGACGATGTTAGCACCTCCTTAAGGGCAAGGGAAGATCTTCTAGCACTTCCTTCCATGAAAACTTGGCATCTTTGCAGTAGCTCTTGTATGGGAAGTGCCTTGGTACAGAAGTTCTTTATGAACTGCTGTTGTGGGAATACATTCCATGAAAGAGTCTTACATCATGAGTGTGCTGGGATTGGCTCCATTGTCATTCACTGGATATCCCAAGATGTTCATTCTCGGTCAGCAAAGAGGCACTTTTTTTGTATTCAGGCAGAATCCTGCGGTCTGTACACATTTCAGCTGTGGTTGTCATGTGAATTAGATCATCTTCAAATGTCTTTTTAAAAAAATGACATAGTTGTACAGACAGCAAGGACATGCCATCCATTTAAGGTATAAAGCAAGTTATCCTACATGGTTACACAGTCCACACGGCATAAATTTGAACTTGTAGAGGATGACAAGATTTATAGAAGCAGTCTTTTCCTGGTATGTCTTGATATGCCAGTAGCCTGGCTATTGGTCCATAGTTGAGAAATACTTTGCTCCCTTCAAGTAGTCTGTGATGTCATCAATGTGTGGCAGTGTGTTTGTATGTTTTTTATGGTTTTGTTCAGTTATTGGTTGTCAGTGTTCTATTATGGGTCACTTAGTCTGTCTTTTCTCTGATATAGATTTGAAAGTATCCAAAACCTGATGCAGAACAACTAACACTAAAGAGTGTTGTTTCATTCTTAGTCAGGCCAGATCCTATTGGCAGTTGGATGCTAGCTTCCTCCCCTGCACTGCCTGAAGTGGCAGCAGAGACGCTAGACACTACAGCAGCCAGTTACACTAACCATTGCACTGTATTGAACCTAGTGACAATATGAAGCAACTGATGGGAAAGCATGCCTGTATCATCTTCACCAGGGTGGTATATGGCCATGCTTGGATATGCAAGCCTGTGTGTGGGTTGGTGTATATTTCCTTAGGAAATTGTGGAACTGTATATGGATTAAAATAAAGAAAACTTTTGTCAACACTTTGGGTTAGTCAACACCCATACAAAAAAGATGATTAAACAGAGTAGTCCTCTGGAGAAGAGCATAACTTTTTAAAAAGGATGTAATAACTGTTTTAGTAAGCAGAACCTTATATCTTTAGAAAATAATGCAGGTACTCTTGATATCTGTTAGACAGCAGTGAAAGGACACCCTCTTGGTAGATATTGGTACAGCCCACAAATTAATCATTTTGTGACAACTAAAAATATGTATGAAATCACAGATTAAAGAGAAAGCTCAACATTATTAACTTCAGCAGTAAAGACATCCAGATATAAGGACATATCTGTATTATGGATGGAGCTATGGAGCTATGGGGTATCGTCTCAGTTGTGCGACTGGATTCGTGATTTCCTGTCAGGAAGGTCGCAGTTCGTAGTAATAGACGGCAAATCATCGAGTAAAACTGAAGTGATATCAGGTGTTCCCCAGGGAAGCGTCCTGGGACCTCTACTGTTCCTGATCTATATAAATGACCTGGGTGACAATCTGAGCAGTTCTCTTAGGTTGTTCGCAGATGATGCTGTAATTTACCGTCTAGTAAGGTCATCCGAAGACCAGTATCAGCTGCAAAGCGATTTAGAAAAGATTGCTGTATGGTGTGTCAGGTGGCAGTTGACGCTAAATAACGAAAAGTGTGAGATGATCCACATGAGTTCTAAAAGAAATCCATTGGAATTCGATTACTCGATAAATAGTACAATTCTCAAGGCTGTCAATTCAACTAAGTACCTGGGTGTTAAAATTACGAACAACTTCAGTTGGAAGGACCACATAGATAATATTGTCGGGAAGGCGAGCCAAAGGTTGCGTTTCATTGGCAGGACACTTAGAAGATGCAACAAGTCCACTAAAGAGACAGCTTACACTACACTCGTTCGTCCTCTGTTAGAATATTGCTGCGCGGTGTGGGATCCTTACCAGGTGGGATTGACGGAGGACATCGAGAGGGTGCAAAGAAGGGCAGCTCGTTTTGTATTATCGCGTTATAGGGGAGAGAGTGTGGCAGATATGATACACGAGTTGGGATGGAAGTCATTACAGCATAGACGTTTTTCGTCGCGGCGAGAGCTTTTTACGAAATTTCAGTCACCAACTTTCTCTTCCGAATGCGAAAATATTTTGTTGAGCCCAACCTACATAGGTAGGAATGATCATCAAAATAAAATAAGAGAAATCAGAGCTCGAACAGAAAGGTTTAGGTGTTCGTTTTTCCCGCTCGCTGTTCGGGAGTGGAATAGTAGAGAGATAGTATGATTGTGGTTCGATGAACCCTCTGCCAAGCACTTAAATGTGAATTGCAGAGTAGTCATGTAGATGTAGAGTGGGAAGTGAAAGGAGTCACTGAGGTATCTAAGATGGTTAAGATTGTCATCAGAAAATGATTGGAAACAGTCATTCTGTTTTAATGTTTAGTTTACTGGTACTCTTTAGCATATCAAGTTAGGATTTATTACCTGGAAGGTAAGTGCAAACAAGGGAAATTGCTTAAGAGTTAATGGAACTTATAAGAAAAAAAGACCCAAGTTTTAGGAAAAAACTTTAATTCACACATGTTGATATACAATATGAAATTCTTAGCACCATGAGTAATGTGCTAGAATGTATTTCAAATTAAGTGAAAGAAGCCCAGTATTTTGCTCAAATGGTTGACAAGTCAAAAGATTTTTCAAAAACTAAGCAACTATGAATTGTCATTCAGTATAATTTAAAAAGTAACGTATACAAAAGCTTTGGAATCAATTTAAGTTAATGTGTTGCACAAACATATGATGGAGCTGCAGCTGCAGTCATGAGTGATTCTCATCTACATACACTGTATGAACCATAAGTTGAATCTCATAATAATAGCAACTTGTAAAGGGATCAAGTTGAGCTATAGATGTTTTTATGACACTACATGGAATATGAGTGGATAAGGAGTGCATTAAATGTTTATTGATACACAATAAAAACAACGATTGGAAAAGTGGAACTGAAGAAGTTAAGTGACACTAAGTGGACTTGTTAGAATGATTCTTGTTTGGCTGTAAAGAAGACAGTTGAAGCTACTGTTGTAACCATAATAAATATTTAAACTGAAAATAATGAACAAGCTGCAAAAGCATCAGGATTTACTGCAAGTAAAACTTTTACTTTATATTTCATTTTGGATCAGACTCAGATTTCGCTTATGCGTGAAAGGAAAGTGTAGATATCACAACAAAAATAGGGGCTGATGTTTTCACTGAATTCTCTTATCTTGGTAGAATTCAAAAGTTGCCAAAATATTTTGTGATATAAATTTGTAATGTGCTGCATGAAGACAGTCTAAAACCTATATGACCAACTAATTCCAAATCTTTAGTATTTGATGAAGTTTCACAAATAGCAGACAGTGAAACTGAGATGTTTATTTCTAACTCTGGAATGTTTAGAGGAATCATTTTTCTAAACCCAAAAAGCATAAATTTTGTGTATAAACAAATGTTACTACCATTGACAAAAATTTATTCACTCAGCACTGAATCATTGGAGATAGATATATCTATCTATCTATATCCGAATCCCACTCCAGCTACTGCCAGGTCTGGGTGTTGATGAGTCCTCTCCATTTGGCTCGGTCCTTCCACCACTTTTCTTCCTCCACTTGCTGCCAGGTCACACCTCTCCTTTCTACAGATATTCTCACTCCCATTTTCCACCGTATTCTTGGGCACCCTATAGGTTTTTTCCCATCCCTCTTTAGTTCTACCATAATTTTGGGGAGTCTCTGCCCGTGCATCCTCCTAACATGCCCATACCATCTTTCTTTCAATTTCCTCTCTCATACTTTCTTGTTTAAGGTCCTTTCTAATATCTACATTCCTTACTCTGTCCATTCTTGTTTTTCCCTTAACTGCTCTGAGAAATTTCATTTCCCCTACTTGCAGTCTGCTCCAGTCCCTTTCTGTCATTGTCCATGTTTCTCCACCATAGGTGATGATAGTGATGTAATAATTCTTATACATAAGGAATTTTGCTCTTTCTGAAACTTCATTATTCCAAATCAGGTGTTTTATTGTTTGGTAGAAATTGCCTCCCTTCTGTAACCTCCTATTAATTTCGTTAGTTATTCTTCCATCCCTAGATATTTCACTCCCTAAATAAGTGAAACTTTCTATCACTTTGAGGGGTTCTCTATTCAAGGCAATATCTCCGTTGATCCCTTTCTCTCTTCCAAATACCATTACTTCACTCTTATCTTTATTTATTTTTAATCCATACATTTTCATTATTTCCTTCCACGCATCAAGCTGTAACTGCACATCTACCTCTTTATCACCTCATATTACCTTATCATCTGCAAAAATCATCTTTCTGTCTTTTTCTTTCACTATATCTTTGACTGCCCTATTCATTCCCTCCATCATAACATTAAAAAGTGCGGGAGATAGAATACTTCCTTGCTTTAGTCCTTGTCTTATTTAGAAGTATTCAGAGTTCCCCAATGGTGTTCTAATTCTACAATTGTGTCCTCTGTACATTGTATTTATAACATTAATGTATCCATCTTCTATATCTATCTTCTTCATTTATTCCCAGAGTCTTTCCCTGTCAATTGAGTCACAAGCCTTTCCTATGTCTATAAAAACCATTATCACCCTTTTTTTATACTCTCAACTTTTTTCCATCAGTTGGCGGATAGAAAATATCAGGTCGACCAGGCTTCTCCCTTTTCTAAACCCATGCTGTTCTTTACTCATCTCCTTTTCTATCTTTTCACTATTTGATTTAGTAAAATTCTTTCAAAAATCTTGGCTGTATGACTCATAAGGGTTATTCCTCTGTAGTTTTTACAAAGTCTTTTATTGCCTGTCTTGAAGATGGGAACAATGTCTCCTGTTCTCCAGTCATCAGGTATTGTACTATTTCTCCACATGCTTTATAGTACTCTATACAGCCACTGCATTCCCACTGGACCTGCTGCTCTTATCATGTCCACTGATACTTCATCAGGTCCTGGGGCTTTCCCCCCATTCATCTTCTTCACAGCTTTTTCCATTTCTTCCCGTGTAATTTGTCCTAATTCTGCTTCCCAGCTTCTCTCAATTTCTCCATTATTTGTTGTTTCCTCATGTACCTGCTCCTCAGCGTTTAACAGCTTCTTAAAATGTTCTTTCCAGAGGTCTTTTATATTCCCTGGACCTTCAATAATGGTACCATCCTCTGTTTCCATCTTTACTGGTACTTCAGAAGCCTTCCTTTTATTTTTCATCATTTTATAGAACATTTTCTTATTGCTCTTCACATCTTCAAAATTTTTGTAAACTCTTCCAATGCCCTTTTCTTTGCTGTTGCCACTATTTCTTTGCACTTCTTCTTTTCCTCTATATATCTTTTATGGTCTTCGTCATTTTTAGTTTTCCACCACTTTCTCCATGCTCCATTTTTTCTTCTAACTGCTTGGATTGTGGTATCATCCCACCATCTTGTCTGTCTCATTTTTTCCTTTCCATTCTTTTTCTACATCACAGAAAACTTCTTTTGGAAATTTTTGTGTGATTAATTCTCTGTACTTCTTAGCACATTCACTCTCCTTCAGTTTCCAATCCTGTATCCTCATCACTTTCTTCTGTTTTCTATTTTTCACACACTGATTCATTTTCCATTGTCCCACCAGTAATCTATGGTCTCCATCTGCACTCACACTTGGAATTACCTTCACATTTGTTACTTTATCTCCCCATTCCCTATCTACAAGAATATAATTAATTACTCTCTTGGTTCTTCCATCCCAACTGTATCTGGTGATAACATGACTTTCTCCCTTCATAAATCTGCTGTTTGCTATTTTCATTCCAATCCTCTGGCACAAATCCAGGAGTCTTTCCCCTTCTTCATTTTTGCCTCCATACCCAAAACATCCCAATACTTGCTCAAATCCCTTTCTGTCTTTCCCCACTTGTGCATTAAAATCTCCCATCACTATATTAGCACCCTCTATATGGTTTTCTAACACGTTTTCAAAGTCCATCTTCTCTTCTTCGCTACATCCCACTTGAGGTGCATAAATCTGGATTACTTTTAGTGTTTCCTTTTGGAATTTCAGGTTTAAGTTTATGATCATGTCTGATATATATCTCACATTTTCAATACAGCTTTGTACATTCTTGTTCACCATCACTGCCACA
The DNA here is from genome assembly GCF_023897955.1 of Schistocerca gregaria. Classification (NCBI taxonomy): domain Eukaryota; kingdom Metazoa; phylum Arthropoda; class Insecta; order Orthoptera; family Acrididae; genus Schistocerca; species Schistocerca gregaria. Next base: position 653,923,256 of record NC_064922.1, read on the forward strand.
CCATTTCTTCCAGACCTGTTATTCCCACTCCAGTACAGTTTTCCTCCTCCTCTCAAATTCTTCTCACCTTTTCCCTTCCACTTTGTTTAGCTTAATCCCAATATATCTAACTTCCTCTCTGTTAGTACATCTGTCATTTCTTCCATTTTTCCCTTGAGGGTTAACATATTAAGGGTGCCAATATTTAGGTTATTTTTTAGTCCAGTTGAATTCATCTTCTTGTACCAATGAATATCATCAGGTCTCCCATCATTTGCACCAGTACTTGGAGAAGCAGTGGGGTCAAATCCTGAATGGTTTATTCGGAGGCTCGTCTGTGTTTTGAAAGCAATATATGAAGACTTTCCTACTGGCTTGCTAGGCCTAATGCAAGAAAGGATTTTCAGTTGGGGTTGTCTCCCTTAGCCTTTGGAGTTTCTCCTCCACCACAAGGCAGTGGTTCCCTTCTCATTTAATCCCCAGAAAGAAGGATTGCCTCATCTGCCAGCTACGCTGTTCCGAAGTCTTCCTTCTCCGCTGTCGCTGTCATTAAGGTCTTCACCCGTAACCCTGGGCATGGGTTCTGTGTTATACCCCATGGGATTGGGTCCCTGCCTGAACTCAGCCATCCTAGCATTCCAGCCTACTGAAGTGTAGGATGCCCACCCCTGCAACGTGGGTGCGCCAGACAGGAATTACCCCAGTGGAGGAATAGGGAAGGGTACCCTACCTCCCTGGAGCAAGGTTAATGATTGTGTATGGTGCCACAATCAAAGGCTGGAGGTAGATATAAAGATATTAAAAAATGTTATTATGAGACATGAACAACAAACCCGAGTGGAGATTGATAATTTTCTTCCATTGGTCAAGTTGCTAGAGCAATATAAATTTGTATGACGTGATTTGTAGAAATTAAGCCAAATAGCAGTGACTACTTCAGCTTCCTCTGCAGCATTTGAAAGAACATTTTCGTGGATGCAGGATGTTTCAGTACAATAATGGAAAATGACTTTCAATATTTTGCTTCCACTAGGAAGTACACATATTGGAAAATATAGTTTATATACGTAGGAAATGGGATATCGGCAGTGTGATAAGAGAAAAGTGACACAGCATAGAGATACAATTTCCACACTATTTATTAGTAAGCACATATACGTAAGACTTGTAAGTTTATACAAGCATACAGAGCATACTAACTCCTAGTGTCTTGTGGAGCAGCCATCATTTACAAAGCCAGAGATGTTACACTGCTCCCTCCCCCACTGTAGTGCAGAGCATATAATGAGAGGCTGCGGGGCATCGTATGTTTAAAATGATGTGGGTGGCTGTGTGACAGTGGACACAGTGGAAGACATATCATAGCCAGCAAAGTGTGCCAGGGGCACAGGGCACACCAAAAGCTCAACGTCAGCAGTGCAACTATGGATTGTCACCACCAGCGTTAGCAGAGTGTACTGTCTGCTGAAAAACTGGAGGAGAGTCCTGCCATGTCAATATCTGATGGGACAGGAGTGGTGTATGTCAGTGCTTGCACCTGACCACCTGTCCATGTAAGTAGTGGTAATCATGAGGTTGTATCAAGTAATGTGATGGATACAGCATCAGGCAGAAAATTGTGGAGATCGACACACTTGTAAATTGACTAACAGGTACATAGGAGGTGGTGGGGCAGGGAGTGTCAGTTTTGGCAGGTCTGCTGAAGTCAACACCAGTTTGAGCTGGTTCACTGATACTGTTATTTGTTTTCCAGCAATTACAATATCAAAAGTATTGCATTTCAACACTTGGTATGATCCTGTAAATAGTTGTTTGTAGTGTGGATTTCAGTTCACCTGTATGTAGCATCACATGCAAACATGTGGCCAGGTCTTTATGAATTAAAGTTTGTCATGTCATGTACTGCGGGTGGAGGGAGGCACACAGGTGTTTTTTGTGCCTGTACAAACACGTGCGACTAAGCCTAGTCAGTCCTGGTCTGTGAGGGTTGTTTAGTGTGCTGTGATTTCAGCAGGTAGAGTGAGGGGCTCGTCTTATAGTATTTCTGCCAGTAACGCACTGAGGTCATCTTTGTGTAATGTGCGAACACCCAGAAGAATGCACAGAAGGGCCTCCACCCACGATTCTGAGTGGCATATGAGTGCAGCTTTCATCATCTGATGCCGTTGTTCCATGAGGCCATTGGTTTGGGGGGTAGTAGGCTGTTGTGTGGAACCAGTTGCATCCATATAGATGGCAAAAGTCACTGAACAGTTGGAATTCAAACTGCTGACCCTTGCCCAACATTAAGGAGACCAGGCAGCTGAATCTGGCAATTTGACTGTTGACAAAAGTTTTTGCTACACTCTCTGCTGATATGTGGGAAGTGGGTGTGGCCTCCACCCCTCATGTCATCCAATCTATAATTGACAAAATGTAATGGTAAGCAAGCGATTTGAGGAGTGGCCCTACAATGTCAATCTGGACGTGCTGGATTTGCCTCTTCGGAATCAGGAATGTACCAAAGGTGGGCTGTGTGTGGTGGCTGATTTTTGACTGCTGGTACAGAATGGCAGTCCTGGTCCACGTGGCACAATCCTTTGTAATGTTAGACCAATCAAACTGTTCTGTGATGAGGTGTGCAATAGGGTGAATGCCCGGATGTGCAAGGTTGTGGGTAAGGTGAAAAATTGTTCTGTGATATAGCACTTGGACAACTGGCCAGACCTATCCATTTGAAATGTCACACCAAATTCGTTTGGTATTCCAGGTAGTGTGCATTGTTGCAATTGGAGTCCAGTGTTTGGTTTCTTAAACAAGCTGTGGAGATCGGAATCTGTTACTTGTGCATCTGCCATTCTATCGAAGTCCAACTGTGCTGATGTAGCAGTGATATGGGAAAGGTAGTCTTCCCTGCTGCAAAATCTAGGTGGTGGAATCTCCTGGGTGTAGAATCCACCAACAGGTTATGGAACGCATCTGCCTATGTACAATGGTCTATATATATATATGGTAAGGAGTATCCCTTCAACGTCATCTTGAAAGAAACAAATTGATTCACATATGGCTAGTAGTTTGAGGTCAGATGAGGACCATTTTTTCTGGATGTAAATGAGTTTGTGTGAGAAAAACCTGAGTGGCTGACATCCAAACCTCCAGATGTCAGACACTCAGATTGGTACCAAATGTTGTGTGCAATAGAGTATCAACCAAAACACCGATTTAGTGTGGTCTAAGTGCTGTCGTCCAGTAGAACATATATAGATGTTAATTGAAAGTAACACCAGAACTACAGAGCACAGAAAAAGTGTATCTGTGAATGATAGTTTTGTAGATCTTATGTGGATGAGTTGGTAGAGTGTGAGGCCGCCATACCAAATTTCCTGCATTCAAACCCCACTGTTGTTTTAATTGTTTATGCATGAAAATGCTATACAGGAGAACATTTTCCTGACATTTAAAAATACTTTGTTAGCAATGTACTTCTGGCAGTCTGCTTTCACTTTGTTAGTTGAAACATGCAAACTTTTAGAGTCTATTTGTATAGACAGGTGTGGTGTTCTGTTGGACATGTGCCACAGAACAAACACCACTGGTGATGAAGCCACTAGTGCCTTTGAGTAAAAAACACACACACACACACACACACACACACACACACCTTTTTAACCCCTAAGGTAAGTCTTTCCACTCCTGGGATTGGAATGGCTCTCTAAGGTAAGTCTTTCCACTCCTGGGATTGGAATGGCTCCTTACCCTCTCCCTTAAAACCCACATCCTTTTGTCTTTTCCTCTAATTCCCTCTTTGCTGATGAAGCAACCTTGGGTTGCGAAAGCTTGAAATTTGTGTGTATGTTTGTGTGTTTTTTATTGTGTCTATCTACCAGCACTTTCCCATTTGCTATAAAACACTCTGGCAACGTCTCCACAGAAGATATACAAGATATTAAGTTATACTTTTCCTGTGCTCTGTAGTTCTTGTGTTAATTAATGTTTAGGCCTGGTCTGCTGAATTGCAGCACATAATATGAACTAAATGGGAGTTTTGGTTGATACTCTGTCAACATACAATGTTTGGTACCAATCTGAATGTCTGACACCTAGAGGTTTGTGTGTGAGTGATTCCACCAATCTCTTGTTGTAAAGCAACCCTGATCATGTGAATGCTGGCATCAGATGTGATATTTAGATATGCAGCACATGATGGGTTGGCAAGGGTTGCGGTGTGTAACAGGTGTTCTTTTATTTTGTTGAAGGCTGCCTGCATTTGAGGTGTCCAATCAATGTGTCATTTACAGGATATATTCTTGCTGTGCAGCGCTTGGGTGAATAGTAGCCAAGTCTCAGCAGTGCGTGGCAGTTGGTCCTTTAGAAATTTATGACCCCCAAAAACCTGTGCAACTCTTGCTAGTTGCTGCAAAGTGGGAGAAGATGTTTTCTCAGGAGTAGGACGCACCCCAGATGTGTTAACATGGTGTCAGACAAGGGTCACTCAGGGCGTTGGAGTGGGCATTTATCATTGTTTATCATGAACTAGTGAGATGCCAGCATATAAAGGACGATACACACTTGGTTGTCATGGTTTAGCATGTATTGTGAAAAGATCATGACATCATCTAGGTAAACACAACAAAAAGGCAAACTGAACAGTATGCTATCAATAAATCTTCGCCATATCTGTGCTGCCTTTTTTAGCCCATACGGCAAATAGAGGACTCAAAGATATTTAATGGCATGATTATTACAGTTTTTGGTATGTCTTATCTGCCATTACAATAGGTATGCTGTTTTGCAATCAATGACACAGAAAATTTTTGTCCTGACCAAGATGTGGGAAAAAATACATGAGGTCAGAGTAGAGTAATTGTTAATGATTGTGTGGGCATTAAGATAGTAGTAGTTGCTGCATAGGCTCCAAGTACTGTTCTTTTTAGAAACTTGTTTAATTAGGGAGGTGCAAGCACTTTCTGATGACCTGATGATGCTAGCTCACAAAAGTTCATCCACTGCAGCTTTAGCCATTTTAAGTTTTTGTGAAGTTACACAATAGGGACAATGACAGACAGGGGGACCTGCTGTGGTTGTAAAGTGGTTTTCTGTACCATCCCACATGGCACAGATTGCGTGTGGTCTAATGTGTGAGCATGGAGTGAGTCCGGAAAGTGGGTGTAACATGATTCACTATCACCATTAATGTCACAAGGCATTGTCTTGTGAGTGCACTTGACTGGGGTTGTGGTACTCCACTAACCTGAGAAGTGTCAATAGTAGCAGTACCATGGTAATGATAAGTGTCGAGATGATGAAGACCATCGAGATGATGTTGAGCTGTATGTAGCAATGCGGTAGCATCCACGATTTGTTTCCATAGTTATTCTTTGGTGAGGTGTGCGACCTCATTGTCATCATGTAATGGTGAGTATTTGGGTGCCTTTAAGCATAGCCTAGTTGAAAAATGCTTTACTTTGTAGCTCCAGAGGTCAAGTGGTGTGTCGAGCAGTTGCAGTGTGACCAAGGCCAGTGCATAGCTAGAAGGTAGTGCATCGCTGACCGCACCATGGATCAACTGAGTTAAATCTGGCAGTAGTTAGTATTGCCAATGGTGACAGTGTAGCAGGCATGAGAGTAGGTGGTAGAGTGCTCACATCGGCCCTAGTATCAATGAGGAAATATGTGTGTAGGTACCTGTTAGGAATGAATAGTCAGGGACCATCTGCCTGTTGAAATGCTGCATCGGTGGCAATTTTTTGTGGTGTGCAGAGTGCAACCATTCCTCAGATTGCTGCAGATTTTAATGCTGGATAATCAACAAGTGTCAGCGTGCAAAACATTCAATGAAAAATTGTCAGTATGTGCTTTTGGAGCCTAGGCTCACTCGTGTACTCTTGATGACTGCACGACACAAAGCTTTATGCCTTGCCTGGGGCCATCAACACTGACGTTGGACTGTTGATGACTGGAAACACGCTGCTTGTTCGGACAAGTCTTGTTTCAAATTGTATCAAGCAGACATGTGTAAAGGTATGGAGACAACCTCATGAATCCATGGACACTGTGTGTCATCAGGGGACTGTTCAAGCTGGTGGAGGCTCCCCAGACCACCAACTCATACTCATACTAATTTATCAACAGGCTTGCAAGATCCAAGGTATCAATTTCCTCCAGCAGTACTTCAGACATTAGTTGAGTCCATGCCATGCTGTGTTGCAGCGCTTCTGTGTGCTCATGGGGGCCTTACATGATATTAGACAATGTGTACCAGTCTCTTTAGTTCTTCAGTGTAGAATCATACCACTTTACACTGTATCCAAATATTTTTACAATTCCAAGTACATTATGACTTGCAACTTGCATATATTGGGGGAGAATACTATGGCACTCAGAATTAAAATAAATAACATTACCATTTCCTTATTCACACACACACACACACACACACACACACACACACACACACACACACACACACACACAAACTGCTGGAAGTATAGCAGTTTCGCTTTTATTTACTCATTATTTCAATCATCTTTATTCTGAAGAATAAACATGAGATATGGGTATACATCAGGTGCTAGTACCGTGTCAGTATCCCCACTGCAGTGGGAACTTACATGAGGGCACACATCTCATACATTAAGTATAAAACAGACAGAAAAACAAATTAAATTGCAAATCAAAGAACAAATAATTTTGAAGAACAAATACAATTGCTCCTGTAGTAGAGTCCCTAGAAGTCAAGGTTAAGAGTTGAGTACTTCTACCCAATACTAGCCTGGGCATTGGGCAGACACCAGGGCAAAGCATGGATGGATGGTGTGTTATACTTCATCGCTTTCTCCATATGGCACCAGTCAAGCTAAAAATGGTCGCCAAATATCTGGGCATTGACTATGTGGGTTTGGTCATCTTTGACCACAACACCATCGAGCTTGCAGAGTCCTTCTGGTGTACATTGAGACATCACAGCCCCTTTCCACTACTCCGTACATGAGATACTTCACGAATTGGTCATGTCACTTCATGCAGGACCTGTGTGTTTGTCGGCAAGCCTGGATGACATGACTGGCAGTATCGACGGCTCTGCAGCCCACATGGCAATGGGTGTCAGCCATCTGCCGACAACTATACCATGCTTTGGAAAGCAAAGCATTTATGAGGGTGCAGATGGCATTTATATGTAATGACCATACTGGGGTCAACTGGTGTTGGTGAGCCACTGGTGCTGCCCCTGGATAGCAGCAGACTCGAGAGGGCCACTCCATCAAAGGCGACATGTAGGTGAACCGCCACATCTCCTCAGCAGCTCCACTGTCTTCAGGAGCTGGCCTTCCCATGTCAAGTACCGCTCAAGCACTGCAACCTTGCGCTGTACCTCACCCAGGCCCATTTTGTCCACAGCTGGCCCCATCTTCTGCAATGTCAGGAGTTGTGATCACCAGAGAGTATGATCCCCTTGGGCCACAGGGGCATGGAAGTAGCCCAAGGGGGTGTCAGCTGGGAGGCAGAACTATCCACTGACAGCTGCTCACACTACATGGTCCGTGCCATTCAGGGCACCAATCCAGTTGCGACTGAGGATCAGCACATGATACAGGCCCGGGAGCAGAAGATGCACAACGGCATAGAGGCACTGTTTCTTCCTCAGGAGAGTCTGGGTGATGACGTCCAGCTCCTCCTGCAGATGGCAGTGAGAACTGAGGAGGCACCAACCCGAAGAGGGGAACTGCAAACCCAGGTGTGGGAGGTCTCACCCACGCTTAGTGCTGGAATGGTGCCGTTGCCACACATGAAGGTGATGGTCTCATCCATCTTCACCTTCTTCTCATGGACTGAGGCCACCAAGGTAAGGGCAAAACACTTCTGCATGTCAGTGTGCAGCCCCCGAGATGGGGTGGCTTCATTCATGAGGGACTGCAGGCCCCTCTTCATTGATGTGAACAGCAGGACATCATCAGCAAAGGCTACAGTGTTGACTCCGTGACCTAAAATCCCAGCTTCTATGTGGTAAGGCAGACAATAAAGCAGCACGTCCATGGCCATGTTGAAGAGGAAGAGAGTGAGAGGGTCCCCCTGATAGGCACCCCTTGATGGCTGCATGACCACACTCATACACTCATGGTGCCGCTGCCTGTTATCATAATTGTGGTGCCCCTGTAGCAGCCCTCAATGTAGTCAGCAAATTCTCTCAGAAGGCCATGCACCTTCAGCACAGATGTAGGGCAGCATGGTCTAGCAGGTCGAACATCTTGGTCATGTTGAGAGATGCAACAAAGAAAGGCAGGAGTCGACTAGATTTCTCCAAGATGGAAGTGTTTTCCAGCATCCTATCCTGAGGAATGAATGTCCACTGACATTCATCCACAGAACACATACAGCTGCACCACACGTGAGGCCAAAACCTTGTAAAAGATCCTAGCCAGTGCCAAGCTTATGGTGACAGATGAAAGTCAGTGGGGCATGCAAGTGAAGCCATTTTAGAGAGCAAGGTGGTCCAGGCACAGAGGAGGTAGCCAAGGAGTGCTCTTGCAATGAGGAGATTCATCACATATTGCACAGTAGGCATCTTAGCTCAGCAGGAGTTAGGCCATCTGGACCCAGCGTGGAACTCCTGGGTGGCAGGGAAGCTGCGATCTCTTTGGCTGTGACTGGTCTGCATAGGCAATCAAAGTCCACAGGCTAATAGTGCAGCAGGAAGCTGTCACTGGTGTCGCCAGTGGTGGACACTGGCTGCTGCTGGAGGAGGTTGGCCCAGACGTCCTGCAGGCCAGAGATGTCAGGTGGTGCCTGCAGCAGTGCACTGTCCAGGAGACCCAACACACAATCCTGGGTGTGGGCAAACTCCCACTGGCACTGCTTCCACCACCACTGTGGTGGCTGCTGCTGCTTAGGTGGTGGGTGTGGCAACTTCTTTTGAATCTTCCACTCCTTAGAGCTGGCAGCAGCAAGGGCATCCAGGAGCATGCCTGACATGGTAGCAGCCGCAAACAGATAATCTGATCTAGGGCTGAGATGAAGATGCAGGAAGCCCTGTGAGATGCTCTCAGTTGGCTGCATCGACACTGGCACTTGGCAGCAGCATCCTGGTAATGATTCTGAACCCTCCCCTGTCCAGTGGTAGTGACCTATTTGGCCCTGGGCTGGACGCCAGTGCCTTCCTCGTCCCTCTCCTGTGGGATGGCTAGAAACTCCTGCACATGCTATCTGTGTACAGCCACGTCTCTGGCCCTTGATGGCATCGAGTGTCCTGTCAGGAAAGAAAACCTCTCCTCATGTGCAGTCTTCCCTCCTCCTTGTGGGCCTGTTGATTTTGACATTTGGAAGACTGCACCAGGGGCTGGTGTTATACCTCCTTTGCATTGTACCCTTTATAGTTGGGGGGCAGCAGTACAAATAACAGGAGCAATGGACTTCCTGCTGGAGGTGTCAGCCCAACTATTCCAGCACCTGCTCAGCCAACTGGTTCTGTGTAGGAGTCACAGCACACACCTGCCTGGAATGCAACTGTGCTTTCGCTAAGAGTCTGGCTTGGGGGTCCACTACCGCCAACAACACCAAGTGTCCACCAACATAGAGATCAACACGGACTGCAAGATGGTGAGGTAGACTGAGGAGGAGGCCCTGTTGCTTGTCTGGACAGAAGCCAAACTGTTCCATGGGAGGGTTGCCCAGTTCTTCTTTGCCAACCCTGCACCATGCATCAATTCGCTGCAGATCCTCCTGAATTTCAGTACAATTTTCCATTGTTACAACCTCTCGATATACCACAGCATCATCCGCAAAAAGCCTCAGTGAACTTCTGATGTCATCCACAAGGTCATTTATGTATATTGTCAATAGCAACGGTCTTATGATACTCCCTTGCGGCACACCTGAAATCACTCTTACTTCGGAAGACTTCTCTCCATTGAGAATGACATGCTGCGTTCTGTTATCTAGGAACTCCTCAATCCAATCACACAATTGGTCTGATAGTCCATACGCTCTTACTGTGTTCATTAAAAGACTGTGGGAAACTGTATTGAATGCCTTGAAGTCAAGAAACATGGCTTCTACCTGGGAACCCATGTCTATGGCCCTCTGAGTCTCGTGGACGAATAACGCAAGCTGGATTTCACACGACCGTCTTTTTCAAAACGCATGCTGATTCCTACAGAGTAGATTTCTAGTCTCCAGAAAAGGCATTATACTCGAACATAATACGTGTTCCAAAATTCTACAACTGATAGACGTTAGAGATATAGGTCTATAGTTCTGCACATCTGTTCAACATCCCTTCTTGAAAACAGGGATGACCTGTGCCCTTTTCCAATCCTTTGGAATGCTACGCTCTTCTAGAGACCTACAGTACACCACTGTGGGGGGCAACTTCCTTCGCATACTCTGTGTAAATTAGAACATTAAGTGAAGTTCAGAGGTGTTATATTCAATATGATGTCCCTTTCTTTCATGCACCTGCTGCCCTTTAATGGTTTTGAAACTGCATGGAGAATAGGGATGTTTAAAGCCAACTTGAACATCAAGGACATGAGGAAGGTGAGTACATCTCCGGACATGTTGTCGCTGTTAATGCACTGCTCTAGCTGAGAGACCAATCTCGCATTTTGGGCATGAGACTTTGCTGTTACTACCTGGTGAATTCAGATTTCTGCTAGGGGTCAAGTTAGCACTTGTATCAGTAGTTAAGTAAGGCCCCTGTACATTCAAGACCTCCATCCAAGGCAAATTTGCTTGTTCCATTGCTTACTAATATCTCCTCATGGAGACGGGGAGTTTGGGCTACAAACCCTAGTCTCTGCAGCCGCACAGCCTCATATGTGATGTCTTACAGCACACTTATTGAAGAAACACCATTGCCCCCACAAGCAAAAGCACAGTCACTACAAGTCCAACAGCATTCAGGGAGGGTACTGACAGTATGCCAGCATGGCTAACCCCTCCCGCCCCCCCAACTCCACCCACAGTCCTTGTGTTAGTGAGATTCCTCTCACAAGGTTTTTTAAGTCCCTTAAGAGAATCATAGTTACTCCCACCCCTCCTACATCTACATCTACATCTCAACAGATATTCCACAAGCAACCATAAAGTGTGTGGTGGGGAGTACCCTGTAACACTATTTGTCATTCCCGCTCCTGTTCCACTCGCAAATAGAGCAAGTGAAAAAATGACTGTCTGTACACCTCCACATTATTGTTGAGGACTTCAGTCCATAGACTGGTTTGATGCAGCTCTCCATGCTACTCTATCCTACCCAAGCTTCTTCATCTCCCAGTAACTACTGCAACTTACATCCTTCTGAATCTGTTTAGTGTATTCATCTCTTGATCTTTCTCTATGATTTTTGCACTCCACACTGCCCTCCAATACTAAATTGGTGAGCTCGTGATGCCTCAGAACATGTCCTACCAACCAATCCCTTCATCTAGTCAAGTTGTGCCACAAATTCCTCTTCTCCCCAATTCTATTCAGTACCACCACATTAGTTACATGATCTACCCATCTAATCTTCAGCATTCCTCGGTAGCACTACATTGAAAAAGCTTCTATTTTCTTCTGATCTAAACTATTTATTATCCAGGTTTCACTTCCATACGTGACTATGCTCCATACAAATACTTTCAGAAAGGACTTCCTGACACTTAAGTCGAAACTCGATGTTAACAAATCTCTCTTCTGCAGAAATGCTTTCCTTGCAATTACCAGTCTACATTTTATACCCTTCCTATTTCTACCATCATCAGTTTTTTTCTCCCCAAATAGCAATACTCATCTATTACTTTAAGTGTCTCATATCTTAATCTAATTCCCTCAGCATCACCTGATTTAATTCAACTATATTCGATTATCCTCATTTTGCCTTTGTTGATGTTAATCTTATATCCTCCTTTCAAGACACTGTCCATTCCGTTCAACTGCTTTTCCAGGTCCTTTACGGTCTCTGACAGAATTACAGTGTCATCAGCAAACCTCAGACTTTTTATTTCTTCTCCATGGTTTTAATTCTTACTCCAAATTTTTCTTTTTTGTTTCCCCTTTACTGCTTGCTGAATATACAGACTAAATAACATTGGGATAGGCTACAACCCTGTCTCACTCCCTTCCCAACCACTGGTTCCCTTTCATCTCCCTTGACTCTTATAACTGCCATCTGGTTTCAGTACCAATTGTAAATAGCCTTTTGCTCCATGAATTTGACCCCTGCCACCTTCAGAATTTGAAAGAGAGTATTCCAGTCAACATTGTTAAAAGCTTTCTCTGAGTGTACAAATGCTAAAAATGTAGGTTTGTCTTTCCTTAACGTATGTTCTAAGATAAGTCGTAGGGCAGTATTGCCTCATGTGTTCCAACATTTCTATGGAATCCAGACTGGCCTTCCCCAAGGTCAGCCTCTATGAGTTTTTCCATTCATTTGTAAAGAATTCATATCAGTATTTTGTAGCCATGACTTATAAGTTGACAGTTAAGTAATTTTCACACGTGCTCTCTTTGGCATTGGAATTATTATTTTCTTCTTGAAGTCTGAGTGTATTTGACCTGTCTCATACATCTTGCTCACCAGATGGTAGAGTCCTGTCAGAGCTGTCTCTACCAAGGCTATCAGAATTCTAATGCAATGTTGTCTACTCCTGGGGCCTTGTTTCGACTTAGGTCTATCAGTGATCTGTTAAATTCTTTATGCAATATCATATCGACCTTGTATAGACCCTCAATATACTCCTTCCACTTTTCTGCTTTCCCTTCTTTGCTTAGAACTGGTTTTCCATTTAAGCTCTTGATATTCATATAAGTGGTTCCCTTTTCTCCAAAGGTCTCTTTAATTTTCCTGTAGGCAGCATTTATCTTACCCCACATCTACATCCTTACATTTGTCCTGTAGCCATCCCTGCTCAGCCATTTTGCATTTCCTGTCAATCTCATTTTTGAGACATTTGTATTCCTTTTTGCTGATTCATTTACTGCACTTTTATATTTTTTCCTTTCATCAATTAAATTTCATATCTCTTCCATTGCCCAAGGATTTATACTAGCCCTAATCTTTTTACCTACTTGATCCTCTGCTGCCTTCAATATTTCATCTCTCTTCTATTGTATTTGTTATAACGTCTAGTTGAACACATATATTTCAGAGACGACACAATACACATAAGTCACAGAGCAAATACACAAAGTAAGACATGTGTACACGGTAACGGTCAAATCAGCACTGAGTCCAAGTCTAGCGGCTGCTGGCTGGCTGGCCGCATAGGTGGCACGGCTGCTGCATTGTTGGCAGACAGTGCCGCATGTAGAGGACGTGCGTAACTGCGCGGCGGTACTTTGAACGATTGGCGAGTCACAACACTTTTCCCCCCTTTGAATTTTTTGCACTGGTCTTGGTGGAGATGGCCTGTAGATTGCTAACGTCCATAGGTGTTATTTGACTGGCCGTAAAGTCTCGAGGAGGAGGCTTCCTGTATGGACGGAAGTGTCCCTGATGATAATGTGTTGAGATGACAGGAGACATAGCGGTCGAATCTGCTTGGGCCCCGTGTACCGTGTACAAGTGCAGTTGTTATAATAGGAGACATGGGCGATGTGTCAGCATCCGCAAGAGAAGGAGCAGAGTAGAGTTGCTGCGACAGATGATGGTCATCTGGTTCCTGCATGGTCACGTCTCCTGGTGGCGTCCGTTCATGTACTGACACTGAGATGATGGTGAGAGGACTGCGATGTGAGTAATGAGACATTCCAGTATCCTGAGCATCAGGTAGGGCCGAAGGTGGTGTATCGGCATTCAGAACAGGCGTTGCCGGCACACGAGGCCGAAGCTGGTCCGAATGACGCACTGCAACACCCGTGTCCATCTGTATTTCATACAGGCGTTGGCCATGGTGTCGTAAGATGCGGCCAGGACTCCATTTTGGCATCCTGCCATATCCCTGTACCCATACAAGGTTGCCAGTGGTGAACCGGCCAAGCGAAGGCATCCGCGGCCGTGAGGTGGAAGGCTCCAGAAGATGAAGTAGCATACAGGCCTGTCAGCCATGTAAAAGCTCAGCCAGGCTGTAGTCGCCCATGGGGGTAAGCTGTCTCGTGTTACTGCGGAATATGTATCAACATAACAAAAACAAAATGTTATTGATATCAACACCATCTCTGGGTCAAGCTGAGAAATTTTCTGATTTCCTTTGTATCGCAGTAATGATACTACGCCCCAATGGTATTTGAGTTCGCACTGACATTGTGCCTGCTGGTACGTCCATTTCTGCTGCTCAATATCCATCTCGTTGCTGGGCTGTAAAAAGGGCTCTCCATACGCAGGCACGGAGCAAGGTGAATAGGATCTCGTGGGCGCCAAAAATACTTATATACTTTTAAGTACATCACTTTCCAAATTATTCGAACAGATTTCGGACAATAAAGTAGCATGAAAACCAAGTCTCAAAAAATGGTAAGAATTCCAGAAAATTGCAAACTATGTTTAACACACGATACTTCTCAGTTTGTTTCCTGAAGGCTATCCCGTGTGGACGGGCTTGCGGGTTGACGTGCTGCAGAAAACGTTCCACCCACAGGATAACCACATCTGCTGTCGAGAACAAAGTCGACAAAGTTCGTGAGTCCACAAACAGAATCGGCTAAGCACATGACGTTAAGCGGGACTAGACCCTAAGTAAAATATAATGAAGTTCGATTTTCCGAAATGTAGACAGAAATGACTGAAAGAATTAGAATTCCCTACATTTTAATGTTCACTTAGCCACAGTCTGCAGACATGGGTTCATAATCGTATTGTTTAGTGAAATGTCGATAATGGTGAGCTCATACATAGTTTGATTCTGTATCGTGTAAATTATGACGTTGTTAAAGTTGGGACAGTTTGTTACTGTCGCTGACGCAGCTCTCCGCACTAGTTCATCCCGTGGAAGTTTCTTCATCTCTACATAGCTACTGCAAAGTACAGCCAGTCGACGCTGCTTACAGTACTGGAAGGCCTCGCGCGCTCGCGTCCACCCTCACACACACGCGCGCGCACAGATACCCTTCCTCCACTATCAAATTGACAGTTCCCTAAATCCTCTTGCTTTAATCAAGTTGTGCTATAAATTTCTTATCTCCCAAATGCGACTCGGTACCTTCTCATTACTTATTCTATCCACGTTTCTAATTTCGAGCATTCTTCATTAGCACCACATTCCAAAAGCTTCTGTTATCCTCTTTCCTTAAGTGTTTATCATTAATACTTCACATGTCAACGAGGCTACTCTCCAGAACAATACCTTCAGAGAAGACTAGCTAACATTTAAACCTATATTCAGTGTTAATAGCCGGCCGATGTAGCCGAGCGGTACTAGGCGCTACAGTCTGGAACCGCGCGACCGCTACGGTTGCAGGTTCGAATCCTGCCTCGGGCATGGATGTGTGTGATGTCCTTAGTTTAGTTAGGTTTAAATAGTTCTAAGTTCTAGGGGACTGATGACCTCAGTCCCATAGTGCTCAGAGCCATCAGTGTTATAAATTTTTCTTTTAAGGAAAGCTCTTCCTGTAATTGTAAGTATGCCTCTTATGTCCTCTCTACTCCGTTCATCGTCAGTTACTTTGCTGCCTAAACAACTCACCTACCTCTTTTTAGTGTATCATTTGCTTATCTAATCCTAATGTAACTCCCGCGGCATTACCTGATTTAATTCCGATACATTACATTATCATTGTTTTATATTTCTTGGCATTCATCTTGAAACTTCTTTTCAAAACGCTATTCCTTCCTTTTGAATCGATCTTCCAAATCTTTTTACCATACCTGAGACAGTTACAGTGCCATCGGCAAAAAAGCTTTAATTTCTTCCCCTTGGCTTTAATTCCCTTTCCAGATTTGTCTTTTTATTGTTTACTCAGTATGTAGACTGAATAGCAGCAGGAACAGGTTACAGCCCTGTCTCGCTTCCTTCTCGTCTACTCTCTCTATTTCATGTCCTTTGGCTCTTGTAGCTACAGTCTACTACTACAGTTCTTAAATCAACTGCATGGCACATGCAAATTTCAATTTTTCGGAAGAATACTTTTCAACGTCGGTTTCGTTAAAGTTGAGTACTACGCACAGAGCTAAACGATCCGTAATTGTTTGATAAAACGTCTTTCGTAGGCCCATTTTGTGATAACCGCGTGCATTTGGGCGCCGCTTCCGGGATTTGGGAAGACGCGCAGGCATTGGATCGAACCGTCCGGCAGATTAATGACGAGGGCAACCCCGGATCTGTTTTTTTTTTTAGGCGGTTTTCTACATCCCACTCTGCGAGTATTGGGCATGGACCTTCTCGGTTACACGATTCACAGACACTTCGAAAACGTTCTCACATATTCACGCGGAATAGAACGGGACACAGACAGATGGAGTACACAAATGTCATCGCATGGGAGAGAGAGGGAGTGAGGAAAAAGGGGTGACGACAGGTAGGGCTTCAGGCCACCCTCTACCACTAACACTGACAAATGCAGAATAACATGTCCACCCCGTGGTGCATAAAGAGAAGAAGAAAGACTTACTCCTATTGTTATTGTTATTAAAATCGTAGTCATCTGTGACATGGCATAAGTGAGGGGGACGGTAATTTGTCAACAGTAGAACAGTAGGAGACCGAAGGGTGTGCGGACATTTGCCACGATTTTACCTGCTCCGGCGGGTTGGGTCCCTTGTCTCCCCCCCCCCCCCCCCCCTCCCCCCCCTCATCCTCCTTCTCATCGCTTACTGAGCCTTTCCGAAGGTTTACTTAACATAGAACAAGAATCTCTTTGGATTTTCCGCCACATTTCTAGAGAGAGTTTCCTTGTGGAAACTATTAAATGCATATAGCATTGAAATCCGCACCAAATTTCGAGCCTCAGTAAAACTTCGCCAATCTTGGAGATTTTGCGTTCGTCTAAATTATACTTGCTTTTTTCGGTGCTCCTGCAGCACCTTTCTGTCGTGCTTTGTGTGCCATGGGGGATCAGTTCCGTCTCTTATTAATTTATTTGGTATGAATCTCTCGAGTGCTGTTGATACTATTTCTTTGAACTTAAGCCACATACCGTCTTCACTTTAGTTTGGAACGATTGAAGACTGTCTCTTAGAAAGATGTCAACCGAATTTTAATTGCTTTTATAAATAGATATATTTCGCGTTTAGTTTTGGTGAATTTATTTGTTACGTAATTGAGCCTCGCTCAACTGTATGTTCACTAATCCGTGTATCCGTCGTGATGCTCAGGATTATGTGTGGCTAAGAGGTCAAGTGTGTTTTCGTAACCATTTACAATTTGAATGGCCTCGTGAACTAATTGTTCGAAATAACTTTAAGAAAAGCATTTAGAACAATTACGGAAGTTGTTTTCTATCTACAATAGGGTCTGAAAATGTGTTTTTGTCAACATATGGTTCATATGGATCTGAGCAGTATGGCACTTAACTTCTGAGGTCATCAGTCCCCTAGAACATAGAACTACTTAAATCTAACTAACCTAAGAACATCACACTCATCCATGCCCGAGGCAGGATTCGAACCTGCGACCGTAGCGGCCGCGCGGTTCCAGTCTGCACTGCCTAGAACCGCTCGGTCACTTCGGCCGGCTTTTGTCAACATACTGAAGATAGATTGAAGTCACTGCCAACTATTATTGTATGAGTGGGGTACCTATTTGTGATGAGACTCAAGTTTTCTTTGAACTGTTCAGCAACTGTTTCATCTGAGACCGGGGATCGGTAAAAGGAGCCAGTTATTAATTTATTCCGGTTGTCGAATATAACATCTGCCCGTACTAAGTCACAGGAACTATCTGCTTCAATGTCGCTTGTGAGCTGGAACACACATGACATTACTTTTCACTAAGTTGTGCTTCTTGTTTCTGTTGTAGTACAGATCATTACAATTACGGCTTTTCCCTCCAAAACCTAGGATGCTTTCTCTGTGACCCTGTAAATACCAGAGCTAAACAATGTAGAACAACAATTTACGTTACAAGCGTAGCATTATGTATTACTTCATTTCCTTATTTCTAACATTTTAAAATTGTATGTCGACTTTATATGATATGTCAATCATAGATGATCTTATCTCTATACAGTGAAAGTATTTTCAGCTATGTTTTGAACATTGTCCCGCTACACTTTATTAGCTAATGTTTCGCCGCAAGGGAAATCGCATTTTAGAGAGTAAATTAATATGGAGTATGTTGTTCTTCTTTTCAAACATTCACTTACCCATTTCTTCTTTCCTTATTGTCTTTTGGGCATGCAGTTGTACTAATTAAAGTAGGCACAAAAGCAGCGATAAAAAAGAAATGATTAGCGTACATTCACATTCTCGTTACATCGTTCCTTTCATGTTGCTCCCATGGCGGTGGACTGTTTCTATCGCAATCAGTAATGGTGAAAGGAAGCTACTGTACAGACAGAGGGATCTATATTTATACTTGGCAGAACTAATTACATACTGAAATAATCGTCGGTATTGCTTTCGCTCGCCAAAAGTTATAAATATTTCTATTTCGGAAAAGAAGCTCTGTATTTGGCCAAGATGACGAAGAAGAAGGTCCCTTACGTACTGGTTTATCGAATAAGATGTGGAGACGGCGGTTTGAAAGCGGACAGAAATAGGAAGGGCGTCCCTTACATGAGGGATCGCTACCTGGCGAAGGGGCGTGGTAAATGTCCGGCATTAGAGCGAAGAGTCTCGTGACGTGCAGCAGAGACTCTTTACGCCTACGCGGTCTCCGCGTCACTGCGACGCCATACCCGGAAGCGGCGTTGCGAAAAGCGTAATGCAAGGGGAGGGACACGGATCTGCTTGTTATCGACTACGCTGCCGCGTCGTTCGTGGCGACTCTCAAACAGTATTGATTCGTGTTCTGCGACATTTTATGATCGATCGCCGCTATCCATCTGTTCCACAATTGCTTTGTTTTGTAATAGCCATCTCAAACCCCTCTTCCAACCATCCTGATGTGGGTTTTCCATGGTTTCCCTAAATAGTTTCAGGTAAATACCGGGACGGTTCTTTGAAAGGGCACGGCCAACTCCCTTCTCTAATCCAACGGGACCTATGACCTCGTTGTTTGGTCCCCTCCCCCAAATCAACCAACCAACCAACAAATTAGTTGCAGGCCACCGGGTGCAGATCTGGCGCTGTACGTTGTTTGTAGGATGGTACATCTACGCTGTCAAGCCATAACTTGGGTGAACGGTATGGCTATCGAGAAGAGACACCGTTCGCTGTTAGTGAAACTGTTTTATGTGAACGTCAGCATTGATGGTGGTGCATTGATAGAGTATCGCCTACTGAAAGGAAAGAGATGATAACGAAATTCGGAAACAAGAGTGGGCTTGGTGTGGCACCTGGTACAGAAGGCGTCCTATCCTGGTGGTAGTTACTGGCGAGGTTGCTGTTGCTGTGACTGACCCAAATAGTGCTAGTGCTCTCGCAGTATCTCGAGAATTGTCTTTTCCATGATCAACAGTTCGAAAAGTTGTGAGGTCTATTTCATACTGGTACCAGTCGCAGAACACGAATCAATACTGTTTGAGAGTCGCCACGAACGACGCGGCAGCGTAGTCGATAATAAGCAGATCCGTGTCTTGAAGGGAGGATATAAGATGAACATCAACGAAAGCAAAACGAGGATAATGGAATGTAGTCGGGCGATGCTGAGGGAATTAGATTAGGAAATGAGGAACTTAAAGTAGTAAAGGAGTTTTGCTATTTGGGGAGCAAAATAACTGATGATGGTCGAAGTAGAGGGGATATAAAATGTAGACTAGCAGTGGCAAGGAAAGCGTTTCTGAAGAAGAGAAATTTGTTAACATCGAGTATAGATTTAAATGTCAGGAAGTCGTTTCTGAAAGTATTTGTATGGAGTGTAGCCATATATGGAAGTGAAACATGGACGATAAATAGTTTGGACAAGAAGAGAATAGAAGCCTTTGAAATGTGGTGCTACAGAAGAATGCTGAAAGTTAGATGGGTAGATCACGTAACTAATGAGGAAATATTGAATAGAATTGGGGAGAAGAGGGGTTTGTGGCACAACTTGACAAGAAGAAGGGATCGGTTGATAGGCCATGTTCTGAGGCATCAAGGGATCACCAATTTAGTATTGAAGGGCAGCGTGGAGGTGTACCATGATGTGTGCACGTTTTCGGGACCTCCTTGTACAGTATCTGTTTTTGGGGCAACACCTCATGTCGCCCGCCTAGTAAAAGATCTGCTTCATGCAACCGCCCATGAACATGTACCTCCAGAGTGTTTCCATCTTCACATCCTACATGATCAACTGGTCTCTGTCTGGTCTGAAGGCTGTTACACAGAAACAAGCCTCTCAGATTCCATCGGAGCTGCTGCGAGCAACTGTTCATCACGTCGACGTCTCCGGTGCTCATACTGAACAAACTGTGTAAGCGACAGTTAATAACAAAACCAACATTACGCCTATCTCAGGTTGTTTACCTTTTCTGCCCATCCCCCATTAATAGTCCATGACATAAGAAAACTTTTCTAGACGTCTTTCTTGCATTCCCAGAACCATATTTGCACCTGGTGGTCAAAATTGGAACTATTTTTTCCATTGTAAATCGGTTGCGTATTGACGCATTAGAATATCCACTATGTTTCTCTGTCATTTGATAGTTACGGGCCACGCTGGATTAGCCGAGAGGTCTAGGGTGCTCCAGTCATGGACTGTGCGACTGATCCTGGCGGAGGTTCGAGTCCTCCCTCGGGCATGTGTGTGTTTGTTTGTCCTTATGATGTTTTAGGTCAAGTAGTGTGTAGGCATAGGGACTGATGACCTTAGCAGTTAAGTCCTATAAGATTCCACACACATTTGAACATTATTTTTGATAATTACGGGCCACAATGGATCTCTGTGAGTAGCTGCGCTTTAATTATAACCGCCCAGTACTTACGCCATGATTTACAAGCTGATTTAAAAGTACTGTCCTATCATTACAAACAAACTGCCACAAACCGTCTACGTTATTTTGTAATGGTGTTATGCTTGAAAGACCAGTTTACATTTTGCTCACGCAGTGTACCCTACCTAATATGAACTCTCGTAATTGTTCGTAAGCAATTCAAGAGACAGATAATGTTTTCATCTTATAGATATCAATACTTTGCTAATTACTGTAGATACCAATGACGTATTAATTTACGATATTTCTCAATAAGTTATCCTGGAATTATTAACATCTTTCTTTCTTCACCAAGATAAAAAACATAAGAATGACGTACCCATTGTAGTACTTTTTATTGTAGGATCGCTTTTCTGGGTGTCAGTGACAGAATAGTGGCAAACGGAATTTTATTTGAGTGCTGTGACGCACTCCATTATCATGCAGTGAATGGGAGATGAGGCGAGATTCTGGCTTGAGTACACACAAGACAACCAGAGAAAAGCTGTTGCGGAGATGCCTAGGTTCGACTGACAAAGGTAGTTGCTGACAATGACTTTGTATAACACTCAACGCCTCCCCCCATGAACCATGGACCTTGCCGTTGGTGGGGAGGCTTGCGTGCCTCAGCGATACAGATGGCCGTACCGTAGGTGCAACCACAACGGAGGGGTATCTGTTGAGAGGCCAGACAAACGTGTGGTTCCTGAAGAGGGGCAGCAGCCTTTTCAGTAGTTGCAGGGGCAACAGTCTGGATGATTGACTGATCTGGCCTTGCAACATTAACCAAAACGGCCTTGCTGTGCTGGTACTGCGAACGGCTGAAAGCAAGGGGAAACTACAGCCGTAATTTTTCCCGAGGACATGCAGCTTTACTGTATGATTAAATGATGATGGCATCCTCTTGGGTAAAATATTCCGGAGGTAAAATAGTCCCCCATTCGGATCTCCGGGCGGGGACTGCTCAGGAGGATGTCGTTATCAGGAGAAAGAAAACTGGCGTTCTACGGATCGGAGCGTGGAATGTCAGATCCCTTAACCGGGCAGGTAGGTTAGAAAATTTAAAAAGGGAAATGGATAGGTTAAAGTTAGATATAGTGGGAATTAGTGAAGTTCGGTGGCAGGAGGAACAAGACTTCTGGTCAGGTGACTACAGGGTTATAAACACAAAATCAAATAGGGGTAATGCAGGAGTAGGTTTGATAATGAATAGGAAAATAGGAATGCGGGTAAGCTACTACAAACAGCATAGTGAACGCATTATTGTGGCCAAGATAGATACGAAGCCCACACCTACTACAGTAGTACAAGTTTATATGCCAACTAGCTCTGCAGATGATGAAGAAATTGAAGAAATGTACAATGAAATAAAAGAAATTATTCAGATAGTGAAGGGAGACGAAAATTTAATAGTAATGGGTGACTGGAATTCGAGTGTAGGAAAAGGGAGAGAAGGAAACATAGTAGGTGAATATGGATTGGGGCTAAGAAATGAAAGAGGAAGCCGCCTAGTAGAATTTTGCACAGAGCACAACTTAATCATAGCTAACACTTGGTTTAAGAATCATGAAAGAAGGTTGTATACGTGGAAGAACCCTGGAGATTCTAAAAGGTATCAGATAGATTATATAATGGTAAGACAGAGATTTAGGAACCAGGTTTTAAGTTGTAAGACATTTCCAGGGGCAGATGTGGACTCTGACCACAATCTATTGGTTATGACCTGTAGATTAAAACTGAAGAAACTGCAAAAATATGGGAAATTAATGAGATGGGACCTGGATAAACTGAAAGAACCAGAGGTTGTACAGAGTTTCAGAGAGAGCATAAGGGAACAATTGACAGGAATAGGGGAAAGAAATACAGTAGAAGAAGAATGGGTAGCTCTGAGGGATGTAGTAGTGAAGGCAGCAGAGGATAAAGTAGGTACAAAGACGAGGGCTGCTAGAAATCCTTGGGTAACAGAAGAAATATTGAATTTAATTGATGAAAGGAGAAAATATAAAAATGCAGTAAATGAAGCAGGCAAAAAGGAATACAAACGTCTCAAAAATGAGATCGACAGGAAGTGCAAAATGGCTAAACAGGGATGGCTAGAGGACAAATGTAAGGATGTAGAAGCTTACCTCACTAGGGGTAAGATAGATACTGCCTACAGGAAAATTAAAGAGACCTTTGGAGAGAAGAGAACCACGTGTATGAATATCAAGAGCTCAGATGGCAGCCCAGTTCTAAGCAAAGAAGGGAAGGCAGAAAGGTGGAAGGAGTATATAGAAGGTTTATACAAGGGCGATGTACTTGAGGACAATATTATGGAAATAGAAGAGGATGTAGATGAAGACGAAATGGGAGATACGATACTGCGTGAAGAGTTTGACAGAGCACTGAAAGACCTGAGTCGAAACAAGGCCCCGGGAGTAGACAACATTCCATTAGAACTACTGACGGCCTTGGGAGAGCCAGTCATGACAAAACTCTACCAGCTGGTGAGCAGGATGTATGAGACAGCCGAAGTACCCTCAGACTTCAAGAAGAATATAATAATTCCAATCCCAAAGAAAGCAGGTGCTGACAGATGTGAAAATTACAGAACTATCAGTTTAATAAGCCACGGCTGCAAAATACTAAAGCGAATTCTTTACAGACGAATGGAAAAACTGGTAGATGCAGACCTCGGGGAGGATCAGTTTGGATTCCGTCGAAATGTTGGAACACGTGAGGCAATACTGACCTTACGACTTATCTTAGAAGAAAGATTAAGAAAAGGCAAACCTACGTTTCTAGCATTTGTAGACTTAGAGAAAGCTTTTGACAATGTTGACTGGAATACTCTTTTTCAAATTCTAAAGGTGGCAGGGGTAAAATACAGGGAGCGAAAGGCTATTTATAATTTGTACAGAAACCAGATGGCAGTTATAAGAGTCGAGGGGCATGAAAGGGAAGCAGTGGTTGGGAAAGGAGTGAGACAGGGTTGTAGCCTCTCCCCGATGTTATTCAATCTGTATATTGAGCAGGCAGTAAAGGAAACAAAAGAAAAATTTGGAGTAGGTATTAAAATTCATGGAGACGAAGTAAAAACTTTGAGGTTCGCCGATGACATTGTAATTCTGTCAGAGACGGCAAAGGACTTGGAAGAGCAGTTGAACGGAATGGACAGTGTCTTGAAAGGAGGATATAAGATGAACATCAACAAAAGCAAAACGAGGATAATGGAATGTAGTCAAATTAAATCGGGTGATGCTGAGGGAATTAGATTAGGAAATGAGACACTTAAAGTAGTAAAGGAGTTTTGCTATTTAGGAAGTAAAATAACTGATGATGGTCGAAGTAGAGAGGATATAAAATGTAGACTGGCAATGGCAAGGAAAGCGTTTCTGAAGAAGAGAAATTTGTTAACATCGAATATAGATTTATGTATCAGGAAGTCGTTTCTGAAAGTATTTGTTTGGAGTGTAGCCATGTATGGAAGTGAAACATGGACGATAACTAGTTTGGACAAGAAGAGAATAGAAGCTTTCGAAATGTGGTGCTACAGAAGAATACTGAAGATAAGGTGGATAGATCACGTAACTAATGAGGAGGTATTGAATAGGATTGGGGAAAAGAGAAGTTTGTGGCACAACTTGACTAGAAGAAGGGATCGGTTGGTAGGACATGTTTTGAGGCATCAAGGGATCACAAATTTAGCATTGGAGGGCAGCGTGGAGGGTAAAAATCGTAGAGGGAGACCGAGAGATGAGTACACTAAGCAGATTCAGAAGGATGTAGGTTGCAGTAGGTACTGGGAGATGAAGCAGCTTGCGCAGGATAGAGTAGCATGGAGAGCTGCATCAAACTAGTCTCAGGACTGAAGACAACAACAACAACAACAACACTCAACGCTTGCATGTCTAGAAGCAAAGTTTTTCACGCTAGATGTATGTGCCTGTCTTATCTCTCCTACGGTGTTCTTCAAAATCCGCTCTGGGTGTTTCCTTACTTTTTATTGACCAGCCCGGAGTCTTTTCTCGGAAATCTACTTGTGGGTTATCAGCTTTCATTTCTGGCGCTTAACGTTCTCCTTACCACGTTAAAAACACACTTGACAGAAAAGATTTCTCTAAAGTCATTTCAGAATAATTTCGCTGATATAGGTTTCAAAATCTGCCCTGCTGAGTCGTTTACGGACCTCAGATTTGTTCAGTGTAAATTACTGTCCCGAACTTCGGACGGAACAGATGTCCTTCCTGAACGGGGAAAGCTTGCTCAATGCAGTGTTCCCTGGCGAGATGTTTTTTCTCCCTGTGTGTACCGGCTACGCCAAGCTCCTCACACGAACACGCTACTGCATCTTTTAATATAAAAAAATCAGAAAGTATTCCTTTGCAGTGTAATGCGCACCGTAGTATAATTCTGACAAAGTTGGTGAAAAGCCACATCACATTATAAGTTAGTGTAAGATCTTGTCTTATTTTATGTAGAATCAATGCCCACAGGTTCGAGGGGCATTTTTCGAGTAATAATTTCCAGCTAGCTGTTAAGATAATGATGTTTCTAGTTGAATCATCTTAGTCTGCAGAGCACATGGAGCGATGTAAAGCGAACTGAATTTGATCAATATTTGAAGAAGTTAACGTAAGTAACTGTTATACAATTATCAGCTTATTATTACTAGGAAAGGGCAACGACCTTGCCGCAGTGGATACACCGGTTCCCGTGAGATCAACGAAGTTAAGCGCTGTTGGGCGTGGCCGGCATTTGAATGGGTGACCATCCAGCCACTATGCGCTGTTGCCATTTTTCGGGGTGCACTCAGCCTCGTGATGCCGTTTGAGGAGCTACTCGACCGAATAGTAGCGGCTTAGGTCAAGAATACCATCATAACGACCGGGAGATAGGTGTGCTGACTCCACGCCCCTGCTATCCGCATCCTCCTCTGAGGATGACACGGCGGTCTGATGGTCCCGGTAGGCCACTCGTGGCCTGAAGACGGAGTGCTATGACTAGGAAAGATGGTAATTAGTCTTTGGCTTCATGATCAGCCAGTTTTGACAGTCTGTGAGTATGGGGTTTTTATGACACTACAATGTGTGTCAGTTTCATAATTTTTCAGACTCTGCTTATTTTTCGAAGGCTGCTCACAAATGTTTAGAGAGAGAATCTTATTCGTACTAACTCGTTGTGTATGCTAGTAAACAGTTTGGACGTGGCAGTGGTCTGACTTTGGAATATCTGTAGACTAGATTTATGCGACGAGCGGGTGGTTAAAGATGTGGCCACAGTGAACGCCCCGTGCGGGCACCGAGCGGGTCGAAGATGTGCGGTACCAGCTGCAACGGCGCAACAGTTGCTTGCTCGAAAATAACACAGCAGGCTGTGAACTGCACGTCTGCAATGCCCTCAGTAGGTGCCGCAGTCGTGGTCAGAATGGTGTTCTGTGTGGATGTGAGTGCAGTTATGCCGGAGCTAAGTGATTTCCAACTATTACTATTCACAGTGTACATAAATGACCTTGCGGATAACAACGGAAGTTCACTGAGGCTTTTTGCCGATAATGCTGTAGTATATCGATAGGTTGTAACAATGGAAAATTGTACTGAAATGCAGGAGGATCTGCAACGAATTGACGCATGGTGCAGGGAATGGCAATTGAACCTCAATGTAGACAAGTGTAATGTGCTGCGAATACACAGAAAGAAAGATCCTCTATCATTTAGCTACAACATAGCAGGTCAGCAACTGGAAGCAGTTAATTCCATAAATTATCTGGGAGTACGCATTATGAGTGATTTAAAATGGAATGATCATTTTAATTTGATCGTCGGTAAAGCAGATGCCAGACTGAGATTCATTGGAAGATTACTAAGGAGCAATCCGAAAACAAAGGAAGTAGGTTACAGTACACTTGTTCGCACACTGCTTGAATATTACTCACCAGTGTGGGATCCGTACCAGATAGGGTTGATAGAAGAGATAGAGAAGATCCAACGGAGAGCAGCACGCTTCGTTATAGGATCATTTAGTAATCGCGAAAGCGTTACGGAGATGACAGATAAACTCCAGTGGAAGACTCTGTAGGAGAGACGCTCAGTAGCTAGGTATGGGCTTTTGCTGAAGTTTCGAGAACATACCTTCACCGAGGAGTCAAGCAGTATATTGCTCCCCCCTACGTATATCTCGCCAGGAGACCACGAAGATAAAATCAGAGAGATTAGAGGCCACACAGAGGCATACCGACAATCTTTCTTTCCACTAACAATACGATACCGGAATAGAAGGGAGAACCGATAAAGATACTCAAAGTACCCTCCGCCACATACCGTCAGGTGGCTTGCGGAGTATGGATGTAGATGTAGATGTAGACGTAGGGGAAACTGTAGGTGCTCGTATGGTGGGTACTTTCGTAACCAAGTGAACTGAAGTGCTTCGTGTTTCAAGATGCACCCTAACGCAGATTTGTACTATGTACAGGAAAAGCGGAAATACATCGGCCGCTAAATCACAAAGCGGTTGGAAGAGAGAAAGAGAAGAGAGAGAGAGAGAGAGAGAGAGAGAGAGAGAGAGAGAGAGAGAGAGAGAGTGTCTCGAGTGATCGTGACAGTCACTGAAGGGGAACGAGAAGAAAAATTCGAGGACGACAGCTGCAAAAGTCACTGCAGAACTGAATGCCGCACTCGCGAACCTTGTCAGCACTGAAACAACACGAAGGGAGCTCCATAAGTTGGGAACTGCAGGGCGAACTGGAAATCCAAACCCGTTCACCAGTGATCCAGTTGCCCGTAACAGGGAAGCTTGGTGGTCGGATAAGTCTTGTGTCGCACGTTTCCATCTTCTGACCGAATTTACGTCCCAAGGGTGAAACATGGCTGTAGTTTGCTCATGATTTGGGCAAACATTTCGTGATATTCCAAAGGCCCAATGGTTACTCGGCAAGATCACATTATGATCAAGGATTAAGTGACGCGCTTAATTAAACAGGTCTATACCAAGGTACAATGTTTCTTCCCCAAAGGTGACGGTATGTCTTTGTTCACACAGCTCTCAGTGTCCAGGACTGGTTGTGCGAGCACGAGGATGAATTGTCGCATCTCCTTTGGCCACAACAGTCACAAGGCTTTAATATTACTGAGGTTTTGAGTGTTTTTTTTTCTTTTTTCGGAGAGAAGGGTACGTGATCGCTATCCACCTCCGTCATAGTTACCTGAATTTGCCCCGGAAGAATGGTATAAGATTTCTTTGAAAACCATACAGGACCTGCACTTAACCATTCCGAGAGGACTCGAAGCTGTTTTGAATGTCAACGGTTGTCCTACACCGAATTAGTTGTGGCAGTGTGTTGTGTTTTTGGTTGTTCCATATTTTCGTCCAACCCCTGTGCATCAAACTGACTAGTTCGCTTGTGCGCGTTGAATTTGGACGGCGTTTAAGGCATCGCTCGTGTACACTGCTGGAGGGTGGTTTCACTGCATTGCACGTGGACAGCGTTTTCAGCGAGATGGCAAAGGGAGCACTGAGACCAGCCACGACAAATGAAACAACTCACAGACCATTACACAGAAACATGGGGCTAGCAATACGATAACTATGATATAAAAAGTAAACAAACAAGAAATTCTAAAAATGGCATGGGATGTGGAGAGTATGAAATGACGAACAAGATGACCTCACTGTTGCGCTATCTGATATTTTGCACACCTGATTTCACAGCAACATACTTCAGACCATCCGCTGTGTAATCCTGTAACGCAATATCTCTACTAGATTATAAGCTACACCAACAAGTCTATTCCCTGCAAAAAAGCTAAGCATCATTGCATCATTGTTCTACTGCTGACATTCAAACCTGTTGTATTATTTCACAATACCACTATAACTAACCCACAACATCACAGCCATTTGAGCTCCATTCACATCACCAACACCAAGAACCTCACTCATATCAACCCATAATTTTGCAATGCTTCGCAAATAGTTTTATATCTAAAGTATGGTTTATTTGTTGTTGTTGTGGTCTTCAGTCCTGAGACTGGTTTGATGCTGCTCTCCATGCTACTCTATCCTGTGCAAGCTTCTTCATCTCCCAGTACCTACTGCAACCTACATCCATCTGAATCTGTTTAGTGTATTCATCTCTTGGTCTCCTTCTACGATTTTTACCCCCCACGCTGCCCTCCAATACTAAATTTGTGATCCCTTAATGTCTCAGAACATGTCCTACCAACCGATCCCTTCTTTTAGTCAAGTTATGCCACAAACTTCTCTTCTCCCCAGTCCTATTCAGTACTTCCTCATTAGTTATGTGACCTACCCATCTAATCTTCAGCATTCTTCTGTAGCACCACATTTCGAAAGCTCCTACTCTCTTCTTGTCCAAACTATTTATCGTCCATGTTTCACTTCCATACACGGCTACACTCCATACATACACTTTTAGAAACGACTTCCTGGCACTTAAATCTATACTCGATGTTAACAAATTTCTCTTCTTCAGAAACGCTTTCCTTGCCATTGCCAGTCTACATTTTATATCCTCTCTACTTCGACCATCATCAGTTATTTTGCTCCCCAAATAGCAAAAAAGTGTCTTATTTCCTAAACTAAATCATTCAGCTTCACCCGACTTAATTCGTCTACATTCCATTATCCTCGTTTTGCTTTTGTTGATGTTCATCTTATATCCTCCTTTTAAGACACTGTCCATTCTGTTCAACTGCTCTTCCAAGTCCTTTGCTGTCTCTAACACAATTACAATGTCATCGGTGAACCTCAAAGTTTTTATTTCTTCTCCATGGATTTTAATACCTACTCCGAATTTTTCTTTTGTTTCCTTTACTGCTTGCTCAATATACAGATTGAATAACATCAGAGAGAGGCTACAATCCTGTCTCACTGCCTTCCCAACTGCTGCTTCCCTTTCATGTCCCTCGACTCTTATAACTGCCATTTGGTTTCTGTACAAATTGTAAATAGCCTTTCGCTCCCTGTATTTTACCCTGCCACCTTTAGAATTTGAAAGGGAATATTCCAGTCAACATTGTCTAAAGCTTTCTCTAAGGCTAGAAACGTAGGTTTACCTTTCCTTAATCTTTCTTCTAAGATAAGTCGTAAGGTCAGTATTGCCTCACGTGTTCTCATATTTCTACTGAATCCAAGCTGATCTTCCCCAAGGTCGACTTCTACCAGTTTTTCCATTCGTCTATAAAGAATTCGCGTTAGTATTTTGCGGCTGTGACTTATTAACCTGGTAGTTCGGTAATTTTCACATCTCTCAACGCCTGCTTTCTTTGGGATTGCAATTATTATATTCTTCTTGAAGTCTGAGGGTATTTCGCCTGTCTCATACATTTTGCTTACCAGATGGCAGAGTTTTGCCAGGACTGGCTCTCCCAAGTCTGTCAGTAGTTCTAATGGAATGTTGTCTATTCAGGTCTTTCAGTGCTCTGTCAAACTCTTCACGCAGTATCTTATCTACCATTTCATCTTCACCTACATCCTCTTCCATTTCTATAACATTGCCCTCAAGTACATCGCCCATGTAGAGACCCTCTATATACTCTTTCCACTTTTCTGCTTTCCCTTCTTTGTTTAGAACTGGGTTTCCATCTGAGCTCTTGATATTCATGCAAGTGGTTCTCTTTTCTCCAAAGGTCTCTCTAATTTTCCTGTAGGCAGTATCTATCTTATCTCCAGTGAGATAAGCCTCTACATCTTTACATTTATCCTCTAGCCATGCCTGCTTAGCCATTTTGCACTTCCTGTTGATCTCATTTTTTAGACGTTTGTATTACTTTTTGCCTTATTTATTTACTGCATTTTTATATTTTCTCCTTTCGTCAATTAAATTCAATATTTCTTCTGTTACCCAAGGATTTCTATTAGCCCTCGTCTTTTTACCTACTTGATCCTCTGCTGCCTTCACTACTTCATCCCTCAAAGCTACACATTCTTCTTCTACTGTATTTCTTTCCCCCATTCTTGTCAATTGTTCCCTTATGCTCTCCCTGAAACTCTGTACAACCTCTGGTTTAGTCATTTTATCCAGGTTCCATCTCCTTAAATTTCCACCTTTTTGCAGTTTCTTCAGTTTTAATCTACAGTTCAAAACCATTAGATTGTTGTCAGAGTCCACATCTGCCCCTGGTAATGTCTTACAATTTAAAACCTGGTTCCTAAATCTCTGTCTTACCATTATATAATCTATCTGAAACCTGTCAGTATCTCCAGGCTTCTTTCATGTATACAACCTTCTTTTATGGTTCTTGAACCAAGTGTAGCTATGATTAAATTGTGCTCTGTGCAAAATTCCTCCAGGCGGCTTCCTCTTTCATTTCTTACCCCTAATCCATATTCACCTACTACGTTTCCTTCTCTCCCTTTTCCTACTACCGAATTCCAGTCACATGGTTTATTTATACTACTTGTTAAAACCTTACTATAGTTGAACATTAGAGTTTTAATAACTGCATGATCTTCCAGTAATATCGTGAATGTATTGATCATTTTTATGTTAATATTAGTACAACATGTATTTATATGCAGATATTCTAAGGTGTCAGGCAAATCCAACACCTTACATGAAAACCCTGACATGATTAGCAAAACCAGTGGAATGTCACATAGCTCGGAATAAATCGTGACATTAAATTAACCAAAGTAATACGAGTAACGAGTGAGCAAATGGAATACCACAGACTAACACAAGAATGCCTAAATGCATGTCGTACCTTCCCACCGTGAGGCAGACGCAGTTCCGAGGGGAGAAACGAGGACAGAAGCCGAGAGCAGAACCGTGTTAAGCTAGATAAGGGAGGGGCTGGGCACCCACGCTGCGAGCCTACCTGTACGACTATACAACCCGCACGTTTTAGCGTGAGGCTTTTTCGCGTCTCAGGTACGTCAAGGATCACCCCCAGCCCATGTTAAAAGATAGAGCCCTCCAGAAGAGCAGTATAGATCTTACGATAACGCTAAAAGGACCACACTAGCTGCAGGTTTTAGAGTGAGACTTTTTAGCGTCTCTGTTACGTTGCAAACTTTAAAAACATTACCCCACCACGAAAAGTATAACGTTTCTCATTGGATAGACAGAATTTTTGTAGGCGGAGCTTAAGGTTAACATTGAGACCCTGATTGGTCAGATGAAAACATAGCCAGATAGTTTTTTTAAACTAACTTCGGTAAATTGTGGTAAGGAGAAGTTAGAAAGAGTTGGTTCCGAGGAGGCGAGCTGGACGGCTGGTGCGCCGGCCGCTGTCGCCCTGACGCTGCTTAAACACCGACAAGGTAATGAACGCACGCGATGCCGCATTTTTGAGCGCATAAGGCTTCACTCAGAACTGCAGAAGTCTCATCTGCTACACCCCCTTTTTGCGTAATACTAGTGTCGATCGTTAATTAAAACTCATGGTGTTCACATTTGCCACTTGAAGTAAAGATCTGAAATGCGATGATTTTTCTATTTTACAGTTATTGAGAAGCCACGTCAGCCACTGTAATTTACGACAGGTTAGATAAGTAATTAAAGATAATTGAGGGTCACTGTAGACCATTTTGATAGTTTTCTCTTTTGTGAAACTCAATTTAAACCTAGATTATAGATGTGATAAGGCATAGGTCATCCTTCGATCGATTGTAGAACTTGGAAACCCATTTAGGGAATATTCGTTCACATTTTTGTTGACCGCTGTTGGTTTTTACCATCCTGTATTAAAACATTTCCTTTTATCAATAGTGCAATTTATAAACGATGTTTTGTGATTAGAATAAATTTCCAATGGTAAACTTAACTGCTTTTTCGACGTTATTTTACCAGCTAACTAAAAATAGGAAAGCCTTGAACCCTTTCCACTATATTTAGTTAGAATTAAGATTCTTTTACAGGGAGTGCAGTGGAGCTGACACTGAGATCATTTAGTATTTGGTTATATCATCGCTAGTGTCACTGAACTCTTCTGAATTCTACATGTCATGTG
This sequence comes from Schistocerca gregaria, assembly GCF_023897955.1. Classification (NCBI taxonomy): domain Eukaryota; kingdom Metazoa; phylum Arthropoda; class Insecta; order Orthoptera; family Acrididae; genus Schistocerca; species Schistocerca gregaria. The sequence continues at coordinate 653,956,066 of NC_064922.1, forward strand.
TGGTCTGGCGTGTCCTTACCAGCAACAGGTCCCAGGTTCAAACTAGTTCCCTAAAAAACACGCTCAGAGCGTCGTTGCGTGAAAGTGGTTGGGAGACACGATATAGTACAATCAGACACCACCATGAATGTTTAGAATATTACATAAATATTTTTGTAATTCGTAATAAAATTAAATTTCTTTAAATTATTACAGTTCTGCGTAAAGGATAAAGAGTTTGATAAAGTCACTCATAGTCGAGCTAACATCGCTGACAGTAATTGACACATTTATGTGGGCTTTCCCGGCCAAATAATTCTTGGCAGTCTCCTGGTGTTTGTTGCCGGATCCTAAAATTAATGTGAGTCAATACAGGGTGTTTGAAAAAGAACTCCCTAGTCTTAAGTATAAATTTAATGGTGAAATTAATGAAAAATTTCATTAATGAGTACATATCATGAAAGAGAATTTCTTCAAGTTTTCTATAATGTTAATAGACTTCAACGTGGGATCTATTTGTTGCCCTGCACACATCTACACGATATTCCACTTCCCGCCACGTATTCACCAACATTTCAGGTGTAACTGTCCCAACCGCTGCTACCATTCTTTATCGTAAATGATTGATGTCTCTGACCTTTTCACTGTACGCAACATTTTTTATGTGGCCTCAAAAGAAAAAGTCCAGTGGGGTTAAGTCTGGTCTTCGTGGTGCAGATGCAGTTTGTAGGCGCACAACATCATACACAGTACCTTTAGGCACTCCTAATTGTAGACTACGTCTGGCCAATGAGTTCTTCGGGCTCCGAACACACGAAACACGGTTCTGCTCAACAACATCTTCAGGAGTTCTCGGTCTACCCGGTGATTTTGCTTTAAAACACTACAAGTTTCCTTGGAAGACTCTAGCCAAAGACGTATAGTTTTTGCTGTAAGTAGTTCCCCACCATATTGACGTCTAAAGTTACGTTGCACTGTTATAACTTACTCAGTTTTCACAACCCAAATAACACACTGCGCTTTCTTTTGCGAAGTACACATTTTTGCTGAGTTGCTCCCCACTGAATTGCACGCACGGCTGGACTGAACTGAAGAAACAGAGGAAAAAATAACACTGGTGCCATCTGAAGGTCAAGCAGACCTGCCAGCTCCAGGCGAGTCGGACTTGGAGAGTATATGAATCAAACACCACAAACTAGAATAGTGTGTGTCGCTTTGTACTGATTCTAGGACACATTAAAACTAGAGAGTTCTTTTTCAAACACACTGTACTTGGGCGATCCACATCTCCCCTATCTTCAAGAGAAACGTGGTTGCTGCTGACATCCGATAAAAACTGATGCCAAGGACGGAAAACATCATGCTAAATTGGACCCAATATCACAACACGCACGTGCGCTGCCCACCACAGGTACTGCCCTAAGACTGGGCTTGTGGCGGCACATGTAGTAGAACAATGGGGCAAACACGCCGGTCTCACAAAATGACTTTGCGCCTTGATGCGGCATAATATAGTTTCCAAGTTTTGCTGAGCTTCTCGCGACAGTGATGTTCCACGCACTTGTCCTGAACTGTGCGAATCTACTGGCCAGTGTAAGCCTTCCCACACTGACATGGAAATTTATATGTGTCAGGTATCCTAAGACCCAAATCATCCTTTACAGAATCGAGCAATCTCTAAACATGACAGGTGGACGGAACGTACTCTTAGTTAGTTAGTTGGTTGGTGTTCCATTGATCAATTGCACGGTACGGTAGCCGTTATGATGTGGACGTGTCAAGTGCATACCAATGCATATACGAAACATTTTAATATATATATATATATATATATATATATATATATATATATATATATATATATATATATATATATAAAGATTAATATTTGTATCATTTACCCCATTCTCTTGAATGGCACAAAATGCTTATACTATATTTGTAGATTCATTTATTCCTATTCGAGAATTCATTTGTGGTATAGAAGGAGTTGTCAAGGAGATACGATTTCACTTTATTTTTGAAGCTATTACTGCTGTCTCTCAGACACTTTATTTCATCTGGTAATTTGTCGAAACTTTTTATAGCAGCATATTTTACTCCTTTCTGTGCCAAATGTCCAATCTCCTTAAAATTCTTTCAGTCTTAAAGGATTTGCCCCGAGCACAGCGGATGGTCTAGACACCACAGCCCTATGAATCTGCTTTTTTTGGGGATCCAGTTTATTTAAACCCGTCTCCGGTGTGCAAGTTCTTGTGTTTTATCAACCGCATCGCAAATAACAAATTCTCCGCGTACTAGAGTCCTAGGGTGGTAACTCTTTGATGCAAATATCGATCGGTATGTGTCGGTTTCCGATGGACGCTATGTGCCAGGGTACGATCAAGGTTATTGTAAACCAATAAGTCCCAAAAATGAAAGCTTCCTATCGCTTTAAACCTCCACCATAAATTTAATGCTGGGTTGATGATAGCTGAAGTGGTCCAAAAATCAGTTAAGAGCAGGATGTCCACGAAGTCACACAAAAAAGCCTTAGTACTAGTTTTCAGCAGGGCTCAGCAAAAGCGTCCCTCCTGAAGATGTCGGACAGATGGATCCAATAAATATTGACTCATGTTGATTTAATGATCCTGCAGAAAACCCGAGGAGACTACGACAAATCGTTGACATCATTTTCTTGGGTGTTTTGAAGTGGTACGTCACTCTTGTAAAGGAACATCCAGTTGCCCACCGCAGAGGTCTTACGAACCTCTCTTTGCAATAATGTAAACATTCCCATAATTTCTGTCCGTGAATATTACGGACCCAGTCGGGGTCAACAGATGTTCAATTTCATTGAATGACATTCGTGAAAATAGTTCGATCATTTACTGTCTGCAACCAGTGTAATGAAAATATTAATTCCATGATACATTTCCATGTATTTTAAAAACTTATTTTGTCCCTTCACTTTCTTAAGAGTAATGTAACACAGTAACAGTTACACTTGTAATTTTGGTTTCCTCCATCTTCGAGCATGCGCTTGCTTGCCAACTGGAACCAACTGCGAGTCCATGAACAGCATGAGCGTTTCTGCGTGCCGAAGTGCAGTGTGACCGATCTCAGCATTTCAAAGAAACAAAAATGTCTGTGAACTTGTTATAGACACTATATAAATAACACACAGCTGTAGAAAATATGCGTCGACTTTGACTGTGGAATGAGTAGTTTATGAAAAGAAGTTAGTGGTTTATACCATAAAACGTCCTGCCAAAGACATTTGATCAGATGTATGGCCAAAATTGGGTGTAATAACAAAGTTTAGAGCAAGCTCACAGAAACCTACACTGAAGCGACAAAGAAACTGGTATAGGCATGCTTATTCAAAATAAAGAGACATGTGAACAGGCAGAATACGCCGCTGCGTTCGGCAACGCCTATATACGACAAGTGTCTAGTGCAGTTGTTAGATCGGTTACTACTGCTACAACGGCAGTTTATGAAGATTTAGGCGAGTTTGAACGTGGTGTTATAGTCGGCGCACGAGCTATGGGATACAGCATCTCCGAGGTAGCGATAAAGTGGCGATTTTCCGGTACGACCAGTTCATGAGCGTACCGCGAATATCAGGAATCCGTTAAAACATCAAATCTCCGACATCGCCGCTGCTGGAAAAAAAACCCTCCAAGAACGGGACCAACGACGACTAAAGGGAATCGTTCAACGTGACGGAAGTGCAACCCTTTTGCAAACTGCTCTACATTTCAATGCTGGTCCATCAGCGTGCGAACTATTCAACGAAACATCATCGATATGGGCTTTCGTAGACGAAGGCCAACTCGTGTACCCTTCACTGCACGACACAAAGCTTTACGTCTCGCCAGCACCCTTCAAAACACCGACACTCGACTGTTGATGACTGGAGACAAGTTGCCTGTTTGGACGAGTTTCGGTTCAAATTGTGCCGAGCGGATGGACGTGTACGGGTATGAAGACAACCTCGTGAATCCATGGACCCTGCATGTCAGAAGGGGACAGTTCAAGCTGGTGAAGGCTATGTAATGGTGTGGGGCGTGTACAGTTGGAGTGATATGGGCCCCTGATACGTCTAGTTATGGCTCTGATAGGTGACTCGTGCGTATGCACCTTGTCTGATCACCTGCATCCATTCATGTGCACAGTGCATTCCAAAGGACTTAGGCAATTCCAGCAGGATACTGCGACTCCCCACACATCCAAAATTGCTACAGAGTGGCTCCAGGAACACTCTTCTGAGTTTAAACATTTCAGCTGGCCACCAAACTTCCGAGACATGAACGTTATCGAGCATATCTGGGATGTCTTGAAATGTTCTGTGCAGAAGATATCTCCACCCCTCTTACTCTTACGGATTTATGGAGAGCCCTGAGGGATTCGGGATTCATGGTGTCAGCTCCCTCCAGCACTACTTCAGTCGTTAGTTGAGCCCATACCACGTCATGTTGCTGCACTTCTGCTTGCTCGCGGGGGCACTACACAATATTAGGCAGGTGTACCAGTTTCTTTTGCTCTTCCATGTATATTATGTGCTAGTAGTTGTACAGAAATGCAGTACCACTTTGTTGTTTTCACGGAAGCTCTTTATGCAGCGTTGTATCACATGGTCGTAAAAGCCATTAAGAGCACCACAATGAGCGGAAAAAAAACTTATGGGAAGCCCCAGTTCTCTCTACCAGTTACTGCTGAAGACATTGTTGGTTTAGTACAAAAACGGAAAATAACGTTATGACACGATGAAAACAGTGAGTACTATGCTTGTGCTAATTGTCGCAATGATGGAGCATATTACGGAATTACAAAAATCAGCATTGCGTATACGGATACGATATTGGCAGCAAGCAAAGAGGTGAGCTTACAAGGGGAACGTACGACCTTCTGCTCATGGGTTTCATAAAATATATTGACAGGCTGTGTAGGGCATGACTAGGACTTGAATATATGCGAATAGCAAGACGCAACTCTCAGCCACTTTGGAGAAAATCGAATTAGAACATTTTACGCCTGCTTACGAGGTCTCTTCAAAAAATTCCGGAACATTCGTAATTGGTGTGTTGGAGCGAAGTACGGTAGGCATCCTTGCACACGCTCGTGTTTATTGTGGAACTGCCGGAAGTTTCCTTGTTGTATGTCTGTTAGTCATTGTACAGTGCTGTATTGAGTAGTACGCTGTGTCGCACAGTTTGCAAATTTCGAGATGACAGAGTTAGAGGCGCAACGCATCTGATATTAAATTTTTCGTGAAACTCAAGAAAACCTTTACAGAGAGATATCAGATGATGCAGGAAGCCTACGATGATGAGTGCTTAAGCAGTACTCGGTGTTACGAATGGTTCACACGTTTTAAAAATGGACGGACGAAAGTGAAAAATGGCCTCGTTCAGGGCTCCCTTCGACGTCAACCGACGACATTTCAGAAAAGTCGACGAAATGGTGTGTGTCAATCGAAGCCACAGCACCAACAGTAGACTTGGGCAGATTTAAATGCCCATGATGCATTTATTAGGTCAGGTAACAAACGATGACTAGTCCACGTTCGAAGTCACTGAGATCTCCTCGCCGACTTGTTGTGCTGTATTGGTACTGCTTCTCAGCTGCCAACACAACGCACGCCGCTTCCTCCTTCACTGGCGGTTATACCTATTGGGAGATCTACATCTACATGGATGCTCTGGAAATAACGTTCAAGTGCCTGGCAGAGGGTTCATCGAACCACCTTCACAATTCTCTATTATTCCAAACTCGTATAGCGCACGGAAAGAATGAACGCCTATATCTTTCCGTACGAGCTCTGATGTCCCTTATTTTATCGTGGTGATCATTCCTCCCTATGTAGGTCGGTGTCAACAAAATATTTTCGCATTCGGAGGAGAAAGTTAGTGATTGGAATTTCGTGAGAAGGTTCCGTCCCAACGAAAGACGCCTTTCTTTTAATTATGTCCAGCCTAAATCCTGTATCATTTCAGTGACACTCTTTCCCATATTTCGCGTTAGTACAAAACGTGCTGCCCTTTTTTGAGCTTTTTTGATGTACTCCGTCAGTCCTATCTGGTAAGGATCCCACACCGCGCAGCAGTATTCTAAAAGAGGACGGACAAACGTAATAGGCAGTTTCCTTAGTAAGTCTGTTACATTTCCTAGGTGTCCTGCCAATAAAACGCACTCTTTGGTTAGCCTTCCCCACAACATTTTCTATGTGTTCCTTCCAATTTAAGTTTCTCGTAATTGTAATCCCTAGGTATTTAGTTGCATTTACGGCTTTTAGATTAGACTCATTTATCGTGTAACCGAAGTTTAACGAGTTCCTTTCAGCACTCATGTGGATGACCTCACACTCTTCGTTATATAGGGTCAACTGCTACTTTTCGCACCATTCAGACATCTTTTCTAAATCGTTTTGAAATTTGTTTTGATCTTCTGATGACGACAGCGTCATCTGCAAACAACCGAAGACAGCTGCTCAGATTGCCTCCCAAATCGTTTATATAAATAAAGAACAGCAAAGGAACTATAACACTACCTTGGGGAACGCCAGAAATCGCTTCTGTTTTACTCGGTGACTTTCCATCAATTACTACGAACTGTGACCTCTCTGACACGAAATCACAAATCCAATCACATAACAGACGGCCTGAAATGTGGCGAGACAATTCATCGGTTTTGCATCACGATAACGCACCAGCACATTCATCCCTTTTGGTGCGTGAATATTGCAGAAAAAACCAAATCACTGTACTGCCTCATCCACCGTACTCTCCATACCTGCCCCTGAGGACTTTTTTTTCCAAAGTTGAAAACCCAGTCGAAAGGACGAAATTTGCAACGATAGATCAGATGAAAGAAAATTCGCAGACGGCGCTTTGCACGATCCAGCAAGTGTCGTACCAAGACTGCTTCCGGAAGCGGAAAGGGCGTTGGGAGCGGAGTATCAATTGTGGAGGAGACTATTTCGAAGGAGACCATTCACAGTAAGTAAAAGGTAAACGCAGAAAAAATTTGTGGACGAAGTTTCCAGTTTTTTTTAACAGACCTCGTACATATATCCTATGACCGCTAGTAACTAAGGATTCCGCCATCAAACGAGTGGGCGCTTAGTTTCACAAGTGCGGGGTCAGTGGTTCTAATCTTGATTCCGGTACTATCTTTATATTTGATTCTCATGTGATTCTAACAACAGACATGAGTGATATGCCGCGAAATTGTGTGATGAGTGAGAACAGCTTATGAATGTAGCTCAAGTATGTTTTCCGACAGACACATTGAAAAAACTATGTACACTCGACAGCAAAAAAAGTGAGTCACCCCTGAATTCCACGTGTAGGCTGCACTTGAATGTATGCAACCAACATAGCATATCTGTGTTGCACATAGTCGCAACCCTCCACAGTACAGACGTTGTAAGATACACAATGGGTACCACTAGAGACTACTAGAGAACACCAGTCTTTATGACAGTCTGTCCAGATGTAAAGTAACACCACGATAGTACAGAAGAAATCAGACAGTCCTTAACGTTTGTAAACTAAACTTAATTACAATAAGTGTCATTTCAAATGTTATGGGATAACTAGTTTTGCACATAAATCGTTCAGTAATCCTTAGGCACAATTAAATATTTGAGACAGTATATGGATTTATAAAGTTGTATGGCAATCGGAAACAAGTTCTTTGCTGTCTAAAAGGTTTACCCAACACATGTTGAACGTCGTTCAACGTTCAATGGGGAGTGGTTTCGCATCAACTTTATGTAATACGAAGCAGTTAAAAGAAAACGTGATTAATGGCGGCAACCACTCTACGGAAATCCCAACATTAACAGCGAGTCACAAGTAATATCATTGTTCACATTACTCATCAACAGTTATTTGTACACGAAGTTGTACTTTAAACGACACGACCAACGTCTTCGTTCTGGATCCAGTTGCAAACCCAGAACGTAAAGCCATTGTTAACCAAGCAAAGCTTTGTGCCTTATCGAGACTCGATCACTAGGCAGAAAGAGACGTCAAATATTGACGTTTGCACCAGTATAAGTTATCAATTCTCTACTTGAACGTAAATGACGATAATGTTTGTACGAAAGCAAGAACCCTAACATGACAATTACCTTCTTGGTAATTAACCTCGAAAGACGTTGTATAGTGTTGCATTGTCAAGGAATAAAGGATGCACATGTTTAAAATTGAAATGCCATCATGTAATGCTGGGGGCAAGGATGCGAACCCAGCACCTAATCGGATTGTTGAATAAGTACGTAAAATCAGAATGTAGATATCACAGTTTGTCACCAGTAGTGGGGTTGGAACCTTAAATGACGACTGAAGTCGTATTGCCTGACCGGGATTCGAACCCGGCGCCTACCGCCGTCGTTGTCTAACCAGGAACAGACGAGAAATGTCCAGTGTTGGTCCACCATCAGCGAGATGTGCACACGTTTAACTAGAAATAAGTTGACGAAAACGTCTTTGCTGACTGAGAGTCGAACGCAGCACACATGGTATGAAGACACGTTATTAATCAACTTCATATTCAGTTGTAGCCAGGAGTAGCATGTTTAGTTGTAAACCTTAAGGCCTTACTCATCCCTAGTAACGTGTTGCCTAATATCTGCGATATCATGATGTTAATTTACAAGTGGATTGACTGCCGTAAAGAGCAATGTTCTCTAGTTGTCGTGTATCATTGAGATGTAAATGGAGTCCTTCAGCAGAAAGTAATTTCCGTCGTGCAGCACGTATTGTTTCAGAGACACTGAGTACAAGTTATAAGTGCACAAAACGTGTATTATATACTAAGTATATACTATTATTTGGAGAAGATGCCGCCAAACCTGTTTACTTTTACATTCCGCTTAGTTTTCGTGGTTGAATACAGATTTTCTTAAGGCTACATCTAGTGCACAGCTCTTACAAGAAAGTATAGTTTCCTGCGTAATGCTATTGCTAGCTAGGTAAAATATTTTGTGGTAGCTATGTTTAAAATTAATGCATTTTTTAAAGTATTGTTCGTCAAATATTTGTATAAATCGTCAACTGTAGGTGTGGCTGCACATGTTATAGAATAATAGCTGTAGCTGCGTTAGTTTGTACTACAGACTTGGGTAGGTTAGGTGAAACTTTTGATCCTTCAAGGGGTGATCGTGGCCATGCGGCCGCGGCTCGCGAGCTACGGGCCAGCCAGGCTGTCCGAGGTGAGACGCAAGTGAGCGAGGTGGCGGTGGCGTTGGTGGGCCAATAGCCTGGGACAAGCCAGCACGGCTGCGCCGCATGCCTCTGCCGCTCCGTTTGACGTAAATATGTTTACCTCCTCTCCTGGACTCAGTATAAGAGCGTCAAGCAGAAATACACATCAGGCTGTCTGCCGTAATGGCACACTGGGAGAGGTCTATTCGAGGTAGAGTCAAAAAATGGTTCAAATGGCTCTGAGCACTATGGGACTTAACATCTGAGGTCATCAGTCCCCTAGAAGTTAGAACTACTTAAACGTAACTAACCTACGGACATCACACACATCCATGCCCGAGGCAGGATGCGAACCTGCGACCGTTGCGGTCGCGCAGTTCCAGACTAAAGCGCCTAGAACCGCTCGGCCACTCCGGCCGGCCGAGGTAGAGTCGTCGCTCTCATTGAGGAAGGAGGATGTTCCATCAGAGAAGCTGGCAGAAGGTACAGCGTACCACATACCACTGCAACGAGATGGTGGAGGATCTGCCTTGAAAGAGGCACCACCAACAGGGCTCCTGGCTCAGACAGGAAGAGAGTGATCTCACATAGTGTCTAGGAGCAGAGAAAATCCCTTTCTTAACGCGAAGCAGTTGCGGCGGGAGACCAACTTCCCCGGCTCCAGTGACACGATTCGCCGAAGGCTGAGGGATGCTGGACTGCATGCACGACGATCCGCCGTGAATCAAGAGCTCAGTGAAGACAACGTTTGAACGTTTTATACCGGCTAGCATTTGCGGAGCTCCATCTCAGGGCGTCGTGGGACAACGTCATTTTCACTGATGAGGAGGTGTTTTCCACCAATAACGACGGTCCACCAATCGTTTACAGGCCGCAAGCGATTCGCCATCGACACGAATTTGTAACCACGACGAGAAGAAGTGGCCGGCTATGTGTTATCTGCTGGGGTTGGAATTCTGCGAGAGGGACGGGAATTATTCACAGGATAGAAGGAACTCTGGACAGCGCGCAGTATGCCCACATATTGGAAAACGTGATGCTTCCGTCAGTGCGAATGCTGTACGCAGAGGGGGACGTCACACTGGAAGAGGACCATTCTCCCAGTCACAAGTCTGCATTTGTTCAGTAGCGGCTTTCCACGATTGGCGTGAACGTCATGGACTGGCCGCCACGGGCGGCTGATATGTACTCCATGGAAAACATGTGGGCTGAGGTAGCCAGAACATTCACAGAGAACTGGCCACGAAACCAACCAACTACTGCGGACGCTCTTTGGGACTGCGTCTTGGAAGCCTGGGAGGAAGTTGCTTCTTCAGGCTGTTACGTCCGACGGCTTATACATTCTATGCCAAGACGCGTGATAGAAGTACAAAATAATGAAGGATTCTGGATAAAATATTAGAGTTCTTAAAATATTTTGTTATGTCTTCTTTTTTGTCATTTTTCCTCATTGGGAGGTAGTGGAAGATTGCGTGGCAACAGAAAAGATACAATATGGATTAGCTTTCCTTTGAGTTGCCCTTTTAATTCAAGTGTGTTTCTTTTGAATATACAGTTTGTTAAGTATTCTATTTTGATTTCATTTATACCCTGTCTACATACTTACAAACTAATCAGCGTAGATGGACTCTGTCACAGTAGTTTTTGTTATTTCAAATACGCCTCTCTCTTCCCCTCCATCCATGAATACTCCAACGATTTCATATTATGTTTACTCTCCGCGCGGGATTTGCCGAGCGGTCTAGGGCGCTGCAGTCATGGGCTGTGAGGATGGTTCCGGCGGAGGTTCGTGACCTCCGTGGAGCATGGGTGTGTATGTTTGTCCTTAGGATAATTTAGGTTAAGTAGTGTGTAAGATTAGGGACTGATGACCTAAGCAGTTAAGTCCCATAAGATTTCACACACATTTGAACATTTATGTTTACTCGTTGTAAATATCTATTCTATTCTCTCTCACACACACACACACTCTCTCTGACACTATCGCCGCAAATGCTCTTCTATTACACTCCCCCAACACTTTGTAAATAAATCTAGCGGTTTCCAATGACGCAACATTTTCTCTTTTAATTGCTGCTGTCTTTACTCTCTATCATTCCTCTCACCAGCTATGAAACCGTATTCTTTGATCTCCCCTTCCCTGTAACCCATTCTTCGTTCTGAGAAAAATCCTTCCTTATCTCTCGGTCCTACGATAAAACGAACTGTGGCACACATCTAAGTAAGAAATACTTTGCAAGCATTTCACACTTATATTTTGCATTTCTGCACTTCTATCCATTCCCAGATCCCGCCCTCCTTCCTGTTACGCGTCCCTTGACATCTGCATCTACATCTAAAAGAATACTCTGCAATTCATAATTATGTGCTTGGCAGGGAGTTATGTGGTCTGGTGCATTAATCTTGTATTTATGAGTAAAATGTGTAGGTTCACATCTCACGTCAGGCGTAGATTTTTAACACATACAAGTAGCTCTCCTTCACCCCTAGTAACGCCAAGTGCAGAACGCCAGTAAGCTCCGTAGTTCAATATCCGCTTTAAAGATAACATCCCTTCGCTGCCGACTGGGGCAGAGTGGCATTCGTTTGAGCTGTGGCAGATGGAGAAACCCCGTAAGGCAGAGGCTCTGCCACCAGCAAGCCGTCGTAAACTAGAAAACGTATTTCATTTAATGAACCAATGGCCATGTAAGTTCACACAGCTTTTACTTTATTTGAAACTGAGACATTGAAAATTGTGGTGCTGGACTGTGATTCGAATTCGTATCACCTCTTCCGATGATCTGAATCTCTCAGAACAGTATTTTTCAATAATTTTATTCCTTTTCCCAAGACTGCAATCTTCTCTAGGTCTCCTCCAAAGGTAAATATGTGGGTCCGAATCCTGATCCAGTACATAAATATTCATAATTTCATTTCAAGCCCTATCACGTGCACACCGACCTTCTAGTGAACTTTAACGTGCAGTTTTAATGTCTGTTCATGTGGCCAACAATTTCTCGACAAACACGCACACATCTTACTGTTTGTGAGTAAGCAATTGATACTTAAGCTATATTCGTGGACGATAATGAAGAACGATAGGACTGCGGTTCGATTGTTGCTCAGGCACAGAAATTTGTGTCCTTATTTTAGATTAAACACCTAGCAGCTGGCAAGAAAACCGATACATAACATTTGATTTTACTTAGTTAACAATCCGATTACGTTTTGGGCACAAACAAAGCTTATCTTAGTTAGCAATGGCTATAGGTGCTGGGTTTGAATCCAGGTCCAGAACGACGACGTTGGTCATGTCATTTGAAGTTCAAATTTGTGTACACGTAGCTGTTGATGTGTTACGAGAACAATGATATTACTGGTGATTCGCTGTTAATGTTGAGATTTCCTTAGAGTGCTTGTTGCCGTTAATCGCGTTTTTCTACTGGTTCGTCCAATATCCAGTTTCCAGAGCCACTCGCCGTTGAGCGACCTTCAGCACGTGGATGGAAAATCTTTTAGAGAGCGAAAAACTTTATTTCCAATTGCCGTACAGCTTTGTAACTCCATATATTGTCTCAAGTATTTAATTTTGACTAAGGATTACTGTGCAATATATGTAAAATAATCTGTTTCCTCAGAACTTTCGGAATGTCACTTGTTGTAATTAAGGTTAGTTTATGAGTGTTATGGGGTGTCTCATCGCTAAGAATGTGTTTTCTAATATGTTTTGTATGACGATATTAGTTGACGCTTAGACTGACTGCCATAAAGACCTTTGGTCTCTTAGTAGTCTCTTGCGGTACGTATTGTGTGTAGTCAAACGACTGTACCCCACGGGGTTTTGGTGTTTAGAGGACCTGCAACACAGCTACGTTATGTTGGTTGCATTCGGCAGTGACCCACTTTTTTTTGCTGTCAAGTGTACATGCAAAGATTCGGAATTCATCACAAGTGTTGCATGTTGCAATAATTATTGTTTCCCATGTTTCCATGATCAATACCATCCTGATTCGTACAGTGCTCGAAAGGTTACGCATTATACTTGCCACACATGTAGATAAAATAATATAAAGGAAATTACTATACTAATTTCCGTGGAAGTTCTGGTGTACCCATTTTTTCCAGTCTAATTAAGAAAACTTTTTTCTCTTTTTTCAGAATAAAGGTTATGAAAATAATAAATGTTTCATTCAACAATGACAGTTTGCACAGTCATAATAATTACGGAGGGGAAAAAAGTATAGGCAGAGACATTCGATCCATGGACCTCGCTCTTTTGAAACTAACTTCTTAACGCGTCCGGGTGCTTAATAGTGGGATGGTCCACTTGCGACGGTGTTAAGTCCTGCGCGTTAGGGGTTTAACATGCTGTTGCTCTATTCAATCCAAAGGAGAGTGGCGCGTTTCGTCACAGGGTTATTTGGTAACCGTGATAGCGTTACGGAGATGTTTAGTAAACTCAAGTGGCAGACTCTGCAAGAGAGGCGCTGTGCATCGCGGTGTAGCTTGCTCGCCAGGTTTCGAGAGGGTGCGTTTCTGGATGACGTATCGAATATATTGCTTCCCACTACTTATACCTCCCGAGGAGATCACGAATGTAAAATTAGAGAGATTCGAGCGCGCACGGAGGCTTTCAGACAGTCGTTCTTCCCGCGAACCATACGCGACTGGAACAGAAAAGGGAGGTAATGACAGTAGCACGTAAAGTGCCCTCCGCCACACACCGTTGGGTGGCTTGTGGAGTATAAATGTAGATGTAGATGTACCTCTGCTATGCACGCCACATGTCAAACTGTGTCGTCCAAGAAAAGCAGCCACATATTTATCAGTGTAATTACAATTAAATATTCCTATTGCATCCCCAATCTGATGACTTTCAACAAAGAGTGAAATATTCTGAATATCTCCTCCTGAGGGTTGTGACTCTGGAAATATCAATATCTACATCCCTCTTATCAATAGACACAATTTTCCATGTAAAATCCTTCATCCTCCTTATGGCTATTGGTGCATTGAAATTGCAGTATCACATCTCAAATCCTTATCTCCCTTATGACCTGACAGTCATTTTCTTTACACATGTTGGAACAATGACCACAATAACTTTACATCCTGAAGCAATTTTATAAGCCTGCCGATCACAGAGAACCTATCACACATCCCCTACTAAGTATAATACTTCGCCAATAACTGACTGCTGGTGGTACTAGACAACATTGAGCGAAATTCCCTGGTGGATGAACATGCCTCATTTGTTTTTCTTGGAAGTGCTACCAATGTGTCTTAGGAAGAGAGACATAATCATCTTTTAAGCGGCCAGATGTTAAAAACACGATCTCAAGGACCATGTTACTGTCACCTTGCATCAAATGGATTCTACAGACACATACAGATATCACTTACGATATCCATGTTAAGAACTATACATGCTTTATATATCGAGGTATGGTATTGCTTCTGAATGAAGTGGTCTTCCACAGAAATACCGTGACACTGACTACAGACGGTGACAGTATGGGGTCTATTAACAGAACGAAATTACACGTGCATGTCGTCAGTGGTGTAAGCTCGTAATTAAATCACCACCGAATTTAGAAAGCTATTCGGCTAAGGAATGTGGTATTAAGCCAATATTTGCAACCTCCTCTTATTGCCGCTAGATATTTCCCATGCTAACAAGCTGTATTTGTAACAGATTGTCACAACGTAGACTGTGTAAACAGGGGTTCTGCGATATACCCACAGGGTTGTAGGCGAGAGAGGATGATGGTTGTGGAGGTCATATGAAATGTATAAAACCCTATGACTACTATACCGGCTTTTCAGACCTGCAGGATTACGCTTTCTGGTATAAATACTGTCTGCAATGTGAAATCAAGTGTCTCCATTCAACCACATACTTGCAATGGATCCTGTGGAGATGTGTTAACGATTACAGAAACTGATGAATTATATTGATGGTACAGTCATATCTCAAAACAAGTCATTTTTTTTTTTTGAATCTGTCTGCTAAAGGCCTGATACAGCAAAACTCCCTCATGATTTTAGACAGTCCCTCTGCATCTTTTAACTGTTCCTACGTCTTTTCCGTGGCCTCCCAACAGCTTTGTCCATATAATCATTCCAATTTAAGTTGGAACTGAGAGGAAGTCTGAAAGTGCTATATCTAAGACCTTTTACATCCTGTGGAGAAACAGGGTGAGCTGACATAATGCGACAGGACTGTGTTTTGACCGATGGTGCAAATGGGAATATGTTGTCACAGCTCTGCCAACCGTGTACATTGTGTAAGGCCAGCGCCAAACGATGCTTTCTCCCGCAACACGAGGTAGTAGAAAATAGTATGAGAAATCACGGTAGTGCTTCTTATTGGGGAAATTAGAAATACTCCACATCATATGAGAACTGGAAGGAGGAAGAGGAATTTGCTACTGAATTGCGGTGTGTCTCCAAACTACATACAGATACTGCAGTCCTAATGAGATCTGCGTCCTTCAGGGTGCATTCGGTGTCTGTCACCCAAACATTCTCTCTGTCCCCATCATTTTGTACCACCCAAGAGAGAAAAACTATGAACTACAAAAACTCCACTAAAGTCACCCAGCTGATAACTCGATAAGGTATTGCCACAACCCTCTCCTCCAATGTATCAAAAACAGATACCGCCTGTGTGCTGAAATCGAGAATATGTGGCAGTTCTATTAAATATACAGGTATTGGTCCATTGGAGCAGGTGACAAGTGGTCGAAGCCACTTGCACAGATTAGTGCAGAGTTTCGTCACCCTTACTGTAGATGGACCGTACCCTGCACACTATCAATCACAAGAGAGGGTCCCCATGTTCTTCTTTCAAAAGCAGTTTGATACATTGTTTTTTTCTGCTGTAACATATCCAAGCAGTGTATGACTACAGTTTTGTACACTGCCACACATTTTGTCTTTCCTCCACGAATCTGAGGTCTGTGTCAGGTGCTAAACTGACATTAATGTGTTTGATCCATTGGCTCTCACAAAAAGCTGGAAATCTTATGGTGTTAACTATGCTGCTCCGACACCACACAGGATGGTTGAAATAAAAGACAGAGGCATTGAGAAAAATGTGGAAGACATCACAACATATGGAAACTGGAAGAGTTTGTGGCACTGTGGAGCATTTACAAACACCTACCAGAGTTGATGACTTCTACATTTAATCTCAACATTCACAGTGATGGGTTAGCAGATATCTAGGTGTTCCATTTTGAAGAGACCAAGAACACTTATTCCTTGTATTACAGCCAAGTATGCAATCACTGTTTCGGTGCTGGCCATCCTCTGATAGGTGTTTCTCCCACCAAGACTCTCTCTGTCTCAGACAAGTCGTGCCAGTCAATCATTATGTGGTAATCAATAGCTTACCAGTGGACATATGCGATGGAAAAGACAGTGTCGATATGGGACAATGTACTGTAACAAGGACCACAAATGATAGTGCAATCAATTTTAGTAATTTTACCAGTTTTTCCATAATTTCAATGCTGACCCGTAACACAGCATGCTTTGTAATTTCTGTATCATCACTAAACCATCCTCCACTACTATCTGTGTACCATACACTACACTGCAAATGTAGCTATATGACCCCACAGTATAGACATTCATATAGGTAGAAAGGGTAGTGGTGGTCGCTATGTTTTAAGCTATCTAGTTTCAACTGCTTTCCAGGTCACCCAACTACCTAATTGATGCAGATGGATTGTCAAATATAGGAAGCTACTTACGGATTTTTGGCAGGGCAAGGTGTTCTTGCAAAGCAGTGAGTATAACCACATGTGTGTATCACAGAATTTCTGCTACACTGTCTACACGCTACCGAGATAGAATGCGTTACAAATACAGTTTGTTAGTGTAGGAAGAGGAAGTTGAAAATATAGGCTTCCACGTTCCTTAGCCAAATCACTTTCTAAATTTGGTGATAAGGGTGATTTTATTATAAGCTTACGCCACTGACGACATGCACCTGTGCTTTTGGTCTGTTAATAGACACCCTGAAATCACCATCTATATTCAATGTCACGGTATTTGTGCGAAGACCACTTTATTCAGAAGCAATACCATATCTTGATTTATAAAGCATGTATAGTTTTTAATATGGATATATTTAACAATACCTATATGTACCCGTAGCACAAAGACCGCTTTTTCTGCAGGGTGACACTAACATGGTCGCTGAGATAGTGTTTTTAACATATGGTCGCTTATAAGACGATTACGTCTCTTCCTAAGACATACTTGTATCACTCACAAGAAAAGCAAATGAGGCATGTCATTCCGTTGGGGATTTTCGATCAGTATTGTCTGCTGTCACCAGCATTCACAGTTATTAGCGAAATATCACACTTAGTAGGAGATGTATGGTAAATTCTCTGTGACCAGCAGGGTTATATAGTTTGTTTTGGGGTGTAAAGTTACCATGGTCATTGTTCCAATATGTGTAAAGAAAATGACCGTCAGGTCGTAATAGAGATACGGATTTGAGATGTGAGATTGCAATTTCAGTGCACCGATAGCCGTAAAGGGGATGAAGGATTTTACATGCAAAATTATTTCCAGTGATAAAAACGATATAGATATTGATATTTCCAGAGCCACAGCCATCAGGAGGAGATAATTCCGAAACTTCACTCTTTGTTGAATGTCATCATGCTGGTTGGTTTAAAAGAGGGGTGGGGGGGGGGGTGGGAGGGACCAAACTTCTGGGTCATCGGTCCCTCCTTCCGATTAAAATAATTCCACAAGGGCGGGAGTAAAATAATCGAGACATACAAAACATAGCTGGAGGAAAGGAGAAAACCACAAGAATGACAGAAGGGCAACAAACACTAAAATGGACAAAAACGGACAAGAAAACCACAGAGAGATGCAAGAAACATGTATAAGACATCAAAACAAGAGAGCAGATTACCGTGGCAGGCTGACAATGGTAATAAAAAGGAGAAGTCAGCCACTCTGCAACACATTAAAAACTCCTTCCTAAAACCACTCGGGTGGAGAACACAGAGGGACAAAGGAGATGCACTAAAACTAGATCAAATGATAAGACCCACCCTCATGAATAAAACGTAAAACTGAAGCTGCGGTTGAGGCATTGTCGCCCAACACCGAAGGTAGGGTGCTGGGAAAGATAAAAGTCCGCTGCAGAGCAGCAAGAGGTGGACGAACATCATTTGCGAGCCACAGCAATACCGAGGTAGGTCCTCACGACAGAGGAGGTAACCATGGTTAGCCACGAATGGCCATTGTGGAGCTGGCAGAGGACAACTGATTCCCTGTGGGAGGACCGCATGGAAGACTTCCACACATTTGTAGTCTCCTTAAAGACACGCAGTTTTCTGAGTGTATTGTTATGCCATTCCGTCTCCTACAGCCTAAACACCTTGCAATGTAAGTCAGAACGCAGATCAGTTTGGAGATGCCCATCTCCATGCCCGGAATTCCGATGTGTCCTGGGGTCCACACAAACACCACTGAATGACAGGACCATTCCAGGGCATAGATGGACTCCTGAATGGACGCTACCAAAGGATGGCGAGGGTAGCACTGGTCGATAGCTTGTAGGCTGCTCAAGGAGTCAATGCGCAGGAGAAATGACTCACCAGGGCATGAGTGGATGTGCTCAGGAGCATGAGATATGGCCGAGAGCTCTGCAGTGAAAGCACTGCAGCCCCCTGGCAACGAGTGCTGTTCAATATGTCCTCCATGAACTTACGCAAAGCCTACGTGACCATCAGCCATCGAGCCGTCGGTGTAAAGCACTTCATGGCCGCGGTACATGTCGAGAATCGACAGGAAGTGATAGTGGAGAGACACAGGGTTAACTGAGACCTTAGGGCCATGCGAAAGGTCTAGAAGAATCTGCGGCCTAGGTGTACACCATATAAGTGTACGTGAATGGACCTCGAGGAGAGATGGTAATGGGAAGGACTCCAGTTCAGATGCAAGGGATGTAATATTGTGTTCTGCCCGCGACGTAATAATGTACTATTTTCCTTTTCTATTGAAATATCAAAAGTTAAAGATACAATTTAATCTTTGTGCCAATTAACTGCACTGCAAGACAGCGAATTTATACGCCCAGGATAATGAGAACGGTGTAGCATTATCATCTATATTTTGTCCTATATACACTACCGGCCATTAAAATTGCTACACCACGAAGATGACGCAAAAGACGCGAAATTTGAGCGACAGGAAAAAGACGCTGTGATATGCAAATGATTAGCTTTTCAGAGCATTCACACAAGGTTAGCGCCGGTGGCGACGCTTACAACGTGCTTACATGAGGAAAGTTTGCAACCGATTTCTCATACACAAACAGCAGTTGAGAAGCGTTTCTGGTGAAACGTTGTTTAAGAAGGAGATAAGCGTACCATCGCGTTTTCGACGTTTATAAAGGTCGGATTGTAGTCTATCGCGATTGCGGTTTATCGTATCCCGACATTGCTGCTCGCGTTGGTTGAGATCCAATGACTGTTAGCAGAATATGGAATCGGTGGGTCCAGGAGGGTAATACGGAACGCCGTGCTGGATCCCAACGGCCTCGTATCACTATCAGTCGTGATGACAGGCATCTTATCCGCGTGGCTGTAACGGATCGTAAAGCCACGTCTCGATCCCTGAGTCAACAGATGCGGACGTTTGCCAGACAACAACCAGCTGCACGAACAGCTCGACAACGTTTGCAGCAGCACGGACTATCAGCTCGGAGACCATGGCTGCGGTTACCCTTGACGCTGCATCACAGACAGGAGCACCTGCGATGGTGTACTCAACGACGAACCTGGGTGCACGAATGGCAAAACGTCATTTTTTCGGATGAATCCAGGTTCTGTTCACAACATCATGATGGTTGCATCCGTGTTTGGCGACATTGCGGTGAACGCACATTGGAGGCGTGTGTTCGTCATCACTATACTGGCGTATCACCCGGCGTGATGGTATGAGTTGCCACTGATTACACGTCTGGGTCACCTATTGTTCTCATTGACGGCGCTTTGAACAGTGGACGTTACATTTCAGATGTGTTACGACCTGTGGCTTTACCCTTCATTCGATCCCTGCGAAACACAACAATTCAGCAGGATAATGCACGACCGCATGTTGCAGGTCCTGTACAGGCCTTTCTGGATACAGAAAATGTTTGACTGCTGCCCTGGCCAGCTCAGTCTCCAGATCTCTCAGGAACTGAAAACGTCTGGTCAATCGTGGACGAGCAACTGGCTTGTCACAATACGCCAGTTACTACTCTTGATGAACTGCGGTATCGTGTTGAAGCTGCATGGGCAGCTGTACCTGTGCACACCATCCAAGCTCTGTTTGACTCAATGCCAATGCGTTTTCAAGGCCGTTATTACGAGCCAGAGGTGGTTGTTCCGGGTATTGATTTCTCAGGATCTATGCACCCAAATTGCGTGAAAATGTAACCACATGTCAGTTCTAGTACAGTATATTTGTCCAATGAATACCCGTTTATCATCTGCATTTTTTCTTGGTGTAGCAATTTTAATGGCCAGTAGTGAAGACTGCGCGCTCATCTTTTCTTTCTCTCTCTTTATTCACGCGCCTTTCCGACAGCATCTTACGCTATCAGACTCCTATATTCTTCCATCTTGTTTCAAATGAACTGAAATTGTATTCCTGTTAGGAATTTGTTTAGTTGTGTCATTGTTATCGGCAATTGCGATTACCGAAATAACTTTACTATGAATATTTTTCTTTCGCTCCAGAGTCGTGCTGAGATTACTGTAATTTCTACGTGTATCGCCGAAATACGGCACAATTCTTTATTTTGTTCAAAATTGTGAGATCAGTGTTCGAGATGTCAAATGTCTGCATAAAAAACGGTTATTAATCCCCAATTTATAAAATGTCACAGATTTTGCTATACTACATTTTTTCTTACGTTGTCAACGCGATACCCACGAAATTAATTTAGAACTGATCTGAATTTTCTCGGGAGGCGAGAAGACAATTTTCCATTCCCCTGAGATTTTAAGATTGCAAACTAAGCGTTTTTCCAGCACGTTAAGAGCCTACTGACTTCACTTCAAACAACAAAAAAGGTAAAAAGATTAAGAAAGTGATTTGTGTACGTGAATGAGATATTTAAATTCATTTTACTTTTAATTTATTAGCTTTCCTCCTGACTAATCAATTATTGATTACACATTACAAAAAAACTAACTTATTAATTATATATTATTATTTATTAATATTATTATATTTGGCGCTCAAAACGAGTGGCTACAACGTAAGAATAAGTGTATGTAAAAATTTAAATTCCATTTTCTAATATAAAATTTGTATTTCTATTTGATATAACCATCCGATGTACTGTACCATGACCTGTAAAAAGCCAAGCAATCCAGTTTAAGGGAAATTGTACATCTGTAAGGTAAAAATTCATTCAAATAATTTTTTTGCTCTGTTAAGACAGTAGTTTTCTTCAATAGCATTTTTTTCTTTGATTCCCTACAAAAGTAAAATCGTAGTTAGTAGTAATTTAGTTCAGTGATTTTGGAAGGGTGTGTTAAGAAAAATCCAACTCTGCAAAAATCGTCGGAAGATTGTTTTTGCGTGTGGAGATAGAGAACACAAAATGGTCGATTTGTCCTCTCAATGATAAAAGAGCATCTTAGTCATGAAAATTATTTTGAAACGTCCCCTTAGAAAAATTATCCAAGACTGTGCTTAAACTGAAACACAATATTTTTTAGCGCAACGCAATCCGACTCCCAAAAATCCCTACAAAAGAATGGCCCTGACTAACTTTAACCTATACGTTTCACAAATCACTTACCTTACAAAAATCTTCGTTACTCAAGCTACTGCAATACAGCGAGCGCCACTACTGCCAGCTAAATAAAAGATTCAAACTACTGAAGGCACTAACTACTGATAGGCATAGTTAGCAAATGAAAGATTTTAATACAGAACAAACTATGTATTTACCTTAATAGTCATAATATATATAGAAGTTCATGACATCCAGTCTTACAAATTTCAAAACTCCGCCATCTCTCTCCCCACGTCCACCACTGCTGGCGGCTCACCTCCAATTGCGCAACGCTACGCGCTGTTAGCATCCAGCTGCCGCTGCCCAACACTACAATGGCGAGTATTACAACAATGCCAACCAGCCACTGACTGCACACAGCAAAGCCAGTGATTTTCATACAGAGCGTTATGTGGCGTTACCAATAAAAAACCTAAACAGCCTACTAAAAATTTATTGTACTAATATTATTTACTGTTATATATATATATATATATATATATATATATGTGTGTGTGTGTGTGTGTGTGTGTGTGTGTGTGTGTGTGTGTGTGTTACTGTTAAAGGTTAACATTCGTGTGAAAATTTTTTTCCAACTTTTCAAAATTTCATATTGTGATCAAAGTCGGTAAAAAGGAAAATATACCATTTGAAATCATGGCTTCACCAGCCGATTACGGAAATGAAGCGGTAAATCTAAATGAATCACTCACAGATTTTACCACAAATGAGTTGGAAAATCAAACCCCGGACTTGAATATGTCCGCCGCGAATTAGGAGATCGCGGAAAACATCGAAAATGGTCGTTCGACCACTGAAATTAATAAAACTGCGGAGGGTACGGATCAGTTTAGCGGAACGACGGAAGGCAGCATTGCGCACAATCCGCTTATCGCTTTCCTAAAAAAGTTGGAACTACGCGATCGCGAACGCGATCAGGGGGGAAAAGAGAGGGAGCTTTGCGCGATCAGCGAGATAAAGAGAAAGAACTACGCGATTGCGAACGGGAACAAAGAGATAAAGAATTCAGAGATGAAATAAAACCCGAATTAACCAGCATCAGGTCCGAGTTAATGGAAATGAAACAAGCCTATGCCCCAATTTCGGACCAAGTCGATAAACTGGACCTTGACGTTAAAAATTAAAAGCTTCACATTCAGCAATAAAATCGGATGTGGAAGAATTAATATCTGACGCTGCAAATCTGAAATTGAGCAATCAAAGGGTTTTAGACAAACAGTTAGAATCTCACAAAAGGCAAATAAATATTGGAAATCCAATTGGATAACCACTAAAGAGACGAAACTTGATACAAAAACTAATGTTGCCGTCGACGGGAAGAAATATGTTGTGCCGTACAAGCGAATTCAGACACCGTGCACAACCCGCGAGACGGACAAAAAGAACCAAACGAAGAAATGCCTATGTGGACACGGGAAATAAACGCTCGCGTCCGTAGTTTGGAGAAAGCCGTTTCGACGGACAGCAGAACGGAAATGAATTTTCCTATGCAACCGTCGAACGACAACAATGCACGAAAAATGAGGTTCGGGAATGAAAAAAATATTCCAAACACCTGATTTGTCCCCAACAAAATACAGTCACGAAGATGAACATACAGTGAGTTCAGCGAAGATTGAGCAAAGTTTGCTCAAGCATCGCCATTTTCAAACATTTTGCAAGGAAAACAAGTACGTCCGTCCAATTGAATTTATATGCGCTTTCAAGAATATCTTACCCAGATACTGGTCAGAATATAATAAAATTCAGTTCGTGATGTCACACATCACCGGTGACGCAGCCCTATGGGCTAACGAAACCGCTGAACTATGCAATACGCTTGCCGAATTCGAGACAGCTTTCCCTGCAAAATATTGGCCTGCAGGAATCCAAGAACGTTTGCACAAATAAGTTTATACCCCGGAAGTGCATAATTCAAAAAAGGGGGGCCTGCGCAAATATTTTGATCGATACATTGCGAAAAAGAGATACTGGTCTGAGCCTATTTCACACAAAGAAGTACTACGAACATTGAAGGCAAAATTACCGATCCTCCTTAGGGAAAATTAATAAATGTACCAGACGAAGATTTGGAGCATTTCCTTTCGGTGATCGACTCCTTAGGTCTAATTCAAGAAGACACACAAAGCCTTACCAAGCATTCACGAATAACTCTAACGGTTGTCACAGTACTGATAACCCGGACAGTAATGAGCAGAGGGAACGTAACCAACACAGAAAAGGTCAATACGACCAAGTGAATATGCCTGGTTACAACCATAACACGAATCATGCTTCGAATGACGCGAATACCCGTTACGTAACCAGTAAATGGAATTGTGGCCACGGTAACTCGGGAAACGGCCCGAACCAGAAGCGCAAATTCGGGGATGGAAATCATTACCATGACGCTCGTCATGGTAAAAGGACACCGTGGAAAAAGACGAATGGCAATCAATGGGGTAACAACAACAGTTCTCCGAATCAGCCAAACACAAGTAATCGAAACAAGAACCAATATCCGAATAGTAATAACGGCAATCATTGGTCAAACCAGCATCCAATTGTATTGTTCGGTGACCAGACGCTGAATGTAATGCAAGCACTACCCGTCATTCTAGACGCGAACGGTCAGAGTCACATTGACACTAACCGTTGTACTACAGCGCGAGTTTGTGAAGTAGAACAATGCGGCCAGCAGCAACAGTCAAACTAAAGCCGACCGTTCTGAACGGCCTCCCGAGCACGGTCGCATCTGTAAGTGGAGACAACCCCACAATCAACCTGAAAGCACTACGTTACAACGACGGTGCCGACATCAGGGGCGAATTATTAGAAGCTAATGTCGGTAAACATACATGATGCAAGCTGCAATTATGGTCACTATTAACGGAGTTAGTGTGGAAGCAATCATCGATACTGGTGCCACTACAAGTGTCATAAATCAGACCTTGTTCGACCAAATTGATCACGTAGAGAGGTAACCTATATTGCCCGTGCAAAATGCCGAGTTTCTGGCGCGTTAAGCGCTGCCACACATCTAGTTAAGCAACAGTTGCAGGCCGATCTCTATGTAGAAGAAGAGCAACTTACGTGCCACTTCTTACTATTAAAAATTTATCTGTTCCTTGCATCCTGGGATGGGATTTTCTACTTGGTAGAAATGCAAAGATTGATCTGCCTGCGGGAAAATGCGTGGTTACAAACAAAGGCAAAAGAATTGCACTACGGTTAATTATGTCTCCAAATGCACATAACAGATACTGCCGTAATGTTATTGTGAAATTGGTAAACCTAAGAATACTCCACATTTCTAAAGATTTCGAGACGCCAGAATTTCTGCACTCGAGTGTTAGTGACACAACAATTCACATCAACTGCAGCAAAAGTATCAGAGTGGACCTATCTGAACCGAACACAGAAGGAAGAACTCGCAAATCTCATTGAAGATTATATGCCTATATTTGATAGTAAACCTGTCATAATAAAGAACTATGTGTATAACATGGAGGTTGACCCACACGAAAATTTTTGTAGGACATCATATGCCGCGCCGTGGAGTAAAAAAAGAATCTGTAAGGGCAGAAAAACGTAAGATGCTAGACTGGGGAATACTCAAACCATTGTACTCCCCATATTCTAGTCCCCTTTTGGCGGTATCAAAACCGGGGGGCAAGATAAGATGAGTGGTTGATGCTGAGAACATAAACAAAATTATCATACCAGTCCAAACCAGACCGGAAAACTTAGACGAACTTTTGCAATGTTTTCATGGTGCTCAATTTCCTTTCAAGCCTAGACCTCCGCTCTTTGCACCGGCAAAAGTGAAAAATGAAGAAAATATACTGCATTCATTTTTGCCGGACGCAGTTATCAATTTCGCCTTCTACTCTTTGATTTGAAAGTGAGCACTGGAGTTTTCATTGTAGCGTTGGACAAAGTTCTGGCCCTCGCACTGCTCGTCAAAGTCTCGGCATACGTAGACGATTTGTTAATAGCCACTGCTACGTGGGATGAACACGTTGAGATACTGCAGACATTTTTCCGAAAATTCAAAGAAGCAGCAGTAACTGCCAATCTAGCCAGATCCAAATTTGGGAGGTCAGAGATAAAATTTCTTGGGCGCATTATCTCGCCTGTAGGAATCATGCCTGAACTAGGAAAAGTAGAAGCTATTGAACACTTCACTGTATCAACAACCAAAAAACAGCTGAAGTCTTTTCTCGGAGCCGCTTCGTTATTCCGACGTTTCGTGCCCAATCAGTTACTGAATGACGAAAATCTTTTATCACTTCTACGAAAGAATAATCCTTGGACCTGGAATGATCAATGTCAAACTGCATTCGACAAGATAAAAGCAGCACTTGTGAATGCAAAGTTCTTGTACCATCAAGACATGCTGCAGGATTTTTGCGATGCAACTGATGCTTCCGTTTGCGGTTTGGGGGCGTCTCTGTTCCAAACCGTTAAAAACGAAAAAAAAAACCGAGATAAAAATAATCGCTTTTGCGGGCAGAACTTTGTCAGCATGCGAAAGGGCATACATGGTAACTGAACTCAAAGCTCTTGCTGTTGTATGGGCCTTAAAGAAGTTTCACTATTACGTATAAGGGAAACGTATACGTGTGTACTGTAACAAGCTCTCAGCTTTCTTGTAAATTGTTACACGCGCGACTCAGCCGGTGGGCACTAGTGTTACAAGAGTATCGTCTGGAAACAATGCATGTTAAAGGAAACGACAACGTGAGTGCAGATGCTTTATCAAGACTCCCACAAGGCCTCAGTGAATTTTCCAACTGGATTGAAAAAGCTGAGCAACTTAGAATTTTAAAAACAGCCGCGAAACATTAAGAACTTTACAACAAACTCCAAATAATGGTTTTATAAACATTTCTCTGTACAAAATGACTTTCTTTATCACCGCAATGAGTAAAATCCCCAAAACTGGTGTATCTGTGTACCGGACAGTCATGTTGTAGATCTAATTTGGTATACGCGCAGCATCTGGGGACATTATGGATCCGAAAAGTGTGCCAGAAAGCTCCAAAATTATTGTTATTACCCAAACTTACATCATTTTGCCTTGGACGTTTTGAAAAATGTACCACATGTCAAAAGTGCAAACCAAGCAACATTAGCAATCAGATGTTATTGCAAACTATCCTGCCAGCTAAACCATTGCAGACTGTCTCACTGGACGTCACAGGCTCTCTACCTACAAGCAGAGGAGGTGTTAAATATCTCATTGCTTTATATGATATTTTTTTCGAAATATTTAAAACTCTATCCTGTTCGAACTTCAACCTCGAAGACTATCAGCAAAAAACTAGCAAATTATTACATTCCCAGTGTTGGCAAACCCGAAACCATAGTTTCTGATAATGCCACATATTTAATGTCCTTCGACTGGAAAAATTTCTCACTGGCAAACGGAATTAACCATATACTTATATCCTTTTATCACCAACAATTCTACGCGGTAGAACGAATTTTTCGAGAATTCAACAGGCATAGAAGAACTTACATCCCACAGCAACAGACAAAGTGGATAGAGTATTTAAAACCATTTGAGCGAATATATAATCACTTACCACTCTCATCGACACATTTTACGCCACATGAATTAATGTTTACTGAACCTTCGAATGAGAATTGAATAAAACCATTACCGGTAATTCACCATCCCAGGGTATCTTATGAAGACAAAATTAATGAAGCTTTGAAAAAATTATAAAAACATGCCATACAACGTAAGAAGTGTCACGATTCTTGTGTGCATAATGCTGTCGAATTTCGAATTGGTGAGAAAGTCCTTGTTAAGAATCATTGTAAATCATCACTCCTCAAGAAACTAAATAAAAAAGGGCAGAGACTCTACATCGGACCTTTTGTAATAGCGTAAATTCCTCATGAAGGAAGCTATTTATTGAAGATACCATTCAGCGACAAAATCTAGGGACTTTACAATCAGATAGATTAAAAAAAATATCAATGATCAAATGTTAGTAGACAAGATGCTACTTACCCGCGTGATGTAATGTCCTTTATTAAATGTGTCCCAATATTTGTATGTAAATGACTGTACAGTGTGTCCAACTTGTATATAGATTTCATAGTGTGAGTATAGCAAATGTGAATCTCTTTCTTTCAGTATTTAGCTCGTAAGCTTTTCCCGTTTGAAATAGTTAAGTAAATAACTTCGTTTAACAATTAAAGATAACTTTTTCAAAAGATAACTTTTTCAGATGTTACTGCTTAATGGATATGAGTAATTAGTCCTGATACACTACTGGCCATTAAAATTGCTACACTAAGAAGAAATACAGATGATAAATGGGTATTCATTGGACAAATTTCTTATATTAGAGCTGACATGTGATTACATTTACACGCAATTTGGGTGCTTAGATCCTGAGAAATCAGTACCCAGTACAGTAGATACTGAGAAATTAGTACCCCGAACAACCACCTCTGGCCGTAATATCGGCCTTGATACGCCTGGGCATTGAGTCAAACAGAGCTTGGATGGCGTGTACAGGTACAGCTGCCCATGCAGCTTCAACACGTTACCACAGTTCATCGAGAGTAGTGATTGGGGTATTGTGACGAGCCAGTTGCTCGACCACTAATGACCAGACGTTTTCAATTGGCGAGAGATCTAGAGACTGAGCTGGCCAGGGCAGCAGTCGAACATTTTCTGTTTCCAAAAAGGCTCGTACAGGATCTGCAACAAGCGGTCGTGCGTTATTCTGCTGAAATGTAGGGTTTCGCAGGGATCGAATGAAGGGTAGAGCCACGGGTCGTAACACATCTAAAATGTAACGTCCCCTGTTTAAAGTGCCGTCAATGCGAACAAGAGGTGACCGAGACGTGTAACCAATGACACCCCATACCATCACTCCGGGTGATACGCCAGTACGGTGATGACGAATACACGCTTCCAATGTGCCTTCACCGCGATGTCGCCAAACACGGATGCGACCATTACGATGCTTTGAACAGAACCTGGATTCATCCGAAAAAATGACGTTTTGCCATTCGTGCACCCAGGTTCGCCGTTGAGTACACCATCACAGACGCTCCTGTCTGTGATGCAGCGCCCAGGGTAACCGCAGCCATGGTCTCCGAGCTGATAGTCCATGCAGCTGCAAACGTCGTCGAACTGTTCGTGTGGATGGTTGTTGTGTTGCAAACCTCCCCAGCTGTTGACTAAAGGATCGAGACATGACTGCACGATCCGTTACAGGCATGCGGATAAGATGTCTGTTATCTCGACTGCTAGTAATACGAGGCTGTTGGAATCCAGCACGGCGTTCCGTATTACCCTCCTGGACCCACCGAGTCCATATTTTGCTGACAGTCATTTGATCTTGACCAACGCGAGCTGATCTCGACCAAGGCGAGCAGCAATGTCGCGATACCGATAAACTGCAATCGCGAAAGGCTACAATCGGACCTTTATCAAAGTCGAAAACGTGATGGTATGCATTTCGCCTCCTTACACGAGGCATCACAACAACTTTTCACCAGGCAACGCCGGTCAACTGCTGTTTGTGTATGAGAAATCGATTGGAAATTCTGCTCATGTCAGCACGTTGTAGGTGTCGCCACCGGCGCCAACCTTGTGTGAATGCTCTGAAAAGCTAATCATTTGCATATCACAGCATCTTCTTCCTGTCGGTTAAATTCAGCGTCTGTAGCACGTTGTCTTCATGGTGTAGCAATTTTAAGGGCCAGTAGTGTAGGAAGAAAGTTAAAGAAACCTTTTAAACTTTCTTCGCAAAGTCAATGAGTAAACTCAAACTTTGAATCACTTGATGAATAGTAAATTTCATTTTTCCAATTATTTATGAAATAATTTAGATTTTTGTGCTAAAGTGTTACTTGCAACGTAAGTACATAAAACCCTAAAATAGTCAACCTCTAGAGAATCAAAGGTGTTACCTTGCTTAGACCAATAGATTATACATCCTTCTGATGTATAGTTGGTAGCCTATTGGTTAATTTTCGTTGCAATTTTAATTTCGTAAGTAGGAAGTAAAATCGCGAGATTTTCTCCACTTGTCCGAGCAACGGCTATCATTTGAATGAGAAAGGAAGTTATGCTTTCTTTCCTATGAATATGTAAATAGTTATGAGTAACTGAATTTTGAGTAGTGTATATTTCTAATTTCATTGTAATTCTGTATGGACAGTAATGATGATCTTCTGATCTGTGACTGTTACTGTGGAATCCAATATATGAACCTCCCACGCGAGTATCGCTAAATGTACACAACAGTGAACTCTCTCAGGTATGTGTCTCAAAGAATGCTTATATATTGTAACAAAAAAATTTTCCCAAAGCGAATACTTTGATTGAGACTTTTGAAATAAAGCTTCAGCGTATTTTTCACTGAACTGTGTTGTCATTTACTGGACAATATATAAAAGCAAAGGTTGTCACAACAAACTGTGTATAAAAATGATGCTATTTAATGAACAGTGGTACCACGTCAAGTTTTGTGTGGCGATTTTTCTCCAAGACATGACAGTTGGTGACATTTCCCCATACATTACTGCGTGCGAACTGTGTGAAGTGCTTCATTCAGTAACCATAAACTGCAACCAGGCAGAAAGTGATCTCTGAATTTTGTGCTTTACTGCCACAAAATCGGAAACAAGTGTGATCAATAGGACAGAATCCGGCAGGGAACTGCAAATTTGATCGACTTGTTAAAGACTATGTTTCGTGTGTGTTGTCGGAACATTGAGTCAACGTTCTTGCTTTGGCATTAACATTGCCTCACCAGCAGCCGCCAGCGTCACCTGAACTGTTATTGTTGGAAAGGTTTACGCAGCGCTGTGCGGAGCCTACTAATGTTTGCCCAACCGTCTATAGAGAGACCTCGCTCGCAACGGCTATCAGTCGCGTCCCGCGCTCTGTGAAATGTTATGGATGACTAACAAAATTCAGGACTCGGTATTTGTCTTATGAGGTAGCTTACTTTACAGGGCGATAAACTAACTCTTACAAATACGACTATTACAACATGTACTTGGTTTTTTTCATGACCACCTGCAACGAGCTGCCACCCATCCATAACGGGCCACGTTGCACAGAAGGGCAAGTGCTCATGTCGGAGAGGAAGGAAGGATGAATGTCGCAGCCAGCAGACGTCGGTGAACCACAGCAGGTCCATCCGGCCCTAACACTCACGTACGGTGGGCGAGAACTGTACCTAACAGTCCCCACCGCCCGCCGTTCCACTGCGACGAAATTTTTTCGTCACCTCAACCATCGATTCTATCAAGTCATTCGTCGTTCCACCGCGTGAAGATTTAAATAAAAAGCTGTTACGAAACATAATCACAAAACACACAGTAAATTTTAAAATATTCTGTGATTAAAATCCAGTTAATTCACAGTAATACAAATTTTAATGCAACTGTATTGCAAAATATTTAAGATTTTTTCCTGTTACAATTTACGATGTATTACGCAATGATAATCCAGAATAATATCCTGAGGTATATTTATTGTTTTGTTGTCCTGTAAGTAATCAAGATCTGAGTTGAAATATTTAGGGTATCGTAAGATATCAGCATATTCGAATACAAGTTCAATGAATTAGCTTTAAATATTTACTACCTGCCAACTTTAAATATTTACTACCTGGCAATATTCCGTAAAAGCATAAATTCCAAATAGTGCAAACTAAAAGTTATTGAATGCCAATGTGAAAGAAATTTTATCGAAAACGTCAATAATTAACTACTATTTTGAAAATATCATGAAGACCTCATTGTAATATAACTAGTAGACATATGCAACCCTCGGCTCACGGAGGCGGTTTTTTTTAAACGGTTTTGTTTTTTCCATACCCTCCTCTGCCGAATGCGTAAGCCTATTGAAATTTAACAAAACCGTAGTCAAAATGTGAGGGTGCACATGTCAATAATAGAAAGCCTCTAGAAACTAAATAATGAACATTCTAAAGGGAATGTAAACCCTATGATTAATTGAAATAACTGATACCTATCTATGACAAATAAGAGAATCTATCATGGACGATAATTTCAAAACATTGTTAATAGTTTTTAAATTCCCGTCCGGGGGGCGATGTAATATTGTGTCCTGCCCGCGACGTAATAATGCACTATTTTCCTTTCCTATCGAAATGTCAAAAGTTAATGATATAATTTAATCTTTGTGCCAATTAACTGCACTGCAAGCCAGCGGATATGTACGCCCAAGATAATGAGAACGGCGTAGCATTATCATCTGTATTTTGTCCTATTTTAGAATGCGCGATCGTCTTTTCTTTCTCTCTCTTTAGACG
This sequence comes from Schistocerca gregaria, assembly GCF_023897955.1. Taxonomy (NCBI): domain Eukaryota; kingdom Metazoa; phylum Arthropoda; class Insecta; order Orthoptera; family Acrididae; genus Schistocerca; species Schistocerca gregaria. The sequence goes on from NC_064922.1 coordinate 653,988,360, forward strand.
CGCGCCTTTCTGAAAGCATCTTACGCTATCAGACTCCTATATTCTTCCATTTTGTTTCAAATGAACTGAAATTGTATTCCTGTTAGGAATTTGTTTAGTTGTGTCATTATTATCGGCAATTGCGATTACCGAAATGACTTTACTATGAATGTATTTCTTTCGCTCCAGAATCGAGCAGAGATTACTGTAATTTCTACGTGTTTCGCCGAAATACGGCACAATTCTTTATTTTGTTCAAACTTGTGAGATCTGTATTCGAGATGTCAGATGTTTGCATAAAAAACTTACTTTGTGAAATAATAATTGCTTAATTTGGCATTTCTGCTTTCATTTCATAGTATGGGTTATCAATCCCCAATTTATAAAATGTTACAGATTATGCTTTACTAAATTTTTTCTTACGCTGTCAACGCGATACCCACGAAATTAATTTAGAATTGATCTGAATTTTCTCGCGAGGCGGAGATTTTAAGATCGCAAACTAAACGTTTTTCCAGCACGTTAAGAGTCTACTGATCTTCACTTCAAACAACAAAAAAGGTAAAAAAGATTCAGAAAATGATCTGTGTATGCGAACGAGATACTTAAATTCATTTTACTTTTCATTTATTAGCTTTTCTCCTGACTAATCAATTATTGATTACACATTCCAAAAAAACTAACTTATTAACTATATATTATTATTTATTTTTATTATAGGGACCGGACGCGAACCGCAGTCATAATCCTTGACCTGGGCCGCCGATGTGGGAGATGAACCACCGTCGTTGGGAGAAGGAGACGGTAATTTGGATGTGCAGGATTACTACGAACATGGGCAACGTACCTGGTGCGGAGTTGTGCATGCCTAACCTTCAATGGAGGGACTCGAGCCTCCACCAGGACACTGCTCACCAGACTCGTTCTAAAAGCTCCAATCGCTGGCGAAAGCCACAGTGGTGCACTGGGTCGAGTAAACACAATTATAACGGCGCCACCGAACTGTAAACCAGACTCCCATATCAAGGCGGGACTGAACAAGGGCTCTGTAGAGCTGCAGCAGTGTAGAGCGATCTGCACCCCCAGTTGGTGTTGCTCAGGCAGCAGAGGGCATTGAGATGCTGTCAGCACTTCCACTTAAGCTGACGAAGGTGAGGTAGCTAGGTGAATCGGGCGTCGAAAACCAGTCCTAAGAATCGATATGTCCACTACCGAGAGTGGATCGTCAATAAGGTAAAGTTCTGGTCTGGGTGAATGGTGTGACGCCGACAGAAATGTATGACACACGACTTCACAGCTGAAAACTGGAAGCCGTGGGCTACAGACCATGACTGTTCCTTGTGAATGGTTCCCTGAAGGCGCCGCTCAGCAACACCAGTGCTGGAGGAGCAGTACGAAATGCAGAAGTCATCTGCATACAGAGAAGGTGAGACCATTCTCCAGAACATGGGGTAACTATGGGAGGCACCGACTTGGACACTGGAAGTATAGAGCGACATGAAGTTTTTGGTAAAAATCGGGAGCAGGCCCCAGAGACCCCATTCATACAATGTGGCTAGGATATGATGTCGCCAGATCGCGCAAACAAAAAAGATGACAGCCAGATGTTGGCGTCTGGAAAAGGCTGTTCGGATGGCAGACTCGAGAGACACAAGATTATCAGTAGTAGAGCGACCGTGGTGAAAGCCGCCCTGACATGGCGCCAGCAGGCCACGTGACTCCAGGACCCAACCCAACCGCCGACACATCACATGTTCCAGCAGCTTACAAAGAAAGTTAGTGTTTATGGGCCTGTAGCTATCCACATCAAGCAGGTTTTAACCAGGTTTGAGCACCGGAATGATGGTGCTTTCCCGCCATTGCGATGGAAAGACGCCATCGCACCAGATCTGGTTGAAGATGACAAGGATATGTAGCTTGTAGTCAGACGAGAGATGTTTCAACATCTGACTGTGGATCCAGTCAGGCCCAGGAGCTGTGTCAGGGCAATGTGCAAGTGCGCTGAGGAGCTCCCAATTTCAAAATGGGGCGTTGTAGGGTTCAGTGTGGCGTGTAGTGAACGAGAGGACTTTCCTTTCCATCCGCCATTAGAGGGTGTGAAAGGCTGTGGGGTAGTTCTCTGATGCAGACGCTCGAGTATAGTGCTCAGCAAAGTGCTCGGCAATCGCGTTCGCATCCGTAGATAACACCCTATTGGTGTTAATGGCGGGGACACCTATTGGGGTCTGGCACCCAAAAAGACGACATATTCGTCCAGACTTGGGATGGTGACATATGGCATCCAATGTTCAACTCGTACCTCTCCCAACAGTTACCATCGTTTTATAAGCTAGCGAACGTGGTGAAGGAGCCGCTTAAAGACCATTAGGTGCTCTAGGGAAGTGTGCCGCTTATGTCGTTGTAGAGCTCGCCGACGCTCTTTAATTGCCTAAGCGACTTCCGGCGACCACTTTCGCCAGGGACACCCTAAGGAACGAGGGATAGCGTTTTCCACTGCAGAAACGATCACTGCAGTGACTTACTCAACGACAACATCGATGACACCATGTGGGGGAGAGTCAGCGGTGACAGCAGAGGTGAAGGTTTCCCAGTCTGCCTTGTTTAAAGCCCATCTGGGTAGGCGTCCGCGGGCATGACTCCGGGGGAGTGACAGGAAGATGGGGATGTGGTCACTACCACACAGGTCGTCATGTGGTCTCCAGTGGACAGATGGGAGAAGGCCAGAACTGTAAACCGCCGAGAGATCAATGGCTGAATATGTGCCATGTGGTACACTGAAATTTGTGGGGGCACCTGTATTCAAGAGGAATAGGTCGAGTTGTGACAGTAAATTTTAGATCTCCATACCTTGTCCAGTAAGAATGGCGCCACCCCACAAGGAGTTATGTGCGTTAAAATCTCCCAAAGGTAGGAAAGGATTAGGGAGCTGATCAATCAGTGCAGCCAATACATTCAGGGGTACTGCACCATCTGGAGGAAGATATACACTGCAGACAGTTATTTCCTGCGTCGTTCTTATCCTGCCTGCTACAGCTTCAAGAGGGGTTTGAAAGGTCACAGGTTCACTAAATACTGAGTTCAGGTCATAGACGCAAACTCCACCTGACATTCTATCATAGTCGCTAAGATTCCTGTAATATGCCTTATAGCCGTGGGAGGCAGGGGTCCACACTGCTGGGAACCAGGTTTCTTGGAGGGCAATGCGGAAAGCAGGTGTAAACTGCAAACAGTTGCCATAGCTCAGCCAGGTGGTGGAAAAAACCGCAGCAATTCCACTGGAGGATGATGTGATCCTGAGACTGGGAAGTCATGAAACACTCAATGAGGCAGTCTACGCCTCAGGGTCGCCAGCTGCCACCAGATGAGTACCTGTGCTATCGAGATCCATTGTGTCTGACAGCCCAGCGACATCTAGGTCATCAGCGGGCCTCAGAATCTCCACCTCATCGTCTGACACAGAGCTTGTAGGTAGTGGTGGTGTGGGTGCCACCGAGGGCCTTGGTTCTTGGGAGTCTTTTTCTTTTTAGGTTTCTCTCACTGCTCCTTAGGTTTGTCCAGCTGGGAGGGTTTCACTGAATCAGCCTCAGGGACTGAGGAGGACCGAGAAGCCCTAAGAACAGCAACCTGTGGTTGCTTCAGCTACTGCTGGGTGTCAGCTTTGCCACTGGTACAAACCTGGGAAGGGAGTAACCCAAGGGATCCCTTCCTGGCGAGAGGAGCCAAAGAAGACTACACTTCTCCAGCTGAGAAGTGGGACTGATGTCCCCAATGGTTTGGGTGAGGATGTTGCTTCTTAAGTAGGTTGTGCAGGAGCAACAGGGAGGGAAGTGCCTCCCACCATCAAGGGGGCAGGTGGAGGCTGGCAGCTTTCAGAGCCAACTGAATGCGGTGGAGCAGAAGATGGCAGAACTGTTGTCGTAGTGGCGGCATAGGTTGACATCATATGCACAGGATGTAGCCTCTCATATTTTCACTTAGCGCCAATGTAGGTTAGTCGGTCCAGGGCCTTGTATTCCATTATTTTTATTTCTTTCCTGCAGTCTGGCGAGCAAGGCTAATGGTGCTCTCCGCAGTTGACACAGATGGGAGGTGGCGCACAGGGAGTATTCGGATGTGAAGGACATCCACAACCTCAACAGGTGACACTGTATGTACGCCGGGAAGGTATACGGCCAAACGTCCAGCACCGCATCGGGGGAGGGGTATATGGCTGTACATCACAGTGGTAGACCATCACCTTGACCGTATCGGGTAATGTGTCACCCTCATAGACCAAGATGAAGGCACTGGTGGCAACCAGACTTTCCCTCGGACCCCAGTGGACCTGCCGGACGAATTGGACACCTCATCACTCTAAATTGGCGCACAGCTCATCGTCAGACTGCCAACGAAGGTCCCTGTGAAATATGACACTCGGGACCATATTTAAGCTCTTATGGGGCGTGATGGAAACAGAAACATCCCCCAGATTTTCAAAGGCGAGTAGTGCCCATGACTGGGCAGAGGATGCTGTTTTGATCATGACCGACCCTGGCCACATTTTGGACAAGTCCTCCACCTCCCCAAACTTGTCCTCTAAATGCTCCACAAAAAACTGTTTCATTGACACGAAAGTTTCCTCATCAACTCTCATACATACAAGGTACCATAAGCTTTGTTGCCATCCTTAGCCTGGCGTTCCTACCATGGTGTGACCAAAGGGGGGGGGGGGACAATTTATGGTCGCATTTCTCAGTATTGCAGTTAGACGTTGACTGCTTAGAGATTACTGGTTGGTTCAAAGGGCTCTGAGCACTATGGGACTTAACTGCTGAGGTCATCAGTCCCCTAGAATTTAGAACTACTTAAACCTAACTAACCTAAGGACATCACACACATCCATACCCGAGGCAGGATTCGAACCTGCGACTGTAGCAGCCTCACGGTTCCAGACTGTATCGCCTAGAACTGCCCGGCCACCCCGGCCGGCAAGACTACTGGTGTTTGACCACCAGCAAAGGGTGACATGCTACGCTTCATGGCGTATCATCTGCCCTGATGCCACCCACTCCAGCCAGGGGCCCTCCGCATAGGCACCACCCAGCCGCAGAAAAGACCACCTGGCAGGATGGCCATTGCTGGGAATCCTGATGTCTAAGGGTGACGGGCATCTATTCCTTGGCATACGTGGAGAGTTAATGGCGCAGTCATCAGCAGAGCAATCCCTTTGTGGTCAGAGGCCTGCAACCAACAGGGTGCATGGTGGCCCCACCACAATGTACTGGCTACATGCTGAATATCAGGTGCAAACGAGCTAAGAACTCCATTATCATCGACAGCGCAGAAAGCGATACTGCACAGAGAATGGAGGAAAACGCACCCAGGAGGGTGACCTCGCCCAACAGCTTGAGAATGAGCAGAAATGCAGATCCACGTCGACGAATGATGCGAGAGGGCTCAGTGCATGTTGGAGACTATGCACCATGTAAGGCATCCTTCCCCAACAGTCTCGCTCTTCGGGAAAATTTTGAAAAATGGAGGTCAAACCCTATAGGGGACCATCACATAAAGGCCAAGATGTGTGAGACTCCTTTTAGTCACCTCTTATGACTGGCAGGAATACCTCGGGCCAATTCTAACTTCCAGACCCACAGGGGGGAATGTCATCAGATTGGCACTGCAATAGTAATATTTAATTGTAATTACACTGACAAATATATGGCTAGTTTCCTTGGATGACACAGCTTGACATGCACAGAGCATGGTGGAGACAGCAGGTGTCCAGGATGAGTGGACATTTCCAGCTTAAGGCTGTTTTGAGCGTGGGTACAAAGAAAAGTTCTGGCTGACTTGCTAGTCAGTTCTTCCTCACAGCAATGGGAACATTTCCTGGTGGCAGTGCCCCCTGGATAGCTGAAAAGGGATAGAATATTCAGTATATGTCAGGCGGTTTTAGTGAGTGCGTTTTGTCACGTATTCTCTGTGGAAAATTGAGTGATTCAATATCGATCACTGTCAAGTGTTGGCACTGGACCTGTTGATAACATAGAACTTCAATCTTCCTCGACCCATTACACAACTGGGAGCTCCTCTCTGATAGGCTAAGTCCAGCTGCAGTCCTGGCAAAATAACTGTGACGTGTGTCCCATGGCAGCAACTGGTGGTGTGCAACATTTGGCATGGAACACAGCTTGTGAGTATCAAGACATGAGAATACAGGACGTGCAAATTATTCAGTGATCTCTGACACTTAGCCACAACAACTATTACTACGATGGATTGTATTGTGATTTAAATATGTCATGTTTAGTGCTTCCCAATACATTGAAGTTGTCTCTCTTGCTGTGGTATTTGGTATCCTCTCTATCATATCATGCAATAGGCCCTTCCTCCACCTCCTGCTCCTCCTCCCGAATGTAATGGAGAGGACCAATTTAGGAATTCTATAGTGCTTTAAGACCCCAACTGCAACATCAAATTCTCAATTGATAGATTTATTGTTTCTGATGGTTTTATAGTGAGCAAGCATGTTTTCAGCCCATCTCATAATTTTTTTGAGGACATAGCATGCAACTGAGCTGAAAACTTGAAATTTTCAACTACCTCTATTGTAATGGACTTCCTACCAAATGACTTAACTGTGCCAATATCCACTAACAAATGGTTCAAATGGCTCTGAGCACTATGGGACTCAACTGCTGTGGTCATCAGTCCCCTAGAACTTAGAACTACTTAAACCTAACTAACCTAAGAACATCATACACATCCATGCCCGAGGCAGGATTCGAACCTGCGACCGTAACTGTCGCACGGTTCCGGACTGCGCGCCTAGAACCGAGAGACCACCGCTGCCGGCTTATCCACTAACAGGAGGCAAGCGAAAACAATCTGGAAGGGGGGAAGAGTAGGGTTTGGAAACTGGGCAGTTGCAGGACGAATTCTGCCAAATATACCAGTCCTAGTATCCACCAATAGGATGCAAGTGAAAAACTGAGTGCACACAAAAGATATCAGATTTAATTACTTATTCAGTCAATCTAATAGATAGAAGGAATATTTCCGAGACATCCACGGTTTGGGGAGTTAATCTGGTATCCACTACTTTGTTCAGGACAAAGGTGGCATTAACAGACACTACCTACCTCTTGTCGTATGTCTTTGTTCCACATGCTACAGGTTTCCAAATCAGTGGAACAGTAAGAACAAAATGTTGTGCTGACTACCAATGACAGGTCTGCATGAGCGGTGAGGGGGGCAGGAGAGTGGGATGGAAGGGGGGAGAGCGGGGTGGAGAGGTGCTGGGGCGCAGTGGTGCAGAGGTGTAGAGATGGAGAGATGGGAGAGGAGAGATGGAGAGATGGGAGATGAAGAGATGGCAGATGGAGAGATGGGAGATGGGAGAGATTATTGCTTTGATGGAAATGTCTCAGGTATCGATATCAAAGGGTTGGCATCACCTGATGCTTTGTTTGGGGATTAGCATGACTTCTGCTCTCCATGTCACATGAGGTAGCTGGCTGTGTGGCAGCCGACTTGATGGTGGTTCCAAGGCCCTTAGTGGGTGTAGCTCTATCTGCGCATGCATTACTTCTTTTCGATGTATTTTACAAGAGCTTTATCTCCCACTACAGCAGAGAATGAAGAGCAAGGGAGATCCAACCCCTGTGAACTGAATTTTATTAATAAATGTTATATCATTTGCTGTTGTTGTTGTTGTTGTTGTTGTTGTTGTTGTTGTTGTGGTCTTCAGTCCTGAGACTGGTTTGATGCAGCTCTCCATGCTACTCTATCCTATGCAAGCTTCTCATCTCCCAGAACCTACTGCAACCTACATCCTTCTGAATCTGCTTAGTGTATTCATCTCTTGGTCTCCCTCTACGATTTTTACCCTCTACGCTGCCCTCCAATACTAAATTGGTGATCCCTTGATGCCTCAGAACATGTCCTACCAACTGATCCCTTCTTCTAGTCAAGTTGTGCCAAAAACTCCTCTTCTCCCCAATCCTAATCAATACTACCTCATTAGTTATGTGATCTACCCATCTAATCTTCAGCGTTCTTCTGTACCACCACATTTCGAAAGCTTCTATTCTCTTCTTGTCTAAACTATTTATCGTCCCTGTTTCACTTCCATACATGGCTACACTCCATACCAATACTTTCAGAAACGACTTCCTGACACTTAAATCTATACTCGATGTTAACAAATTCCTCTTCTTCAGAAATGCTTTCCTTGCCATTGCCAGTCTACATTTTATATCCTCTCCTTTACTACTTTAAGTGTCTCATTTCCTAATCTAATTCCCTCAGCATCACCCGACTTAATTTGACTACATTCCATTATCCTCGTTTTGCTTTTGTTGATGTTCATCTTATATTCCACCTTCAAGACACTATCCATTCCGTTCAACTGCTCTTCCAAGTCCTTAGGTGTTTGTGACAGAATTACAATGTCAACGACGAACCTCAAAGTTTTTATTTCTTCTCCATGTATTTTAATACCTACTCCGAATTATTATTTTGTTTCCTTTACTGCTTGCTCAATATACGGATTGAATAACATCAGGGAGAGGCTACAACTCTGTCTCACTCCCTTCCCAAGCACTGCTTCCCTTTCATGTCCCTCGACTCTTATAACTGCCATCTGGTTTCTGTAAAAATTGTAAACAGCCTTTCGCTCCTGTATTTACCCCTGCCACCTTCAGAATTTGAAAGAGAGTATTCCACTCAAAATTGTCAAAAGCTTTCTCTAAGTGTACAAATGCTAGAAATGTAGGTTAGCCTTTCCTTAATCTATTTTCTAAGATAAGTCGTAGGGTCAGTATTGCCTCACGTGTTCCGATATTTCTATGGAAACCAAACTGATCTTCTCTGAGGACAGCTTCTACTAGTTTTTCCATTCGTCTGTAAAAATTTCGCGTTAGTACTAAACTAATTATTCGGTAATTTTCACATCTGTCAACATCTGCTTTCTTTGAGATTGGAATTGTTATATTCTTCTTGAAGTCTGAGGGTATTTCGCCTGTCTCATACATCTTGCTCACCAGATGGTAGAGTTTTGTTAGGCCTGGCTCTCCCAAGTCTGTCAGTAGTTCCAATGGAATGTTGTCTATTCAGGTCTTTCAGTGCTCTATCAAACTCTTAATTCAGTATCATATCTCCCACTTCATCTTCATCTACATCCTATTCCATTTCTATAACATTGCCCTCAAGCACATCGCCCATGTAGAGACCCTCTATATACTTCTTCCACTTTTCTGCTTTCCCTTCTTTGTTTAGAACTGGGTTTCCTTCTGAGCTCTTGATATTCATGCAAGTGGTTCTCTTTTCTCCAAAGGTCTCTTCAATTTTCCTGTAGGCAGTACCGAGCGAGGTGGCGCAGTGGTTAGCACACTGGACTCGCATTCGGGAGGACGACGGTTCAATCCCGTCTCCGGCCATCCTGATTTAGGTTTTCCGTGATTTCCCTAAATCGCTTCAGGCAATGCCGGGATGGTTCTTTGAAAGGGCACGGCCGATTTCCTTACCAATCCTTCCCTAACCCGAGCTTGCGCTCCTTCTCTAATGACCTCGTTGTCGACGGGACGTTAAACACTAACCACCACCACCACCACCACCACCTGTAGGCAGTATCTATCTTACCCGTAGTGAGATAAACCTCTACATCCTTACATTTGTCCTGTAGCCATTCCTGCTTAGCCATTTTGCACTTCCTGTCGATCTCATTTTTGAGACGTTTGTATTCCTTTTTGCCGGCTTCATTTACTGCATTTTTATATTTTCTCCTTTCGTCAATTAAATTCAATATTTCTTCTGTTACCCAAGCATTTCTACTAGCCCTCGTCTTTTTACCTACTTGATCCTCTGCTGCCTTCACTACTTCATCCCTCAAAGCTACCCATTCTTCTTGTATTGTATTTCTTTCCTCCATTCCTCTTAATTGTTCCCTTATGCTCTCCCTGAAACTCTGTGCAACCTCTGGTTTATTCAGTTTATCCAGATCCCATCTCCTTAAATTCCCACCTTTTTGTAGTTTCTTCAGTTTTAATCTACATTTCATAACCAATAGATTTTGGTCAGAGTCCATATCTGCCCCTGGAAATGTCTTACAATTTAAAATCTGGTTCCTAAATCTCTGTCTTACCATTACAGAATCTATCTGAAACCTGTCAGCATCTGCAGGCGTCTTCCATGTATACAACCTTCTTTCATGATTCTTGAACCAAGTGTTAGCTATGATTAAGTTCAGCTCTTTGCGAAAGTCTACCAGGCGGCTTCCTCTTTCATTTCTTACCCCCAATCCGTATTCACCTACTACGTTTCCGTCTCAGGATCATCCTTTTTCCTACTGCCGAATTCCAGCAGCCCATAACTATTAAATTTTCGTCTCCCTTCACTATCTGAATAATTTCTTTTCTTTCATTATACATTTCTTCAATTTCTTCCTCATCTGCAGAGCTAGTTGGCATATAAACTTGTATGACTGTGGCAGGCGTTGGCTTTATATCTATTTTGGCCACAATAAAGCGTTCACTATGCTGTTTGTAGTAGCTTACGCGCATTCCTATTTTCCTATTTATTATTAAACCTACTCCTGCATTACCACTATTTGATTTTGTGTTTATAACCCTGTATTCGCCTGACCAGAAGTCTTGTTCCTCCTGCCACCGAACTTCACTCATTCCCACTATATGTAACTTTAACCTATCCATTCCCCTTTTTAAATTTTCTAACCTACACGCCTGATTAAGGGATCTGATAGTCTGACATTCCACACTCCGATCCGTAGAACGCCAGTTTTTTTTTCTCCTGATAACGACGTCCTCTTGAGTAGTACCCGCACGGAGATCCTAATGGGGGACTGTTTTACCTCCGGAATATTTTACCCAAGAGGACGCCATCATCATTTAACAATACAGTAAAGCTGCATGCCTTCGGGAAAAATTACGGCTGTAGTTTCCACTTGCTTTCAGCCGTTCGCAGTACCAGCACAGCAAGGCAGGCAATCATCCAGACTGTTGCCCCTGCAACTACTGAAAAGTCTGCTGCCCATCTTCAGGGATCATACGTTTGTCTGGTCTCTCAACAGATCCCCCTCCGTTGTGGTTGCACCTACGCTACGGCTATCTGTATCGCTGAGGCACGCAAGCCGCCCCACCAATGGCAATGCCCATGGTTCATGGGGGGGGGGGGGCGGAGATATTTGAATCTTGTATCATGAGTTCATTCCTTACCAGCACAAACCCACCATTTTCTGGTTAGGTAGGGAAGGATGAGGCTGGGCGGATTTACCAGAGGTGGAGGAGTCAATTAATTGTTCGATTTAAATAATTAGTCAATTAATTTGATATCAAAAGTGTTGATGCACCAGTACTAGTCTTAGGTTTAGGGAAGGGGAATTTTGTTAAAATTCAGTAAAGGTGATGAAGTCTGGGGCTGATGGCAGTGTGTGGTAATAGTCGGCAACCAGTAGGCCAGACAAGGTAAACATGGCACAGAGCTCCAGCAGCATATTGCACATAAGATTTGTTTGGAGTAGAGCAACAGCGAGGCAGGGAACTGCAGCGTTGCTTTAAGTTATTGTGATATATGAGGCGAGGAAGTGGGCCACAGCTGGGAGTGGCAATGTATAAGTGGCTGACATATGAGAATTTACCCCTGCCATAATTTCTGTCTCTCCCTGACACTACGTCAGAAGTGAGGGGAAAAGCAGTATAAATAGTCAGGCACTTTAAGCTTGAGGGGTGTGCCACGTCAGGAGAGAGTCGGGTCAGACCTGTGCAACTTTACACTTATAGGGGCCAGTTTGGCAGCAATGTTGTGAATATTCTGTGTAAACCTGTACTTTGTTTCTATGTACTTGTTCTGGCTGTATTCCACCTCTGGGGACACAACAATGGGGCGGGACAGAACAGCAGCTGGGTACTTGGAGACTGCATGGTCTGCCTGAAGGAGGGCAGTGACAGCAGTCTGCAGCGGGTCCAGGACGGGCCACGTTCGCTTCCCACCTGGTGTAGCGGGGTCCAGGCGAGGCATACACTGCGGCAGGCACAGCAGCGCTGAAACAGCGTTAGGGATGGCGGCAGGTGTTGCCATCCAGCAAACACCACCAGCGGCAAGCTGCGGCACGGTGTCCAGGAGGGCGTGGGTTCGAATCCAGTCCTGTCCTGGGAGCAGCAGCGGCTGAGGGCCACTGGCGACCAGTACAACCATCTTCATCCCATGGTCAGACAGAGCAGGCCAAACGGGGCGGAGGGAGGCAGGGACCAGGGACTGTAACAGTATCCGGAATCACGGGCAGTAGAGCGGCGCCAGTTGCTGAGCCTCGTCGGGCAGCGACCGGGCGAGCGCGGCTGACTTCCATCAGCAGGTGGCCTTGATGACCGCAGCAGCGATGTTGGCAATCCAGGAGTGCTGAGACAGCCGGACTCGCGGAACAGCGCCCGGGTGGCGCACCGACATTACGCTTCTGTAAACTAGCTGAATAAGGGAATACTTCCGAATACCGTTGTATCACTCTGCACTGTTTCTCGACGCTATTGAACCTGACGAAATACGGTGTGGTGGGTCCTGGCTTCAGCTCGACCATATGGAGTCCTGGGTTCGACCATCGATGGGCCACTACATTGTGCTTGTATTGATGAGGTGAGTTCTCAAAGGGGATGAGGGAGGAGGAGGAAGAGAAAGAGGGGGAGGGGTGGGGGTCTCTCAGAAGGACGAATTACCCCAGTGTGCAATAATCACTTAGTAGAAAAAGGGGTAAGGGTCACAAATCAATCAGTTGTCTCAATTTAATTAAATTGCATATCAATCTGATATCAAAAACTAGTGTAGAACAATAGTTTAAGGACCTGGTAATTAAAAGAGAACAGTAGGTTAAGGGCTGGCTTGAAGCAGAACAACAGGTTTTCCCCTGAATTCATACTTTCCCCTGATGAAGGCAGCCCACGCTAACAAAATGTACTGTTACCCCTCTTTCCCCACTACTACTGTGTGCCAGACCGAGACTCGAACTCGGGACCTTTGCCTTTCGTGGGCAAGTGTTCTACCAACTGAGCTACCCAAGCACAATTCACGACTCGTCCACAGAACTTTACTTCCATCAGTACCATATCGCCTACCTTTCAAATTTTTCTTGGAAGTTATCCTGTAGATCTTCTATCACTCCTGGAAGAAAGGGTACTGTGGAGACATGGCTTAGCCACAGCCTGAGAGATGGTTTCGAAACGAATTATTTGCTCTGCAGCAGAGTGTGCACTGAAATGAAACTTCCTGGCAGATTTAAACTGTGTACCAGTCCGACACGAGACAGAGCACTTGCCGCCCCCCCCCCCCCTCGCCCCCAAAGGCAGAGGTATATTGGCGCACACTCTGCTGCAGAGTGAAAACTTTAGTCTGAGTCAAGACACCTTGTCCCCTATTTGCAGTTTCACCAGTCTTCAACCACTTTCTGAATATGCTGACGACAGTACCATCCGAGCAGCGTACTAGCTTCACCATTTTTGAAGTGCTCGTTCCCAGGCATGTGATAATAAAGATCTCCCCTTTGCCAAGTCCTTATGGAAGGACATGGCCAATTTCTTCCTCATCCTTGCATAATACGAGTTTCTGCTCCATGTCTCATGACCTCGTTGTCAATTGGAACTTAAATACCATTCCTCACTTTTCCTCGAAGTCGGTTACATCTTTGGATTTCCCAACTTCCGGCCTGCATCCCCATCCATATTTGCTACACAAGTGTACTTTCCTAATAGCTTCACGTGTGCACATTGACACCAAGTGACATTAAATATCGCAGTGGGCAGTGGACATAATGTTTTGCTCAGCAATGTATGCTAAAAAAAAAGCAATGTGTTTTTAGGATCGTGACATACTTGGATTTTTGTTGATAAGGCTCTCCCAGATGCACCACATCTTCCACTGCAGTTCATTAAGAATTTCTGTGACACTCAAGAATCACGAATACCGCATCCCTTCTTACAACTTTTCTATATCTTCCGTTAAACAAACTTGATAAGGGTCTCAGACGTATGTGCAATAATCAATAAATCGTTGAACAGGGATTTTGAAAGCGATTTCTTTCGTGGGAGAATTGCAGTCGCTCAGGGTTGTTCCTATTAATTTGAGCCTGAGTCGTGTAAACTTACGCGGTGTTTCCGCCTTCAGTCAGCCAGCACAGAAACTCCGTCGTGAAGTGATTTCTTACAACAGCCTTGCGTCTCCTTTCAGCCTGATGAAGAAGAATCATTTCCACCACTAGGTAGCACGTGACGGGGTGATCTTTGCAGCGATCGACAGCTCACAACCCATGCAGCGGATGGACGCTTCAGTGTAAGGTGTCAGGTAAATCTAACACCTTCCATGAAAACCCTGACATAATAAGCAAATCTACTAGTATGTCACATAGCTCCGAATAAATCGTGACATTAAATTAACCAAAGTAATACAAGTAACGAGTGAGCAAATGGAATGCCACAGACTAACACAAGAATTCCTAAATGCATGACGTACCTTCCCACCGTGAGGCAGACACAGTTCCGAGGGGAGAAACGAGAACAGAAGCCGAGAGCAGAACCGTGTTAAGCTAGAAGGCCCTCCGATGAGGGAAGGGAGGGGCTGGACGCCCACGCCGCCAGCCTACCTGTACGTCTACCACCCGCACGTTTTAGCGTGAGGCTTTTTCGCGTCTCTGTTACGTCAAGGACCACCCCCCAGCCCATGTTAAAAGCTAGAGCCCTCCAGAAAAACAGTATAGATCTTACGAAACACAAAAAGGACCACTACCACTCGCAAGTTTTAGCGTGAGACTTTTTCGTGTCTCAGGTACGTCAAGGACCACCCCCCAGCCCATGTTAAAAGATAGAGCCCTCCAGAAGAACAGTATAGATCTTACTATAACGCTAAAAGGACCACACCACCCGCACGTTTTAGCGTGAGACTTTTTAGCGTCTCTGTTACGTAGCAAACTTTAAAAACATTGCCCCACCACGAAAAGTATAACGTTTCTTATTGGATAGACAGAATTTTTGTAGGCGGAGCTTAAGGTTAACATGGAGACCCTGATTGGTCAGATGAAAACACAGCCAGATAGTTTTTTTTAAACCAACTTCGGTAAATTGTAGTAAGGAGAAGTTAGGAGAGAGTTAGTTCCGAGACGGCGAGCTGTATGGCTGGTGCGCCGGCCGCTGTCGCCCTGACGCTGTCAAAACACCGACAAGGTAATGAACGCACGCGATGCCGCATTTTTGAGCGCATAAGGCTTCACTCAGAACTGCAGAAGACTCATCTGTTACACCCCTTTTTTGCGTAATACTAGTGTCGATCGTTAATTAAAACTCATGGTGTTCACATTTGCCACTTGAAGAACAGATCTGAAACGCGATGATTTTTCTTTTATATAGTTATTGAGAAGCCACATCAGCCACTGTAATTTACAAGTTAGATAAGTAATTAAAGATAATTGAGGGTCACTGTAGACCATTTTGATAGTTTTCTCTTTTGTGAAACTCAAATTAAACCTAGATTATAGATGTGATATGGCATAGGTCATCCTTCGATCGATTGTAGAACTTGGAAACTCATTCAGGGAATATTCGTTCACATTTTTGTTGAACGCAGTTGGTTTTTGCCATCCTGTATTAAAACATTTCCTTTTATCAATAGTGCAATTTATGAACGATGTTTTGTGAGTAGAATAAAATTTCCAATGGTAAACTTAACTGCTTTTTCGACGTTATTTTACCAGCTAACTAAAAATAGGAAAGCCTTGAACCCTTCCCACTAAATTTAGTTAGTATTAAGATTCTTTTACAGGGAGTGCAGTGGAGCTGACGCTGAGATCATTTAGTATTTGGTTATATCACCGCTAGTCTCACTGAACTCTTCCGAATTCTACATGTCATGTGTGGTCTGGCGTCTCCTTACCAGCAACAGGTCCCAGGTTCAAAATAGTTAATTCCCTAAAAAACACGCTCAGAGCATCGTTGCACGAAAGTGATAGGGAGACACGATTTAGAACAAACAGACGCCACCATGAATGTTTAGAGTGATTGCTTACAACAGCCTTGCGTCTCCTTTCAGCCTGATGAAGAAGAATCATTTCCACCACTAGGTAGCACGTGACGGGGTGATCTTTGCAGCGATCGACAGCTCACAACCCACGCAGCGGATGGACGCTTCAGTAATATTTATTCTTTGTTTCCGAAATTTCCTCTTCTGTGCGGTCCTGCCGTTCAGGGGCTAGTACAAATATTCGCATGAAGTTATACATACTCATCGACTATCTTCCACTGTTTGCTCTACAACGTAAGTGAAAGAGTTACAAGCGGTTATAGCTATCAAATGACGTAGACGAAGACAAGTTTTTGAGATGAAAGAACAATAAATTCGACACATAAAAACCTGTTTCCAACAGTTGGCGGTCGGAACATCCGTGTAACAGCTCAGATCGCGTATAGTCATTATCCAACGACGACGTTAAGTCCGCTTGTATCAGTTTAAGCGCCAGCATCCGGCAACGCTGAATCGTGTTAAAGAAGTTTCGCCTGAGTGCGACCCACGCGCTGCTCATCCGTCACGCGCAGCTTCGTCTGTCGCTGCTGGTCACACAATCCGCATGTCCCATATGCGAGCACCTGCGCGACCCGTTCTCTCTCTCCAATAAAGCCGCCCATTTCAACCGACAACGACGTTCTATTCATTCACCAAAGAGAATCATCAGCAGTTGTCATATTACACTTGGAACCGGAATTTTCTTCGAAAAAATAAAGTTTACTTTTTCATTAGTATTTTTCGGGAAGATCTGATTGATCTAATAATTAGAACGAGGCCTCATTCACCCAAAGTAACTATGAAGAGATATTAAATTTGCAGTAAAGCTTCAAGCAGACTAACATCCATCCAAAGACTTACAGACAGCTCGTTACTTTAAATAAGACTGTAAACTACACTACCAGATCGAAATTATCTGGACACCTTCTTATGAACATTAATAGAGATTGTGACCACCCGTCGTCTTTATGAGAGCTTGAACTCTGCTGGAGAAGGTATTGATGTTCGACGCTGATGTCTGGAGCGCAGTCTACATCCCAAATTATCTGGGAGGTGTTCCACTGGATTCACGTCGTGACTCTGGGCAGACTGGCCATAGACCATTGCCTCAGACACTGCTTCATCACAAGATGCACCATCATGTTTGCAGAAATAATTATCACCTCCGAACCGTTCCTTTGCTGTACGTAGAAATGTGTTCATAATCTTTCGCATTTAGTGTATTATTAAGCGCCAGAAAGGGACCTCACCCTAAGCCCGAAATACACCCCCATACCGGTAACACCACTTCCCCCTGTATTTCACTATTAGCACTACAGATGATGACAGGTAACGCTCTCCAGGCATTCGGCAAATCCAAAGCCTTCCATCGGATTGCCACAGGGTACAGTGTGATTCATCTCTCCAAATCACTCGATACAGTCATCCACTGTTCAGTGGCGTCGCCCTTTACACCACCTCAAGGGTCGCCTAGCATCGACTACAGAAATCTGTGGCTCATGTGAAGATGGTCGACCATTGATTGTTTTCCACTCTCTGCAATGCGCGAAAGCATGTGTGCGTTAGTGATGAGGTCATCCCGCTCACTTGATTTAATTGTGGTTGTTTCTGCGCGTTTCCACTTCACAGTCACAGCACCAATAGTAGACTTAGGCAGATTTAAATGTCCATGATGCATTTGTTAAGTCAGGTGACATCCAATTCCACGTCCGAAGTCACTGACATCTGCTCACCGAGCTGTTGTACTGGTATTGCTTCTCTTCTGCCAACACAACGCACCCCGCTTTCACTGGCTGAAATACCTATTGTGACATCTTGTGGTCAGTTTCTCAGTAGGTGGGAATCTCACATTTTTGAGCAGATAGTGTAGTTTGAAGCAACTACAAAAAGGCTCTGAATGAGAGTCAGACGAGCGTAGATCAATCGAGAGGGCGTATGTGGGTGGCGTGCCAGAACAGACAGGCGGGGCGATCCCTGGCTATGTGGCAGCTACCTGTAGCTGCCCTGCGCCTGGGAGCTAGGCCACCAGGTTGCACCTGTTGCTGCACGCTGCGCTAAAACCTCCGGCACGGTGCTTTGCTTTGCCCAACCAATAGGCGGCACTGGTAGTTCAGTACGGTTGACAGAACCACGATCGTCGCTGTAGGATGCGAAGGGAACACTTTTACAAACCTACTGGTAATGCAGGATTTATAATATAAATCTCTTCGACCAACTCCTACAATCACGACGAAAAATGTGGAAAGTCGGAACGACGCGGTAACACCTCAAGCCATCCTAAGATTTTTAGAGTCCACTTTCATGTAACACGAATTATTTGTGGTGACATTTCAATAACAAACTATAAAATCCAGTTCAAAGAATTTCAGATACACATTGCTTCTACTTAATAAGTTAATTCTTAATTAAAATCGCCCATAAAAATTGTATCTTAATAATATTAAATAGGAAAAGTTTCCTGATGCTCTGTAAAATATTATTATCTGCTCACGTACGCCGTACGCTGACCGACAGGAATCAGTCAGCATTTGCAAAACTGGTGCACCATTTCATGTATTGAGGAAATTTCAGGTAGCCACGTAAAAAAAAAAGTGAAAGTCTCTCCTCTACAGACCTGCACCTTAGAATAACAACAGCGTATCTAAATTATTATTCAACAGTGAAGACAAATAGCAGTCTTTGGCATAGAGTGCTGTGCATAATGGGGCATACTGAAAAGCAATGTCACCGATTTTTTTGGTGAAAAGCTTTTTAAATAAAATAAACGTTTTTAACATTCTATATCTTTTTTCTTCGGATCTACACATTCATATTTTTCCCAACAGGAGGCCAATTTGTTGACACAATCACTGTAGAATTTTTGATGTCGTTGACGGTACCACCTCTGCTTGGACTCCGTCATCACTATCGAAGGGTTTCTATAAGTTTTGGAAACAGATGAAAATCGGATAGGGCCAAGTCGGAACTGTATGGAGGATGATTGTGGAGGATGATTGAAAACCCAAGGCGTCGGATCGTTGCAGACGTTACAGTGCCCGAGTGTGGTCTGGCGTTGTCATGCTGTGGACGGACTCTTCGAATTCGTAACTCGATTACAGCATGTTGTTTCTCATGCACCGGCATATATGCATAACACATCGCCATGTTACGTGCTACAATTTCGGGCGCTCTAGCGGTAGAGGGCTGCAAATATGTAGACTGAAGAATGAAGATGTAGGATGTTAACGACGTTTGTTTTACTTAGAATGCTTTGAGAGTTTTAACATAAATAATTCGGAGGCACTACTTTTCAGTACCTCCTCGTAAAATCACATGCAAGCAGAGTGGAATAGTATATGTTGATAAGTCAGGCAGAGCTGTGGCAGTTAGGTTATCTGAACATGGGAGAAGCTGGACACTTGCAAAGACAGTTCCAGCTTTCGTGGGGCATCCTTGATGACCTAGTTATTATGACTTTTGGAATAAACGTTAAAGTTAGATAATCAAATTCTTCTATACAAAATGTATTCTGTGTTTTCTTGCTTTCACACCTGTTTCACATTCGCAGAAATCCGGCCTTGGCAGTGGAATGAAAAATGTGTTTAATCTAATCCAAAACTTTGTTTTGCAGAGTTATAATGTGAATTTACTGTGACACCATTTATCTTTTTTGGTTTTATATAGAGTCTCATTGGTCCGCTTAAAGTCTCGAAGTTCCAAGATCTATTTGTTTTCTACAACCACCAATATTAATGGTTATGAAATTTTAATTAGCATCAAATGGTGCTTGTAACATTGTACAACACTGTGTTTGTAGCTTTTGAGCATAGAGCCAGAATGATCAGGGAAATAATCCTAATACGTCTTCTGTCTATTCTTTCTAAACAGTTAGGAAAGCTCCAAATATTATATTTTATATTAAAAATGAAGAAATTCCTCCAGCTGCATTTAAGGTGTCGATTTATTTTGGCAACTAGTTTCAACGTTGCAACAACGTCATCTTCAGGCCCATAAACTTGTTGATGTTGACGTGCGTGCTAATACTAGAAGTCAGTGACGAGATACGGGCGTGCTTCGTGTGGAAGGTGGTTAGTAACTAGTTACTTCATTTTTAATATATTTTTAATATAAATTTATACGAGTTGACGTCCCACTGTCCTCCATTTCAACTAAGGACGTACGAAGAAAAAAAATAGTAGTCATCTTCTAATTTCCTGAAATTGTCGAAGTCTGCAGTTGCAATTTTTCATCTTCCGATACAAAATTTAAGCCTCCTACTCTCTTTTCACATTTAGCTGACGTACATATATGTACACTGAAACATGCTCTGAATAAAACGACCTTTTCTGTACAGAGTTTAGATTCATGGAATGATGATAACGCTACCAGATTGCAAATTTCTTAAACGAATGGAATAACAGAAAGATTCCAGTAGCTCACTTAGCGGAATGTAATAGTAACGGGCATAAGTGAGCACTGACTGAATTACATGTACGTACTAAGTTGTGGTAAGTTAATGGCGTGGCATCAGTAATGTGCTAGGTAACCCAGCTTATAGCCAAGTTACGTGCAGTGAGCAGACCTGACTCAATCTCTTCTATTTAAAAATCTTAAATTTAAAGGCACAAACCAAAGACATCTTATATAAAGTAATGAACTGTCACATCTCTCAGCATCTCGAATAGCTGACTCACCATCTGGCCTGAGAAAAGTGCAAACACAGAGAGGAAGCGTACTGCTGACTGGAGTTCTGAGAAATATCCATTGATTTTAGTAATGGCTCAGGAAATTTGGTATCTCTGCTGAAGGCACTGAAGGCAAAAAACCTGTCACACTACGCGCAATAGATGATGCTGTTTGCAAAGTACATTCTCAATCGTGGGGATATAAAATCTTAAAGCAGTGACGAGGGATCACAAACAAACCTCAGAATCTTTGATAAAGAAAGTATAGTTGCATTTATCCCTGTGGTGCATGAATTTCACTGCAGTGGACAACTTTTAATGGCCAATTCTCTGGAGTTTTCAATCAGTCATGAGGCTGAAAATGCATGCAGGACACAACACCAGTAAGGAGTGCCCACTGCAGTGAACTGTGTGCATTTGAAGTCTCAGGACTGATTGAAAATGCCAAAGAAACGACCGTTAGCAGCTGTCCACTGTAGTGGACACCATGCGCCACAGGGTTAGAGCACCACTAAAGCGACAGTGATGCAAAGATAATTGTGTGGAAAACGTGTTTCACAGTAAATCATGGAAGATTTAAGTAAAAAGAATTCCAAGTGCATGAGAGAGTATCGAAAAATAAACACTAAACGAGAGTGTGATGAATTTAGCTGCCCCAGTATTCGGTTGGGTTAATGTACACACGACCTGTATCGTGCTTTGAAAAATGAATATCTTGCCACCAACGAACGTATCATTTGAACAGAGACAAGTGATTGCTATAGATCTGAAAATGCTGTAAATAGCGCTATACCAAGGGTTGGAACGCAAGTCAGAACCTTGGCAACCATTTATAGCACTAACATCATTGCGTAGGCTTCCGCGTCCAGAGTTAGGCGACATAAACGTTTTATGAGTATGGTAGCGCGTCATAACGTAAAAAAATGCTATGTGGGGAAAGCGACGTTTCGGCCACGGCTGCAGTGGCTTTTTTCTGGGTAAGTAGTTTTATACGAGTATAACGACGCGGTACCAAATCAAAAAATATTTATGTCAATTTTGCGCCACTATGTCCGATAGTAAACAGCAGAAGCTAACTGCAGTTCTAGTTAATACGTTACTCAACCATAGCAGCGGCTCTGCACACCAGCACCTGCGGCTCGGAATCCCAAGACAGACAGCATCGATCTAGTGCTCCCTTCGTGCGTTGACACTTAACGTTCCCAGTAGACCACGCAGCGTGTTTGCCCCTGATTCCCAATGTAGGCGATCGCCAAAATGTTTCCCCATACACTCCTATTGAGTTCGTCAAAGACAATTACGCTTTCAGAGATCGATTTCTCTGTACAGACGCATTTTTGCAGAGCGTCTGCGATTTGCAGTACCCGAAAGAAAAATCAGTCCTGAAAGCTGCGATGATAAACAACTTTCAGACTTTAGTTATTTCTCTTACCGTTCTCGCAGCAGTTGCAACTGCGACACGAAAAGGAAACCCCATACGTCTAAGTGACACGAGTAAACATACACTCCTGGAAATTGAAATAAGAACACCGTGAATTCATTGTCCCAGGAAGGGGAAACTTTATTGACACATTCCTGGGTCAGATACGTCACATGATCGCACTGACAGAACCACAGGCAAATAGACACAGGCAACAGAGCATGCACAATGTCGGCACTAGTACAGTGCATATCCACCTTTCGCAGCAATGCAGGCTGCTATTCTCCCATGGAAACGATCGTAGAGATGCTGGATGTAGTCCTGTGGAACGGCTTGCCATGCCATTTCCACCTGTCGCCTCAGTTGGACCAGCGTTCGTGCTGGACGTGCAGACCGCGTGAGACAACGCTTCATCCAGTCCCAAACATGCTCAATGGGGGACAGATCCGGAGATCTTGCTGGCCAGGGTAGTTGACTTACACCTTCTGGAGCACGTTGGGTGGCACGGGATACATGCGGACGTGCATTGTCCTGTTGGAACAGCAAGTTCCCTTGCCGGTCTAGGAATGGTAGAACGATGGGTTCGATGACGGTTTGGATGTACCGTGCACTATTCAGTGTCCCCTCGACGATCACCAGAGGTGGATGGCCAGTGTAGGAGATCGCTCCCCACACCATGATGCCGGGTGTTGGCCCTGTGTGCCTCGGTCGTATGCAGTCCTGATTGTGGCGCTCACCTGCACGGCGCCAAACACGCATACGACCATCATTGGCACCAAGGCAGAAGCGACTCTCATCGCTGAAGACGACACGTCTCCATTCGTCCCTCCATTCACGCCTGTCGCGACACCACTGGAGGCGGGCTGCACGATGTTGGGGCGTGAGCGGAAGACGGCCTAACGGTGTGCGGGACCGTAGCCCAGCTTCATGGAGACGGTTGCGAATGGTCCTCGCCGATACCCCAGGAGCAACAGTGTCCCTAATTTGCTGGGAAGTGGCGGTGCGGTTCCCTACGGCACTGCGTAGGATCCTACGGTCTTGGCGTGCATCCGTGCGTCGCTGCGGTCCGGTCCCAGGTCGACGGGCACGTGCACCTTCCGCCGACCACTGGCGACAACATTGATGTACTGTGGAGACCTCACGACCCACGTGTGCAATTCGGTGGTACGTCCACCCGGCCTCCCGCATGCCCACTATACGCCCTCGCTCAAAGTCTGTCAACTGCACATACGGTTCACGTCCACGCTGTCGCGGCATGCTACCAGTGTTAAAGACTGCGATGGAGCTCCGTATGCCACGGCAAACTGGCTGACACTGACAGCGGCGGTGCACAAATGTGCGCAGCTAGCGCCATTCGACGGCCAACACCGCGGTTCCTGGAGTGTCCGCTGTGCCGTGCGTGTGATCATTGCTTGTACAGCCCTCTCGCAGTGTCCGGAGCAAGTATGGTGGGTCTGACACACCGGTGTCAATGTGTTCTTTTCTCCATTTCCAGGAGTGTATATACGAATAATTCGGAGTTCAAGAAACACATGCTTTTTATTTTAATTTATGTTGTATTTATAGTTCTGCAGTGTGGTTTTCAAAGGTTCAAATGGCTGTGAGAACTATGGGACTTAACTTCTGAGGTCATCAGTCCCCTAGAACTTAGAACTACTTAGACCTAAGGACATCACACACACCCATGCCCGAAGCAGTATTCGAACCTGCGACCGTAGCGGTCGTGCGGTTCCAGACTGTAGCGCCTAGAACCGATCGGCCACTCTAGCCGGCGGTTTTCAAGGGAAAAGTATCATTTATCACATATCATTTCGTCTTTCAGCAAATGCAACACCAAATAAATTGAAAAGCATACGTGACAAATTTAGGACTACATTGACTTGTGTTCCAAACTCAAAGTAACTACAGTGGGCTGTCTCCAGTTACACGATTTCATCGAAGCATCGTCATGAACGCCTCATAAATGCACAGACCCACGCTTTGCTGTAGTTGCCGCCCTTCCCGACAGTCTTATAGTTGATAAGACCTCCATCTCAAACGTACCCTAACGCTGTAGTTGAAAAACTGCTATCTCCAAAAACTAGACGCCCAGGAGAGTAGACGTGGAGAGACACACCTCTTCCCCGTCGTACTGAGCGTAAACGGAGAGGATCAGATGAAGAATTCTTCGCTGCTGTATTATGGAGTCAGATTCTGAGACATAGTGCTGGATGCCACGATATAATTACACACGGGAAAACCAGTTTTAATGAGCATATCAAGAAAAGTATTCAACATGGATCCTTCGAATCCAAACCAAAATTAATGTACAAGTTAATGTACAATGTTCTTCATGCTGAATAAATTGCTCAGGATACGTGGTTCAGTAGTGAAGATAGCTAAAACCCACTAGGGTACAGAAGCGTGTTCACTGTCTGATTCGAATCCTTGTGGTATAGCAAATTTGTATCAGTAAAATTCTCTACTGGCACCTGAGGAGAGATGGCTGGTAGTAGTTTCTGGCCACCGGACTGTTAGGATATATTTGGTATTATATCACAAACACCGCCCCCCGCTACAACGTTATTCGCTACATTACTAACAAATACTCCTGCCGTAAGCAAGAAGAGCCTTATCATATTCCTTTAGCTAACATTATAATGTACTGTTCTCCCCCCTCCCCGTCATTGAGAG
This sequence comes from Schistocerca gregaria, assembly GCF_023897955.1. NCBI lineage: Eukaryota > Metazoa > Arthropoda > Insecta > Orthoptera > Acrididae > Schistocerca > Schistocerca gregaria. Next base: position 654,013,125 of record NC_064922.1, read on the forward strand.
GCCAGACAAACGTGTGGTTCCTGAAGAGGTTCAAAATGGTTCAAATGGCTTTGAGCACTATGGGACTTAACATCTGAGGTCATCAGTCCCCTACAACTTAGAACTACTTAAACCTAACTAACCTAAAGTCATCACACACATCAATGCCCTAGGCGGGATTCGAACCTGCGACTGTAGCAGTCGCGCAGTTCCGGACTGAAGCGTCTAGAACCGCTCGGCTACTGGGGCCGGCGTTCCTGAAGAGGGGCAGCAGCCTTTTCAGTAGTTGCAGGGGCAAGGGGCAACAGTCTGGATGATTGACTCTGACGTGGCCTTGTTGTACCTGCGAACGGCTGAAAGCAAGGGGAAACTACAGCCGTAATTTTTCCCGAGGGCATGCAGCATTTCAGTATGGTTAAATAATGATAGCGTTCTCTTGAGTAAAATATTCCGGAGGACGTTGTTATCATGAGAAACAAAAGTGGCGTTCTGCGAATCAGAGCGTGGAATGTCAGGTCCCTTAATCACGCAGGTAGGTTAGGATATTTAAAAAGGGAAATGGATAGGTTAAAGTTAGATATAGTGGGAATTAGTGAAGTTCGGTGGCAGGAGGGACAAGACTTCTGGTCGGGTGAATACAGGGTTATGAATACAAAATGCAGGAATGGGTTTAATAATGAACAAAAAAATTGGAGCGTGGGTAAGCTACTACGAACAGCATAGTGAACGCATTAATGTAGCCAAGATAGACACGAAGTCCATGCCTACCACAGTAGTACAAGTTTATGTGCCAACTAGCTCCACAGACGACGAAGTGATTGAAGAAATGTATGTTGAGATAAAAGAAATTATTCAGATACTGAAGGGAGACTAATATTTAATAGTCTTGGGGGACTGGAACTCGATAGTAAGGAAAGGAATGGAAGAAAAAGTAGTAGGTGAATATGAATTGGCAGTAAGGAATGAAAGAGGAAGCCGCCTGGCAGAATTTTGCACAGAGCATAACTTAATCATATCTAACACTTGGTTTAAGAATTATGAAAGAAGGTTGTATACGTGGAAGAGACCTCGAAACACTGTAAGGTTTCAGATAGATTTTTTAATGATGAGACAGAGATTTAGTAACCAGGTTTTAAACTGTAAGTCATTTCCACGGCAGATGTGGGTTCTGACCATAATCTATTGGTTATGAACTGTAGATTAAAACTGAAGAAACTGCAAAAAGGTGGGTATTTAAGGAGATGGGACCTGGATAAACTGACTAAACCAGAGGTTGTACAGAGTTTCAGGTAGAGCATAGGGGAACAATTGACAGGAATGGGGGAAAGAAGCACAGTAGAAGAAGAATGGGTAGCTTTGAGAGATGTAGTAGTGAATGCAGCAGAGGATCAAGTAGGTAAAAAGAGGGGGGCTAGTAGAAATCCTTGGGTAACAGAATAAATGTTGAATTTAATTGATTAAAGGAGAAAATATAAAAATGCAGTAAATGAAGCAGGCGAAAAGGAATACAAACGTCTCAAAAATGAGATCGACAGGTAGTGCAAAATGGCTAGGCAGGCATGGCTAGAGGACAAATGTAAGGATGTAGAGGCTTATCTCACTAGGGCTAAGATAGATACTGCTTACAGGAAAATTAAAGAGACCTTTGGAAAAAAGAGAACCACTTGTTTGAATACCAAGAGCTCAAATGGGAATCCAGTTATAAGCAAAGAAGGGAAAGCAGGAAAGTGGAAAGAGCAGATATAGGGTCTATACAAGGGCGATTTACTTGAGGGCAATATGAAAGATCTAAGTCGAAACAAGGTCCCAAGAGTAGTCAGAGTTCCATTAGAGCTACTGATAGCGTTGGGAGAGCCGGCCCTGACAAAACTCTACCGTCTGGTGAGCAAGATGTATGAGACAGGCGAAATACTCTCAGACTTCAAGAAGAATATAATAATTCCAATCCAAAAGAGAGCACGTATTGACAGGTGAGAAGCTTATCGAACTATCGGCTGCAAAATACTGTTACAAATTCTTTACAGACGAATGGTAAACCTGGTAGAAGCCGACCTTGGTGAGATCAGTTTGGATTCCGTAGAAATGCTGGAACACGTAAGGCAATACTGACCCTACGAATTATCTTAGAAGGTAGGTTAAGGAAAGCCAAACCTACGTTTTTAGCACTTGTGCCCTTAGAAGAAGCTTTTAACAATGTTGACTGGAATAATCTCTTTCAAATCCTGAAGGTAACACGGTCAAATACAGGGAGTGGAAGGCTATTTAGAATTTGTACAGAAATCAGATGGCAGTTATAAGAGCCAAGAGGCATGAAGGAGAAGCGGTGGTTGGAAAGGGAGTGCGACAGGGTTGTAGCCTATCCCCGATGTAATTCAATCTGTATATTGAGCAAGCAGTCAAGGTAACAAAAGAAAAACTTGGAGTATGAATTAAAATCCATGGATACGAAATAAAAACTTCGAGGTTTGCCTATGAGACGGTAATTCTGTCAGAGACAGCAAAGGGCGTGGAAGAGCAGTTGAACGGAATGGACAGTGTCTTGAAAGGAGGCTATAAGATGAACACAACAAAAGCAAAACGGGGATAACAGAATGTAGTGTAACTAAATCAGGTGATGCAGAGGGAATTAGATTAGGAAATGAGACACTTAAAGTAGTAGATAAGCTTTGCTATTTGGGGAACAAAATAACTGATGATGCTCGAAGTAGGAAAGATATAAAATGCAACGGAGAGTAAAGCATTTCTGAAGAAGGGAAGTTTGTTAACATCGAGTATATATTTAAGTGCCAGGAAGTCTTTTCTCAAAGTATTTTTATGGAGTGTAGCCCTGTATGGACGTGAAACGGGCACGATAAGTATTTTAGGCAAGAAGAGAATAGAAGCTTTCGAAATGTGGTGCTACAGATGTTGAAGATTATATGGATAGATCGTGTAACTGTTGATGAGGTACTGAATAGAATTGGGAAGAAGAGGAAGTTGTAGCACAACTTGTCTAGAAGAAGGGATCGGTTGGTAGTACATGTTCTGAGGCTTCAAGGGATCACCAATTTAGTATTGGAGGGCAGCGTGGAGGGTAAAAATCGTAGAGAGAGACCAGGAGATGAATACGCTAAGCAGACCCAGAAGGATTAGGGATGCAGTAGTTAACTTGGAAATGAAGAAGCTTGCACAGGATTGAGTAGCATGGGGAGGTTGCATCCAACCAGTCTCTGGACTGAAGACCACAACAACAACAACTTTTCTGTCGGCCAAAACTTCTTCGAGACAGTCTTATATTTGTGACGATGCTCCATATGGCTGTATATTCGTTTCAGTGTGTAAGCGGTACCTGCTATGGCCACCTGTGACCTTAGTAACAGGCAGTCAAACAGGAACGACCGCAATACTTAGACACGTCCAGACGACGGCGAACCATGGCGCCATTTGCTAGAAGGTAATGGTCTAACTTTATTTTACTGAAATAATTACGGATATCTGTACGAACCGGAATTTCTTGTTATTATTGTGGTGAGGCTACATCAGTTACAAGTACAACAATCACAGAGAAAGCAATTTCAATGCTGTGATAAAAACAGATAACTCACAGTAATCACTACTTGGACGACTAAACTTATTACAGCAGTTAAATAATTTTCACTGAAATTAGGCGCCTTCTTCTAGTGAGTATTTTGTTCATTGTTTTTAGGATAAAAACACGCAGCTTACTTGCTGTTGCAGTTGTGTTTGTTAATTACAAATCTGGTTTTACCTGGCGTTGACAAGATATGCAAAACAGAAATGTGTAATAAACAACTGGTAATAGAAAAATCTTGTGTGTACATTTTACGCCTAAATATGAATTTTTTCTATCGTGAAACTACCAAAGAAATTAAACTGCTCAAAAAAAAAGACTTTGTATCGCCTGCTTTCCTGAGAACGAGCGTAGGCTCATATTCATGAGCAGCAGGGAACGAAACAATAAATCTTACGAAGCTAAAAAAACAAGTGTGAATAACACAAAGCATTAACCGAAAAAGGAGTAATTTGTTCGAAAATATACAGCTAGGAGACCAAAATCTACTGCTGGGTGAATCCCCCCAGGCATCAAAGGTAGTCTAGACGCCGTGATACCGTGCAAAACCCACCTGCATCGGTGTAGTTCGTAAAAATTTAGTTGAACCTAATTAACTGATTCAGACTGGTGTGACAGTGATGTAACACCGATGTGATTCTCTGTCGTATCACCCAGTGCAACGCAGATTGCAAATTACTCCATTGTGTATCATAAGATATGCAGAGAAGACAATTTCAAGTCAGCAGCTACGCTCCAAAAAAATTGTGTTATGTAGGTGAAGCAATGCTACATCCGCTTCTGTAGTTAGTTTTCCGTAAAACACTTTTTGTGCAAAATAATCAGAAAACGAGTTTTGACGTTCGCTCATGTCCTCCACTATGCAATCTTTCTCATTCAAATTGAGGAAACTATTAGATAATTTTCTTTTGTTTTCTTTTTTGTTAATCTTATAGTCTGATATCACAGGTTGATAATGAACTGGTTGTCCTTACCCAGTCGCCCATAGTTATTGTAATACTTCAAAATTTAGTAAAACGCAGCTCATATTTTGAAAAGTTCGCAGTAAAAAATGGTCACTGGGGCATTTTAGGTAACAAAATGCTGTGTACTGAATGTACATAACATATAGAAAATGTTTTTAACGCTGGGAGGACTGCCGTACCTCTTCCCAATCTCGAGTGAATATGTGAAATATTTTAAGTTGTCTGCAACGATGTTGCTAGTGACACGGTGCACGTGAGGCTATTGCTGACTGTGTGTCTTCTTGCTTGCCGAATTGCTTCTGTGAAACATGAATGTCACACAGATAACTGTTGTGTTGTGCGACCTTATCGAAACGTGTCATACTGCACGTTGAATCGCCTCAGTGAGAACCGCTCCTAACTGGATCGAGAGAGCCTTCCCAGTTACCTCCAAAGACTCAAAGCTCCATTTTACTACCATATCCTCAGAGCAGAGCTTCAAGATTTTGTGTATTACAAAAGTGGTTAAATGTTTCAACGACATCACTGTGGTGGACGACAGTTCGACTCTCAACTTCCAGTGCTGACAACCCTTCTTGCCATTGAGACACAATGCACTGAAAGTCAGAAATTGACATGATGCTTCTAGGCATGCAGACAGACTGTACTGTGTGCACAGTCCTCATTGTTTCGTTCGTGATTGGAGACACAGCTCGCTCTATTGAAGTTTTTTTTTCTTTCTTTCTTGTAATTTCATGCTCCTGCACCATACGGGCAGGGGAGAACTGGCAGTGGCACAGTCCGCCGCTCTTCAGCCAGTGGCTTTACAAAAAATATAAAAAAGGCTGACTCAGACATAAAAAGGGGGACATAAAAAACACAGTAAATGGAGATAATGGAAGTTAAAATACACACTAATATGGGGACATTCACTGCGGGACAGTTAAAAAGTCGACATAAATTTAAAAGAACACAGCTGGCATTGCGTGGGGCACTTAAAATACACTGGAGTCAGACACAAGGTAAAAGCCTGACCACTGTAAACGACAGAGCATACACAAGGAATAAAAACCAATAGTAGGAACCTGCGGAGGGACAGGAGACTGGAGAGGAGAGGAGAAAAAGGGGAGGAAAGTGTGGAGGGGGGGCTGGAGTTGGGAGGAAGAGGGGAAAGGGGCGGACCAAGAGGCAGAAGACGGGCAGGGCGGGAGATGAAGAGAGAAGATAAGGCAGGAGGGAGTGCAGAGACGCAGAAAGGGGGCTACAGGAAAGGGAGGGGGGTGAAGAAGGGAGGAAAACCTCCAGGGGAAGTGGAGGTGAGCAAAGAGGTAGCCCCAAGGAGTAGGGGGGAGGTGGGGTTGGAGTTGGTAGGAAGTAGACGTCAGGGTGAAGCTAATCATCTGAGAGGGGTAGGTACTGAAAGTTGCGATGGGAAAGGAGGTGGAGGCTGTTGAAATGGAGAGAGGGTGGGACACAATGATAAAGGTGTGTCAACAGTCTAGGGGTGGAGACGAAGGGGGACACCAGGGGGTGGGAGGGATCAAGTTAGTGGACGAAGTACAGGGTGCGGATGTCTTCGAGAAAAAGAACAAGGTGGGGGAAGGGGATGAGGTCATAGAGGATGCACATGGGGAACGGAAGGTGGATATGGAAGGCGAGGCGAAGTGCATGACGTTCTAGGATTTGGAGGGCCTTATAGAATCTGGAAGGGGAGGAAATCCAAGCAACACTGGTATAACAAAGGGTGGGGCAGATCAAGGATTTGTAGGTGTGAAGGATGGCGGAAGGATTCAGTCAGCATGTCCAGCCAGACAGCAGTTACAGGAGACGGAGTCTATTGTGGGCTTTGTGTTGAATCATAAGGACCTGGGGAGTCCAGGTGAGGTGGCGGTCAAAGGTGAAAAAATGGCTCTGACCACTATGGGACTTAACTTCTGAGGTCATCAGTCCCCTATAACTTTGAACTACTTAAACACAACTAACCTAAGGACATTACACACATCCATGCCCGAGGCAGGATTCGAACCTACGACCATAGCGATCGCGCAGTTCCAGACTGTAGCGCCTAGAACAGCTTGGCCACTCCGGCCGGAACTCAAGGGTGAAGCCAAGGTATTTTAAGGTAGGAGTGAGGTGGATAGGACGACCATAAATGGTTAAGTAGAAATCATAGAGATGGAAGGAGTGGGTGGTGTGGCCTGTGATGATTGCCTGGGTCTTGAAGGGGTTGATGTGAATGAACCACTGGTTGCACCAAGTGGTGAACTGGTCAAGGTGGGTTTGGAGGGTACGTTGCGACCTTTGAAGGGTAGGATAAAGGGCCAAGAAGGCGGTGTCATCAGCTGTCTGCTGGCTTCAATCAGAAGTGCAAGTTTACCACGCAAGTGGCTGCCCGCAGCGATTTGCTATGGTAAAGATTGTATGAAAAAAAAAGATTTACGATCAAAAAGATTGAAACTATTTAAGTTGCTGGTGCAATTTTTTGAGCAGATAGTGAATAGTCATTTCGTTGTTTTATGTTTTACACTGAAGTGCTAAAGAAACTGTTACAGGCATGCGCGTTCAAATACAGATATATGTAAACAGGCAGAATACGGCGCTGTGCTCGGCAACTCCTATATGAGACAACAAGTGTCTGGCGCAAGTGTCAGATCGGTTACTGTTCCTACAATGGCAGGTTATCAATATTTAAGACAGTTTGAATGCGGCGTTAGAGTCGGTGCAAGAGCGATGAGACACAGCATTTTCGAGTTAGGGATGAAGTGGGAATTTTCCCGTACGACTATTTCACGAGTGTACCGTGAATACCAAAAATCCGGTTAAACATCAGGTCTCCGATATCGCAGCGGCCGGAAAAAGATCCTGCAAGAACGGGACCAACGACGACTGAAGAGAATCGTTCGACATGACAGAAGTGCAACCCTTCCACAAAGTGCTGCAGATTTCAATGCTGGGCCATCAGCAAGTGTCAGCGTAGGAACCATTCAACGAAATATCATCGATATGGGCTTTCGGAGCCGAACGACCACTTTTGTACCCTTGATAACTGCACGGTACAACGCTTTACGCCTCACCTGGGTCCATCAACACCGACATTGGACTGTTGATGACTGGAAACATGTCGCCTGGTCGGACATTCTCGTTTCAAATCGTGTCAAGAGGAGGGGCGTGTACGGTTATGGAGACAACCTCATGAATCTGTGGACCCTGCATGTCAGCAGGGGACTGCTCAAGCTGGTGGAGGCTCTGTAATGGTGTGGGACGTGTGCTGTTGGAGTGATATGGGTCCTCTAATACGTCTAGATACGACTCGGACACGTGACACATACGTAAGCATCCTGTCTGATAACCTGTATCCATTCATGTCCATTGTGCATTCCAAAGGAATTGGGCAATTCCAGCAGTACAATGCGGCACGCCATACGCCCAGAATTTCTACAGAGTGGCTCTAGGAACACTCTTCTGAGATTAAACACGTCCGCTGGCTACCAAACTCCTAAGCCGTGAACATTCTTGAGCATATCTGTGGATGCCTTGTAACGTGTTGTTCAGAAGAGATCTCCATCCCCTCGTAGTCTTACGGATTTACGGACAGCCCTGCAGGATTCATGGCGTTAATTCCCTCCAGCACTAATTCAGACATTAGTAGAGTCCATGCCACATCGTGTTGTGGCACTTCTGCATGCTCTTGAGGGTTCTACACTATATTACGCAGGTTTACCAGATTTTTTGGTTCTTCAGTGCAAAAGTTGTTAACGGTAATACTTCTTAACTTGAACAGCTGTGTCTAGGAGGGCCAACCCTATGACAAGTACTAGAAAATATTTTCTTGTTGTAGTCTCTTTCTGTACTCCTGTTTATGTAGGGCCCTAATTGGTGCTTTTTCGTATGTCTTTCAGCATACATATTTTCTGTTACTGACAACCTCCGCCTGTCACTACAGATGCTCTGCATGTTTGGAGAAACTCTTTCACATATTCTTTTCAAAGTCGTGAAGCCACGCCAGACAGTTCCTGTAGCGCTACAGCCCATACAATTAAGACCACAAATGAGCTAACTGTAACAAAGGCAAAGTTAAAAATAAAGAAACTTAAAAATATACTGCTACAGGGCATGTCATAATTCGGCAGTATGATAGAGTCTAAACATTCATGGTGGTGTCTGTTTGTTCTATATCGTGTCACCCTACCACTTTCGCGCAACGACGCTCTGAGCGTGTTTTTTAGGGAATTAACTAGTTTGAACCTGGGACCTGTTGCTGGTAAGGAGACGCCAGACCACACATGACATGTAGAATTCAGAAGAGTTAAGTGAGACTAGCGATGATATAACCAAATACTAAATGATCTCAGCGTCGGCTCCACTGCACTCCCTGTAAAAGAATCTTAATACTAACTAAATTTAGTGGAAAGGGTTCAAGGCTTTCCTATTTTTAGTTAGCTGGTAAAATAAAGCCGAAAAAGCAGTTAAGTGTACCATTGGAAATTTTATTCTACTCACAAAACATCGTTTATAAATTGCACTATTGATAAAAGGAAATGTTTTAATACAGGATGGTAAAAACCAACTGCGTTCAACAAAAATGTGAACGAATTTTCCCTAAATGGGTTTCCAAGTTCTACAATCGATCGAAGGATGACCTATGCCATATCACATCTATAATCTAGGTTTAAATTAAGTTTCACAAAAGAGAAAACTATCAAAATGGTCTACAGTGACACTCAATTATCTTTAATTACTTATCTAACTTGTCGTAAATTACAGTGGCTGATGTGGCTTCTCAATAACTATATAAAAGAAAAATCATCGCGTTTCAGATCTGTTCTTCAAGTGGCAAATGTGAACACCATGAGTTTTAATTAACGATCGACACTAGTATTACGCAAAAAAGGGGTGTAACAGATGAGGCTTCTGCAGTTCTGAGTGTAGCCTTATGCGCTCAAAAATGCGGCATCGCCTGCGTTCATTACCTTGTCGGTGTTTAGGCAGCGTCAGGGCGACCGCGGCCGGCGCACCAGCCATACAGCTCGCCGTCTCGGAACTAACTCTCTAACTTCTCCTTACTACAATTTACCGAAGTTGGTTTAATAAAACTACCTGGCTGTGTTTTCATCTGACCAATCAGGGTCTCAATGTTAACCTTAAGCTCCGCCTACAAAAATTCTGTCTATACTTTTCGTGGTGGGGCAATGTTTTTAAAGTTTGCAACATAACAGAGACGCTAAAAAGTCTCACGCTAAAACCTGCAGCTGGTGTGGTCCTTTTAGCGTTATCGTGAGATCTATACTGTTCTTCTGGAGGGCTCTATCTTTTAATATGGGCTGGAGGATTGTCCTAATGTAACAGACACGCGAAAAAGTCTCACGCTAAAACTTGCGGGAGGTAGTGGCCCTTTTTGTGTTATCGTAAGATCTATACTGCTTTTTTGGAGGGGTCTAGCTTTTAACATGGGCTGGGGGTTGTCCTTGACGTACCTGAGACGCGAAACAGTCTCACGCTAAAACGTGCGGGTGGTGAGCCCTAGTGGTTAGCTGGAGACGTGGGTGTCCGTCCCTTGTCGTAGGGCCTTCTAGCTTAACACGGTTCTGCTCTCGGCTTCTGTCCTCGTTTCTCCCCTCGGAACTGCGTCTGCCTCACGTTGGGAAGGTACGACATGCATTTAGGCATTCTTGTGTTAGTCTGTGGTATTCCATTTGCTCACTCGTTACTCGTATTACTTTGGTTAATTTAATGTCACGATTTATTCCGAGCTATGTGACATACTACTGGATTTGCTTATCATGTCAGGGTTTTCATGGAAGGTGTTGGATTTGCCTGACACCTTACAAGAGTACCTAAAGTCTTCCGGAAATTCAGTAAGCTGGATTCTACATGCTTTCCTGCATCTACTTGTTACACGTGAATGTGATCTAGCAGATAACTTCGAGCTTCATGGTGCTGTTGGTGGATAAAACAGGAACTGTTGTGTTCCAGATGCCTCATTCAGTCTTCCTCAGTACCTTTAAAAATTGTCCCAAAAATATTGGCATGCTAACATGCTTTATTTAAAATGCAATTGACCTCCCACTCCCACAAGCTCCTCTAACTGCAACTTGCTCGCACTCGTTAGTCCATCGCTGTTAGCCGCTCATATGCATCCACACATCCACTTGTCTATTCTCACTCACTTATTCACCCCAGCTCATTGTCATTATCTCTTTGAGTCTCTCTCTCGCGATCTAGTGTCTCACAGCCACAGTCTCCTTCGCTCTGCCCGACTATTACTGTTTCCTCTCACTGTCACCGTCTCCATCCTGCTCTCTCTGGCGGCTACCACCTCAATCATTCCTTCCCACTGCTGCTGTCTCTTCTCACTGTCTCTCTCTTCCTCATTGTCATAGACTGTCTCTCATTATCACTGGCATTCATTCACTGCAATTTCACTTATCTTTATTCCTCCCCCATCGGCACTGTCTCTTTCACTCTTTTCCTAGTACTGTCAGTTATGTTGCACTACCACTGCATCTCTCTCTCTCTCTCTCACTGCCATTGTCTCCTTCACTCTTCCTATATCACAGACACTGCCTACTACCTTGCAGTATTCATTAATTTTCCTTTTCTATCACACTGGCACTTGTCTCTTCACTCTATAAAAAAATCAAAAAACAAAAACGCGAATACGTTCGCATGCCAAAATTTTTAAAGGTACTATGGAGGGCAGAATAAGTCAAATAGTACCCCTCTCTTCAGTCAGAGTTAAGTAGGAGCGCATTCGCCTTTTTTGTACTCCAATCGTATCATTTTCCGTCGGTTCCCTTATTTTCGCCGCTACAGAGGGGCATACCACTCATATGAAAAGAAATTTATGGGTCAGAAAAATTCTGATTGCTTACTTATATGAAACTGAAATAACGCGACACTAATATCAAGAAAATTTAAGTATACTTTTAAAATAGACTCGAATACTCAGTACATTTTTTAAACAAACAAGTGTTTAATTTGTGCTTCAATTTGCTCTTGTTGCGTCTCATATACGTCAAATCACAACCCCAGTACTAGGATTCATCCCTGCAAAGGGCGGCGATCAGCTGCTTCAATTGGGGGACAGTTGCCTCGCTTCCCCGCTACGGCGTGGTAGGGGCTTGCTCACACTTCAGGTAATGTGCAAAGAGTTAACGAATTCGTGACTGCTGACAGACGCATCACAGTGAACGAACTGTCACGCTACGTTGGGATAGGGGAAGGAAGTGTTTGCAGAATACTGAAAGTGTTGGCGTTAAAAAAGGATGTTGACAGTGGCTCACAAAGAAAGAAGAGAAGCGGTAGTTTTTAACACTGATAGCATCTCTGAAAGTGGTTGAGTTTGCAATATTTAATCAAATATTTGACCATTTACGAAGTATAATCACCACCTGACAACGCATGTTAAGTATCTAAACGCAACTATTCGACCTACCTCTGATTCATACTTAATATACAGGGTGAGTCACCTAAAGTTACCGCTGGATATATTTCGTAAACCACATCAAATACTGACGAATCGATTCCACAGGCCGAACGTGAGGAGAGGGGCTAGTGGAAGCTCTCTCTCCGAGTAGCAGCTATCGATTTCCGATTTAGAAAATCATTTATAAGGGGAAACCCAAACAAAAACAAACGCTCATGATGAATTATTTCTCCATGAAAATACTATATACAAGTAACAGAAAGTAACAAACAACCAGAAATGACTGACCTGTGAAATGTAACATTGTTTCCGTCTTCGCCTTTGCTTCCATTATGCTATTACAATTAAAATCAGCGCACGAACGAACCCTGTTTCCCTATCACGTTCAGTGTGGGTACGCGACACTAGCGCCAATGCGCGGTCTAGCTTTTATTTAGTAAGTCTATGAGTGTAAGCAGTACGAGGCCTGCCACTGCGAGGACAATCCTCAATATTGTCATCACGTAACCTGCTTGCCCACCGACTAACTGTATTGCGATCGACAGCAGCATCTCCGTACATCTTTTTCAACCTCTTGTGGATGTTTCTCACTGTCTCGTTTCCACAGCACAGGAATTCTATGACAGCACGTTGCTTCTGGCGAACGTCAAGTGTAGCAGCCATCTGGAAGACATGCTGTGACGGCGCCACTCACGGGAACAGGTTGAACTAAGTTTGAAAACAAGCGGGAAGGATGTATCGACACACTGTAAAACTTTCACACATGCAGAATGAAAACTGTATTTTTACAAAAATAGTGTTCATTTCTTTTGGTGTGACCCTCATATTACCAGTATAACTCGAGGTACGAGCACCGCAAAATCCAGTTTTTATATGCGGCGGTTTGGAACATACTGGTAGCGCATAAGGGCAATATTTGAAATTTGATTCGCTGTCGTTACTGGTTTAGGTATTGTATTGGCTGGCAGTGTAGTCGGTCAGCTGGCTCAACGCGCTGCTTGTGTCGGTAACAGACGAGGCTTGCGGTGGGAGGGCAGGTGCATCGAGCGCCTGGCAGCAGGTGGGAGCTCGCCAGCGCACAAAGCTGCCTTGACCGCCGAGACGAGGTTAGCCTAGCCTAGACTAGACTAGACTAGACTAGACTAGACGCGCGGGCGGGCGCGGGGCACTGCAGCGCTCCGCGGCGCGACGCACGGCGGGGTCGCCGCCGCACAAAGGCTGCTGATGACGCCGCGTCTAGGTCGCCCCTCTTCCAGGACATCCGGCGCGCTGCTTTTTAATACAATACACTCCAGCTTTCAGCGGCGTTAAGTCCTTCCAGTTCCACGAATGAAAGACGGGAAGATTGTGATATAAAGCAACTCCGACGGCGGGTCTTTACAGTGCATTAGTCGGTTACTTATGTTTAATGTCCAGAATGCAACGTTGTCGCGATACGTATTTGTATTTCCTGCAGGCAACCGCCATAGCGCCCCGCTCTCCGTGGCTTTAAATTTGTGATTGCTGTATCAATCACGTAAAAATCTATTGTGGCCCCGTTACCTGTGGACGGAGTTGAGAGGTAATGAATTGTAGTCTGGCCCGTTCGTAACGTCATTAGAAGCAAGATGGAGTAGAGGCGTTCTCCAGTTACTTATGGCAGTATCAGGAAGATTTTACCGTAATAATAAGTATTATGGATTTCAAACATGTATTGTTTAAACATTTCAACAATTTATTTCCAGATGCCTTACAGTGGCTTCACTCTTACGCCTCGCTGACCTAACTCCTTCTAGGGATAGTTGCGTTATAACAAACAGTTCCAATTACTCTAACAACATTGGTTCCTCACTCTGTGACTCATTCAGCTTACTTCCAGAAAATACAAAATGATTCAAATGGCTTTGAAAACTATGGGACTTAACTTCTGAGGTCATCAGTCCCCTAGAACTTAGAATTACTTAAACCTAACCAACCTAAGGACATCACACACGTCCATGCCCGAGGCAAGATTCGAACCTGCGACCGTAGCGGTCGAGCCGTGCGGTTATGGCGCTGCAGTCCGGAACCGCAGGACTGCTACGGTCGCAGGTTCGAATCCTGCCTCGGGCATGGGTGTGTGTGATGTCCTTAGGTTAGTTAGGTTTAAGTAGTTCTAAGTTCTAGGGGACTTATGACCTAAGATGTTGAGTCCCATAGTGCTCAGAGCCATTTGAACCATTTTTGAACCGTAGCGGTCGCGCGGTTCCATACTTAAGCGCCTAGAACCGCTCGGCCACACCGGCCGGCCCAGAGAATACATACACGGTCCAGTCACATTAATGTGACCACCGCCTACGTTCAACGTCAACATGCGATAGCCACTCACAGACGGGAGCACCGGTAGTGCAGAGTATATAGAGCGTATCGGCGGGACGCGGAGAACAGTACAGTCGATATCGTAATGCGGAAACGGAGCGATTTATCTGATGTCCAAAATGGCATGGTCATTAGCTTTCGGGTCGAGGGTGGTAGCATTTCCGAAACGGCTAAGTTTATAAACTGTTCGCGTGCTACCGTGATTAAAGTTTACCGTGCATAGAAAAATGGCGCTATCTAAAACCGGCGCAGAGGCAACTGCTCAAAGACCGTTCAGAGAAATTTGCAGAGTATGGATGTCCACAGCAGGCACCTAGTTCTTGCAGCCGTGCTGACTTCTATTCATCGGCGACGAAGGCGGGAATTTACCCGCCACTACCGCAACTCTGCGTCCACGGAGACGCGACAGGTGGGCTTTTCATGAAAGTCATGTTCTGTTACCCATCAGAAAGACAGCTTTAGGCGTGTACAGCCTTACAATAATTGTCGGAAGGGACCAGGTCGGAGGATGGTGCCTTATGGTCTGCGGACCGTTTTCGTGGCATTTCCTAGGTGAGCTCGTCGTTCTGGAAGACACAATGAATCAACACAAGTATGCATCTATTCTTAGGGACCATGTCCACCCCTACATGCAGTCTGCGTTTCATCGAAACAAAGTCATCTACCAGCAGGACAATGCAAGATGTCACAAAACTCGTAGTGTGGTTCGAAGAGCATTAGGCTGAGTTTATTGTACTCCAATAGCCACCATACGCCCGGGATTTAAACCCATTTGAGGATCTGTGGAACCACCTTGACCGGGCTGTACGCGTCACGGATCGTCACCCGAGAAAGCTAGCGCAGCTGGCCAAGGCCGCGGAGTCGGTGTGGCTCTACATTCCTGTTGGTACCTTCCAAACCACACTGTCTCTTCCTGCACCTCTAGCAGCGGTCCGCACTGCAAAAGGTGTTTAAACAGGTTTTTGACAGGTGGTCACATTCATGTGGCTGGGCAATGTACATCTCCCTCTGTCCTCTACGGCTCGTAACTACTCTGCTTTGTCACGGACAAGTAATAAGCCACAAATCGTACTAATTGTTTGCAGAACCACACATCCCATCACTCTGAAAAAGTTTCGATACTGGATTAATAAAACATAGATAAACGATGAGGTAATGGTTTTAATCTACATCTACATCTACATGAATATTCTGCAATTCACATTTAAGTGCTTCGCAGAGGATTCATCGAACCACAATCATACTATCTCTCTACCATTCCACTCCCTAACAGCTCGCGAGAAAAACGAACACCTAAACCTTTCTGTTCGAGCTCTGATTTCTCTTATTTTATTTTGATGATCATTCCTACCTATGTAGGTTGGGCTCAACAAAATATTTTCGCATTCGGAAGTGAAAGTTGGTGACTGAAATCTCGTAAAAAGATCTCGCCGCGACGAGAAACGTCTTTGCTGTAATGACTTCCATCCCAACTCGCGTATTATATCTGTCACACTCTCTCCCCTATAACGTGATAATACAAAACGAGCTGCCCTTTTTTGCACCCTTTCGATGTCCTCCGTCAATCCCACCTGGTAAGGATCCCACACCGCGCAGCAATATTCTAACAGAGGACGAACGAGTGTAGTGTAAGCTGTTTCTTTAGTGGACTTGTTGCATCTTCTAAGTGTCCTGCCAATGAACCTTTGGCTCGCCTTCCCCACAATATTATCTATGTTGTCTTTCCAACTGAAGTTGTTCGTAATTTTAACACCCAGGTACTTAGTTGAATTGACAGCCTTGAGAATTGTACTATTTATCGAATTCCAACGGATTTCTTTTGGAACTCATGTGGATCACCTCACACTTTTCGTTATTTAGCGTCAACTGCCACCTGCCATACCATACAGCAATCTTTTCTAAATCGCTTTGCAACTGATACTGGTCTTCGGATGACCTTACTAGACGGCAAATTACAGCATCATCTGCGAACAACCTAAGAGAACTGCTCAGATTGTCACCCAGGTCATTTATATAGATCAGGAACCACAGAGGTCCCAGGACGCTTCCCTGGGGAACACCTGATATCACTTCAGTTTTACTTCAAGTGTTCTACACAATCTCCCAGTACTTGAGTACAATGCCCACAACGTTGGCTTCATGTGGGTTATGTCATTAAGGTGCTCTACCTTCATGCGAATTTCTGCACTTTGTCATTTTGTGGTAAATAAAATGTCGTGAGACTAGGGCCTCCCGTCGGCTACACCGTCCGCCGGCTGCAAGTCTTTCGATTTGACACCACTTCTGCGACTTGCGTGTCGATGTGGATGAAATGATGATGATTAGGACAACACAACACCCAGTCCCTGAGCGGAGAAAAAAATCTCCGACCCAGCCGGGAATCGAACCCTGGCCCCGAGGATTGACATTATGTCGCGCTGACCACTCAGCTACCGGGGGCGGACAGTTTGTGGTAGGCTCGTATTAATGGCACCAAGTCTCGTCACCTGTAATCATTTTTTCCGTGAAGTAATTGTTTGCTGTAGGCATGCACGCATCTTTGTTTTCGTTAGGAAGTCAGAGTGCGCTGGACAAACTTAGTGCACACTTTTTTCTTTTTCGTGAACCTTTTTCCATCATTCACGGTGCGCCATTTGAACCATCAATGGTAGTTGCAAGAATGTAGTACTTCGGTCTGACCGTTCGTGACAGGACAAGCACTAGAAATGTAAACCCTGCACAGCAGAGCCAATTTTTCCAACTGTTGCCATTACGTGAGCGGACAGCAGTGTGGTCATCAAGAACCGCGCTGAACAACGTGGTTTCTGTGGAATGAGAGTGTAGACACTGATAACAATCATAGGCGACTCCTGGCAGTGTGAGCAGAGAGTGCAGAGTGTGCACAGCCACGAAAAGCGTTCTTACAACATGACAACGCTGGTCCTCAAGTGAGCGGAAAAACCACGTCTGCCATAGCTGACAATGGGTCCCAGGTACTGCTACACTCACCGTGCTCTGTTTATGGCCCCTTTACCATCTGTAGGCCCTCCCAGACCACTTTTCTTGAGTCTGTCGCACCCACCGCAGGGCAGTTTCTCGCTATTCCTGCAATGCTGTAAAACGGTGTCCGCGCAAAAGTTTTTCGTAGCCCCGAATAGGCCGTAAACAAAAGAGGCCAAGTTTGGAGAATACTGTGGGTGTGGCCGTAGCTGGAAACCCACCCCAGTGATGGCAGCTACTAACTCGTATGGCGATGACCGTTGTTCTGTTCCAAGAGCAATTCTCGTGACGGTGTGCACTCGCCACGCACTGCCACCACTCTCCTGTGGATAACAGCAGTGTTTACACCTTCCTTCCACGAAACGAAGTTGTCCAGAGGTGTCCTTGGTAATCACCTACCATGTCGTCCGCTAAAGTAATGCCAGCTGCTTGGAAAATGGGCTGTACAGTGCAGGGATTACTCTTCTAGTGGTTGTCCTGCCATTTACGGTTAGGAAAAAACGACATTTTGTCAATGGAGTGAGTGAGTGATTATTTTGTAAAATGTTTTTGTTTATTTATAGACCCAGTCACTGTCTTATTACACAGTCATAACCGGTTTTGGCCATACAATGAACATCTTCAGATTCTAAAGGCGGTATACACTGAACACAAGTTCATGCGTTTACGGTTAGACCAAGGTATTACATATTTGCATATGAGTAAAATGGTGCAGCATGAATGATATGCACAAATAAAGTGTAAATCAATGTGAAACACCCGATAGGTTCCTTCTTGCGGTTTGTGACTCAGCAATGTTGACAAATTACGATTGCAAGTCCACCACGTAACACTGCCTGTTGTCGTATCCACATCTGTTGTTGACAGTTGTTAGTTGGGCCTTCCGCTGTAGTTACTGCGCTGACGTTGCTTATACGCCAGGAATATTAGCCTCAGAACGTCTTGGACGGACGGAGTATAGGAGCTAACTAATACAGGCAAGTGCAGACTGTTCTTGTTTTTGTAACTATTATCTACTTACAGCAAACACACCCAGTATCTCTGCTGCTCTATACTAATCTAGCTCAGAGCTCTGCGAAATGAAAAACATACTTCTCGTAGACTGGTTACTGTCGCTTGTTCGAGGCTTCGCTGGTGCACTGCGAGGCGTCGAGGTGTGCCTTCCGAATCCGACAGCTGCTGTACTGCCATGGCTGCCGTACTACTGCTCACACTTGTAAAGAGTCATTATTTATAGAGCGCCAATGACTATTAGTTTCGTGTTCGTGGAGTACCATGTCACGCAAAATTCTAACCATAGCTGGAGTCATTTTCTAAATGCGTTTGGCCTTGACAGCAACTCCGTATCTCTTCTACCGGCCCGTCTGCTGTTATCTAGAGACATTGACAATGAATGAAATTTTCGCTCTACAGCGGAGTGTGCGCTCATATGAAACTTCCTGGCAGATTAAAACTGTGTGGCGGACCGAGACTCGAACTCGGGACCTTTGCCTTTCACGGGCAAGTGCTCTACCAACTGAGCTACCCAAGCAAGACTAGCGCCCGGTCCTCACAGTTTTAATTCCGCCAGTACCTCGTCTCCTACCTTCCACGTAAGGCAAAGGTCCCGAGTTCGAGTCTCTGTCCGGCACACAGTTTTAATCTCTCAGGAAGTTTCATATCAGCGCACACTCCGCTGTAGAGTGAAAATTTCATTCTAGAAACATCCCCCAGGCTGTGGCTAAGCCATGACTCCGCAAGATCCTTTCTTCCAGGAGTGCTAGCTCTGCAAGGTTCGCAAGAGAGCTTCTGTGAAGTTTGGAAGGTAGGAGACGAGATAATGGCGGAATTACAACTGTGAGGACGGGGGGTGAGTCGTGCTTGGGTAGCTCAGTTGGTAGAGCACTTGCCCGCAAAAGGCAAAGGTCCCGAGTTCGAATCTCGCTCCGGCACACAGTTTTAATCTGCCAAGAAGTTTCATTGACAATGCTTTGTTTATCAGCCTGTGTCACATTTTGCCGGTCCTGTGTTATAAGAATCGATATGAGACCTTCCTCACGGCAGTTACTTGTTTCTCTTATATCTAACATTAATGAAATTGAACAGTCACGAGAAATCTGAACTTCACGAACAGTACAAAGCTCTACTGTGTCTCCAACTAGGTCAAAAATATGCTACTAAATTTAATTACTGCCAAAGATATCTTATTTTTTGTTTAAACGGGTGAAATTGTTCCGTACGGGAAACAGCTTGAAATCACAACGCACTTCGAAAAGTATTGACCTTGCTGATACACGGTGTGTTTTTGGTTGATTATCAAACCAGCGCACCCATCTACGGATATTTCCAAAGTTGCGCATTTCTGTCAGTATTTAACTCGTAACAACAAGTTTGAACTCTGTATTTTCTACATCGAAAGGCACATGAATCTTAAACTTTGCTCGCATGTCCTACTGCGATAGTTCACAAGTAACTCGCAGGCACAATGCTTTGCGCAGCGGAAATGCAAACACAGTGGGAGCCGGCAGTGACTGGCAGCCCAGCCTTGTCGCAATCAGACTCCAACTAGCTTACACCGAGGTGAAAAACGAAGTGGGATATCTTCCAGCATCGTCTCCTTTTACCCGGAGTAGTGCAGCAAATCGGCGTGGGCCGCGCGGGATTAGCCGAGGGGTGTGAGGCGCTGCAGTCATGGACTGTGCGGCTGGTCCCGGCAGAGGTTCGAGTCCTCCCTGGGGCATCGGTGTATTTGTCCTTAGGATAATATAGGTTAAGTAGTGTGTAAGCTTAGGGACTGATGACCTTAGCAGTTAAGTCCCATAAGATCTCACGCACAAATCGGCGTGGCGCGAGCAAGTCGATGGAAGTCGTCTGCATAAATATTGAGTCATGCTGCCTCTACGAGGCAAGTATATCCGCCCATAATGGCGGAAGTATTGTTGGCGCAAGATGTTGTGCACTCACTGACCTCTCCATTATGTTTCATAAATTTTCTGTTGGGTTCATTTTGGTGGCCAAATCATTCGCTCGAATTGTCGAGAATGTTTATCAAACCTAAAGCGAACAATTTTGGCCCAGTGACATGGCGCTATGTCACCCACAAAAATTACACAGTTGTTTGGGAACATAAGGTCCACAAATGACTGCAAATGGTGTCCAACCAGTCAAATATAACATTTCCAGCCAATGGTCGATTCATTCCATGTAAACACAGCCTACACTATTATGGAGTCAGTACCATCTTACACAGTGCCTTTTTCACAGCTTGGATTCGTGGCTTCGTGGGGGTCTGCGCCACCATCATCTCTTACCAGCTGAAATCGAGACTCATATGATGTGGCCACGATTTCCCAGTCGTCTATCGTCCAGCTGATATGGTCACGAGCCCACGAGAGGCTATGCAGGCACTCGCATACATCGGTTGCTACATCGACCGCCAAGTTGCGCCGCACTGTCCTAACGCATACGTTTGTCATACGTCCCACATTGATTTCTGCGGTTATTTCACGCAACGCTGCTTGTCTGTTAGCAGTGACATCTCTACACAAACGCCACTACTCTCTCTCGCTAAGCGAAGGCCGTCGGCAACGACGTTGTCTGTGGTGAGAGGTAATGTCTGGAAGTTGGTATTCTCAGCACACTCTTGACACTGTGGATCTCGGAATACTGAATTCCCTAACGATTTCCTAAATGGAATGTCCCATTCTTTTAGATCCAACTACCATTCCGCGTTAAGACTCTGTTGATTCCCGTCGTGCGGCCATAATCACGTCGGTAACCTTTTCAGACGAATCACCAGAGTACAAATGACAGCTATGCAAATGCACTACCAATTTTATATCTCGTGTACGTGTTACTACCACCTTCTGCACACACTGATCAGCCAGAACATTATGAGCACCTACCTGATAACTGGTATGGCCATCTTTGGCTAGGAGAACTGTGGCGATGCGTCGTGGCCTTGAAACGATGAGGCCCTGATGAGTCACTGGAGGGAGTTGGCACCACATCTGCACACACTAGTCATTTAACTACAGTAAATTCTGGGGAGGGCGTCGATGAGCTTTGATGCCACGTTCAGTCACATCTCACAGGTTTTCGATCGGGCTAAGATTTGGCGAGCATAAGGACCAGTACATCAACTGGAACTCGCCACTGCATTCCTTGAACCACTATACCACACTCCTAGCCTTGTGACATGGCGCATTATGCTGCTTAAAAATGCTAGTGCCGTCGGGAAACATGATCGTCACGAACGGGTGCATGTGGTCTGCAACTAGTGTCTGATTTTTCTTGGTCATCACGGTGCCTTGTACGAGCTCCAATGGACCCCTGGATGCCCATGTGAATGTTCTCCACAGCATAATGGAGCCGCCGCCACCTTGTCTGCATCTTGCAGTACAGGTGTCAAGAAGCAATTCCCCTGAAATACGACGGATTCGCGCCCTAGCATTGGCACGATGAAGAAGATATTGGGATTCATCGGACCATGCAATGCTCCACTGCCACGCCAGCGTCCAGTGTCGTTGTTCATGTGCCCATTTCAGTCATAGTCACTGACGTTATGGTGTTAACATTGGCACATGCATGGGTCGTTGGCTGCGGGGGACCATTGTTATGAGCGTTCGGTGCAGTGTGTGTTCAGATATACTTGCACTGTGCCCATCATTGAAGTCTGATGTTAGTTCCACCACAGTTCACCGTTTGTCCTGTTTCATCAGTCTGCCCAGCCTATGACATCCGATATCTGTAATGAGGGTGGCTGTCCAACCCCATGACATCTGGTCGTGGTTTCATCACGTGTTGAAGACACTCACTACAGCACTCCTCAAACACCCCACAAGTCGTGACTAGTAGGATAAGGACGCCATGAGCCCACTGTTGATATCGAATTGATATGTAAATTAATTACATTGATCAATTAATTACTTCCCCCTACCATGCCCACCGCCACCCCCAGATGACATCATATGTTTTCTTCAGCCTGCACGTGTGTTTGTGGACCATCCTCCCCCTCCATCCCTCCCCCTGCCCCACCTGCCATATTGGCGGGAATTTCGAATTTTGGAGGGCATTTCTTTGTCCCAGGGCTGTGCTGATGTTCCCCAGATGCAAGAGAGGAGGTTAGGTTAGTGTACTTAATTTATTTTGTTTGGGAAACTGCAATAAAGAACGGTCTTGATGACGTAATTAATCATACATATCAGATCTAATTACACAACTATATGCATAGCGCTACAAAAGGACTGCCAAAGATCACAATACAGCTCAAAAAATGACGATGCCATACAACTGATGTTATCTGCTATGAACAAATTTCACAATACCACTGAAAACTGGTGGCACATGCACTCAAATTCTACCCTTCACGTATCTGCTATGAACAAATTTCACAATACCACTGAAAACTGGTGGTACATGCACTCAAATTTTACCTTTCACTTACAAGCTAGTGGGGAAAAGGCTTGGGTGTAAGGTACTATCTTTATTTTTTTCGTGGGAAATATATTCAACTGACGAGATGCTGGTGTCAGGCAGTAAGACGTTTAATAAGTGTATTACCTGTAAGCATACAGCTGAGAACTGTATTTATCATTGTTTGACGTCAGAGTTTGCTACAGATGCATGTTCAACAATCACCTTGTAGCCCAGGCAATCAAAGCCAATATAAGCTACCGCAACTGAGCGAAAATGCATCACTGTTCTGATTACACATGGAAGTTGTCATGAAAAAAACCCAGCACTCGCAATGAATGGGTAATACTGCAACACATGTGCTGGGGATAGTTATCGTCCCAAACGACTGCAGAGGGTGCCGTAGTTGAACATGTGTTCTCCTCAAAGGGCACTTACAAACTAACCAACTTGGAGGCAATCTTACCTCCACCCCCACCCTCCCACTCCCTCCCACCCCTCTCTCTCAACTCATCTTAGGTAAGGATAGAGGCCTGTTCTATCTTGCCACTGGTCGTCCATAAATATATCCTTCTGGTGGCATTAACACTCTGTCTCAAGACTGCAGAAATCAGTCACAGGCAAACAGAAGATGAAAAGACGCTTCCTGCAGTCTGTTAAATGTATTTCTCGGAAAGACTAGCCCCCACGGAACAACAACAAAATTTCAGAGAACTCTCCAGATCGCTTTTTCATACGACTACTGCTTGGAGAACAGGCAGACTACCTCTGCCTTCTCTTCTGGCCTCAGCCCTTGCTGTATCTGAGAACAGAGTCATCCCCAGCTGCATCCCCAGCAGTCTCCAGGGCGGAGCACATGGCCGGATGCTCAATTCGTCGATCCTTCACTAACTCAAAGGGGAAATTTAGCGGAACCGCTCCGCCCTACATGGTTCGCTCCTGGTCAGGCGCAGTACGTCGGCGATCTCACACACACTGGACCGTCTCTCGCACCAGCCCACCACAAGCGATCGCCGTTCTGCGATGGAGAACACTTCTATTTAACGTCAAAACAACCCTTATAATCAAACATATTTTAAAAAGGAAAACAGAACAGAGATGATACTACCGCGAAAATATGTGCCATACATTTTCTTTTAGTTAATGAGCAAATCTGGTATATATTTTGCATTCGACTGCAGGATACAATTCGCATCTCAGTATTCTGCGACATCTAATGACGTGCACCACAGCCGATTACAAATGATCAGACTGCAGACGCCAATACATGTCCACCCTGAATAAAATTGGAAAAAAAATTCTACTACTTTGCTGCGAAAAGTACCTATCACACATAAGTCCTCATTATTTCGAAACCATCATCAAAGTAAGCAGAAAGACAGAAGACAAACATTTATGTTAAGCAATTTCTTTCATCTTGATGGACAAATTACATGTCCTGAGAGCGTCTCTCGTGTTCAAATCAATGTCTGTGACTAAACTGTCATACACATATGTATTACAGATATTCCAGACACGTGAAATAATAGGGTGGACATGTAAAGACGTCTGATCATTAGTAATCGGCAGTGATGCACTTCGTGCTGGCCGGTGTGGCCGTGCGGTTCTAGGCGCTTCAGTCCGGAACCGCGCCACCGCTACGGTGGCAGGTTCGAATCCTGCCTCGGGCATGGATGTGTGTGATGTCCTGAGGTTAATTATGTTTAAATAGTTCTACGTTCTAGGGGACTGATGACCTCAGATGTTAAGTCCCGTAGTGCTCAGAGCCATTTGAACCGTTTTTTATGCACTTCGTTGGATGTCGCAAAATACTGAGCCGTGAATTGTATCTTGCAGTCAAAGGTAAAATCTATACTGATTTTGCTCATAAACTAAAAGAAAATGCACCGCGGATATTTTCATATAAAGAGGACATTTATTATCGTTGCAATTGTGTTTTCCTTTTTAAACATGCTTAATTATAACAGGTTTGTTGACGTTAACTAATAGTATCAGCAATCGCAGTATGGCGGTCGCTTGTGGTGGGGTGATGTGGGGCACAGTCCAGTCTGTATGATCTCGTCAATGCAACTGCACCCAACCATGGAGGTGACGCGTAGGGCGGGGTGGTGCCCCTAATTTCCCTTTTGTGTTAGTGAAGAACCAGCGAATTGAGCATCCGGCCATGTGCCCCGCCCTATAGGCTGTTCCGGCTGCAGCTAGGGAAGACTCTGCTCTGAGATACTGTGGCTGGCAGAGGCAGCAAAGGCAGTCTGCCTGTCTTTCAAGCAGCTGACGTTTGAAAAAGCTATTTGGAGAGTTCTCTGGAATTTCGTTGTTGTTCCAAGGTGATCCAGACCCTCCAAGAAACACGATTAACAGATTGCAGGAAGCATCCTCTTCTTGTCTTTTGTGTATCTGTGACTGATTTCCAGAGACTAAGGCAGTATATCAGCGCCACCAGAAGGATCTCTTTGTGGACCACCAGTGGCAAGATAGAACAGGCCTGTATCCCTACGTACAGTGAGGAGATAGAGGGACGGAGGAGGATGGGGGTGGTAAGACTGCTTCCTAGTTGATTAGTTAGTGACTGCCCATTGATTAGAACACACATTCAACTATTACCACCACTGCAGTCTTTTGGGATCACGATTTCCCCCAGTATATGTGTTGCATTATGACCTGTTGTATTACAAGTGCTGATTTTTTTCACGACAATTTCGATGTGTAATGGGTATAGCGATGCATTTTCCATTAGTTGCGGGAGCATTTATTAGCTTTGATTACCTGTGCAGCAAGGTGACAGTCGAGCAGGCATCTGTAGTGAACTCTGATATCCAACAGCGATAGATACATTTATTAAACTCTGTCCAACACCAGCATCTCGTCAGTTGAATATATTTTCCACGAAAAAATAAAGATATAGTCTTACACCCAAGCCTTTTTCCCACCAGCTTGTAAGTGAAAGGTAGAGTTTGAGTGGTATTGTGAAATTTTTTCCCAGCAGGATAACACCAATTGTATGGCATCGTCAATTTTTGAACTGTATTGCGATTTTAGGCATTCCTTGCGTTGCGTTATGCTTATACCTGTAGTTATGTAATTAAGACCACTCTGTATGATTAATTGCATAATCAAGGGCGATCTTATTTCAGTTTCCCAACTAAAATAAATAAAGTACATTAACATAACCTTCCTCTCCTGCATCTAGCAGTTTCTATGTGTTGGGAAGTGCACTTGGGCTTTCTGTCCAGAAGGATCAGTGTTCGATTCCCAGAAAGGGCACTCCGACTTTTAATTTCACACCAATTCGAGGGTGGGGTGGGGTGGTACGTCAACACAGCCCTAGGACAAAGAAATTTGCGTCAAAATTCGAAATTCCCGCCAATAGGGTAGCTGTGGGAGGAGGAGATGAAGGGATAGGGAAGGTGGGGGTGCCATAACCCACGTGTCAGCTGAGGAAAATACATGACATCATTTGCGAGTGGGGTTGGGTGTGGGTGTGGTTGGGGGCAATTAATTGATCAAATAATTAATTTACGCATCAATTTGGTATCAAAAGTGGGCTAATGTGGCAGTTTCCCTAATACTGTCGAGCAGTTTCCGGAATGCTAGTGTCGAACCTTCGGGCCAATCCAATGTGGTCAACTCAGATAGATCGTGCACGTTCCCCATTCTGCACATGGACGGCACGCTTACTGATACTCAGTGCATCGTACATGTATGACTAGCACTCATTCTTCGCCTAGATGGGTTTATTTTGATAGTAGGTCGATGGTCGTAATGTTCTAGGTGATAAGCGTATGTGCATATTGGTATTCCATGACTTTTATCACTGCAGTGTAGAGACACAGTGCAAGATCGGATTTGCGAAGCACAGGGAAGTGAGTAGGCCATGCTCTTTCAAGGAAACCATCTCGGAATTTGAATAATTTCCCTGAATTTCACCTAGGGAGCGTGAACCTCAGCAAGTGAGGTGAAATAGTGGTAACACACTGAACTCGTTTTTTAGGGTACAGCTGCTCAAATCCCTGTCCAGTCATCCAGAATTAGTTTTTGCTTGATTTCCCTAAATCAAGACGAGGGTAGATTGATTAGAATGTAACAAAAATAACTTTATTTATCCCGAGATCAACTTTATTTCTGAACATAATCTCGCTTCTGTTCAGTACACCTTGCACAACAGTTCTTCAGTTTCTTTTATCCTCCCAGAACTACGATTTTTCCTGCTGTCTGTATGAAAATTATTTTGTTTCTGCCATGATGTTTTCATGGGTATGAATCCCTACCCATTGAGCCAATTGTTCATGTTTGCGAACAAGAAGAAGTCGCTCGAAACCAAATCTGGAGCATAGTCTACTTGTAATACAAAAATGAGCACGAGAGAAATAATCCGCCTACACTTAGCACGAGGTATTTAAAAAAGTGAAAAACGGCTCTGGAACCTCCTTGTGGAGGTGACCTGCCATTGTCCTTCTCCATACCTGTACGTATGATACCCGGGTATGTGATGGACGACTGCAATGAGAGCTTTCTCAGTATAAGCTTTCGTTTGAGATGTTGTTAATTAGTGTGGAATGAAATGCGATGGGTAGAATCAACATTGTTTCCACAATCAGCGATTGTGTTCAAATGGTTCAAATGGCTCTGAGCAATATGTGACTTAACTTCTAAGGTCAACAGTCCCCTAGAACTTAGAACTAAGTAAACCTATCCAACTTAAGGACAACACACACATCCATGCTCGAGGCAGTATTCGCACCTGCGACCGTAGCGGTCGCGCGGTTCCAGACTGTAGCGCCTAGAACCGTTCGGCCACCCCGGCCGGCTAGCGATTGCGTGAATCAAACATTGCCCTACTCTTTCCTGATATTGAGAAGGCTTTAAACAGCTTGACTGCTAAAAAGCTTTCGCAACAATTACTCATTGTTGCTTGGTAAAGAGAATGCGTGTACATCGAATATTACAACACTCTTCCAATTACACTGAGACCTCCTTGAGAGAAGACTTCCTTGCGAACAGAGCTGAGTGTGTCGTCGTTAATTGATACGCATCGTCGGAAGCGAATGTAGTGAGTAGTACACTTGAATATAATGCAATAACAAACGCCACTGTTCACGACATATAGACTAACTGGCAGATAAGGCTTGTAGCTCTATGAGACTGTTCGAAGAAGACACATTTGTGTATAAGTAAGCGATCACGTTAGCAAAAGTTAAGAAATCAAGAAGGTTTGCAACTAATCATTGTCTAGTGTAAGAATTACCAGCCGACCCTCCGTTTGCACTACGCTGTTTAAGCTTGGAAACACCATACTGCGTATTACAATTGAGCAATATGGGAGTGATATATGTGAATTACTGGTAGAATACAGAATACTATGCTCAAATAACGATTAATAATGACACTTACAGTATTGTACAGATAATTATTGTACTCATATTGTTCGGTTTTAATAAACTGGCTTTACCTGTCCAAATAGATCTACTAAAGACGCCAGGTGGCGCCAGTAGACGGCACGACTGTGTAGAGGTTTACAGTTCTATTCAGTTGTAGTTCTGTATGAAGGTAGGACACGCCGGGAAATAAGGCAAACCGGCCGCTGTGGCCGAGTCGTTCCAGGCGCTTCAGTCCGGAACAGCACTGCTGCTGCGGTCGCGGGTTCGAATCCTGCCTCGGGCATGGATGTGTGTGATGTCCTTAGGTTAGTTAGGTTTAAGTAGTTCTAAGTTCTAGGGGACCGATGACCTAAAAAGTTAAGTCCCATAGTGCTCAAACCATTTCAACCAGATCTTGGTGCCTCTCGCGTCCATACAAAATTTAACCTGAAGATGTCTAAATAAGGTGAACGCATCGTAAAAATAAAAAAAATAAAAAAATTGCCGCCAAGTCTGTATTTAACCGTTAATCATTAATTTAATTTAAACATTTATTATTTACAAAGTTTTGAATTTTTCACAATCATAATCAAACATTTTGGCTAACATGCAATAATATAAAACCGAATTTAATGAAAGGATACTATACTTTTACACTACTGGCCATTAAAATTGCTACACCACCAAGATGACGTGCTGCAGACACGAAATTTAACAGACAGGCTGTGATATGCAAATGACTAGCTTTTCAGAGCATTCACACAAGGTTGGGGCCGGTGGCGACACCTACAACGTGCTGACATCAGGAAAGTTTCCAACCGATTTATCATACACAAACAGCAGTTGACCGGCGTTGCCTGGTTGAAACGTTGTTGTGATGCCTCGTGTAAGGAGGAGAAATGCGTACCATCACGTTTCCGACTTTGATAAAGGTCGGATTGTAGCCTATCGCGATTGTGGTTTATCGTATCGCGACATTGCTGCTCGCGTTGGTCGAGATCCAATGACTGTTAGCAGAATATGGAATCGAAGGGTTCAGGAGGGTAATACGGAACGCCGTGCTGGATACCAACGGCCTCGTATCACTAGCAGTCGGGATGACAGGCATCTTATCCGCCTGGCTGTAGCAGATAGTGCAGCCACGTCTCGATCCCTCAATCAGCAGCTGGGGACGTTTGCAAGACAACAACCATCTGCACGAACAGTTCGACGACGTTTGCAGCAGCATGGACTATCAGCTCGGAGACCATGGCTGTGGTTACGCTTGACACTGCATCACAGACAGGAGTGCCTGCGATGGTATACTCAACGACGAACCTGGGTGCACGAATGGCAAAACGTCATTTTATCGATGGAGTTCGGGTTCTGTTTACAGAATCATGATGGTCGCATCCGTGTTTGGCGACATCGCGGTGAACGCACTTTGGAAGAGTGTATTCGTTATCGCCATGGGCGTATCAGTATGCGTGAGGGTATGGGGTGCCATTGGTTACACGTCTCGGTCACCTCTTGTTCGCATTGACGGCACTTTGAACAGTGAACGTTACATTTCAGATGTGTTACGACCCGTGGCTCTAGCCTTCATTCGATCCCTGAGAAACCCTACATTTCAGCAGGATAATGCACGACCGCATGTTGCAGGTCTTGTACGGGCCTTTCTGGATATGTTCGACTGCTGCCCTGGCCAACACATTCTCCAGATCTCTCACCAATTGAAAACGTGTGATCAATGGTGGCCGAGCAACTGGCTTGTCACAATACAACAGCCACTACTCTTGATGAACTGTGGTATCGTGTTGAAGCTGCATGGGCAGCTGTACCTGTACACGCCATCCAAGCTCTGTTTGACTCAATACTCAGGCGTATCTAGGCCGTTATTACGGCCAGAGGTAATTGTTCTGGGTACTGATTTCTCATGATCTGTGCACCCAAATTGCGTGAAAATGTAATCACATGTCAGTTCTAGTATAATATATTTGTCCAATGAATACCTGTTAATCATCTACATTTCCAGGTTCCTCTTCTCCCAGCTTCTAATCTGCCTGGGCTCTATTTGCAGAACATGCAGGGCTCTGTGAGTTTTGTTCATCCCACTTTCATCGATACTTTACAATGCTTTTGAATTGGACAATTCTGGACTTACGCCAACTTTCTGCAGCAGTTCGATTCTGTCAGTTTTCGCCTTTGTACATAAAACTGCTCGTAGACGCGTGTTTTTAGTACATTAATCCTACAGAATATACTTTGCGAGCATCTAATCCTAATTCTTTCGCATTATGTATTATCCTGTTATGAGAGTTCCTCAATAAATGTGTCTGCAAGAGACCTGAATGTGGCCTCAGGTAGTGGGTTCTAGTAGTAATTGCTTATGTTTCATTTTTTTTATGTTGTATTTACATCAATCGTCTTTTGGACTCAGAGTATGCGTTGGTATTTGGCCATTGGATACTCTGCGAAAATAAATTGCGCACCGAGAATACGTCATTTCCTCTAAGTTGCTTTTATTTTTGCTAATAGCTCTCTCATGAAATAACTGAAGACCATCAATTTCTTTCAGAGTAAGCGTGCTTTTTCCTCTTAGTTATTTTCTCCATCCTCAAGCACTTCACCTTTCTTCTCCTCTAGGAAGCGACGAAGCCTACTACGAAGCCTCTTTTGCTAACTTCTCTGTTGAGGTATTTACCTATTACAGATTTAAATGAAGATGAGTCGTCCTTTACCATTTATCAAACTTTGAAAAGGTGTGTGTGACTGCGAGTACAGAGTAAAACATTTGGATATTTTAAAGGGATTTCTATTGCTGCAGTCAAAATATATACACAATATAAATTGAACTCTATGCATTAAGAAAAAATATTTGTGAAAAATACCAGATTAGCGATATCCCCCCTTAACAAGACATGGACTAGCTGCGCCGAGCTCTGGAGGTGCTGGGAACGAATGTTCTATGCGAATGGTCACCAATTTACCAGGATATCTGGGTAAAATGTCATGTGAAAGTACTGCCTGAAAAGTATCTTCAACAGCTAGTTTGACAACATACCTGAGACATTCATAAATATTCTGACAACTTCGTAGCCTGACATCGTAAGTGCA
The DNA here is from genome assembly GCF_023897955.1 of Schistocerca gregaria. Classification (NCBI taxonomy): domain Eukaryota; kingdom Metazoa; phylum Arthropoda; class Insecta; order Orthoptera; family Acrididae; genus Schistocerca; species Schistocerca gregaria. The sequence goes on from NC_064922.1 coordinate 654,044,208, forward strand.
TATGTGGGACTTGGCGATCTCGAAGCTGTTATTGCACAAATGATTACTGGGATTGAAATACTGGTAAAGAGGGGGAAACATTTGGCTCTGACGTACTGTCGAAGGAGAAACGGACTTTCCCACGTACAAGGAAAACGCCCCATTAGAAGTCATTTTGACTATTTTTTTCGACCGTGACTGTCTCAAGAAATATGTAAAGGATTTTTTTTCAACTACCGCTACCACTCACAATAATTGTTAAATAGTGTATTACTTATCTATTGTGCAACATGTTTCGAGGGAATACCTCATCATCAGGCATACGGCATAACAAAAACAGCCCGCCGGGGTGTCCGAGCGGTTCTAGGCGCTTCAGTCTGGAACCGCGCGACCGCTTCGGTCGCTGTTTCGAATCCTGCCTCGGGCATGGATGTGAGTGATGTCCTTAGGTTAGTTAGGTTAGTTCTAAGTTCTAGGGGACTGATGATCTGAGAAGTTAAGTTCCATAGTGCTCAGAGCCATTTGAACCATTACAAAAACAGTTTCACAATAAGATCATAAATTCTGTGGTTATCCTGTGAAAGAAGAGAAAACCTAGTAAGAGGAGATGTCACTTTGTAAGCTGGACTCATGTCCGCCCCGGTAGCTAAGTGGTCGCCGGCATGGTAGCTCAGCGTGTTCGGTCAGAGGGTTAGCTGCCGTTTTGTAAGAAGAAAAGTGAACGGATCAACGAAGAGCCTGAACGGGTGTCATCGGACGTCCGCCCCAGACGAATTCAACGAACAATATAGAACAAAATGAGATCAACAAAAACAAAAAATATAAGTGGTCAGCGCGACAGAATGTCAATCTTAAGGGCCCAGGATCGATTCCCGGATGGGTCGGAGATTTTCTCCCGTCAGGGATTGGGTGTTGTGTTGTCCTAATCATCATCATTCCATTCCCATCGACGTGCAAGTTGCCGAAGTGGCGTCACATCGAAAGACTCGCAGCCAGCGAACTGTCTACCCGACGGGAGCCCGTGGTCGCACATTCATTATTTATCAGCTGGACTGTTGTTTGCATGAAAATGTTTTGTAACAGACACTCGCTTTGTTCTTATGGCATGGCAGTCTCGTTGTGATGAGCTGAGGTGTTTCCACTTATGTGGCTCTCAAATGGTTCAAATGGCTCTGAGCAATATGGGACTTAACATCTGAGGTCTTCAGTCCCCTATAACTTGGAACTACTTAAACCTAACTAACCTAAGGACATCACACACATCCATGCCCGAGGCAGGATTCGAACCTGCGACCGTAGCGGTCGCGCCCTTCCAGACTGAACAGCATATAACCAGCCGTGCACAGAAGTAGGACATCCGATGGCGTGAGGTCAGTGTGACTACAGCGCCAGATGAGGTTGGCCGCGCAACACGAGGTTGTTAATGGAACGGGCACAGACAGTGTGTGTCAATCAGCGAGCAATTACTGTGCGGTGTGGTGATGTTCTTCATTACAACGTGGTCCGGAGACAACATTTGGATGATTTCACACCAGCAAGAACCATAGGGAAAGGACAAAGTGTCACGAGTGTAGCCCAGAATTTTGGTATTCCACACAACACTCCATCACGTGCATAGTGAGCGTGTTTGTGCAATAGGCAAGAAGAGGCTCATGTCGTACAGCGGGTGCAATCGCAACCGTATTTAACAGGACTGGAAGGCACGCAATGTCTCGCTCCACAGTAGCAAGGGTAGGCTTGGCGGTTACCGCTAAACAACCAGTTTTCGGTTATACCGGTTCTTTTCGTCTCCAGTTTAGCCTGACTGTCAAAACCACTCAAAATAACTGGTTTTCGAAATAACTGATTTACGGTTTGTTATTTGCTATTATTTAGAGTTACAAATAGACCTTCGATAAAGATTGGAAAGTTTTACTGAAAGTGAGGGAGATGGAGATTTCGATTGATATGAGGTTGAGGGTGTGGAAAAAATTTGTTTCATTGTCCCCAGCAAAGATGGCGAAGGTAAAGGGGACGGGCATTGGGACGATGAGAGCGAATGGTCACAAGCTGATGACTTTTCTGTACCGCCGCTTTCCGAAATTATCATTTTTTCACCCTGAATCGCCGGCCGGTGTGGCCGAGCGGTCCTAGGCGCTTCAGTCTGGAACCGCGCGACCGCTATGGTCACCGGTTCGAATCCTGCCTCGGGCATGGATGTGTGTGATGTCCTTAGGTTAAAAAATGGTTCAAATGGCTCTGAGCACTACGGGACTTAACTTCTTTGGTCATCAGTCCCCTAGAACTTAGACCTGCTTAAACCTAACTAACCTAAGGACATCACACACATCCATGCCCGAGGCAGGATTCGAGCCTGCGACCGTAGCGGTCGCGCGGTTCCAGACTGAAACGCCTAGATCCGCTCGGGTACACAGGCCGGCTATATTTCTTACAGTTATCTTCTGTAGTATACGACAATAATTCTTTCCTTGTTTGGCCCGAGTTTCCCTTGAACTATGTTAGTGGGTAGTGACATATGATGCGAAAGTTAGTTTCGTCCTTACGTTTTATACACCAGTGTACTAAGAGAGCTGCCATTGAAAGTTTGGACACTTGGACGCATAATGATGTGGGGAGACACTACCAGGCATTTCCAGCATTCTAGATATGAGATATGAGCATGTGGGACATATACGTGATTATTTGAGGTGAAAGGAATAGATAGATAGGAACGGCAAGAGCTAGAAATTTACGTCGGGCCAGAACTCGAATCCAGGTGCTCTGCTTCTCTAGAACGGTGGCCTTGACCGTGTCTGCCATCCCGCCATGCCAAAACACCCAACTTCACGGTCTTCACTGCTTCGACTTCCTATTAACCCCTAATCGGATATTTCTGATTCCGGTAGGAGTTGTCCATATGTCCTGAAAGATTTACAAGAAACAGCCGTCGCTCTCATTGAATCATAGATATGAGTCGCGCCTATTTGGTCGGACATGTCCGATGGAACCGTGTCCAATGCACAACAAACGTCCGAACTCCTGCGGGATTCACAAATCTAGGGTAGGGTGTTAATGGGCAGCGAGCGGGATGCTAGGAATATGGGTCTGACGGAAATCGTCTTCAAGTAGCCGAGACAATTAAGGAAACCGTTCTAGAGAACCGAGAATCTGGGTCCAACTCCTGGTTCGCCGCAAATGCTTTAACTCTCATCGTCGCAATGCCGGAACGCCCTCTGTGGCTGGAAATCATAAATTATCTTTTTCTTTGTATTTACTAAGATGGTATCAGTTCTTTCGGACATGTCCGAAAGAACAGATGCCATCGGTGACCAAGCAGCTCGTTAGAATTAAATTACAATGAAATGAACACCCTTAGCTGCTTACAGGTGTTGACATACGTCAACGGGGACAGATGAAAATGTGTGCCCAGACTGGGACTCGAACCCGGGATCTCCTGCTTACATGGCAGACGCTATATGCACCTGAGCCACCGAGGACACAGAAGATAGCGCGACTGCAGGGATTTATCTCTGGCACGCCTCCCGCGAAACCCACATTCTCAACGTATCGTCCCGAATTACATTCGTAGTGCCCCCACCCATTATGATCATTACTCGCGGCTCGTGCCGATTCCCATAAGAGTTCGGGCACTGTATGTGTATTCGCACAGAAGAAGAAGATGGTCAAGTGGCCGGTGAGCCGTAAGTATGTATTTACTAAGATGGTATCTGTTCTTTCGGACCATCTTCTTCTTCTGTGCGAACGCACAAACAGTGCCCGAACTCTTACGGGAATCGGCAACGCGCTGCAAGTAATGAGTATAGTGGGCGGGGACAAGACGAACGTAGTGTGGGACAATACGTTGAGAATGTGGGTTTCGCGGGAGGCGTGCCAGAGATACGAGGGTCAGTCAAAAAGTAATGCCTCCTATTTTTTTTTCTACGTTTAATTGTCAGGAAATTTAAATGCAATTACATAGGTTGAAAACCACAACATTGAGGATCATTTTGTCATTTTTCAATGTAATCTCCGCCCATCTCTACAGTTTTGGTCCATCTTTGAACAAGGGCATGTATCCCAGCACGGTAAAAATCACAGCTCTGCTTCCTAAGCCATTGACGCACGGATGTTTTGACGGCCTCCTCATCTTCAAAATGAATCCCACGATGAGCTTCTTTTAGTGGCCCGAACAGATGGAAGTCTGATGGTGCCAGGTCAGGGCTGTATGGGGGATGAGGCAAAACTTCCCATCCAATTTTGACAATCTCGTCAGAGGTGTGACGACTGGTGTGTGGTCTTGCATTGTCATGCAAAAGAAGAACATCTGCCATTGATTTTGTTGGGCGAACTCGTTGAAGACGTGCTTTAAGTTTTTTGAGGGTTGTGACGTATTGAACAGAATTTATTGTGCATCCCTGCTCCAAAAAATCAACCAGAATCACACCCTCTGTATCCCAGAAAACTGTTGCCATAACTTTCCCTGCCGATCGCACAGTTTTGAATTTTTTCTTCCTCGGCGAGCTTGTGTGACGCCACTCCATTGAGTGCCTCTTTGATTCGGGTTCAAAAAAATGCACCCATGTTTCGTCCCTGGTCACAATTTTTTTCAGAAACTCATCTCCCTCCAAACGGAAGCGCTGCAAGTATGAGAGGCTATTGTTTTCCTTGCCTCTTTATTCTGATCGGTTAACATTCTTGGAACCCACCGTGCACAAACTTTTGAGTACCCCAATTGTTTAATAATCGTGATCACACTGCCTTTACTAAGAGAAATAATGCGACACACTTCATCTGCAGTCACCCGACGGTCACCACGAATGATGTCATCAACTTGCTGAATGTTGTGTGGAGTCACTGCACTCACCGGCCTGCCGCTCCGCTTTTCGTCAGTCAACGGTGTTTGCCCTTCAGCTTCCTTACAACGACGAACCCATCGTCTAACAGTGCTGACATCCACTGTCACAACACCATACACCTTCTTCAGTCTTTCATGAATGCGTATGGGCGTTTCACCTTCTGCATTCAAGAATTCAATCACACAACGCTGTCTCAAACGAACATCAATGTCGGCCATCTTACAAACTTCTGCTGTGCTGCCACCTGTTGACACAGAAAGTTACTACTGCAGTGGATTGCAGAAGAAGGTTTGAGGAATGGCGCCAAATTCAAATTTTTCACTTAACTTAATTTTTTTAAGTAGAAAAAAATGGGAGGCATTACTTTTTGACCGACCCTCGTAAATCCCTGCAGTCGCGTTGTCCTCTGTGTCCTCGGTGACTTAGATGGATAGAGCGTCTGCCATGTAAGCAGGAGATCCCGGGTTCGAGTCCCGGTCTGGACACACATTTTCATATGTCCCCGTTGACGTATGTCAACGCCTGTAAGCAGCTTAGGGTGTTCATTTCATTGTAATTTATATCTTTCTCGTCCAGTTTCCTTTCAATTCCTATAACTCCAAATATTCATTTATTTCCAGCATTTATCATTAGCGACCATTCACGATAAAGATTGTTTGAGAAGCAGTGCCAAGGAGCAGCATCGTCAGTCATACATGGCAACACAGGTTTGTATAGAGACAAGTACCCACGCAGCTAGACGGTTCTCGCAGTGGCACAGTCCGCTTCAGAGGGCTCTCCTCCCGCCCTCAGCAGACGACCGGAAGAGGCTTTTACTTAATTCATGCGCGCAGGCCGAGGCCCTTCCGATGCCTGCCGTCCTCCTGGAAATGACCCTCAGTTGCAGCCTCGAGCAGCGGGACCAAACGGCGGGGCACGCGCTGCAGCCCGGCTTAATGTGGGCCAGGAGGCGGCCTGAATATTGCATCGTCCGTCGGCGGCGGCGACACCCGCCAGCGAAAGACGCATCCGCCGCCGCCGGACGCGAGGGCAGCGCCGCGCGGCGCCGCGCCGCGCCGCGACGGGTAAATACGGCGCGCTGCGGCGGCCCGTATGAAATATGCACCAGTAATTACCGGCTGAATGCCGCCGCAAACGAAGTGCGCCGCTTCCCCGTGGTTGCATTTGGGCTTGTTTGTGCAGTGATTCTGCGGGAGATATTTGTGCAGCCGGGGTGAAGGGCTCTGCAGCGCCGCACAGACGTCCGTATCTCATTTCAGACATTCAGCTACATCTAAAGAAAGCACTCAGAAAGCTGCTGTTCACTGTGCGCCGTGCGTGTTTGTCTCGGTGACTCGAGCGGCTGAAGGACCCCGTTAGTTGCTGGAAAGTTCCCATTTCGAGTGACACAGTAGTACACAGCGACGAGGCTTTAGTCCACTGTAAACGTTTTCGTCTATAAATGGAAAATAGGAGGGCGTGTTGAAAAGTACTGTCTCCGAATTTTTTATGTGAAAACTCTTAAAGCTTTTTAAATGAAAAAGACTTTATTAACATTCCACATCTCTTTCGTCATATCTACATATTTGCAGCCCTTTGTCGTTAGAGGGCTCCGAATTGTAGCGTGTAACATGGCGGTGTGTAGCTATGTTGATGCCTGAGAAACAGAATGCTGTAATCGAGTTGAGGATTCGAAGAGCTCGTCCACCCGTGGAGCATCCTTCTTTTTTTTCCAGCATAATAATGTCAGACCATACATCAGCGCTGCGACATCAGCAACAAACCGAAGCCTTGGGTTGTCATCGGTCATTGTTCATTATAGTCGCGACCTGGGCCCATCCGATCAGTCTGGAACCGCGCGACCGCTACGGTCGCAGGTTCGAATCCTGCCTCGGACATGGATGTATGTGATGTCCTTAGGTTAGTTAGGTTTAAGTAGTTCTAAGTTCTAGGGGACTGATGACCTCAGATGTTAAGTCCCATAGTGCTCACAGCCATTTGAACCTTTTGTTTTTGGGCCCATCCGATTTTTATTTTTCTTCCAAAACTTAAATAACACTTCGATTACTTCACTTTGACAGTGGTGAAGCGATGCAAGCTCCGAAAACAAAGTCAAACTTTCAACAGCGATGGCATCAACAAACAGGTCTATCATTTGGATAAATGTGTTCGTCGCCATATTGAGAAATAAACACAGGGGCCGCGCGGGGTAGCCGAGCTGTCTTGGGCGCCTTGTCACGGTTCGCGCGGCTCATCCCCGTCGGAGATTCGGGTCATTCCTCAGGCATGGATGTGGGTGTTGTCCTTAGCGTAAGTTAGTTTAACTTAGATTAAATAGTGTGTAAGCTTAGGGACCGATGACCTCAGCAGTTTGGTCCCATAAGACCTTACCACGAATTTCCAGTCTTCATAAACACAGGGTGAGTCGAAAAGGACTTTACAACTTTGGAATGATACAGAAATTTATTGGCATGACTTACAGACTCGGTTCGTATGTCATTTCGTAGGAAACGTCCTCAAGTTTCACATAAACTAACAAGGGCCATTCGGGTTCGATGTGGCTACCACTTACGAAGCGACAAACATCCGATCGGTAATCAATTTCTTCCCACATTCATTGCAGCAGATCGGGCGTAACTTGCGCAATGACAGCGTAAATTCGATTTTTCAGGTCGGCTAAATTGTTTGGTAGTCCGCAACATTCACACGGTCTGTAATGAAACGTTGCGTTGATTTTTGAGGATTGCGGGAAAAGCTCTTCCTAACCTGTTCCACATAATCATCAACGCGAGGGCGACGTGGTGATGTATGATGTCGCAATGAATAAGAAAGTTCTTGTCTCAAGAGTAAATTGTAGGCCTGCTTGGAGGTCCATTAGCGCATTCGTTGGGAAATTTACGCCGAACGAAAATGTGGTTGGTGGTGGTTAGTGTTTAACGTCACGTCGACAACGAGATCATTAGAGACGGAGCGCAAGCTCGGGTTAGGGAAGGATGGGGAAGGAAATCGGCCGTGCCCTTTCAAAGGAACCATCCCGGCATTTGCCTGAAACGATTTAGGGAAATCTCGGTAAACCTAAATCAGGATGGCCGGAGACGGGATTGAACCGTCGTCCTCCCGGATGCTAGTCCAGTGTGCTAACCACTGCGCCACCTCGCTCGGTCCGAACGAAAAATAAATGGTTCAAATGGCTCTAAGCACTATGGGACTTAACATGTGAGGTCGTCAGTCCGCTAGGCTTAGAACTACTTAAAACTAACTAACCCAAGGACATCACACACATCCATGCTGGTGGAAGGATTAGAACCTGCGACCGTAGCAGCCCCGTGGTTCGAGACTGAAGCGCCTAGAACCCCTCAGCCACACGGCCAGCTATGCCGAACAGTTGTTGCAGAGTTCGGTTCATGAAACCAAAACACACAGTAAGCGTGCTCCGGACCACTGAAAGTAGAAATTTTTGACTGTGCACTGTGCTGGCACTCCTGCTGGCCGAATGGGCTTCGAATACACTACGTGAATCAGACTTGAGGTTTTTGCTACAAATGAGACGCCTCCTGATTCTGTACGTTATCTCAATAAATTTCTGTATCATACCAAAGTTGTAAAGTCCAATCTGACATAACCAGTATGTAGACATGAAGAAAAACGTTGAATGTTAATAACGTTTATTTTATTTAAAAAACCTTAAGAGTTTTCACATAAAAGACGCATAAAAAATCGAATCACCATGTTCGCTTGTGGAGTTTATTTTAACAATCGCAAATCTTTCGCATTATTCCTTTCAATACAGAACAACTAATGTTTATAAAATATACTCTCAGTATATCACCTGTGAAAATTTGTACGGGAAAGTCCTAGTATCCAATTTTAAAGCCATGTGGTATCTGATCGCAAATGAGAATATAGCACCTAATGAAAAATTATACAACATACACCTCCATCCAACTTGTACAAGTGAAACAGGTGGTCTCCTTGAGATGTTAATCCACACGTTTATCTGAGATCTGGTCTTGCCTCGGAGAGAGCCTTACGGTCATAGATCACAGAGTCTTTTAAACTGCATCGATGTAATGGAAATGTGAGGTACGCAGAAGCTATAGCACTCACATATCCTTGAGAAATACCTACAGTTTTTTGACAACGTGCTGAACTTAATGACCACACTATCACGAACTAGAGGAAATAAGGAAGCCACAAATTAAATGGCGTATTCACAGGGAGAGAGGTCCGGACTGTATGGAGAATGGCGACAAGCTCCCATTTGAAATTCTGCGGGAGTGCCGAGACTGTGTTGGCCGTATGAGGCTTTGCACTGTCGTGGAGCAGGATGACCCCACGGGTGGAATTGCCTGGTCGTTTTGATTTGATCGCATATAGTTATCATTGACAGCAAAGTTGTTAACACCAAGCGTGAACGTGCGCCGTTTTCATTTCAATTCTTGCTCTAAGGGGATAGGCAGGTTGCTAGCTTGTTGATGTGAGAAACATCTAATAATAAATTAGTACTTAAATATACAGATCTAAAACTGGCAGTACATTTACAATGTGCAGCCGACATTTTTATAGGCTGATGCGTCGATATCTTTCCTGTTTATATCGATAAATCAATATACTTTCCGGCATTTCGACTGCCGTCGCCGTCATTTTCTTAAAATATCGATAGGTCGTACTCTCGATATTTTTAAAAATATCAACAGTCCTAATTCGAACATCCAATTGCTGTCTTGAGACACAAACTACTGAAGATAAATTCTTGTAACAGTCGCCTAAAGGATGTAGATCAACTTTCATCGTGCTGTTATCATGTACTGATGTCGGACTCATATCACAGCTGCTGAGGATAATTTAATGGCTGTTCTGTGTAGAATAGGATTCACCATCCAGTCCTACAGATAGTATTTCGTAGATGGGTATGTTCTTGGAGAAGATAATACATCAGTCCCCATCTGGCGAACATCTTCCTCCAGGAGGCACGATCAACAAAATAGAATTGCCTGTTAGATTTGCTACTGGTAGTGTTACAGAGATTTTTTCTGAACTCAAATGGGAATCGCTGGAGGGAAGACGTCCTTCTTTTCGCGGAAAACTATTGAGAAAATTTAGAGAACTGGCAGCTGCTTGCAGAACGAACAAAAATTAGGGCTCGTACTGTGACAAATAGACAGTCGCTTTTCCCTCGCTCCATTTGTGAGTGGAACGGGAAAGGTAATGACTAACAGTTGTCCAACATACCCTTCGCAATGAACCGTATGGTGGCTTGCAGAGTATGTACATATGTAGATGTAGATGTGCATCCGCTGATACGAACACGATTGAGCTTGCATTGTACAAAATGCCAAGTAGGGTACAAGAATGTTGCAGTCGACAGTAGGGATCAAAACGGTATTGAATATAACATAGAAACTGATTTGGATTTTAATGATGCACAGTGATGTGGACTTCCGAAGAAATACCTTCATTTTGTTTTGACTGAAAATAGCCTCAGTTACAAAATTGATTTTATTAATAACAATTACGCATTTCATCCTTATAAGGCATCATCAAATTACTTGGAGACAACAGAACAAAAATTAACATCACAAAAAGGTAATCAGAATGAAGCATGGTTCTTAGCTGTGCAGCTATGCGTACACAGGACAGTAATATATGCATAAACCAACGTAAAAATGTAGTAGAATAAGCTTCATCCGATAATTTTCACTGAAGGACGTTAAGGAGTGTCTATATAATATTTGGTTGTCAAATATCTTTTCAGATATGTGAAGGACCTAAGTGGGAAGTAAAAGTATAAAGTCAAAATTAACAAAAGTTAATGATAGGTGATGAAGAAGATGGGAACCTAAAGTGGACAAAATATGGGTGGTTATAATTAAACTGACGATGTCCTGAGTGCTACAATGAAGGCTGTATACATAAAAGGACGCTGTAACAGCGTAGGTATGTTCATTAATCGGTGCACTCGTGGAGTATACTGAAAAAATAAAGTTCCACGTTTTGCCACCAGGTGAAAATATGGCATTGTAAGCAGTCAGAATGTGAGGTAGGTGCAGGAATAAAGGGAGGAACGATCGAACACACGACTGTGTTCAGCGTGGTCTCCCAACTCAGCAACAGTCGACAGTAGCTTCCAGCACATCCAGTGTAATCAGAAGGATATGTTGTCGAATGCTATCCTTCAGATCTGGAAGAGTCTGGATACATCCCTGTTAGACACGATCTTTAAGATATCCCACAACCAAAAGTCACATGGATTTAGGTCGAGGGATCTAGAAGGCCACACATCTTGAGATTGCCTACTGATGGTGCGGTAGTTACCAAAGGTTTCTTGAAACAAATCTTTCACCTGACAAGTGGCATACGGTGTGGCCCCATCTTGCACGAAAACAGTGGTATGAACTCAGCTGCGTTCTTGCAAAGCTGGAATCACTCGTTGCACAAGGTCATAATAACGTGATAATGTGATCGTACACTTAACAGGCCAACGAGGTGTCATCTCAAAGAAAAACGGACTGAGACTGAAGGAGCTTGTGAAAGCACACCACAAACTCATATAAGATTAGTGCAGTGGATGTTGCTGCACAACGTATGACAGAGTAGAACACCATAGGCGACAGTTCTGTGAATTCAAGGCACAGTGCAGAGTAAAATGTGTTCCGTCCATCCAAAGAACATTTCCCCAGCGACATGTCATCCATTTTCATTCGTGCTAGAAAAGGAAGGGCAAAGTCACGGCGTTGTAACCTGCGTTACGGCTTCATCTGGAACACATTCTAAATCTTGTCGGGATATGCATGTAAACTGTGCTGCAAAAGCTTTTGAATTGTAGACCACGGGAGAGATTCAGCTGGGGAGGTGGCTGCAGAATTTGAGGCATGTACTGCGCGATCGGGTATAGCTTCAACAACTTCGTCAACAACTGGCATGGCAATGTGCCGCCTAATTCATCTGTTTCTTCATATTTCTTGATCATATTGTTAAGCCCATTTATTGACATGACACTTTCTCGCAGCTGTTTCAGTCGATGATATTTCCGCAGTGCAGCACTGCTATTGCTGCCGTTCTGATGAAACAACTGTACCTGCAGTATACTTTCTTTCTTCTGAATAGCCATTGTATTTTGTACGGTAAACTTTAACCTTTTTAGCCCTTTACAACAGCAGTCACTTTACAAAGAAATCAACACGCGTCGCCAAGCAACAAGCAGCATACAGATGTCAACACTGGAAACATTTCATATTTCAGCTTACAGCGCCATATTTTCACCTCGTGGCAGAAAGTGGAGCTTTTATTTTTTCAGAGTACTCCATGAGTGCATCAATTAGTGAACATATCTGTGATGTTTCAATAACTAACTAGTTAATATGCCAGACAATCAGATTACAATTGCCTTTACATAAAAAATTGACAGGAAGAGCGGGTTCGCTGCACAATCAAGGTATACCAGCCAGTAAAATGGAGATTAGGTGACACAATCAAATTATAAACCACATATCACGAATATGTGTTCAGGAAATCGGCTAAGCACGGTCTGATAGAAAAATACAAATGAACACCTAAGCTCACAACAGAAAATGAGAAACGATCACAAACACCACATAGACCCAAAAGGAATCATCGGCCAAGAACTAAATTACTGCCCTTTACAGACGTCCACAATCAGAGTACGCAACGGTTCTCCAGCGACAGAGTAGCTGACAGTTAAATTCCAAGGGATGTCGCCGATAACATTCAACAGGACAGGCCTACCGCCTTCCAGCTATGTTCGGCCCAGCAGCGTACTCACACGTCCTCAGTAAACCCGGAGCTCTAACTCTCAGCACCGTGGCAAGCAATGAGGAAGTGACTTGCTGGCAAAGCGATTAGAAACAACCCGCTGCCGCTCACGCGCCATATTGCGAGCAGGCGGCCTCCGGTATGCCAGAAATGGGACAGAGACATACGCAGGGCAGATACAATCGATTATGAGCGCCAAAGATCTCGCACGTGCATGGCACAAACTTATACGACTTTTGCTAGGTCGGGCGATGTCCCACTGTTTTTTAAAAAAATATATCTCATTGGCCAGTGTTTAGCGGAGCGTTTTCATTGCTTTGCGCGGGGTTTTGTGCAGAGCAGTAAGGAAAGAAATTTTGGGGTACTCTGGATGGAGCCGCAGAAGTGGATGCTCGGACCTTGGAGACATGAAAAAGTAGACATTCTGACTTCGGAGATGTGGCAAGAGCCGGAATTGTATTTCTGAGAGTCAGCGCATACCACACAGGCTGGTGACTAGTGGCTGGCGGCACAGAACACTCCGCTGTGTTCAGGAATAAACTCTCTGACTCATCAATTACGGTAAGATCATATTTCCGCACAAGATAACCAGGGAAAAAAGCAATTAGGCATTTTTCGGTCCATTGCTTCTAAACATGCTCAGGTTCCGTGATTTAACATCCAGTCAGTGATTCGAAGGATCATCCATGACCGAGTAGACGTTGTCATTTGCCTATGAATTTCATACATCTTTCAGGCTCAATAGACTAATTACTGCACACCCATCCTGTTATGATCTTTCGAAAATGACCTGTTGAGATAACAGTCACTTCCATCCCACTTGTTTCTTGCGAGCTGTGCCAAACCAGCCTAGCTCTCATTTAGGTTCGTTTCAACTTTACGGTTTGTGATTTGCTGCTCACACTAGTGTGTAATTATTGCTTTTTTGTTCATACTTACGACGAGTAATTGCAATAAACTGGTGTTAAACTTGGTTCTAATTAATTAAATTTTTAATCCGTTTTTGTAAAACCCTACACCAGAAACTCATTCACGAGGGCCACGATTTTCGTATTGCTCGATCTGTTGCGCCGCGTGCGATTGGCCGAGCGGTCCCAGGCGCTGCAGTCCCGACGGAGGGTCGAGTCCTCCCTTGGGCATGTGTGTGTGTGTTTGTCCTTAGGATAATTTAGGTTAAGTAGTGTGTAAGCTTAGGGACTCATGACCTTAGCACTTAAGTCCCATAAGATTTCATACGCAGTTAAATATTTTTTGTTGTTGTGCCCATGCGGAGCGATATCTCCCTATTTGCTCGGCATTATTTGTTACTAAAAGGTCGACTATGTTTTCGCATCATTTACATTTCCCATCGATCCCTGAATGAACTGTTCAAAACGACGGTCAGAGAAAGCATTTAGTATGATTTCGGTAGCTCAGATGGTAGAGCACTTGCCCGCGAAAGGCAAAGGTCCCGAGTTCGAGTCTCGGTCGGGCACACAATTTTAATCTGCCAGGAAGTTTCATATCAGCGCACACTCCGCTGCAGAGTGAAAATCTCATTCTGGAAACATCCCCCAGGCTGTGGCTAGGCCATGTCTCCGCAATATCCTTTCTTTCAGGAGTGCTAGTTCTGCAAGTTTCGCAGGAGAGCTTCTGTGAAGTTTGGAAGGTAGGAGACGGATACTGGCAGAAGTAAAGCTGTGAGTACCGGCCGTGAGTCGTGCTTCGGTAGCTCAGATGGTAGAGCACTTGCCCGCGAAAGGCAAAGGTCCCGAGTTCGAGTCTCGGTCGGGCACACAGTTTTAATCTGCCAGGAAGTTTCATATCAGCGCACACTCCGCTGCAGAGTGAAAATCTCATTCTGGAAACATCCCCCAGGCTGTGGCTAAGCCATGTCTCCGCAGTATCCTTTCTTTCAGGAGTGCTAGTTCTGCAAGGTTCGCAGGAGAGCTTCTGTGAAGTTTGGAAGGTAGGAGACGGATACTGGCAGAAGTAAAGCTGTGAGTACCGGGCGTGAGTCGTGCTTCGGTAGCTCAGATGGTAGAGCACTTGCCCGCCAAAGGCAAAGGTCCCGAGTTTGAGTCTCGGTCGGGCACACAGTTTTAATCTGCCATGAAGTTTCAATTCATGAGTATCATAATCAGATCTGTAGATTATTGATTTTTATCACATCATACTATATGAATCGTGGCCTTGCCGTTGGTCGGGAGGCTTGCTTGTCTCAGCGATACAGGTATCCGTACCATATATACAATAACACTGGAGGGGTATCTGCTGAGAGGACAGAAAAGCGTCTGGTTCCTGAAGAGAGGCAGCAGCCGTTTCAGTAGTTGCAGGGCAGCAGTCTGGATGATTTACTGATCTAGCCTCGTAACATCAACCAATATGGCCTTTCTGTATTGACACTGCGAAGGGCTGAAAGCAATAGGAAACTATAGCAGTTAATTTCCCGAGGGGATACAGCTCTAGGTATGGGTAAATGATATGATGATTTAAAGATTAATCGGAAACCGTCGTGTTTGTCTGCTTGAACACACAAATCTCCAAAACTACTAGACGAATTTTCATGAGGCTTAGCAAGTTACCTGATCGTAGCTTGGGGCAACATACAGACTTCCTCTCATCAAAATCGGATCACGAAAAAAAAAAAAAAAAATACCGTCATTTAAATTTTTGTCTAAAACCATCACTATTTGATCACAGTAATCTCCAAAACTACTAAGCGAATTATCATGGGATTTTCACAGGTAACTTTGTAACATTTTCATGCCGATGTGCTCTTTGACCATTCATTATTGTATATATACTTGCTTTATCTTTATGTAAATTTATATGTACGTTATATATGAAATATATATGAATTAATTTGTTTATCATGCTGTATAGTCAATTATGTATATTATGTAAATATCGCTGAGTAACCGCTGAGGGAATGTTAGGGAAACGTTAGGTTTTTGTCAACAAATAAATATCATTGGAGTAGCGGCGTCTCTGGACGCGGGAGGGTGTTTCGTCAGCCCGCGCGCTACACAGAGAGAGGACTCTGGTGTGAGATTCGGTGAAGTGCGGACGCATGGATGGCGTGCACTGTACTGGAGGAGTGATTGTTTAGCGGCACGTGGCAAGTGGTGAGCGTGGGCGGTGGAAATATTGGCTGTAGCAACATCAAGAACCCGCCACGCCAATATCATTGCCAATAACTCCCGTGCTCGCTAATTATCATGGAAAGGAGACAGCAGCAGTATCGCCGTCAGCAACTTCGTCACGGCGAAAATGGACTGAAGTAAGATTGCTGCAGCACAGCTTATTGTCAACTAGTTTTGTAACGGCGTTACTCAGCTTTGTGGTGTTTTGCGAGTGAATAATTACCATAGTTTAATCAAAACTGTTTACCCGTGATTCTCCTAAAATCATTTACCAAGTAGGTTCCTGTCCTGTCCTATTGTTACAATAATCCGCGTACCGTTTATGAAAAATGAAAATTCCAGTGCCAGTTAATTTTGCTTATGAACTAAATGATTCAGTTCGATTAAAGATTTGAACTTAAAGCATTCAGTAATTACAGTCTCACTAACTTTAAACTTGAACTTTTATCTGAGGCGATCTAATAGTTGCAAATAGTAAATCAATTAATCAAATTAAAATGATTCCTGGCACTATGAACAAAAGCACTAACTAGGATTAATGAGCGAGTGCAAATATCAGTGATTATTGTAATTTGTTGTTAGTAAAGTTCTGGTTCACATTTTGACTTCCAGTCGTGCTAAAGTGTAATAATTACCTTTTGATATTTCTACTTCCCTCTTCAGAAGTCAATAGAGTTTCTTTTAATTATTTTTTGCCATTTTCTAAATATCATATGAAAATAGTAGACGTTATTGTAAGGTAGTGCCATTGTCACTTACAACAGTAAGTAACCATTAATCTAAGTGTTACAAAATTGTTAAGGCTTTCGTGGCCACTTGTTGACAAACTGCCTATTGGCTTCTGTCTCGGGTTCTTCGGCCGACGTTCATCTAATGATTTTTCTGACGTTTAGCCAGCACGAGTGGCTGGCATTGTCAAAGTTTCACCCTCCGGATCCTGGCCTCCCGTACTGCAGCGAACGACCGTCGCAGGTAGCAAGAGGAGAACCGCACCGGAAATGACCACGTTGAGGCCCTCGGACGTTGGCGCACTAGGTACATATAGTCTGCGGCCGCGTGCTCGGCTCCAGTTCACCACCGGCAATGGAGGGTGAAGCTTTGACAATGCCAGCCACTCGTGCTGGCGAAACGTCGGAAAAATCATTAGATGAACGTCGGCCGAAGAACCCGAGACAGAAGCCAACAGGCAGTTTGTCAATCTAAGTGTTATCTTGTATGTTTTCAAAATTTCAGCTCATTTAGTTAATGATATTTCGAGTGCAAACTATTTTCTTTCTCGCTTTATTACATAAATGTTTCAATTGTTTTTGCTAACGTGCGTGCAGCCCTCTGTTGCCGCGCGTGTTCGAGTAATTCTTGACATTGACTGTTCGGCTCATTTATTCACCTACCGAACAGAAATGGGCTGGAGACCGTATTTCTTTTAGCTATAATTATTTCAGTAACTCTTATTATTCTGTTCCGACCCACGTGGTACCCCTTCTCGCTAGCACAGTACGTGAATGATAGCACAAACCTTTCGAACAACCATACTAAATTTTACAGTAATTAAGTAGGCGGAAAAATTGTCCTAGAAGGCATCTTGTTGTTAACCTCCTCCTCATTTATCGACTTTATATTGAATCCTCGGAACGATAACCTTTTCAAAAATTTGTTCCAATTGTTTAGGCACATGCTTACACGCTCATATATTTCTAACATTGTCGATAGAAGGGAAGGGGCACGTTACAACTTGAATGTAGATTAATCAGTAACTAGTTCATTTTACCGACCTCACGACTCAGATGATACAGTTGCTGAACAGGTCAAAGAAGACTAGAGTCTCATTCGAGATAGGTAAGCCACTCTAATACTATGATTCTTGATGGTGATTTCAATGTACTCTCGATATGTTTCCGAAAATACATCTTACAGGCGAGGAGAGGCATAAAAAATCATCCGAAATCATACTAAATGCTTTCTCTGACCGTCGTTTTGAACAGTTCATTCAGGGATCGATGGGAAATGTAAATGATGCGAAAACATAGTCGACCTTTTAGTAACAAATAATGCCGAGCAAATAGGGAGTATTCATCATGACGGATACAGGAATTAGTGATCTTGGAGTCGTTGAGCGAGACTGCATATTGTAACATCCAAGCCCAACCAGAATAATGGCAAAACATATCTAAAAAAAAAAAAGAACCAGGTAAAAATTCACTCGACGCCTGCCTGAAGGACAGACTCCATTCCTTCCGAACTAACTATTAAAGTGTAGACCAAATGTGGCTTGAATTTAAAAAAGTAGGAACGCAGAGATTTATACCAAATATATAAATGAGAGACGGAACTGACCCCTCATGGTACACAAAACAGGTCAGAACACTGTTTCAGAAGCAAAGAACCAACACACCAAATTTAAAAGAACACAAAATCCCGAGACTGATCCTGTTTGACAGAAGTTCGAAATTTAGCACAAACTTTAGTACGAGATGCTTTGAACAGTTTCCACAGCAAAATTCTGTCTCGAAATCTGGCAGAAAATCCAAAGGGATTCTTGTTGTATGCAAGTGCACTAGCGACAAGATTCAATCTATACCCTCACTGCACGATAGCTATGGTTACGTTACTGATAATGGTGCCACTAAAATGGAGTTTCTAAATATGGTTTCCCGAAATCCATTCACTAAAGAAGACGAAGTAAATATTCCAGAATTTGAATCAAGAACCGCTATCAGCATGAGTAGATCAGAAATAGATTCACTCGATGTAGCAAATCAAGTCTCTGGTCCAGACGGTATAACATTAAGATTCCTTCCGGAGTATGCTGATATAACAGCTATATACTTAACAATCACACGCAACCGCCCGTTCGATGAAAGATCCATACCTAAAGACTGGAAAGTCGCACAAACCACCCTAATACCCAAGAAAGGAAGTAAGAGTAATCCGATAAATTATAGACCCTTACCAATGACGTCGATTTGTAGCAGGAGTTTGTAACATATATTGTGTTCGAATATTATGACTTACCTCAAGGGAAATGATCTGTTGTCGCGCAGTGAGCACAGATTAAGAAAATCTTGTTCTTGTGAAGTACAACTAGGTAGATCTTTATTCTCACGAAGTAGTGAGTGCTATTGGCAAGGGATCTCAAATTGGTTCCATATTCCTAGATTTCCAGTAGGGTTTTGACATCTTTCCTCACGAGTGGCTCTAATCATATTTTGTGGCTATGGAGTATGTCCCAGCTGTGCGACTGGACTCGTGAATCTCTGCCAAAAAAGTAGCAGTTTGTCGTGACAGAAGGATCATCGAGTATAAGAGAAACGATATTTGGCGCTTCCCAAGGAAGGTTTATCGCCCTTCTGCTCTTACTAATATAAGCAATCCAGTCACGTTAATGTGACCACTGCCAGTGTTAGTCATTAACGTATAATGGACACACACAGGCAGTAGGTGGCAGCACTAGCGGAGGGGAGGGGGGGTAGGGGTATATGACGCGTGTCGGGGGGAGGGAGGGATGCGGAAAACAGTGGTTGTCGTAATATGGAAACGGAGTATGTCTTCCAAAACGGTATGATCATTGGCTTTAGGCCAAGGGTAGAAGCATTTCCGAAATGCCTAAGTCTGTAAGCTGTTCATGTACCGCCATGAGCCGGCGGGGGTGGCCGAGCGGTTTTAGACGCTACAGTCTGGAACCGCGCGACCGCCACGGTCGCAGATTCGAATCCTGCCTCGGGCATGGATGTGTGTGATGTCCTTAGGTTAGTTAGGTTTAAGTAGTTCTAAGTTCTAGGGGACTGATGACCTTAGAATTTAAGTCCCATAGTGCTCAGAGCCATCTGAACCATTTTTTGTACCGCCATGATTAAGGTATATCGTCCATGGCAAAATGCTGTTATCCAAAAACGGTGTCGAGGCAACTTTGGTGCACCACAAGCCCTAGAAGGCAGGTGTGAACGATGGCTGCAGCGATTTATATGGGCTGAAGAGGTCTGGAGTCAGGGAGGTGCATCGGGATGCTGGGTAGAGCCAGTGAAATAGCCAGGAATTCCTAATTATTTTTTGTGGCTTTTCCTTAGCATCCAGTGTAATCCAATGATCCTGACAGAGTGCAACGTAGTCGGAGCGGTGGCTCATTACACAACTGCTTCTGCCAGTGCTGACTCCGGGTTCTGGCAGGTGCGGGTGACTGTGGCCGTGTATGTCTTACGTCTCTCACGCTGGTCCGCAGGCGGCGTCAGCTGGCCGTGACTCACTGACTCATGTTGACGGGCTCATGCTTCACGGGGCTGCGTGTGCCCAGTGTGGTAGCGACTCTGTGCCCTATTATCTCAGGGTGGGCTGCCCTATTGCAGAGTCCAACGGTGGTCCCAGAACAGCATTCCAGGTGGTTCTCCCACATGTCACAGCCCCAGTGGTGGTAGAAGTGCGATACTAACACAAATGACTTTAATACAAGATGGCTAGGTACTTGCACAGTTGCAGGCTACACTTGCTTAGGCATTAGTGTGCCTTGCAGCACGTATACTAAATATTACCGTGGCTGCCACTGGGGAAAGGCTTCTGCTCTCTTTCGCTTAGGAACGGCTGTGACAGTTGTTTCCATACCGCGCCAGGCCAGCTTCCTCTCAACGTTGCTATGACTGTGTTATATTTTGTGAGGCATAAAATCTGCGCTCGCCTACGGCTGGTGCTCCTGCAATCTACTTCCTACTTTCCATATTCCTGCCCCCCTTATCAAAAAGACCTGGTCTCAGAGATCGCCTTAAATTAAATTATCCTTACGCAACTAAAGTTCCCTGGCGGCTCGCCCAACTGGCTCAAGATTAGTTTTACCATACCGTTTGCTTGTGTCTTGAAAGGAGGGTATAAGATGAACATACACAAAAGCAAAACGAGGATAATGGAATGTTGTCGAATTAAATCGGGTGATGCTGAGGGAATTGGATTAGAAAATGAGACACTTAAAGTAGTAAAGGAGTTTTGCTATTTGGCGAACAAAATAACTGATAATGGTCGAAGTAGAGAGGATATAAAATGTAGACTGGCAATGGTAAGGAAAGCGTTCCTGAAGAAGAGAAATTTGTTAACATCGAGTATTGATTTAAGTGTGAGGAAGTCGTTTCTGAAAGTATTTGTTTGGAGTGTAGCCATGTATGGAAGTGAAACATGGACGATAAATAGTTTAGACAAGAAGAGAATAGAAGCTTTCGAAATGTGGTGCTACAGAAGAATGCTGAAGATTAGATCACATAACTAATGAGGAGGTATTGAATAGATTTGGGGAGAAGAGGAGTTTGTAGCACAACTTGACTAGAAGAAGGTTCTGAGGCTTCATGGGATCACCAATTTGGTACTGGAGGGCAGCGTGGAGGGTAAAACTAGTGGAGGGAGACCAAGAGATGAATACACTAAGCAGATTCAGAAGGATGTAGGCTGCAGTAGGTACTGGGAGATGAAGAAGCTTGCACAGGATAGAGTAACATGGAGAGCTGCATCAAACCAGTCTCAGGACTGAAGACCACAACAACATTAACAACGTTTGCTTAAGCACTACTTCTCCTAGGTTCCGTTGGTTCCTTTTAGCTTAACTTAGTTACAGTTCCCCTCCAGCATCCTGCTCTGGAAATCCAATCCACAGGGATTCGAACAGGTGCTTGGTTCGAACATCGTCTTGTGTTTCGCTTCTTGTACATGCAAACAAGGCTGCGCTTAGCAAAGTGCTGCTATGGTACCTGGTACGGCAATGCTCAATGTTGTTTCTCTCTGGCAGTGATTCTCCCTGCAATGGCTCACACGCTGCTCCGAAGTCTCCACAGCGATTCGTCCCTCACGCTCGATAATGTGTTTGACTATGGACTGAATTAACTTGGGTCCCAAAGTCTGGTTCAACACTGTCAGATTCGCAGCTGTCAGCATTTCCGTAGGTTCTACTGGCCGATACAATCGCGGCTGCGAAATAATCAGATGGTTTATTCCTGAAATTCTGGCAGGCAGACCGAAAGTAGGTCCCATTATTTCACATAATGTCGCGTGTACTAACAATCCACTTCCGTCTAGCTCTTGCCTTTTTTATGCTGTTCGGAGCAACTGGCTACCTCTGTCAGTTTATCGAAGGTGCAGAACAACAAAGTCCCTCAACCTGCTGGAAGTACACCTCAGGCCTAATCACCTCTTTCTTGCAATCATTTTCTTTATTCTGACACAGCAGTAACTTAACTGCACTTCCGTAACTACGCTGTTCGGAGGACCCATAACTTCGTCGCTGAAATACTTCTCAACTTCTCTTCTTCCATTTCCGCATGCCTGCTCTTGTCTTCTGCAACCAATAACATCGCTGTACCTTTACCCTGACAAACTTTTTGAGCACCCCTCACTTAATCGTATGTGCATGGACTACGTAACTTTGGTACTTTGGTACTAATAGAAAGTAATAGTAGCCAGATGAATGATGATACCTCAAAAAGATACATGTACATTACTATTATGTGCACGATGATTCTGATGGTGTAATCAGACTTCAAATATATTTATTAGTTTGAAGGTTAGTATCTGACGATAAATTATACAAGTAACACCCAGTAATGAATTTCCAAAATCTAAACAGTTCATCCGATTTCGTCGATATACGTGTCTTTAGAAAGCTATTAGTGTAAACCTAAATTGATATGTAAATTTAATAGTACAGAAGTTATTGGTCAAAGTGGCCGATTACTATCGATCGCGTCAGGCCGTAAGTACTCCACAGATACATGAAAAAACGGTAGCAGCATGCTTATAAATATATTTATTCGTCTATGTCTTCGTTTATATCATATATATACTACTCATGAAGAAACTAGTTAAATATTTACAGTGTTTTAGAAAGCACAGAGACATTAGGTTACTGGCCTACCTTTTGTTGCTATTCCTTTGATATATGTTATTTAATTGTTTATGTATTTAATAATGTGTGTTAGAGCGTGTTTATGGTCCAGCCGTAAGGATATTTATTTAATTTCAAACTATTTAAGTGTAAATCAAGTATTTCGAATGTGTTTCATTATGTTTGTGTGGGTGCATTGGTTTGAAGACATAGTGCGAGCACTCTAGCCAATCACAGCGCTCGTGGGACACTGGATGGAAGCGAGTTCGGAAGATGGTAGTACGGGACAGGAGGGCTGCACGCGACGGCGCAGCGGACGTACGGTCGCGAGATACACTTGCAGTGTGGAGCGGTTTGCGCGTGGTCGCGAGAGACAGAAATACTTCGGAGTGCGGACTTGTCAACTTGTGAGATTTCCGAGGTTTCTACACAGTGAATACGTAGTATGCTTTTAGAAGTGAATATCTCGCGAGCTATGTCGTCGTTCATAACTAATTACACGCAGTAGGAATCTATTGTTTCCCTGTTACTCAACTTGCATTTTATTTAATTGCTGGACCATCAACACCAATAAGTGTTTTGCAGAAATATACCTCATTCTCAGAAGTACCTCTACTATCATACTCATCATTTAAAGCCGGCCGCGGTGGTCTCGCGGTTCTAGGTGCTCAGTCCGGAACCGCGCGACTGCTACGGTCGCAGGTTCGAATCCTGCCTCGGGCATGGATGTGTGTGATGTCCTTAGGTTAGTTAGGTTTAATTAGTTCTAAGTTCTAGGCCACTGATGACCACAGATGTTAAGTCGCATAGTGCTCAGTCATTTGAACCATTTAAAGTCGTTAAGATAGTACCTAAGCAGGCGTGGCTAGAGGAGAAATGTAAGTATGTAGAGGCTTATCTCACTGGGGGTAAGATAGATACTGCCTACAGGAAAATTAAAGAGACCTTTGGAGAAAAGAGAACCACTTGTATGAATATCAAGAGCTCAGATAAAAACCCAGTTCTAAGCAAAGATGGGAACGCAGAACGGTGGAAGGAGTATATAGAGGGACTATACAAGGGCGATGTACTAGAGGGCAATGTTATAGAAAGGGAAGAGAATGTAGATGAAGATGAAATGGGAGATACGATACTGCGTGAAGAGTTTGACAGAGCACTGAAAGACCTGAGTCTAAACAAGGCCCCAGCAGTAGACAACATTCCATTAGAACTACTGACGGCCTTGGGAGAGCCAGTCCTAACAAAACTCTACCATATGGTGAGCAAAATGTATGAGACAGGCGAAACACCCTCAGACTTCAAGAAGAGTATAATAATTCCAATCCCAAAGAAAGCAGCCGTTGACAGATGTGAAAATTACCGAACTATAAGTTTAATAAGTCACGGCTGAAAAATACTAACGCGAATTCTTTACAGACGAATGGAAAAACTGGTAGAAGCCGACCTCGGCGAAGATCAGTTTGGCTTCCGTAGAAATATGGGAACGCGTGAGGCAATACTGACCCTACGACGTATCATATAAGCTAGACTAAGAAAAGGCAAACTTACGTTTCTAGCATTTGTAGACTTAGAGAAAGCTTTCGACAATGTTGACTGGAATACTCTCTTTCAAATTCTAAAGGTGGCAGGGGTAAAATAAAGGGAGCGAATGACTATTTACAATTTGTATACAAACCAGATGGCAGTTATAAGAGTCGAGGGACATGAAAGGGAAGCAGTGGTTGGGAAGGGAGTGAGACAGGGTTGTAGCCTCTCCCCGATGTTATTCCATCTGTATATTGAGCAAGCAGTAAAGGAATCTAAAGAAAAGTTCGGAGTAGGTATTAAAATCCATGGAGAATAAATAACCTTGAGGTTCGCCGATGACTTTGTAATTCTGTCAGAGACAGCAAAGGACTTGTAAGAGCAGTTGAACGGAATGGACAGTGTCTTGAAGGGAGGACATAAGATGAACATCAACAAAAGCAAAACGAGGATAACGGAATGTAGTCAAATTAAGTCGGGTGATGCTGAGGGAATTGGATTAGGAAATGAGACACTTAAAGTAGTAAGGGAGTTTTGCTATTTGGGGAGCAAAATAACTAATGATGGTCGAAGTAGAGAGTATATAAAATGTAGACTGGCAATGGTAAGGAAAGCGTTTCTGAAGAAGAGAAATTTGTTAACATCGAGTATAGATTTAAGTGTCAGGAAGTCGTTTCTGGAAGTATTTGTGTGGAGTGTAGCCATGTATGGAATTGAAACATGGACGATAAACAGTTTGGACAAGAAGAGAATAGCAGTTTTCGAAATGTGGTGCTACAGAAGAATGCTGAAGATTAGATGGGTAGATCACATAACTAATGAGGAGGTATTGAATAGGATAGGGGAGAAGAGGAGTTTGCGGTACATCGTGACTAGAAGAAGGGATCAGTTGGTAGGACACGTTCTGAGGCATCAAGGGATCACCCATTTAGTATTGGAGGGCAGCGTGCCGGGTAAAAATCGTAGAGGGAGACCAAGAGTTGAGTAAACTAAGCATATTCAGAAGGATGTAGGTTGCAGTAGGTACTGGGAGATGAAGAAGCTTGCACAGGATAGAGTAGCATGGAGGGCTGCATCAAACCAGTCTCAGGACTGACGACCACAACAACAACAAGATAGTACCTGCAGATTTTATTTAATTGCAATCTTTCATTTATAAAGTTCTATAACAACATTCTAAATTCGCCATTGCCGAGTGATAGGAACCTTTGACCATTCGATTCATGTGTATATTCATTTTGTGTACTGTAGATTCAGCAGTATTTGGCTTGTAATGCGGCAACTACGTGTCCCAGCCATTAGACAACGAAAACAGCCAAAACTTTTAATATTGCAACTCTGAGTCAGCGGGTACGTAGTTAGGGGCCACACCACCATCACATACCTTCATTTCATATAGTTTGAAAGCCCGCACGGTCCGATTCCCCAATTCTTGTTGTAGCTTCCGGACCCCATCCATACGGTTTCGAGCGTCTTACATGTACAATTGTCGTTGTCAGCAACTGAATCTACACGTTCCCTGCTTGCATACTTTCCACAACTGGATATTGCCCTAGGTACCTTACAACAAATTGCTTCGTGTTTCAGTTTGGTGTGTATGGACAAATCTGCGCTTATCTTGTAAACTGTAGACAGTTATCTTTTTAATTTGACCCGATCAACTGACAGGTTAAAATACCTACTGTTTTTTGAGGTAAAATTGAAAAGTACATTGAGACAGCGCATATCGACTGCGGCAGGGATGCGTTTACTCCGAGAAACAAGAGTTGCTCCATGGCGCGCGGTCGGCATAGTAAAAATTTTGATAGGTAATGCAGTCGATCTCAATTATTTTCTGAAGTGAATTTTGAGGAAGTAAATCGTGCTAAGCTTCTATAGGAACGTCGGACGTTTGGTTGATGATGTTTGCTGGTGGATCTGCAAGCATGGTCAAGCGAATTTAGAAGAGTTTCCAGCGATTAACAGAAATCTGCCAACGGCTACGCATCAAATAACCAAATCTGGACCGAGTCGTACGCAGTCAGTATCCAAGGAACCTATACGAGTTCCAATTCATGAAGAGTAAAAGTGTTGCAAACGATTGGATGTTATGGAAGCCTTTATATTTTATGAAGTAACAGCTTTTTCATGAGATGAGAAAACATTTTATTTTTTAAGCACAGATCAAAAACTAACAAGAATAAACAACTCGTAACCAAGCCGACTACGGCAAAGATAAATATCTATAGCTGCAGTTTTCACCCACTGTTTTTGGCGCACAGTGGATAAATGATGTCGCCACATCAGCCCCTCTCCTTTTGAAACCGGGTGCACCAGGTATGTGGGGAAACTTGCACTTGATTTTTCTATCAGCTCTCGTGAAAACATCTGGTGCAGGCAATGGCTGCTCCTGTTCTGCACTTGCTGCTTCGTTGTCCCCTTCTGAAACCGAGGGCTCGGCGAGACTATCTGCTGTTTCTTTGGCCTCCACGTTTGAGGGTGATTTTGCAGACCGAGGAAGGAGTGTACTCTCTTCGGTGTAAGCAGGTTTAAGCCGCTCAATTGAGACTGTCTCTTCTTTACCATCCTTATCGATTTTGAAGCTGTGGCTTCCTCTTGTGATTACCCTGTATGGTCCAGAGTAAGGCGAAACAAGCGGCGGGCGCACCGTATCATTCCTAAGCCACACGTGGGACGTTGCTTGCAGGTCTTTATGTAAATACACTCTCCGGTCTCCATGTCTGACAGGGTTAGTGGGTTTGATGTTTCTCATTCTAACGCTGAGTTGTCTCGCTAATTGCGTGCATAGCTCAGGGGCGAACGGCTGTCTGTGTAGATGCTGGAACGTTAAATTCTCCAGGAACCCTCAATTGCTCGCCATAAACCAATTCTGCGGAAGAGCATTGTAAGCCCTCCTTCACGGCCGTTCTCAATCCGAGTAGGACCAGCGGTGGTGCTTCAGGCCATGAAGTAGAACTACACATTAATGCAGCTTTGAGCGTGCGGTGTAGTCCATCCACCATTCTGTTACTAGATGGATGATAGCTTGTGGTGCGTAAATGGTTGCACCCGCACAGTAGTAAAAGTTCATTGAAAATTGGCTTTCAAACTGCCTTCTGCGGTCTGTTGTTATGTTTTGCGAAACGCCAAACCTGGAGAACCACGAATGCAACAGTGCTTTTGCAACCGACTCCGCAGAAATGTCTTGTATTACAACTACTTCTGGCCACCTGGTAAAACGATCAATGATTGTGAGCAAATAGCGTTGTTCTGAAGAGCATGACAGCGGGCCCACAATGTCCACATGTATAGGTGAAAATCTTGCAGATGGCGTCGGGAAGTCAGCAATAGGTAAAAGACATGTCTGCTGATTTTATTACGCTGGCATGTTAGGCATGCACGCGCCCATGCACGACAATCTTTTTGTATTCCAGGCCACACTACTTTGGAGGAAACTAACTTGGCTGTAGCTCGTACTCCTGGATGTGATAGGTTATGTAATGCATTATAAATCTCGCGACGATATTGTTCTGGTATGTAAGGTCGCTCCTTTCCTTTTGATACATCACACTAAATTCCGTCTGGAACATTTGGGACAGACACACGTCTGAGCTGCAGCGCAGTTCTCTGTTCCTCTATTAGACGGCGCAAGAAAGGATCTTCTCGTTGTTTAGACGCTAACTCGGTCCAACGAACTGAATTTAAACTGGCACAGTTCCTCGACAGGCAATCTGTGACCAGGTTGTCTTTTCCTGAAATGTGACGCACGTCAGTTGTGAACTGTGCAATGTACTCGACTTGCCTGCACTGACGTGGTAAATTGAGCTCTGTGTCTCGTTGAAATATACCTACTAACGGCTTGTGATCGGTAAAAATTGCAAAGTGCCTCCCTTCGACAGACGTGCGAAAATGCTTTATGGCTAAGTAAATAGCAAGCATCTCACGGTCAATAGCACTCCATTTTTGCTGCTGCCGAGTCAGATTTTTAGAGAAAAATGCCAGCGGTTGCCATCTGCCATCAACTTCTTGCTGTAGCGCTGCACCCACTGCTGTTTGGCTCGCATCAACCATGAGCGCTAAAGGAGCGCTCAGTCTTGCATGTCCCAGTAGTGTTGCCCGAGAAAGACATTTCTTTAAGCCATGGAAAGCTGCTTCAGCATCTGGACTCCATGGGATTTTACGATTTCCTGTTGTATTTTTACCTGCAAGTAACGTTGTGAGTGGCTCTTGGGCGGCAGCTAATTTAGGTAAGTGACGTCTGTAATAGTTGAGCATGCCTAAAAATCTGCGAAGTCCTTTTTAAGTTGTGGGAAGGGGCATCTGTTGTACTGCTTCAACCCGCTCAGGCAAAGGTGACAGGCCTGCTGCTGAAACCAAAGATCCCAGGACCTTAACCTCGCGTTTTCCAAACGTGCACTTTGTTTCGTTAATAATTATGCCATACTCTGTCAGACGGCGGAAAAGCTGCCGCAGATGTTCGACATGCTGATATACAGAACCAGAGAATACTAAAATGTCGTCCATATAACAAAATACGAATGGTAATCCTCGAAGCACCTCATGCATGAATCTTTGCCATGTTTGAGCAGCGTTTCTGAGGTCAAATGGCATATAATTGTACTCAAACAAACCGAATGGTGTGATAACTGCTGTTTTTTTAATGTCAGATGGAGCCATGGGAATCTGGGAAAATGCTTTGGCGCAATCAATCACACTAAATATTTTGGCATTGCTAATCGTACTGTTAAAATCAGTCACATTGGGTACTGGGTAGCGGTCGGGAATCGTGCGGGCATTGAGCGCCCTGTAGTCTCCACATACTCTCCATGAATTCTCTTTTTTACGGACCATGTGAATTGGAGATGCCTATGAACTATCAGACCTACTTACAATACCTGTTTTTAGAAGTCTGTCGAACGCAGCTCGCGCCGCGAGCAGCTTCTCTGGAGGCAGACGCCGTGGGCGGAAGGCAACGGGTTGACCTTGTGTCGTGCTGATGTGGTGTTGAGTATTGTGTCTGCATTTCCTGGTTGCGTTGACGGGTTCGGTAAGTGCTGGAAAGTCTTGAAGCAGTTTACGAAAAAGTGATTCCTCCGACAGTGCTCTGATATTGCCTACAGTATACGAATCGTTACGACTGTCGGGTGTCTTCTTGCGTGACGCACACGTGTGCGCCCCGCTTAGTTGCGGGTACGAAATCGTATCACAATAACCCGACGCGGATGACGCGGTAGAGGAGCCGGAAATGTTCGTGCGGAAAGACACGGGCACATCGCACTGCACTTGAACCGACGCGGAGGACGCAGTAGGCAATATCCCTTCTGTGAGAACTGTCACCAAACGACGGTTAACCAGGTCGGGCAATAGTCGGTAGTTCCGTAAAAAGTCCGCTCCAATTATAGGATTCGGCACATCATCAACCACAAAAGTCCATTTTGGATGGAAGTTAGAATTCAGATGTAATGCCAACTGTTTCTCACCATAGGTAGATATTCTGGAATTGTTTACCGTAGTCAGCACATGTTGCGTTGTTGTCGTGAGTATATCACCTCTCTTTCTTGGATAAACACTGACTTCTGAACCTGTGTCAATCAGAAACTTCTCACCTGAAGAGAGGTCCAACACGAACAATCGGTGTGATTGGTTGACTGCAGATACAGTGGCGTTTTCACCTCTTTGAATCACGCTATGACTCGGGCGCCTATGTCGTTGTTGACGAACGTTAGCGCCCTTTAACGTCCACCTTTTAAGTTTGGGTAGCTGCAAGGTTGAATACATTGACGGGCAGTGTTACCGAAGTGTCTGTGGTACCAGCACCATTGATCTGTCAAATTCTGTTGGATAGCATTTCTTCGTCTTTTCCAACTGCGACTTCGTAGCTTCTGGTGGTGTGAAGTTACTTGCACGTTGAGTTTTGCCACTTGTGCTGCCAGTTGCTGTATGGTGGGCTAGGTCGATGAGCACTGCTGTTGGGAATTATTATTACATGTTCCTGGCTCACTGGCGTTAGATTCCATCACACTACACGTTCTTGGGCCTCTATCCTGGCTGTAGTTGAATTCGGAACACGCAGAAACTTCGGTTAAGGTGTTTGCGATGGTGTCTGCCTTTTTTGCTAAGACTTGCAATGGTAAGTCTGTTTCTGCTGCAATGACGGCACGGATGTTGGCAGGAAGTATACGAAGCCATATTAGACGTAAAGACTCTCCAGGTAGGAGTTCCGGGCCGGCTAATGTACGTAAGGCTTTGAGTACTTGTGACGGAGTCTTGTCGCCCAAATCTTCGTATGCGAAAATTTTTTGTAGTCGCAAATCTGGTGACAACGTAGAATGCTGTACGAGAGTTTCCTTTAGCACAAAGTAATTTTGTTGTGACAAGGTTTCTTCTACTTGCTCTATCACTTCTAA
The DNA here is from genome assembly GCF_023897955.1 of Schistocerca gregaria. NCBI lineage: Eukaryota > Metazoa > Arthropoda > Insecta > Orthoptera > Acrididae > Schistocerca > Schistocerca gregaria. Next base: position 654,074,659 of record NC_064922.1, read on the forward strand.
ATTTAGATGTGAAACCACTATATTAAATTTGTCAATGTTGTTAGACACCCCACGCTGCCGAAGTATGCATTCAGCCTGCGTAAACTAAAGCTGGGGGCGCGTCGGCCAGAAAGCGGAAAGCTTAACATTTCCGTGTCGCGCGTTGGTGCTCCGATCTTTTGCGTTAACATCTGTCGTTCCGTTTTGTGGCGAATCAAAGGGCGTGGACCGCGATCCTAGGTCGAACAGACTGTGGTCTTCAATCTTGATTTCACTGGCCCATGGTTTTGAATCTGAATTCATTATTCTCGTCGGTATATACACTCCTGGAAATGGAAAAAAGAACACATTGACACCGGTGTGTCAGACCCACCATACTTGCTCCGGACACTGCGAGAGGGCTGTACAAGCAATGATCACACGCACAACACAGCGCACACCAGGAACCGCGGTGTTGGCCGTCGAATGGAGCTAGCTGCGCAGCATTTGTGCACCGCCGCCGTCAGTGTCAGCCAGTTTGCCGTGGCATACGGAGCTCCATCGCAGTCTTTAACACTGGTAGCATGCCGCGACAGCGTGGACGTGACCCGTATGTGCAGTTGACGGACTTTGAGCGAGGGCGTATAGGGGGCATGCGGGAGGCCGGGTGGACGTACCGCCGAATTGCTCAACACGTGGGGCGTGAGGTCTCCACAGTACATCGATGTTGTCGCCAGTGGTCGGCGGAAGGTGCACGTGCCCGTCGACCTGGGACCGGACCGCAGCGACGCACGGATGCACGCCAAGACCGTAGGATCCTACGCAGTGCCGTAGGGGACCGCACCGCCACTTCCCAGCAAATTAGGGACACTGTTGCTCCTGGAGTATCGGCGAGGACCATTCGCAACCGTCTCCATGAAGCTGGGCTACGGTCCCGCTCACCGTTAGGCCGTCTTCCGCTCACGCCCCAACATCGTGCAGCCCGCCTCCAGTGGTATCGCGACAGGCGTGAATGGAGGGACGAATGGAGACGTGTCGTCTTCAGCGATGAGAGTCGCTTCTGCCTTGGTGCCAATGATGGTCGTATGCGTGTTTGGCGCCGTGCAGGTGAGCGCCACAATCAGGACTGCATACGACCGAGGCACACAGGGCCAACACCCGGCATCATGGTGTGGGGAGCGATCTCCTACACTGGCCGTACACCTCTGGTGATCGTCGAGGAGACACTGAATAGTGCACGGTACATCCAAACCGTCATCGAACCCATCGTTCTACCATTCCTAGACCGGCAAGGGAACTTGCTGTTCCAACAGGACAATGCATGTCCGCATGTATCCTGTGTCACCCAACGTGCTCTAGAAGGTGTAAGTCAACTACCCTGGCCAGCAAGATCTGCGGATCTGTCCCCCATTGAGCATGTTTGGGACTGGATGAAGCGTCGTCTCACGCGGTCTGCACGTCCAGCACGAACGCTGGTCCAGCTGAGGCGCCAGGTGGAAATGGCATGGCAAGCCGTTCCACAGGACTACATCCAGCATCTCTACGATCGTCTCCATGGGAGAATAGCAGCCTGCATTGCTGCGAAAAGTGGATATACACTGTACTAGTGCCGACATTGTGCATGCTCTGTTGCCTGTGTCTATGTGCCTGTGGTTCTGTCAGTGTGATCATGTGATGTATCTGACCCCAGGAATGTGTCAATAAAGTTTCCCCTTCCTGGGACAATGAATTCACGGTGTTCTTATTTCAATTTCCAGGAGTGTATATTTTCTTTATGCTTATGCTACGATTTTTCTGGGTCACCACTATGGGAGCCTTTATATTTTATGAAGTAACAGCTTTTTTATGAGATGAGAAAACATTTTATTTTTTAAGCACAGATCAAAAACTAGCAAGAATAAACAACTCGTAACCAAGGCGACTACGGCAAAGATAACTATCTATCAGCTGCAGCTTTCACCCGCTGTTTTTGGCGCAGTGGATAAATAATGTCGCCACAATGTTATCGGCAGTAGCTTCTGCTCTACTAGCTCGTTGTATAGTGGCTTGCGTTGCTGCCTCTTGATTATGGGCTCCACGGTTAGATTCCCGGCTGGGTGGTTTTTTTTCCGCCCGGGGAGAGAGTGTTCGTGTTGTCCTCTTCATTTCATCATCATTCATGAAAGTGGCGAGATTGGACTGTGTAAAGATTGGGAATTTGTACGGGCGTTGATAACCGCGCAGGTGAGCGCCCCTCAAACCGAACGTCATCGCCATTACAGGTTTAATATTCTTTCCAGGTTAAAATCTTTTCGCCGTACTTTTTTGACGAAGACAGAATGATATATGCTAAAGTTCTGTAAGATTGTGCAGATACAATAAGAACAGCAATTCGTACTCTAGTTATTGAGACTTTTAAGCATTAGCAAGAGAGTGTCTGCTTATTCACGACACAAACTTCGTCAGCGTAGGTCAGGATCAGACACTGGTGCATCTGCATTAGCTTCATGTTATAATTACTTCAAGTTTAATTATTTTTTCTTCACGATTAATTGCACATTCAGAATAATGCATCCGCACGTACATACAACGATGTATACAAATATTATAAAGGATATACTGAAAGTGTAAGTGTAAGTAACACTATACATTGGCCAACCTTGTCTTGCAGAAACCTTGCTGTTCGGCTCACTAATTCCTCTTGCTTTTCCAGTGCCCAGACGTTAGTCTTGCGCACCCTGTTACATATTTCCTTTATCACTCTCGCAAACTCTTTTAACCGATTCTCTTGTCTCGTACTTCTTGGTTTTTAACATATTGAACGGCGATAGCGTCTTACGACCTTATACTACCTCATATGGTGACAATCCTGCGTTCGTGCACTGCTTCGAGTTGCACGCTGAGACCACATATCCAAAACATCCCATTTGGTATGGTGTGTATCCATACAGTGTTCTAGCATCTCCCTAAATGTCTATGCCCATATCTGCTCTTGCCGTGGCTTGGGGATGTAGAGGACTGGTTCTCAATTTTGTCGCTCATAACAGCTTACAAAATTTCGTGAACAAATCCGTGACAATCGTTTTAAGTACTCTGACAACCAATATTCAATTGTTTACTAGCGCCTGCGCCACTGTTGCTGCCTGTTGCTTAGGTATTGCGATCAGTTCCACATACAGTATCTCGAAAAGTGCTCAGTAATCATGAGTACATACACTCCTGGAAATGGAAAAAAGAACACATTGACATCGGTGTGTCAGACCCACCATACTTGCTCCGGGCACTGCGAGAGGGCTGTACAAGCAATGATCACACGCACAACACAGCGGACCCACCAGGAACCGCGGTGTTGGCCGTCGAATGGAGCTAGCTGCGCAGCATTTGTGCACCACCGCCGTCAGTGTCAGCCAGTTTGCCGTGGCATACGGAGCTCCATCGCAGTCTTTAACACTGGTAGCATGCCGCGACAGCGTGGACGTGACCCGTATGTGCAGTTGACGGACTTTGAGCGAGGGCGTATAGGGGGCATGCGGGAGGCCGGGTGGACGTACCGCCGAATTGCTCAACACGTGGGGCGTGAGGTCTCCACAGTACATCGATGTTGTCGCCAGTGGTCGGCGGAAGGTGCACGTGCCCGTCGACCTGGGACCGGACCGCAGCGACGCACGGATGCACGCCAAGACCGTAGGATCCTACGCAGTGCCGTAGGGGACCGCACCGCCACTTCCCAGCAAATTAGGGACACTGTTGCTCCTGGAGTATCGGCGAGGACCATTCGCAACCGTCTCCATGAAGCTGGGCTACGGTCCCGCTCACCGTTAGGCCGTCTTCCGCTCACGCCCCAACATCGTGCAGCCCGCCTCCAGTGGTATCGCGACAGGCGTGAATGGAGGGACGAATGGAGACGTGTCGTCTTCAGCGATGAGAGTCGCTTCTGCCTTGGTGCCAATGATGGTCGTATGCGTGTTTGGCGCCGTGCAGGTGAGCGCCACAATCAGGACTGCATACGACCGAGGCACACAGGGCCAACACCCGGCATCATGGTGTGGGGAGCGATCTCCTACACTGGCCGTACACCTCTGGTGATCGTCGAGGAGACACTGAATAGTGCACGGTACATCCAAACCGTCATCGAACCCATCGTTCTCCCATTCCTAGACCGGCAAGGGAACTTGCTGTTCCAACAGGACAATGCATGTCCGCATGTATCCTGTGTCACCCAACGTGCTCTAGAAGGTGTAAGTCAACTACCCTGGCCAGCAAGATCTGCGGATCTGTCCCCCATTGAGCATGTTTGGGACTGGATGAAGCGTCGTCTCACGCGGTCTGCACGTCCAGCACGAACGCTGGTCCAGCTGAGGCGCCAGGTGGAAATGGCATGGCAAGCCGTTCCACAGGACTACATCCAGCATCTCTACGATCGTCTCCATGGGAGAATAGCAGCCTGCATTGCTGCGAAAAGTGGATATACACTGTACTAGTGCCGACATTGTGCATGCTCTGTTGCCTGTGTCTATGTGCCTGTGGTTCTGTCAGTGTGATCATGTGATGTATCTGACCCCAGGAATGTGTCAATAAAGTTTCCCCTTCCTGGGACAATGAATTCACGGTGTTCTTATTTCAATTTCCAGGAGTGTATATTTTCTTTATGCTTATGCTACGATTTTTCTGGGTCACCACTATGGGAGCCTTTATATTTTATGAAGTAACAGCTTTTTTATGAGATGAGAAAACATTTTATTTTTTAAGCACAGATCAAAAACTAGCAAGAATAAACAACTCGTAACCAAGGCGACTACGGCAAAGATAACTATCTATCAGCTGCAGCTTTCACCCGCTGTTTTTGGCGCAGTGGATAAATAATGTCGCCACAATGTTATCGGCAGTAGCTTCTGCTCTACTAGCTCGTTGTATAGTGGCTTGCGTTGCTGCCTCTTGATTATGGGCTCCACGGTTAGATTCCCGGCTGGGTGGTTTTTTTTCCGCCCGGGGAGAGAGTGTTCGTGTTGTCCTCTTCATTTCATCATCATTCATGAAAGTGGCGAGATTGGACTGTGTAAAGATTGGGAATTTGTACGGGCGTTGATAACCGCGCAGGTGAGCGCCCCTCAAACCGAACGTCATCGCCATTACAGGTTTAATATTCTTTCCAGGTTAAAATCTTTTCGCCGTACTTTTTTGACGAAGACAGAATGATATATGCTAAAGTTCTGTAAGATTGTGCAGATACAATAAGAACAGCAATTCGTACTCTAGTTATTGAGACTTTTAAGCATTAGCAAGAGAGTGTCTGCTTATTCACGACACAAACTTCGTCAGCGTAGGTCAGGATCAGACACTGGTGCATCTGCATTAGCTTCATGTTATAATTACTTCAAGTTTAATTATTTTTTCTTCACGATTAATTGCACATTCAGAATAATGCATCCGCACGTACATACAACGATGTATACAAATATTATAAAGGATATACTGAAAGTGTAAGTGTAAGTAACACTATACATTGGCCAACCTTGTCTTGCAGAAACCTTGCTGTTCGGCTCACTAATTCCTCTTGCTTTTCCAGTGCCCAGACGTTAGTCTTGCGCACCCTGTTACATATTTCCTTTATCACTCTCGCAAACTCTTTTAACCGATTCTCTTGTCTCGTACTTCTTGGTTTTTAACATATTGAACGGCGATAGCGTCTTACGACCTTATACTACCTCATATGGTGACAATCCTGCGTTCGTGCACTGCTTCGAGTTGCACGCTGAGACCACATATCCAAAACATCCCATTTGGTATGGTGTGTATCCATACAGTGTTCTAGCATCTCCCTAAATGTCTATGCCCATATCTGCTCTTGCCGTGGCTTGGGGATGTAGAGGACTGGTTCTCAATTTTGTCGCTCATAACAGCTTACAAAATTTCGTGAACAAATCCGTGACAATCGTTTTAAGTACTCTGACAACCAATATTCAATTGTTTACTAGCGCCTGCGCCACTGTTGCTGCCTGTTGCTTAGGTATTGCGATCAGTTCCACATACAGTATCTCGAAAAGTGCTCAGTAATCATGAGTACATACACTCCTGGAAATGGAAAAAAGAACACATTGACATCGGTGTGTCAGACCCACCATACTTGCTCCGGGCACTGCGAGAGGGCTGTACAAGCAATGATCACACGCACAACACAGCGGACCCACCAGGAACCGCGGTGTTGGCCGTCGAATGGATCTAGCTGCGCAGCATTTGTGCACCACCGCCGTCAGTGTCAGCCAGTTTGCCGTGGCATACGGAGCTCCATCGCAGTTTTTAACACTGGTAGCATGCCGCGACAGCGTGGACGTGAACCGTATGTGCAGTTGACGGACTTTGAGCGAGGGCGTATAGTGGGCATGCGGGCGGCCCGGTGGACGTACCGCCGAATTGCTCAACACGTGGGGCGTGAGGTCTCCACAGTACATCGATGTTGTCGCCAGTGGTCGGCGGAAGGTGCACGTGCCCGTCGACCTGGGACCGGACCGCAGCGACGCACGGATGCACGCCAAGACCGTAGGATCCTACGCAGTGCCGTAGGGGACCGCACCGCCACTTCCCAGCAAATTAGGGACACTGTTGCTCCTGGGGTATCGGCGAGGACCATTCGCAACCGTCTCCATGAAGCTGGGCTACGGTCCCGCTCACCGTTAGGCCGTCTTCCGCTCACGCCCCAACATCGTGCAGCCCGCCTCCAGTGGTGTCGCGACAGGCGTGAATGGAGGGACGAATGGAGACGTGTCGTCTTCAGCGATGAGAGTCGCTTCTGCCTTGGTGCCAATAATGGTCGTATGCGTGTTTGGCGCCGTGCACGTGAGCGCCACAATCAGGACTGCATACGACCGAGGCACACAGGGCCAACACCCGGCATCATGGTGTGGGGAGCGATCTCCTACACTGGCCGTACACCTCTGGTGATCGTCGAGGAGACACTGAATAGTGCACGGTACATCCAAACCGTCATCGAACCCATCGTTCTACCAATCCTAGACCGGCAAGGGAACTTGCTGTTCCAACAGGACAATGCATGTCCGCATGCATCCCGTGCCACCAAACGTGCTCTAGAAGGTGTAAGTCAACTACCCTGGCCAGCAAGATCTGCGGATCTGTCCCCCATTGAGCATGTTTGGGACTGGATGAAGCGTCGTCTCACGCGGTCTGCACGTCCAGCACGAACGCTGGTCCAGCTGAGGCGCCAGGTGGAAATGGCAGGGCAAGCCGTTCCACAGGACTACATCCAGCACCTCTTCGATCGTCTCCATGGGAGAATAGCAGCCTGCATTGCTGCGAAATGTGAATATACACTGTACTAGTGCCGACATTGTGCATGCTCTGATGCCTGTGTCTATGTGCCTGTGGTTCTGTCAGTGTGATCATGTGATGTATCTGATCCCAGGAATGTGTCAATAAAGTTTTCCCTTTCTGGGACGATGAATTCACGGTGTTCTTATTTCAATTTCCAGGAGTGTATCTATTGCCTACTGGTGTTTTGTTAAAAGGACCTAAAAATCAGTCCTGAGCAACTGAAACGGTGCTAATGCTTCAGTTAACCTCTGCGATTATACTTTCATCTGACATAAACCCGTTATTTGTGCATACTGTTCGCAGTTCCGCAAATACTGGTCCATGTCCGTCCTGTTCTTCGACCTGTACCTCCCTGCTACTCTTCAGTTGGTAGACCTATATCCCCCAAGACCTGCTAACACGTAATCATGTTTCTCCCATAATACTCTATCCCTCAGCTTCACTGGTACCACCACTCATGGCCCAAACTTAGTTTCTGTACACAGCAACCCATCCTGTATACAATGTGTTTTTTTACAAAACTGTTTACATTCGTCATCCATTTTCTCTGCTGTCTGCCATTGCTTAAGCTCATGCAACCTGTTTGCAACCCTGATACGTTCCTTCTCGAACCACCTGTGTTTCCATGTTTATTAGCAGGTTTATGTGCAACCCCAAAATGGCACTCATTCAGTCGTACTGCATATCATGTCAACCTACTGGATAAGTCGTTCAACATCAGCAAGCATTTCAATGCTGCATGATCTGTTATCACACAAAACTTTTTCCCATAGACACTTGAAGTAGTTCATTCCATAGATAAGGCTCAATATTTCTTTCGCCTTCATGGAGTGACTCCTCTCCATTGAGTTAATTTGTGTAGATGCATAGCCTACTTATTGAGACCACACACAAACAAGTACTTAATTTGATGCATCGCAGGACAGCGGATATTCTTTATTGAAATTTGGAAACATTAAGATCGGTCTTGATGTCAAAACTTTCTTCAGTTTCTTAAAAGGGCTATGACAATCCTTTAACCAAACAAATTTTGAATCGTTCTTCAACAATTGCATCAATAGGTCTGGCTATATCCACAAATCTTTTTACAAATCCCCTATAATAATTTACAGCTCCAAGAATTATAGTTTCTTCACTGATTCGGACACTGACAATTGACATATAGCTTTAACAAACTTCGGGGTCTATGTCAATCCCATCATTGCTGGTATGACTAAGGTATGCCACCTCTTCTAATAGAAAATTACACTTTTCTATTCTTAATGTTAAATTCTTGGGTTTCTACAGGAATACTTCACTTAGGCGTTGTGTGTGCTGTTCCATATCACTCGCAAAGACTATTTTATCATCAAGATACACTATGCATTGCTGTGGTTTCAGTCCTCTGAGAACTCCATCCCACAACCTCAGAAACGTCACAGGCGACTTCTTTAATCATAAGGTATCCTCCTCAATTGCTAATGACCCTATAGTGACGAAAATGACGTTTTTGATTGGTACTCTGGAGCAGCGTCTACATGAAGGTCTGGCTATATCCACCTACGGTTTCTGTAACGTTTGGAAAAGGACAACCAGCTGTTACAGTCTTAGCCTACAGATGTCGACAATCGCAACAAAACCTAATTTTCCTGCCCCCCCCTCCCCCTCATCTTGGGCAATTACTTTTCTCAATAACTCGATCCTTCAGCTGCTGATCGATAAATACCTGCAAAATCCGCTGCAAGTACCTTGGGACTCTGTATGGTTTGTGGCACAGAGATGATTCATTTTCTGTTGGTATTCAGTGCTGCGTAATAAGCGTTGTTGGCAGTATCCCTTTCGGAAGAAACAAATCCCTAAATTGCAACAGCAACTCTTCCATCCATTCCTTATCACTTCCCGAAGGATGCTTCACCTTCTCCTGTAACGCAGTTTTAGTGGTGTCTGGCAATTATCCGTAGCTAAGACCCCTTATGTTCCACTCTTCCTCCTACAGGACATCCATGCTGGTGATCAACAACTCCTTTGTTAATTTTAAATCTTCAGCGATAAAATCATCCAAAAACAAAGATACTATTTTCTTACAACTACGTCTTGTTGGCGTACCACACTTCTGTTGACTAAGCAATCTGAAAGACCCAATAGTTCATTCATTTCCAATGATTTCAACCCACAAAACATTCCTACCGGTAAGTTACACTTACCATTAACACAAAGTGATATCCCAGTACCCTTAGGTACACAATTGTGTGAAATGAGTCTTAGTGTGACGGCTAGCGGTTTAAAAGTTTCGTCATAAGTGATGGACTGACCTCGTAACATTGCTATAATGGCAGCAGCTTCACCCAAAGATCGATTTTGGCACAACCTCTACACATTGTCTGAACTGAACCATGCCCAGACAAACATCTGTACCCACCCAATGGTGTGATATCTTAATACGCCACTCCATGCAGTGTATACCATTGTGGGTTACATTCCCCCAGATCACTACACTCCAATGGTCAACAATACTATTCCATTGAGCACACAATCCACCTCTTCAGATGACTTCGCAGCATATAATCTTATTGGGAATCACAATAGGTGGACCTTGCGTTCTCTTGGACATTTAATGTCTGCTTCTTTCCCGATCCCCTACTGCTGAAACTAGTTACCATTGCGCTGACTTCTGCCCCACCTTGTACTGTCCTGTGGCTGGCGACATTCCTTCCGCACATGTCCCATCTGCCCACGAGGATAACACTTTATATTGGTCGAAAACGCTGTCCATCTAACTTGCAGACCAGTTGACATGTCAATTTTCTCACATTTTACTGCTGATGTGACATCTGCATGCAAATCAGCTCTGTTTGTAGCTTCCTTGACATTTCCGAAGGCAACCTTCTTAAATAAAAGCACCGAGAGCCCTCTGCTCAGCCTCCCGCAGAAATGCTTCATTCACCATAGTATTCTTTCCAAATTCATATGTGCAATGGCTGGTCTTCCTTTATTCTACCCGCAAATTCCTCTACTGATTCAGCACGCTTCTTTGTTACCAGGCCCAACTGTTCGCTTGAATGCCTGGCACTGTTTTCCTTTGTATACGTTTCCAGCTCCCTTAGGGGCCTCTGTGTAATTCGCATGAGCCTTTGCTTCTCTCGTTAATCTTAATTTTGCTGCTCTCAAAATGCCCACACCAGAACATCCTTCCATCTTTGCTAAATTCCTAAGATCCTCCACAAACGCTTGCACACTCTCAGTAGGTTTACCAGAGAAACGACCAACTAAACATCTGTCTGACAAAACGATAATTCGCTATGGCGACTGTGACTCCAATAGGCCATATAACTCCATATTATCTGTTGTTATTTGCGCTGCCATTTCCAGTAATATGCAAACTGCCTTTGGTTCCGAAATCCCTGCATCTCTGACTCTGCCAAACTCCTTCCCGTCTCGGCATTCATTTTGAAACACCAACATTTACACATCGAATAATTCTTACATGTAAACACCAACCATTTCGATTCCCAGCATTGTCTAGCCATATCCCCATAATGTTTACGTCTGAAACACGCTATCTACACTGATTCTGTACATGATGCTGAATGACCTAATTACGCTGCATCCACCTGACAGGTACTAACCAATCATGACCTCCATTTCATCTAAAGTGCGACAAATTCTCTGACTCCTTACTTTTAAGAAAATGCACCTTGCAAAGAGCGTAGCAGTCAAGCCTCTTTTCCGTGACCAAGATACAGCAACAAATAGCCTGTAGGTTCAGATATTATGCAGAAAAGGCGATGTCAGTACTCTGAGATTAGTGAAAAAGTCTGGTGTCAAAGCGGTGCAGGGGGACACTGTGTGACGCCAGACAGCTAGGAATTCCAAATTACTCTAATGCAGCGTTCTGGCATATGATTTATTACAGGCAGCGGTAGTGTGCTTGCAGTATTGCATAGCCTCTTGTGTGTGTGTGTGTGTGTGTGTGTGTGTGTGTGTGTGTGAGCGCGCGCTTGTGTGCGTGTGTAGTTGTCCAGCAATGCTGACAGAATGTGGCCTAGGATGAGTGATTACGCTTTACAGAACATTTTGTGCCAGCGACAACCCCATGTTCCGGCCGCTATGGCTGGCTCTGGCCGCACGTGAGACGGTGCGTCTTGCGTCCCTCGGGTTGGCTAGTAGGCAGCTGCATGTTCCATAATGGCCGAGACCCACTGAATTGCATTAACAGCTGACATGTTGCTTTCCAGGATCAGGCCGGTCCAAAGTGGTTGCGGCTCTGCTCCCCATGATCTCAGGGCAGTGTCCTCTGAAGCAGAGTCGAACTAGATCCCAGAGCAACATTTCCAGCAGCGCCCCAAGATCCCCCATGGTGGTAGAGTTGCGATACTGACACAAGTAGCTTTAGTACGAAATGACTGTGTATTTATATGCCTTTGAGCTGTACTTGGAGGGGGATGAAAGGGAAGCAGCGGTTGAGAAGGGAGCGAGACAGAACTGTAGACTATCGCTGATGTTATTCAATCTATACATTGAAACAAGCATTAACGGAAACCAAAGAATGACCTGATAAGGAGTTCAAGCTCAGGGAAAAGAATAAAAATTCTAAGATTTGTAGACGATGTAATTCTGTCAGCGAGATAGGAAAGTCTTGAAGGAGCAGTTGAATGGAAGGGACAGTGTCTTGAAAAAAGGCCATGAGATTGCCATCAATAAAAGCAACACAAGGGTTGTGGAATGTAGCCGAATTAAATCAGTGGATGCTGACGGAATTAAATTAGGAACGGAGACTCTAAAAGTAGTAAATGAGGTTTGCTATTTGGGCAGTAAAATAGCTGATGATTGCTGAAGTAGAGAGGACATAAAATGCAGACTGCACAATCTGGCAGCACTCTCCACGACATCGATTCGACGCAACCCTCCATCACATTATCGACGAATCAGCTGCCGACGCCGGTCTGGGCAGCCAGCTGCACCAGACCAGCTCACGGTTCTAAGTTCACACCCACGGATTCAGAACGACACAATGGATGAGCTGCCCCAGGCTCCACAGCAGCACTGAACTTCTGTGTTGGAGGGTAGCGGTTTGTAAATAGAGTGGTACTCCCGCCATCCTTCCTCATCAGGGCAGACTTCTGAACCATTAGCAGTGGACATCGACGAGAATTCTGTGGATATGCGCATCACTGGGTACTGCTCACTCAGGGCCACATAGTGTTCACTCAGACACACAATGTGTACTGAAGTAAACAGGGTCAGTAAAGCAGGACACAGACGTCAAGTGACCACCCCACTGCCATGATCTGCCGACGCCATCCCCCGCACCATGGGACAAAACACCTGCAGAGGCTGCATGAAGGGCATCGCAGCACCTGGACATAACAGCTCCAGACGAAATAAAGTATGTTGTACCTTGGAGTGGACCTTGCTTAGCGACCCCTGTGGGAGATCCAGTCATGAGTAAACTCTTCCATCTCGTGTGCAACAGATTTGGGACAGGTGAAATACCATCAGATTTCAAGAGGAATGTAATAATTGCAATGCCAAAAGAATCATATGCTGACAGGTGTAAATATTAACAAATTTCAATTTGTACATTGAGCAAGAAGTAAAGGACACCAAAGAAAAATTTAGTAAGTCATTGTTAAAAAATAACACGAACTCCTTACAGAAGAATGGACAAATAGGTAGAAGCCAATCTCAGAGAAGATCAGCTTGCATTCCAGAGAAAAATAGGAACACGCAAAGGAGTACTGACAATATGACTTAACTTAGAAGACGTTTATACCATTTGTAGACTTAGAGAAAACATTTGACAACGTTGACTGGAATACTCTCTTTGGAATTCTGAATGTAGCAAGAGTAAAATACAGGAGCGAAAGGTTATTTGAAACCTGTAGAGAAACCAGACAGCAGTTATATGGGTCAAGGGGCACGAAAGGAAACAGTGATTGAGAAGGGAGTAGCTTGTCCCTGATGTTTTTCAATTTGTGCATTGAGCAAGTAATAAAGGCCACCAAAGAAAAATTTGAAGTAGTAATTGAAGTTCAGGTAGAAGAAGTAAAAACTTTGAGGTTTTCTCATGACATAGCATCTCTGTCAGAGACAGCAAAGGACTTCGAAGAACAGTTAACAGAATGGCCAGTGCCTTGAAAGGACGATACAAGATGTATATCAACAAAAGCAAAACAAGGATAATGAAATGTTGTCAGATTAAAGCAGGTGCTGCAGAAGAAATTAGATTAGGAAATAGTGCACTAAAAATAGTAGCTAAGTTTTGTAATTTGAGCAGCAAAATAATGAGGATATTAAATGTAAACTGGCAATGGCAAGAAAAAGGTTTCTGAAGAAGAGAAATTTGTTGACATCGAATATAGGTTTAACTGTTCGGAAGCCTTTTCTGAAGGTACTTGTCTGGAGGGTAGGCTTGTATGGAAGTGAAATATGGACGATAAACGGTTCAGGCAAGGAGGGGATAGAAGCTTTCGAAATGTTTACTACCGAAGAAGGCTGAAGATTATATGGTTAGATTATGTAACCAAGGTGGAAGTGCAGAAAGAAATTTGTGGCATAACTTGACTAAAAGAATTGATCGGTTGATATGATACATTCAGGGACATCAAGGAATTACCATTTGGTATTGGAGGGAAGTGAGGGGGTAAGAACTGTAGAAGGAGACTGAGAGATGAATACAGTAAGAAGGCTCATAAAGCTGTATATTGCAGTAGTTATTCGGGGATGAAGAAGTAGTAGTACATTAGCACATGGTAGAGTAGGGTGGAGAACTGCACCAAATCAGTTTTCACACTAAGGACCACAACAACAACATATACTTATTATTATAGTAGGTTCATAAGGCTGTATATTGCAGTAGTTATTCGGACATGAAGAGGTTATTAGTATTGTTTTGAAGTTCATGATATTGCTGCATCTATCTTAGAAGTTAGCTAGTTTTGTTTTGGCGCCAAAAGGACTCACGCAGTAGTCTGCAACTAGCAGCTGGCCATATCGAATTCTGGTAATGAAATAAATTTTATCACTAATATCTGTGTTATACGTTGATATTAAACCATGAGACTCTTCTATCTCACTCAAAACCCAGATGGCTGCCGTTAATGGCCGCATTAAGAGAATTTTTAAATTCTGGATTCCACAAAAGCCCTTTTTTGACGCCGAAGACAGGAAACCTAAAATTTTTTTTTCAGTAGTCCCATCAGTGAAATTTAATTCATGTTCCCGCAGTCAAACTTGGCTCTCTTTGAAAAAAATATAAAAAGCGTAGAGAAGACTAAAGTCTCGATAACTGATATAAGAAATATATTAATCGATACTCTAGGATATCTTAATGAAAGGAAGACTGCCAGTTTTATTGGCTTGCAAACCAAGACCAATTTGAGTAAATTAAAGAATGAGAACCCTAACCAAGAAACAGTTAATTTGGTTTACATATTTGAGGAGGAGACAATCGCTTTCTATACCATAGCACTTGATTACGTAGAGAAATGGGCTATTTCTTTTAATAAATACTAAGTATTTGATTACATTTCCAAGCAGTACATGGTATGTCTCTCCAAGCGAAAGTTAAAACTTCCCCTCACTCGGAGTTCCTAGAGGGGAACACATGCCAACCAGCCAGCATAGAGATGAGTAAGTGGAAGAATATTATGAGAAAATACAAGAACTCATCGACAAAGAAAATAGAAATTCCTGCATTATAATCATGGGGGACTGGAATGCAGTGGTGGGTGAAGGAAGAGATAAAATTTGGATTAGGAATCATAAATGTCAGAGATGAACGAGTAATTAGTTTCTATAAAGAAAATTCATTAGCAGTGGGTAATGTACTACATCCTGATACAAAAAAGGTTTAGGAGCTGTTTGAAGAATGCCAAAGATTATCCAGGAGCGGATATAAATTCAGACCACAATAGTGTATTTCTCCCACAGATGTGGGAGAAATACAAGTGAAGTTGAAAAAAGTCTGGAGAGGTAAAGCAAAAGAAAGAATAAACATAGAAAGACTCAAAGAAGTAGGAAAGGCATCGGATTTGGAAAACAGATTTATGGAAAAATGGGAAACAGGTAGTGTTGATGAAAGTGTTAATGACAAATGGATAAAAATGAGGGAAGGACTCATGGACTCTGCCAAAGAAGTACTAGGAATTAGAGTATCTCAAAGTAACAGGTAGATCGGATAACAGAAAACTTGTAGTAAAAGATGGAAGAGCGGAGAAAGTGGAAAAATGTAGAAACTGAAGAAGGCAAAAAGAGTACAGGAAACTGAATAATGAATTAAGAAGAGAAGCTGAAGAAGCAAGGGAAAAATGGATGAAACGGAAATGCGACGAAATAGAGAAAATGTAGAAAGAGGGAAAGTATGAAATGATGTATAGACTGGCTAGTGAGATAGTTTTTGAACGTAAAAGAAAGAGGAATAAGATGGAAATAGAAAGAGCGGATGTTACTCTAGCAGAAGAACCACAGAAGTTTTGAACAGATGGCAAAAATATATTTAATGTCTGTATAAGGGGAATGAAATACAAAGCGAAATTAGGGTTGAAGAGGAGCAATATGTGACAGAAGATGGAAAGGGATCCACCATCTTGGAAGCAGAAGTAAAAAAGGCGGTGAAGAAGATGAAAAATAGGAAGGCATGTGGAACTGATGATCTGCCAGCAGAACTGTTGGAGAAGCTGGGTAACAAGGCAAGAAAACAAATAGTCTACCTCTATAACGATATATTTGACAAAGGGGAGAGGCCTGAGGACGTCCTTGCAACAGTTATGATACCAATAGGGAAAAAGAGAAACACTAAAAAATGTGAAGAGGATAGGACCATTAGTCTAATTTCTCATGCAGCTGAGAGTGTTGCTAAGAAGGCTATATGGAAAGCTGGATAGAGGAATTGCAGAGGAGCAGTTCGGATTTAGAAGAGGAAAAGGAACAAGAGATGCTGTTGGCCTGTTAAGAACTATAGGGGAAAGATATATGGAAAAGGTAGAGAAATCTTTGCTGTTTTTATAGATTTAGAAAAGGCTTTTGACAGAGTTCAGTGGAACAAGCCGATGGATATTTTGAAGAGGAAAGGAGTAGATTGGAGAGACGACTGATACAGAATCTATATTTACATCAGAAAATAAGGATAAGGATTGGAAATGAAATGTCAGAAGGAAGCAGCATTGGACGAGGTGTTAGACAAGGTTGTGGCCTTTCCACACTGTTGTTTAACGCGTACCTGGAAGAGATTATTGCGAAAGGCTTAGTTGTGGAAAGAGGAAATTGTATTGTTGGAAAGAGAATAGAATGTGTAAGATTTGCTGATGACATGATATTAGTGGCAGAAAGTGACCGGACGGTGAATAACATGCTGAAATATCTGAATCAAGTTTGCGTGGAATATGGGATGCAAATAAACACAGCAAAAACAAAGAGTATGGTCCTCAGTTCAAGACGCAGACTGTTCAATATTAAAATAGGACTGTCTACCATTAACCAAGTAAGTGCATTTAAATATCTTGGAAGCACAATAACTGAAGACTTGATATGTCACCAGGAGGTGAAAACTCGAATTGCCATAGCGAAAGAGGCATTCAACAGAAAGAGGAGACTCTTATGTGACAAATTAGATAAAGGTCTAAGGAAAAGGACTGGCAAATGTTTTGTCTAGAGTGTGGCACTATATGGGGTAGAAACATGGACACTGGGACAAGAAGATGAAAAACGGTTGGAAGCGTTTGAGATGTGGATGTGGAGGAGAATGGATAGAATAAGCTGGATGGAAAGTGTGAGAAATGAAAGATTATTGGAAAGGGTTGGTGAGAGAAGATGTCTGCTGAATGTTGTAAGAGAAAGGAAAAAGAACTGGTTGGGACATTTATTCAGAAGGGAGTGCTTACTAGCAGATGCTTTGGAAGGATTCGTTTGTGGGAGAAGACTGAGAGGAAGAAGGATATACAAGATGATAGACGACGCAAAGGGAAGAGGAAATTATGCAGACCTGAAGAGGATGGCAGAAGACCGTACAGCCTGGAGAAATAACATGTAAAAACCTGCCTTTTGGCAGAATACTGATGATGATGATGATGAGTATCTGTCCAGTTTGTCCGGAAAGGGGGGAAATTAAGGTCGTTCATAGTTGACGATCACCAGAATGTTACTCGATGCCTTTTATTAAATGGTTCAAATGGCTCTGAGCACTATGGGACTTAACTTCTGCGGTCATCAGTCCCCTAGAACTTAGAACTACTTAAACCTAATTAACCTCAGGACGTCACACACATCCATGCCCGAGGCAGGATTCGAACCTGCGACCGTAGCGGTCGCGCGGTTCCAGACTGAAGCGCCTGCAACCGCTTGGCCACTCCTGCCGGCGCTTTTTATTACATTAAAAATATATCCGCTGTGTCTCATCGACGGAAAGCATTTGACATTGTTGATGCTGATTCGTCCATAAGAAGGAACACTAACCTAAGTGGTGGCTTTTCTGTTACGTAAGAGGAATGGAGTCTGCCTTCCATTTACTTTCCTTCTGTCCTCATTTGCAAAGGCAAAATTAAGCATACCGATTAAAAAAGTTATTCAGTTCCACGAGGCATAATGCTAATACCATGTAACGTTGCATCGATAATGGTCTCAACTCAGCGGAAAATGAAGTCCAAAACTTTCCTCAGTTCTGCCATATCTCGCTGTAGCCACTCATCGATCGCTAGGTCCCGTAGACCTACCAAATGGGGAGAGGGCGGCGGGGGCCGGGGTGGGGGGTGGGGGGCTGTTGATTGGTACCCTTCATCCGCTGTTTCAAATAGTCAGTGGGATTCAGTTCAAGTGATGTATCGACCCAGTCGAAGTGCCTGAGGGTTACCTGAGAATACATCAGTAGAGAAACATACAAGTGCAACTCTGTGAACATAACTGTTGTCATCCTCAGAGACGTGTCCACAGCATACTCATCATTAATATGTAGAAGTAAGGGAAACAGTAACCGAGAATCATCTTGGTTTAGGTATACATAACCCGGAGTGAGTGAGCCCCTGGTATCATGCAATGATACCATTTAACTGGTGTAGCATGTTGGTACGGGAATTGCAAGTTTCTGTCCAACACTGACAACGGTCATTGGGATCTGTCAGACACAATGGAGGATGCCGGCGGCAGCCACTCAGCCTACTTGTGCTTTGAACCGCTTTGCTACGTGAGGCTATGCACACGCCGCCTAGTCATGGTACTGACATCTACATCTACATTTATACTCCGCAAGCCACCCAACGGTGTGTGGCGGAAGGCACTTTATGTGCCATTGTCATTACCTCCCTTTCCGGTTCCAGTCGCGTATGGTTCGCGGGAAGAACGTCTGCCGGAAAGCCTCCGTGCGCGCCCAAATCTCTCTAATTTTGCATTAATGATCTCCTCGGGAGGTATAAGTAGGGGGAAGCAATATATTCGATATCTCATCCAGAAACGCACCCTCTCGAAACCTGGACAGCAAGCTACACCGCGATGCAGAGTGTCTCTCTCGCAGAGTCTGCCACTTGAGTTTGCTAAACATCTCCGTAACGCTATCACGCTTACCAAATAACCCTGACACGAAACGCGCCGCTCTTCTTTGGATCTTCTCTATCTCCTCTGTCAACCCGACCTGGTACGGATCCCACACTGATGAGCAATACTCAAGTATAGTGTTTTGTAAGCCACCTCCTTTGTTGATGGACTACATTTTCTAAGGACTCTCCCAATGAATCTCAACCTGGTACCCGCCTAACCAACAATTAATTTTATATGATCATTCCACTTCAAATCGTTCCGCACGCATACTCCCAGATATTTTATAGAAGTTACTGCTACCAGTGTTTGTTCCACTATCATATAATCATACAATAAAGGATCCTTCATTCTATGTATTCGCAATACATTACATTTGTCTATGTTAAGGGTCAGTCGCCCCTTCCGGCACCAAGTGCCTATCGGCTGCAGATCTTCCTGCATTTCTCTACAATTTTCTAATGCTGTAACTTCTCTGTATACTATAGCATCATCCGCGAAAAGTCGCATGGAACTTCCGATACTGTCTACTAGGTCATTTATAAATATTGTGAAAATCAATGGTCCCATAACACTCCCCTGTGGCACGCCAGAGGTGACTTTAATGTCTGTAGACGTCTCTCCATTGAGAACAACATGCGGTGTTCTATTTGTTAAAAACTCTTCAATCCAGCCACACAGCTGGTCTGATATTCCGTAGGCTCTTACTTTGTTTATCAGGCAACAGTGCGGAACTGTATCGAACGCCTTCCGGAAGTCAAGTAAAATAGCATCTACCTGGGAGCCTGTATCTAATATTTTCTGGGTCTCATGAACAAATAAATAGAGTTGGGCCTCACACGATCGCTGTTTCCAGAATCTATGTTGATTCTTACAGAGTAGATTCTGGGTTTCCAGAAACGACATGATACGTGAGCAAAACATGTTCAAAAATTCTTCAACAGATCGACGTCAGAGATATAGGTCTATTTTTATTTATTTATTTATTTATTGTTCCGTGGGACCAAATTAAGGAGAAAGAGATGGTCATGGAACGAGTCAATACCTGAAATTATAACACGATATTAGAAACAGATAAAATGAAATATAAAAAAAACATATTCAGGTGTTAAGTCGTAAGTTTAAATAAAGAAAATCAACACTGTAACACTGGAATTTGCTTAATTTTTTAGCTCTTCCAGGATCTCCTCGACAGAATAGAAGGAGTGAGCCATGAGGAAACTCTTCAGTTTAGGCTTAAAAGAGTTTGGGCTACTGCTAAGATTTTTAAGTTCTTGTGGTAGCTTATTGAAAATGGATGCAGCAGAATACTGCACTCCTTTCTGCACAAGAGACAAGGAAGTGCATTCCACATGCAGACTTGATTTCTGCCTAGTATTAACTGAGTGAAAGCTGCTAACTCTTGGGAATAGGCTAATATTGCTAACAAAAAACGACATGAAAGAAAATATATACTGTGTGGGCAATGTCAAAATTCCCAGACTATTGAATAGGGGTCGACAAGAGGTTCTCGAACTTACACCACATATAGCTCGAACAGCCCGTTTTTGAGCCAAAAATACCCTTTGCGCATCTGCTCGACGACCTTCTTTGAAGACTGGGACTGCCTGTGCTCTTTTCCAATCATCATCGTTTGTGTGTCGGTACAGAGAGACTCTGTACCGAGTCAAATCTTTAACCTCACTCTCCACACACTACGGGTCAAATACCTAAGTGGGCCGTCGAACTTGGCGCTTTGCATCATTTGAAAAAAAAAGAAAGAAAGAAAGAAAGTAAAGCAAAGTCGTGACTCGTTGGACCGCATTACACACCTCCAGCCAGCCAGCTGCTGTCTAGTTTCTGTGTTCTTTGGCCGACTGAAGACATGTCACTGTATGTGTCACTGTTAACAGTGGCACATTCCAACTGTCAATTTCGTGCAGTTCCATTCCAATGTTCGCTTGTAAAAGGTCGAGAAAGACCTCAATTCACCAGTAGGGGGAAACAGGTCGTTGTTTGCAAGGCTACACTGACATGCCCGCGAGTGGTACAGCATCCGTTGTATACACAATAGACAGTCTACGTTGATACACCAACGGAACGAGCAACTTCATCCACGGTGCGACTATGAGAACGACGGAACGTGACAGCTCATTTATGCCATTCTATCATGCTACAAGTCAACACAGTGTGCTGCACGGAATCCATGAAACTCAGGTGCATACACACTGCTTCACCAACATGACTTGCGTCAGCGGTAGAAGATGACATGACTGCCTGGTACCAGTTACGCACTATCTACAGCGCTCGGAAACGACCACTGAGCTATTTATAGAGGTGATTAGTATTTCAACAGTACTCTGGCAAGCACTGATCTGTCACTCATGTAACGCAGATATATGCGCTTTTGGCAGACTGCACCGAGGAAAGAAGAAGTGTCAATGTCTTACGATTTCATTAGTATAAGGGATACTAGGGAAAATGTGGCCCTATGATCTATTTTGAGACAATAACTTCACAAATGAACGCAAGCATGCCAAAAGTTGTTGAGCAGATACTGATTGTTCCTTACACTTTTTCTGTACCTACGTTTCACCGTGCTGGGAACGCAAGACGTATCAAGACATCAAAAGAAAAATTACTCTTTTTCTGTAACGGAAAGCGGGGGCCTACGCTTCTTTGCGTCAGAGCAGCGTATCAGTACTCATGAACAACTTTCAAAAGTTTCTTCCCGTAGGTCACTTCCCTCCATGAGTTTCTTTTTCGCATCAGAGTTCGAAATATTTCTATCAAGGGACCGAGGTGAACAGGAAATCGGGCCACTTATATTAATGTAGCGATCCTCAAATTTGTAACGTGCCTGAAAGTTGTACTTCATGACACAGTTCTTCCCTTGTAAGCAGTGCGATGGCGCCTTCTTGCAGAAGAAAGACTGGAGTTTGTTGATGAAACGAAAGTTCAAAACAGCTCCTGAATGCCGATTTAATTAGTAGCATTTATCAGTGCACAAATGAAAAAAGTGAATAGCTCTAGCAGTCATGACTCATCATTACATATTAATATTTGTGACATTACGCACCCCTTCTCGAGCAGATAGTGAGTTTGCTTAGTCACAGACGCGGACGATACGTTCATCTCTTCCACAAAAATGACCAGTTGTTTTACCAGGAAATAAAAGCTTCTGCTAGACCATCGAAAATCTCTTACTGTTATGTTAGGTAATTCATAATATATAAAAGTTTTATTCATTTCATAATTCATAAGAAACATGTATGAATCAAATTTTAATTCTTTTAATTGCTGTTGTTGTATCTCATATCGTCCATACAAGCTGAACATTGAGATCGTTGAATGAATCGAAACCCGTAAAATACTATATTATAGCGGTATTGACTGTTGTAATAAAAGTTAACAAACATTTGCTGGTGTTCTAAGAGACGTCGCTTCTAAAACTATTAATTTTATCAAAAATGCGATATTATTAACGTATGATCCAAACGTGGAACGATTGCTTTCTAAATTGCATGCATTTCTGTGCGTTATCTGTTTTAATGGCCTTCTGTAGGTGCAGCCGATACGAATATAACTGAAGATGTTTTCGTAGATTTCTACGCATTGCCATATGACGGATGTGGAGTTCCCATACATGTTACAAAACTACTTATATGGTTAGCAATGAGAAGCTACCTGTAAGCATTCGGAGTTTTCAGCACGGACTTTATAAGAGATTGCAACCTTCACACGAACTGAGTTCTTAATAAAACTTTTCTGCTCTGAAGACCGTCTCATACTGTAAAATGTCCGCCCCCGATAGCTGAGTGGTCAGCGCGACAGACTGTCAATCCAAAGGGCCCGGATTCGATTCCCGGCTGGGTCGGAGATTTTCTCCGCTCAGGGACTGGGTGTTGTGTTGTCCTAATCATCATCATTTCATCCCCATCGACGCGCAAGTCGCCGAAGTGGCGTCAGATCGAAGGACTTGCACCAGGCGAACGGTCTACCCGACGGGAGGCCCTCGTCACACGACATTTCATTTCATTTTCACTGTAAAATAAGAAAACACCATTTCGTCCATTATTGAAAATAACCTTCAGGAAGATATTTGACAGGCTACGCAAAGCCACTTAACGATAGTGGCAGCAAGCCTTGGTTCATCATTTACAATATTTCGCGGTCTAAAAATCAGTAAAACTTCGCACGAACTTACTGTAACCACGGAAGGCAACGAACATGCTTATAATTCAGTGTGTATTCCCACGGAGAGCTTCTGCATCGTACCCTGAAATACCAGACGACAGTGTTAAATCATCAGGTGTTTAATCTTCACTATGTGGAAGCCATTGTGTAACAAGAAAATAACGTAGCAATTCCATTTCGGAACGACTTACTTTTTTCTCTAAAATATTTGCTAGTATTAGAAATTACCATGACATGTTGTTATGATGTTATCAGATACTCTGCGCATGGTACGACCTTACACAATTTTTTTTCCGTCGTAAGTACCATTTATGTGATAATGTGCTGGCTGAATTATATCTATACAGAACGGGAAAATAAGTAAAGAAATGTTTTCAGGAATCGTTCTACACCAGCCAATACGAAGTTTCACATCCACAATCCCTGCCTCCAACAAACTGTTCAGCCACATTCGCCTATAAATCCGAGAAGGTTGTTTTTTGCCGTATTTTGTTTTTTGTTTCTCTTTTCTTGTTCTTCTGATGTTTCATTCACACGCTATTGAGAGGGTAAATATATCACAGTTCGTTACGTTCCCACGGACTGACTTAATACAGGGTGTCCATAAAACTTTCAATTATTTGTTGCACAAGAACCAACATTGTATAGATATCATACATATGCCATTTTGAAGAGAAACCCTGAAGGTTTTTTTCATGTATACCGCCACAGTGTAGTTCGGTAATTTACCGATAGTCAGCGTTAATCGCAAACATGGCGAGTTCAGGTGCGGAGCGAGTTTTCTGTGTGTCGGAGTGCGACAAAAACAAGTGTGCTAGATATGTTCAGTGGATGTTTAGAACCAAGTACGGTAAGAAGCCACCACCAAGAAAAGCCATTTACCACTGGCACAACAAATTCATTACGATGGGTTGCTTGTGCCCGGCAAAGAGAAGCGGACGTCCCAGTGTGGTTGAAGTGAATGTGTAGCGCGTACGAGAGAAATTCATAATGAGTCCAAACAAATCGGTGCGTCGTTGCATCCCGTGAACTCGAAACGTTTGTAAAAAAAACTTTCAGAGTTCCTCTTCAAAATGCAGTATTTATAACATATGTACAATGTTTAGTTCTTGTGCAATAAATAATTGAAAGTGTTCCTGGACTTTATGTACACCCTGTATTATTTCCCTCGTTATGTTTTATACGGAACTGATGATGGGTACCACAACAGACACTTCAGTTGAAGTGTAATGGAGCAATCAGCAAGACCTGGGCAGACAAATAAAGGTACAAGAAGGTAACTGTGAAGAAACCGTAGGTAACAGAAGAAACGCTTCCATTGATCGATGAAAGAAAAATGCACAAAAATATTCAGGAAAAATCAGGAATATAGGAATATAAGTCACTTAGGAATGAAAGAAATAGGAAATTCAGGGAGGCCAAGGTGAAATGGCTGCAGGAAAAATGTGAAGCACAAATAATGGTTATCCGAAGGACTGCTTAAAATATAGACAATTTAAAACTAAGTTTGTGACATTAAAAACAAAGGGGTCAACATTATGAGTGCAAGAGTAATTGCACAGTTAACTGCAGAAAAGGGAGCGAATAGGTTGAAACAGTACATTGAAGGGCTCAGTGATGGGGAGGAACTTCCTGAAGACGGTATAAAAGAAGGAATGGGAGTCGATAGTAAGGACATAGGGGATCTACTGTAACAGTTTAACATAGCTTTGGAAAACTTCAGATCAAGTAAGCCAGAAGGCATAGATAACATTAGTTTGAAACTCTAAAACCACTGGGGGAAGTAACAACCAAACGAGTACTCACTATGGTCGGTAAAATCCATGTCCTTGAAACATACCATCAGAATTTCGAAAAAATGTCACACACACAGTCTGGAAAATAGCCAGGACGGAAAAATGCTAGAATCATCAAACAGCTTATCATCTTAAGCAACGTGAAACGTGGCAGACAATTCTGCATGCCATTTTCATAAAAAACTAGAGTATTTTTTCGTAATTCAGAGAATGACAAAAGATAAAACCGAAATGAGAACGTTTATTGATTAACTGAAATCACGGTGACAGGCAGTATGAGCTCTACGTAATATTCATTTCTCTCCTTTATTAACACTGTGACTGGCTCAATGGTTTGTGAAAGTGTCTGGTGAGCATGCCAATATACGTTGGATTTCAGACGGGCGAACGGGAAACACTACGGCCAAATGTGGTAGGTTGGGAGTCAAGATCGGCGAATCGCGAATCGCCCGATAGAGTCTTGCGCCCAGCTTAGATGTTGCAGGGGGAGGGGGCGTGGGGGGAGGGAGCAGCTTTTGTACATCTACACCACCGTACAGCCTGGAGGACAGTCTGGTGCTGAGTATAGGAGTAGGAGGCACCTTTTGTGTTTTGTGGACCACCTTTGAAGACAACCATCTACTGAGATCCATGGGCTACCGGAAACAATCTCTAGCTTTGCAGTGACTATTTATCAAGTCCTCAGTTGCAAGACCAGTGGCATATGTGGGGAAACGCATGCTTGGCATAATTGTGTGTGACGTCAAGAGCGCAGTTTGAGGTAAACGTATTTTTGATAGTAGGGGAGATTTCAATGCTGTGATTAGCGTCCGAAGGAGACGCGCTATTTTGTGGGATTCTGTAGGGGAAGGAAACCTCATGATTGGGACGCAGTGCTTCTTAATTTTGCAATTAGCATCTGGCAATGTTTGGTGGAAAGGAGTCAGCAGTGCGTAAGTGAGCGCCACAAGAGAAACTCTGGGGGTTATGACACGGGGATGTCCACATAGATTTCAGTTTAGGACACGCAGGTTACTCATCGAATCCGAGTACAGTAGCAATGGAAGATGGATCGACTTGGCATTGCATCACGGTTGAACATGCAACATCTTCGAGTTGCAACAGCTTTCTGACAAAATCGTCTTCATGCTGGGGCCAGGACATCAGCAGCGTACAGCACGGCGTACCTGAAAAATTACCAGTTCATGACATTGATGTGGATGTACCAACTGTAAAAATAGTTAGTTCACCTAAACAGGTCATTCCAGAGGATTTAAATATGCCAAATCTCATGTTAGTAAATTGTCGAAGTGTCTGTAGCACGATCCCCGAGTTACTCTCCGAAATAAACAGTAGTAATGCCAATATTGTATTAGGTACCGAAAGCTGGTTGAAACCAGGCACAAACAACAGTGTAATTTTGAACCCGGATTGGACAATGTTAGGAAGGATAGTAAGACTGATGCTATGGGAGGTGATGTGTTCATTGCTGTCAAATGTTGTTTAAATGCAGTTGACATCGATAATGGGTCGGACTGTGAAATAGTCTGGATAAAGCTGTCAATCAGACAAGGAGTGACCATTGTATTAGGATCTTTTTATATGCCACTACCATCCGCAACAAACGTCGCAGAACGTTTCAGGGTCAGTCTTGAGTACATAGGAAATAAATATCCAAATTATCCAATAGTTATAAGTGGAGACTTTAATCTGACGTCCATTGACTGGAAAAATTACACGTTTATCACAGGGGGCAGAAGCAAAAACTCGTTTGAAGTTACTCTCGGGGCGCTCTCAACACACAACCACGAGCAATTGGTTAGAAAACCAAATCGAGATGGGAACATATTAGGTACCTCGGCGACAAACAGACCCGATCGTTTTGACGAAGTTAATCTAGAAGTGGTATTAGCGACCATAATGTTGTTATGGCTTCTATGTTAGTGGAAGTTACAAGAAAACCAAAGAAGCAACTTAGAGTTTCCTTGTTTGGGAAATCTCCAAGCATTCATTGCGGGACACAAAGATATTGAGCATCATTGGTCGGAATTTAAAGGTATTGTCCACCAGATGCTAGAGAAATATGTGCCTAGCAAAAATGTAGGGGAGGGAAAGGATCCACCTTGGTTCAACAAACATATTAGGAAGTTGCTGAAAAAGCAGAGAATTTTGCACAGTCGTTTTAAACGTAGTCACTGCCCCGCTGACAAACATAAATTATGCGATATGAAAGAAGTTGTCAAAAGGTAAATGAGAGATTCTTTTAACGAATTTGAAAGCAATATTGTAACTGTAGATTCTAAAAATAACCCCAAAAAATTTTGGTCGTACGTAAAATCTATGAACGCCACAAATAATTCAATACCTTCTCTTGCTGACAGTACGGGTGATGTAACGGATGATGATAAACAGAAGGCCGAAGTTCTAAATCTAGGTTTCAAAAACACATTTACGTTAGATGGCTGCAGCGCCATCCCCATTTTCAATTATCGAACAAACGTAAGGATGGCTGACATAGTGTTTAGTGTATCTGAGATTGTAAAACAGTTAAGATCCTTAGATGCCAGGAAGGCATCTGGCCCAGACGGTATCCCCATAAGATTTTATGTCGACTGTGCTACAAATGCACCATTCTTACCCGTCATCTATCAGAGATCATTGGAACGGCGTAAAGTTCCACGGGACTGGAAGAAGGCCCAGGTCAGAGCAATCTATAAAAAGGGTAGAAAATCGGATGCACATAATTACCGGCCAATTTCACTGACATCGATTTGTTGAAGAATCATAGAACATATTTTCTGTTCAGACATAATGACCCTTCTAGACTCTGAGAAGCTCATCTGTAGAAACCACCAAGGTTGTAAGAAACAGCGGTCATGCGAGACACATCTGGCCCTCTTTGTGCATGATATACAACAGGCTTTAGATACCGGCTCCCAGGTTGATGCCACATTTCTCGACTTTCGAAAGGCGTTCGACTCAGTTCCGCACTGTCGCTTGCTCCAAAAAGTGCTCGATTACGGTCTATCCGATGACATATGCGGTTGGATAGGAAGTTTTCTAAGAGACAGAGAGCTGTGTATCGTCCTGAACGGGGAGACGTCAACAGAAACAAATGTAACATCAGGTGTGCCGCAGGGCAGCGTAATAGGTCGGCTGCTTTTTACGATTTACATAAACGATCTGGTATTGACAGCGGCATTAAACTGTTTGCTGATGATGCTGTAGTCTACAGAAAAGTAGTAGCACACTAAAGTTGTGAACAAATCAATGAGAATTTGCAGAAAATAAATGCTTCCTGTAATGGCTGGCAGTTATCTCTCAATATTAGTAAGTGTAACCTATTGCGTATAACAAAGTGAAAATCCCCATTGATGTACGAGTACTAAATAAATGTCCACTCTTTGGAAGCGGTAAAATCCGTCAAGTATCTGGGTGTGACTATGCGAAATGATCTCAAATGGAACGATCAGGTTACTCAAATAACAGGTGAGAAAAACTCTAGATTGCGGTTTATTGGTAGAATCCTGAAGCGATGCAGTCCTTCAACAAAGGAAATTACTTACAATACTTTAGTTCGTCCAGTGTTAGGGTACTGTTCTTCTTTATGGGACCGTTACCAGTTGGGTCTGATTCAAGAGATTGAGAAGGTCCAAAGAAGAGCGGCAAAATTCGTGACTGGTTCATTTAGCCATTGCGAGAGCGTTACAAATCTCATAGAAAGACTGAAGTGGAACGTACTTGCAGACAGACGACGCGCTAAACGGAAGGGGCTGCTCACTAAATTCCAAAATCCGATCTTCGCAGACGATGTAGAGCATATATTATTACCTCCAACTTTCATATCGTGCAATGATCACCATCAAAGATAAGGGAAATTAGAGTTCGTACTGAGGCGTTCAGACAGTCGTTTTTCCCTCGCGCGATCCGCGAGTGGAACAGACGGGGGGGGGGGGGGGGGGGGGGGATATGGTTTTCGCGCGAATAGTGTCCTCCGCCACACACCGCTTGGTGGCTGGCGGAGTATATATGTAGATGTAGAGTAATATTCGCAGTACCGACGGAGTAGCTGAGTTCGATGTCATACTTGTGGGGTTTAGGATGATTGCCTGTCTCATGTACTGAATGTGTGAACTTCTGGGGTAGTCACCAACTTCCAATCACTATTTCTATCAGGAATTTGCAGTATTATATACATTTCAATTATCTTTGTACTTATCAGAGTGTAAATTCTCAAGTGAACAAGTAGTAGATTCATATCTGTGGGAGCATTGTTGTCCATTTAATCTTCCACTTGAATTTTGATAAACAGTACTGTCACAGTTCTCAAGTTGAATTTTATATTATGAATGTGTTTATTAATAAATTTGAGTACTTAACTAATCAGTGTTTTTATTTGGTACCTTTAATGAAATTAATTTATATGCAGTCAGCCAGGGCTGAGGTAGATACTTTCAATCGGGTTAAAAAATATGCAAATAATTATTGTTCCAGTCAGATAGCATCACTGAGATTACGTTTTTACGCAAGTTCCCCGTTGTAGGGTCTATGCGTAGGGCCGTAATTTAGGTTCATCCACGTAACTTTGTGAAAAATTAAATTTTAAAGGATAGATGTTGAACACGGGGATTCCCCATAATTAGTTTTGAGGAACAGGGGATTTAACCAGGAAGGATTTCGCAACCACGTACAGAAAAACAGAAATGAAACTTGATGATCTGTTAGTCGGCGATCATTTTGGCTTCAAGAAAGATAAAGAGGCCAAAGAGGCAGTTCCGATGTAGTGCACGATAATGGAAGCAAGACCTTAGAAAAACCAAGATACGTTCATAGGATTTGTCGACCTAGGAAAAGCGTTGGACAGTGTAAAATGTTGAAGGGTTTCCCAAATTGTGAAGAAAGTAGGTGTACGCTATAGTGCAAGACGGTAATACGTGTTATATACAAGAACCAAGAGGGAAAAATAGGTACGGAAGGCCAAAAACGAAGCGCTCGGATTTGAAAGGCGTGTAGTCTTTCGCATCTACTGTTCAACTTACACATCTAAGAGGCAATGACGGAAATTAAAAAGAGGCTTGGGATTGGGATTAATGTTCAGGGTAATAAGATTCGCAGAGGATATTGCTGTCCTTAGTGCAATTGGGGAAGAATTGCAGAACGTGTTGAATGAGATGGTCTGATAAACACAGACTATAGATTGAGAGTAAACGGAAGAAAGACGAAAGGAACGAGGAGTAACGGAATTGAGATTAGCGATGAACGTAACATCAAAATATGGGAGCAAGAAATTATGCAACACGTGACGGAAGGGCAAAAGGATTAAAAAAGCAGAACAGCACAGGCAACTAGGACATTGCTTGCTAAAAGAAGTATACTAGTTTCAGTGAGCAGTCTTAATTAGAAGTAGTTTCTGAGAACGAACGTTTGCAGTATAACAGAGATGAGGAGAACCGAAGGGTTTGAGGTGGACGATAATGTTGAAAGTAGGGAGGAGATTTCCACGGTATTAGTGAGGAGAGGAAGATGTGGAAAACTTTGACACGAAGGGACACGATGGTAGGAGGAGTGTTAAGACGTCAAAGACTAACTTCCATGGTACGCGAGACAGCTGTAGAGGGTAAAAACTGCAGGAGAAGAGCGTCTGGAATATATTCGAAAATAACTGATGACGTAGGGTGCCGTATCAAATCAGTCACAAGACTGACGGGAAAAAAAATCTCGTTTCTGCAAAAAAACTTTTATATGCATGGCCCATTATTGTTAATTTCAAAATTTTTAATTCACTCATTTAATGTACGTTTTATTTTCTACTGCTTAGTTTACAGCTTCGGGTTTACAACTTCTTCATCGCAAAGCAAATAGATTTCTCTAGAAAAAGAAACTCACTTTGTTCTGAAACCTCTTTTGTCAATAGGCACATCTTCTAGTAATTATATGCAGCGAGAAGATGCGAAAACTTTCACCAGCTGACTAGCTTCGATACGGTATAGACATGAATGGACAAGAATATACTAACATATGGTGGACGTCATCTTCTGGAGTTGATTTACAATTAATCGACATTAGTTTTTTTTATTATTATTATAAAGTTCATAGAATTTCTTCACAATGCGGTTTCCACCTTATCGCCGTTTTTTGACAGTCGACTTAAGTTTGAATTATATATGAAGAAAGTAACTGTTCTCGAAAGAACAGAAACAATTGGTCATGAACCATGGACCTTGCCGTTGGTGGGGAGGCTTGCGTGCCTCAGCGATACAGATGGCCGTACCGTAGGTGCAACCACAACGGAGGGGTATCTATTGAGAGGCCAGACAAACGTGTGGTTCCTGAAGAGGGGCAGCAGCCTTTTCAGTAGTTGCAGGGGCAACAGTCTGGATGATTGACTGATCTGGCCTTGCAACATTAACCAAAACGGCCTTGCTGTGCTGGTACTGCGAACGGCTGAAAGCAAGGGGAAACTACAGCCGTAATTTTTCCCGAGGACATGCAGCTTTACTGTATGATTAAATGATGATGGCATCGTCTTGGGTAAAATATTCCGGAGGTAAAATAGTCCCCCATTCGGATCTCCGGGCGGGGACTACTCAGGAGGATGTCGTTATCAGGAGAAAGAAAACTGGCGTTCTACGGATCGGAGCGTGGAATGTCAGATCCCTTAATTGGGCAGGTAGGTTAGAAAATTTAAAAAGGGAAATGGATAGGTTAAAGTTAGATATAGTGGGAATTAGTGAAGTTCGGTGGCAGGAGGAACAAGACTTCTGGTCAGGTGACTACAGGGTTATAAACACAAAATCAAATAGGGGTAATGCAGGAGTAAGTTTAATAATGAATAGGAAAATAGGAATGCGGGTAAGCTACTACAAACAGCATAGTGAACGCATTATTGTGGCCAAGATAGATACGAAGCCCACACCTACTACAGTAGTACAAGTTTGTATGCCAACTAGCTCTGCAGATGATGAAGAAATTGAAGAAATGTACGATGAAATAAAAGAAATTATTCAGATAGTGAAGGGAGACGAAAATTTAATAGTAATGGGTGACTGGAATTCGAGTGTAGGAAAAGGGAGAGAAGGAAACATAGTAGGTGAATATGGATTGGGGCTAAGAAATGAAAGAGGAAGCCGCCTAGTAGAATTTTGCACAGAGCACAACTTAATCATAGCTAACACTTGGTTTAAGAATCATGAAAGAAGGTTGTATACGTGGAAGAACCCTGGAGATACTAAAAGGTATCAGATAGATTATATAATGGTAAGACAGAGATTTAGGAACCAGGTTTTAAGTTGTAAGACATTTCCAGGGGCAGATGTGGACTCTGACCACAATCTATTGGTTATGACCTGTAGATTAAAACTGAAAAAACTGCAAAAATGCGGAAATTAAGGAGATGGGACCTGGATAAACTGAAAGAACCAGAGGTTGTACAGAGTTTCAGGGAGAGCATAAGGGAACAATTGACAGGAATAGGGGGAAAAAATACAGTAGAAGAAGAATGGGTAGCTCTGAGGGATGTAGTAGTGAAGGCAGCAGAGGATAAAGTAGGTAAAAAGACGAGGGCTGCTAGAAATCCTTGGGTAACAGAAGAAATATTGAATTTAATTGATGAAAGGAGAAAATATAAAAATGCAGTAAATGAAGCAGGCAAAAAGGAATACAAACGTCTCAAAAATGAGATCGACAGGAAGTGCAAAATGGCTAAACAGGGATGGCTAGAGGACAAATGTAAGGATGTAGAAGCTTATCTCACTAGGGGTAAGATAGATACTGCCTACAGGAAAATTAAAGAGACCTTTGGAGAGAAGAGTACCACGTGTATGAATATCAAGAGCTCAGATGGCAGCCCAGTTCTAAGCAAAGAAGGGAAAGCAGAAAGGTGGAAGGAGTATATAGAAGGTTTATACAAGGGCGATGTACTTGAGGACAATATTATGGAAATGGAAGAGGATGTAGATGAAGACGAAATGGGAGATACGATACTGCGTGAAGAGTTTGACAGAGCACTGAAAGACCTGAGTCGAAACAAGGCCCCCGGAGTAGACAAAATTCCATTAGAACTACTGACGGCCTTGGGAGAGCCAGTCATGACAAAACTCTACCAGCTGGTGAGCAAGATGTATGAGACAGGCGAAATACCCTCAGACTTCAAGAAGAATATAATAATTCCAATCCCAAAGAAAGCAGGTGCTGACAGATGTGAAAATTACCGAACTATCAGTTTAATAAGCCACGGCTGCAAAATACTAACGCGAATTCTTTACAGACGAATGGAAAAACTGGTAGATGCAGACCTCGGGGAGGATCAGTTTGGATTCCGTCGAAATGTTGGAACACGTGAGGCAATACTGACCTTACGACTTATCTTAGAAGAAAGATTAAGAAAAGGCAAACCTACGTTTCTAGCATTTGTAGACTTAGAGAAAGCTTTTGACAATGTTGACTGGAGTACTCTTTTTCAAATTCTAAAGGTGGCAGGGGTAAAATACAGGGAGCGAAAGGCTATTTATAATTTGTACAGAAACCAGATGGCAGTCATAAGAGTCGAGGGGCATGAAAGGGAAGCAGTGGTTGGGAAAGGAGTGAGACATTGTTGTAGACTCTCCCCGATGTTATTCAATCTGTATATTGAGCAAGCAGTAAAGGAAAGAAAAGAAAAATTTGGAGTAGGTATTAAAATTCATGGAGACGAAGTAAAAACTTTGAGGTTCGCCGATGACACTGTAATTCTGTCAGAGACGGCAAAGGACTTGTAAGAGCAGTTGAACGGAATGGACAGTGTCTTGAAAGGAGGATATAAGATGAACATTAACAAAAGCAAAACGAGGATAATGGAATGTAGTCAAATTAAATCGGGTGATGCTGAGGGAATTAGATTAGGAAATGAGACACTTAAAGTAGTAAAGGAGTTTTGCTATTTAGGAAGTAAAATAACTGATGATGGTCGAAGTAGAGGGGATATAAAATGTAGACTGGCAATGGCAAGGAAAGCGTTTCTGAAGAAGAGAAATTTGTTAACATCGAATATAGATTTATGTATCAGGAAGTCGTTTCTGAAAGTATTTGTTTGGAGTGTAGCCATGTATGGAAGTGAAACATGGACGATAACTAGTTTGGACAAGAAGAGAATAGAAGCTTTCGAAATGTGGTGCTACAGAAGAATACTGAAGATAAGGTGGATAAAGCACGTAACTAATGAGGAGGTATTGAATAGGATTGGGGAGAAGAGAAGTTTGTGGCACAACTTGACTAGAAGAAGGGATCGGTTGGTAGGACATGTTTTGAGGCATCAAGGGATCACAAATTTAGCATTGGAGGGCAGCGTGGAGGGTAAAAATCGTAGAGGGAGACCGAGAGATGAGTACACTAAGCAGATTCAGAAGGATGTAGGTTGCAGTAGGTACTGGGAGATGAAGCAGCTTGCACAGGATAGAGTAGCATGGAGAGCTGCATCAAACCAGTCTCAGGACTGAAGACAGCAACAACAACAGCAGATGATAATTAATTGAAACCCTCAGCTACCGACATTTAAGTTTGAATTGTCCGGAACTCTGTCGGTCCTCCTCAATTGGCAATATCAATTTGTCACCATTACCATTAACATCACAAGAAACAAAGAAAAATAAGTCTGAATGAATATGTTGAGGCAATTATGGTAAACAGATTAAAATTATAAAATTTGACTTTTTAGATGTTGTGTTATTAGGAGCAAAGTTCAACTTCTACGTTTAATGTCTTTCGTATTATTGCGCAGTCATGTAATGAAATATCTTTGTAGGCAGCGACGAACTTGATCCTGCTAGCTACCAGGAGTCGCGGTAGCAAGTGGCGCAGTGAAGGCTGGCGTCGGTCCTGGTACGGAGCTCCTTAAAGCCGCACCGCGTCGTTTACAGCTCGGGGCATAGACAGCCCACTTTATGTCCCGCCAGCTGCGTAAATCACTGGAGCACCGCTTCCGCCGTCAGCGACGGCTCGGCTTCTTCTACATGCCGACATCTTCACGCTTACCTACACTACTGGCCATTAAAATTGCAACACCAGTAAGGATATCAATAAAGCAATTTTATTTATTGTGTGTATACAGTACAGTGGAATGTATACATAATTAATTTTGGGACTGATTTAAGGGTATTCAAGATGCCAGATTTAGTATCCAAAGCTGTGAGCTCTAACAGCAATGAAGGCTGTAACCAGGCTGGGTAGCGTGAATCTCAGATGAGGGTGCGTCAGTCCATACTACTTCAACTGTTAGTTAATTGTTGTAGCGGCTTGCCACTCTCTCGGCAACCTGACCAGACGTTTTCAGTGGGCGAGATCTCAGCGGAATGTGATGGTCTGAACATCAGTCGAACTTCTTGCTAGAAGTGAGTCATCACAGCGCGATCAATATGTAGTCTTTCGTTATCTTTGGAAGGCCTAATGGTACCGACCGACCGCCGTGTCATCCACATCGATAGGCGTCACTGGATTCGATGCGCGTATAGAGGGTCAAGTGGTCAGCACACCGCTCTCCTGGTCGTCGTCAGCTTTTGCGAGCAGAGCCGCTACTTCTCAATTAAGCAGCTCCTCAAATGAGTTCACAAGCATTGAGTGCACCCCACTTACCAACACTCTTTGCAGTAAAGATGGTGGTTATCGCTGAAACAACCAATTTTATTTTCACTCCATTTTTAATCTGACTGTTAAGGCCGCTCCAAATAACCGGTTTCGGAAATAACCGATTTTCGATTTTTATTCATATTATTTCATGTATTAAATGTAGAAATCTAACAAAGATTGAAAAATTCTGACTCTTTCACTTTCAAGTCACATAGAAACAAGGTATTAAATCAAATAGGCAAGTAAAAGATACCTCGTTCCGTCCACCGTTCGCTGCGTTTTTTGAACACTGATGAGCCGTTGAATATTACAGAATATCACCAGTACTATTCTAATGAATCTATTTCTTTGAAACTGTTCTCAAAAATCATATTGTAATCGGGGATCACACCACTGTTTGGGCATAGTCAGTGCTGAAGAGTGAAAACTGAGGTCGAAGCACACTGTTTTTGGTGTTAATTTGTCCGTTTTAAAGGGCTGCATATTATATAGACACAGGTAGCAGGTTAGCTACTTTCTATTTTTACTGTAAGCTATGAATGAATTGCTATTAAACTTTTAGTTACTGTTATCAAATTTCTTTCCATCTTTTATTATTTCATAGAAATGGCAGACATATACATTTAATCTTTTAAAGAAAATGCAACGTCACTTTGTAACAATATCTCCAGACATGCTGCAGCATAATGAATGTCCGGCAATGACAGAGAGAAACCGTACCACAGACCACGTGGGGTCAAGTCTTGCACATGTACATACACGCTTACATTAAGTCACGTGACACGGCAACAAGGACATTATTGTCACAGCAATGCTGTACTGATCTTTATTCCATGTGTTTGTTGCTCGTATCTGTCAGCATTGGCACTAAAATAGCACCCACTTGCTGTAACAACGCAATAGTTCAAAACAATGCAAATTTTAAGAATAAATATTACTCCCTTTTTTTAAAAAAAAAAAGCTAATTTAAAAACGAAAAACTTAACATTGCTGCTATGGCTAATTGATATTTCGATTTTGTTACTCGGTTTTTAGTCAATGGTATAAAACACCTGTGATCAATGAGACCAAAAAAATACAAAAAATTCCTCTTATTCATAAATAAAATACCGGAATTGGTTTAACGGTCAGTTTTTCCATCTTTACTGGCAGACCCATCCGAGCCCAACAGCGGTGAACTCGGGTGATCTGACGAGAAACGGGAGGGACGCCTGGTTCTTCTTCCCCAACCAGGAGCTCAAAAATGGTTCAAATGGCTCTGAGCACTATGCGACTTAACTTTTGAGGTCATCAGTCCCCTAGAACTAAGAACTACTTAAACCTAACTAACCGAAGGACATCACACACATCCATGACCGAGGCAGTATTCGAACCTGCAACCGTAGCGGTTCTAGACTGAAACGCTTAGAGCCGCTTAGCCACATTGGCAGGCTCAACCAGGAGCTCCTACATATCTTTCCTGGCAGCGCACTCGACGCTATCAAGGGCCAGAGGCGCAAGCCTGAACACCGACAGCGTGTGCAGGAGTTCGGGGCCGTCCTGCTGGAGAGGGACGGGGAGAGACCGGAGTCCAGCTGGGGCCGGCGGTGATAATGGGCGACAGCGGCGTGAGTGTGGCTGTGTAGGGCGTCAAGGGGTGTCCGTCAAGGGGACCCTCCCCCTTAGCCTCTCCTTTTCAAAATGACCATGGACACTGTGCTTTACAGCTTGCTTTCCCACATAGGAACCCGGATTTTAGGTTGCAGAGTCAACGTTGCGGCCTTCGCTGATGACGTCCTGCTGTTTACATCGACGAAGAGAGGCCCACAGTCCCTCATCGACGCGATCACGGCAGTCATAGCCCATCTGGGGCTGCATATAAACGCGCGGAAGTGTTTCACCGTCGCCTTAGTGGCCTCCAGCCACGAGAAGAAGGTGAAGGTGGACGACACCGTCACCTTGACTGCCGGCAACGCCAACTTACTGGCGCTATGCATGGGTGAGACTTTCCCCTACCTGGGGCTGCTGTTCTCTTCTTCTGGTCGGTGCCTGTTCCATCCTCGGTGCCACCTGCAAGAGCAGCTGGACATCCTCACTTGGGCTCTCCTGAAGCCACGACAGCGCCTCTATGTCCTTGTGCAGCTGCTGCTATTGGGCATGTACCACAGGCTGGCCCTCTGTCGCACCTTGATCACTGTCGTGAATGCCGCGGACACCGCTGTGCGAGCAGCCGTCAGGAGATGGTTCACCTCCCGGCGGACACCCACTTGGGCTACTTCCACTCTCTTGTGGCCCATGGGGGACTCGGCATTACATTTGCCCACTGGATGGGCCCCGCCCTGCGGCGGCCCGACTACTTATGGGGCCAGCTGTGGACGACGCGGCTTGCGCGAGGTGGCGGCGCTTGAGCGGCACTTGACGATGGAAGCCAATCTCCTCACGACGTCAGAGCATGTTGGGGAAATATGGGCAGCTCACCTACACGTCGCCTTCGGCGGTGTGGCGCTCTCGGAGTCTGCTGCATCTGGGAGCAGCACCAGTGAGTCGCTAACTCCAGTCGACTCCTATCTGGGTGCGACTATATCAACTATATCAAATGGTTGAAATGGCTCTGAGCACTATGAGACTTAACATCTGTAGTCATCAGTCCCCTAGAACGTAGAACTACTTAAACCTAACTAACCTAAGGACACCACACACATCCATGCCCGAGGCAGGATTCGAACCTGCGACCACAGCAGTCGCGCGGTTCCGGACTGTGCGCCTAGAACCGCTAGACCACCGCGGCCGGCGCGGACGTGTGGCCGACAACCGATGCCGCTCGGATAGCAGAGCCGTCGAGACCGCCAACCATATCATGCAGGCTTGTGGACAAACGCACAGGTCTCGAGTGAAAAGTCACGACGCGGTCGTGAAGTACCTCGCGAATGGACTCGCGCAAAGGGGTTCCGACGTCTCCGTGGAGCCCTACCGAACACCAGAAGGACTTCGCAACCCTGACATCATCGCTGACAAAGACAACCAAGCCCATGTAGTCGACACCCGATAGTCGGCGACCACCTTCGGCTCGACTGGTGCCACAAGGAGAAGGCGGCGGAATGCAACACGCCGTCCAGCAGCCGCTCCGTTCTCGACCTGCGTACCGGCGTCGAGAGTGTACACTTTTCATCGGACACATTGAATCGGAGGGGGACATGGTCCCCACAGTCTGCGGGCGACCTCCTGAAGCTGGGCTTCAAGGTGCAGGAGCTCGCGATCATTTCATCCAGGATGCTGTCTTCGTGATGCGCGTCGTCCAGAATCTTCGAGCTTATGACGGCACAGCGCCCGATGCCCAGGGCTGGCGTTGGGTGGAGTGCTGGTCTTCTCTCCCTGACCGCTGGGGACTATCACAGGAGCAATACCTGTTTTTATTCGTGTATCTTCTATTTCTGCATTGTTATTTTATTCTTTGTTTATTTTCTGTGTTTTTCTTTAATATACGAGGTGTGTCGTCCTATGTAAGCTCCCTCTGCGATGGGGGTACTGGCAAAGTACATAACACCTTTGTTCAGTGTAATATATATATATATATATATATATATATATATATATATATATATATATATATATATATATATAATCATGTATGTACTATTCCAAAGGAATAAAGGCGGCTGAAACAACTAATTAGGCCTACTGCAGAAGAAACAGTGCTGACTGTAAACACACGGCCAAAGACGGTAATGGTGAAATATGTGAGATTTCCAAAGACAATTTCAGGGTCGATATCTCAGAAAATTAATAAAACTACTTATCATACATTGTGAGACGTTTCACGCTTTGCAAGAACAAATTAAATATTGCCACATTAAATTTTCTCTATAACTTATTAAAATACATGTTTATCATAATACAAGCTAACACTCTACAAAAATTCGATTTCGTACACCTTGCAGGCACATAGCGCTATCTTAATAAGCCTAACACAAGGCTTTGTATGACCACCCTTCATTGCTATAAATGCTAAAAAAATTCCATAACACGTATTAAAGTGATGTTATTCTCTGTAATTTACAGGTATGTAGACATAAACGTGAAAGTAATAGCATTCTAAGAAAAACTGGGGGTTCACAACTGGAAATGACGTTAGAGATTGTTCCAACCCATGATGTTGCCTCATCTGAAATATATGCTTAATATCCAGTCCTCAACCCCTTAGTTCATGTCTGGACTTCCAACGGCAAAAAAACTGTACGAACATTCACTAGGCAGAAACTACATTATACTAGCGCCGACTGAACCGACGCACATTCCTTATCAGAGGGGACACAGGCCAGACGTGATAGACATGGCCCTCATCAAGGGCATTACATCGACACTCAACGTTGCCGTTGAAAACGATCTGCCCTCAAACCAACCCGTAATACTATAAATTGAGGAAACACCGCAGCACATGGAACAACGCAAGATGTTGGACTACGGGCGTGCGATTTGGACATTGTTCAAGCAAACGCTCTTTAGCCACTTCCCACCTATACACGAAATTAATGAAACAGCGCCAATTGACGAGGCTGTAGAAACCCTCACTATCGCCGTCCAGGACGCAATGGCAGGCACCATACCTGATCGCACCTCACAACAACGCAGTGCGGCCCTGCCCTAGGAAATCTTGGGCCTAATATCAATGAGAAATCGCCTCAGGAGACAATGGCAGCGCACCAGGCGTCCGTACTTCAAACGGCACATTAACAGGCTACAGGGCACCGTACACGATAAAATATAAACACATAGAACACAACAGTGGAACCAAAAATTCGAAGGGTAGGACACCGCACGATCTGGCGTGTGGCAACGAGCCCGACACTTCACCAGGGAGAAAATATACACCCCAACGCTTCAAGGGCCTGACGGACCTGCATACTCAGCGGAAGAGAAAGCAGAGCTAATGGCCCGCACACTCGCAGCATCATTCACACCGAACCTGGTACCATCAAATCCAGTGTTCACACTTACAACTGACCTAGAGGTTACACGCATTCTAGCCCAACCATGGTGCGACGACATTCGACATGCTAGCACAGCCGAAGTCTCCTGGACTGTAATGCATTCCGATGCTAGGAAAGCCCCTGGTCATGATGGCATTCAAAACCGTGTCCTCCAGGAGTTCACGGATAAAGCAACTGAGTACCTAACACACATAACGAATGCCATACTAAAACACCAACACTTCCCCGCCTTTTGGAAGACGGCCAAGGTCCTGATGTTCAGGAAGCCGGGGAAAGACCACAGCGTCCCACAAAATTACCGACCCATCAGCCTTCTGAGCTCGCTCAGTAAGATTGTTGAGAAGGTGATTCTCAAACTCATCACTAGGTACTGCATAACAAATGACATCCTGAGACCGGAGCAATTCGGCTTCAGTAAGCACCACTCCACAACACAACAACTCCTACGGGTCGTTGAACATATGGCTTCAACATAAACAAAGCTACAGGGGCGGTGTTCCTGGACATCGAAAAGGCTTTTGACCGACTATGGCACAACGGCCTCATCCGCAAGCTCAGCGACGGGGAATTCCCCGACGGTCTGCTCCGTCTAATACACTCATAACTCACAGACAGGAGTTTCAACTCTGACGTGCAGGGAAAATAATCAACTCGACACGGTATACACGCGGGAGTACCCCAGGGCTCCTACTGTTTAACCTCTACATAAACTATCTCCCAACCACACACAACACAACGATGGCAATCTACGCGGATGACACAGCCATCCATGCGCAAGATTGGAAACCATCAAACATTACGTCACGCCTACAGACTGCACTCAGAGTGGCTGAGCCTTGGTTGGAGAAATGGCGTGTAAGAGTAAACGTCGACAAGTGCGAAGCCGTTCTGTTCACTAGAAGACCGTAGCAACTGCGCAAACACCGCTACTGCAGACCAATAACTCTACATGTACGCCCAATACGTTTCCGCGAGAAAGTCAAATACCTCGGTGTCTGGGGGGACCACATACAACACATGACCAACCGAGCTAGCGCGAGGCTCAAACAGCTCTACCCTATGCTCAACAGGCGTAGCACACTGGACAGAAGGGTGTCGAGGTCCATGTACATGACACTTATCCGACCCCTGATGACATACGCAGCTCCTGTGGGGGGATACGCTGCGCCTACACGCCTGCGCCTACACGCCTGCGCCGTCTGCAGCTCATACAAAACAAAGTGCTCAAAATCATAAGCAATACTCCACGATACACACGCATCGCGGACCTTCACCGGGAATACCGACTTGAGACTCTCACGGAGGTAATCCACAAACTAACCACAAGACTATACATAAACTCCAGACATTCGCAGAACCCTTTTATTCTGAATCTGGGGAACTACGACCACAACCATAGATGGAAACATAAAAGACTAAAAGACATACTTGTAATGACATAACATCTACGGCCAAGCATACGCAAACATAACGGTACAGGCGAACTCCTGTTAATCAGACGCCATTACTGGATATCCAGCTGAAATACACTGCCGAATAACTGGCACCACACAGGGAAGCCGTACCGTACACTGCATGCAGACAAGCTCCACACATCCCCCACACAGTGAGATTGTCTATGACCGATCTCTCACTACTGTATAACGACCTTGATTGTTCCAGGAATGTAGCGGCTGCAGCAACTGGGATACATCGCTATCGCTTGTCACGGTAATGATGCATGATACCTATACTAACAAATCCAACCTTGCATGAACTATCGCAGCTAGTAAGCCACTACTGCTCTTACTACCCATCCCACTGTCGCAGAGGATTTTTTCCCACGGCACGAGCCATGGCACTTCCTTCCCTCTGCTCTTCAAATCACTACCCTCACTCGCGTTTCGTCCACTATCTATAACCTGATGGACCGTGTTAATGCGTAGTCTTACCCAGCTGCACGGACAACATCACAGCCCGGCATCCTGTGATCCAGTTACTAGATAACTAACATGTTTACGGAGGTGACAGTAGAACGTTTTGTTTGGTCACCACGTTGGTGCGGGCGTGGAGGGGCCCCGTCTCTCTTCCCAACAACCAAAGATTAAACAAATTGGGTCTAAGTATTAAGAGGTATGATACCTTAACAGTGTAGTGTTAAAGCATGACAATGCACATCTGCAGAGACGAAGATACCAACATCGTAGTATATGCAAAACAGAGACGAAATAACGTGCCTACAGCAGCAATAGTGGAAGACATCACCCACAATTACTGAAGTGACGTAATTATATTCTATAACAGAGTACTTGAAAAGAAAGATACTAGTCATCAAGTATAAATCTGAAGTCTTGCACAAAGAACAAGCAAATGATCCTCTCTGTAGTGCTCTGCAGCCTTGTAATACCATGTATCTTAGCCAAGGAAGGCGTAAAAAGTTTCCTGTAGTCACATATCTGGTCACATTATAAAATCTGTAAGTTGGTTACCAATAACACTGCCTGCTTGTGGGCTTGTGATTTGACATATATAGTATATTATATAAGTTTTATCTTACAATTGGAGGTCACCACGTTAAACAGTCAACCCTAACTGTCTTATCATATAGTATAACCTTAGGTGTCACTGTATATGGGGGATGTTTTCTCAAAGCGAACATTATGTTTGACCTAGGAATAGCTTTATAGACCTACCACAGCAGGCTGCTTTCATAATGTAGATTTTAGTGTAGTTTCATATGGTGGAATAGTAATACGTAAATCCCATGTTTGTTGTATATAAATTAATGGCGTCATAGAATATACAGCAGAAAAATGGTGATGAATAGTAACATAATGGAATAATTTAATGGTAAATTCCGCGAATTGTGTGATAGAGAACCAAATTGCGAAGGGCAGATGGTGCCGCTGACGGCACTGCGAATAACAACGCTTCCCCCGATTTAATATAGCACTTATGTCAGAGTCAGAGTGGCTCATTACAGCCAAATGCATATAGCATATAATTGATGGTACACTTGCCTGCCAGTAAACAAACAGCAGAAGCTTTGTTAAACACCACGCAATGACTGTTCTGTAAGTTAACTGACACAACATGGAAGCAACTGCCAGAGAATAGGGGTACTCCTACTCGGCACTTGCCACTATCAATTAGCAACGTATATTGCCTGAGCCATCGAAACCCAAGGGGTTTCCGACCCATTGCTAGCAGAACTGATGGAGTCGCAGCAAGAAGTGTAGGAGACACATTATAGGATTGGATGCTTGAATACAATGTGGGTAACCTAGTATAACTGGCTTATAGTAAATTGTCATCTATCGTCCAGTTCACATGTGCTGTAAACGATTTGGTGCTCCTGTGGGGTTAGTGATCAACAAGAAGCCTATGCTGTTGACATGGTGCTCTCAAACCATGTTATTCTACGTGTACTACATCATAAAGTTCGTGTGAATGACTTACTTTAGCAAACCTGCCAGCTGATGTCACAACAGTAGCATTTGTAGATAATCTCTACACCTCACAGTCTGGACGTTGCTGCAAATAATTCAGAAACTCATTGATAGCACTGTTCAGTAGATATGTATAACATATCATATAGGTCACGGGTAGGGCTATGAATTGCTTATGGCTGAATACATGAACTTCCTTACAAAAAAGGCATTTATTGTGCTTTACAACACATTGATATTACCTTGTGAACTGTGGAATTTAAAATGTTGCAAAGACAAATGGACACACTATTTGCTGATACGGTCTTAACTGCGTTGAATGCATACTCTAGCTCCAGATGCTGTAGGCTCCCAACTAGCGACACATATGGAAATGGAACATACACATTCAAAACAGGTAGTAATGTGTCTACATAGATGGAACATTACACTCACCTCATCCTGGAAGGAAATTATACACAGTCGTGTACTCTCAACCACATGCTGTTCAGATGATACTGCTTTGTCCAGAATATCTGCCTCAAGTTTAATGTTTAACACATCGTTTACTGTAATTATAACATTTTTCGTTTGACAGATAGTATCCACAAAGTCCCTGCTTTTTACATGAATCAGAAACATACATTTATAGAACCACAGAGTGTATACTCTCCATGAATCATTCTTTTCAAGCCAATGCTTGAAGCCACCATCACAACAAACTGTTTTATTATCATTGGCAGTGTAAAAGAACCTCGCTTCACTTTCAAGAAACCCCTTGCATGTCGCAATATTTAATGTTTGTTGAAAGTGCAAGATATCTCAATATATGATGAATAGTTGTATTTATTTTCCGAGGTATTGACTCTGACATTATCTTTGGTAATGTCACATCTCTCACTGTTACCATCTTTGGTTCTGTGTTTACAAGCAGTACATGCTCTTCCGTAATCTAAGTTATATTTGGCAATAAAAACACATTATTCCTTCCTTCCGTCCTTTGTGGTGGTGTAGTTGTTTACAGGTTTTTATTTCTGTGGACCATAGTTTGAGAAATGCAACTGCACTGGTTGAATACACACTTTATATATTTA
This sequence comes from Schistocerca gregaria, assembly GCF_023897955.1. Classification (NCBI taxonomy): domain Eukaryota; kingdom Metazoa; phylum Arthropoda; class Insecta; order Orthoptera; family Acrididae; genus Schistocerca; species Schistocerca gregaria. Next base: position 654,119,442 of record NC_064922.1, read on the forward strand.
GGTACCACTGAAATGTGAACATAGCATTTTCGGGTAACTGACGTATTTTTAAAATATTGTGAGCAATATTATAGCAGAAATCCAGTCTATAAACCACTTAGGGAGCCTTCTTAGTGCAAACTGCTGTTATTGTGCCTAGCCTCCAGTAGGCGTGTGCCATTTCTAATAATAGCAATAATTGGTAGCATATGTTTTTTCTAGTGAATAACATCATGCATTATCTTTCTCCCTCCTAAAATTAGTTACATTCAGTCTGGCTGTTTGCCTGATTAGTTAACACATATATTCTGCAGTTATAATCCTAGTCAGGTTAGTTTTATGGCCTCGACTTAGTAGATCTAGCTTCTAACATGTCCAATGTTTTTAGGCATTGAAATCTAGCATTTGGAGCATGTACTGCCGAATATGTGTGTATGGGAAATTAGCCAGCACTTTCTTTTACACTTTTTTTTCTTTATTGGATTTTTTTTTTTTGGGGGGGGGGGATGCTTCATGCAAATTTCAGGAGCACAAGGGTAGGAGATCCCTCCCTCCCTCCTCCCCTCCCCCTTGACCATCGCACATGGTAGGATGTCATGATTCCTGGAATAGCCTTGGAGATAAGGACGAGCTGATCGTACTCTCAGCGAAATATGTCGTGTACAGTTGCATGAGATTTCCCATAATAACCTGTCAGTTGTGGTCAAGGTTATTTATGCCAACAGTGCCCCACTACTTTCGTCCTCTCCACTATTTTAAATGACGACTGTGGTACTGGCTTTTAAGGTTTTAATTAAATTGCCTGGCCTCCTTCACAGTATATTGGGATGGGGTTTTATCGCGTATGAGAGGCTATGTCACCCTTTGTTAAGTGGGTACCCAACCACAGTAATATGAATCCTCTTTATCTTGTTTTGTGATGCTATTTCATAATCAGTTTTATCGACAATTATCCTTAGTTATTATTATAGATTGCTATTGTTTTTACAACCTTCTTTACTTCAGTACTGTCTTTTAAATACTGTTTATCTTCGTCTGTTATTAGTATTTGATTTCAGAGATAATTGTTGCTGTAAGTGGTATTAACCAGACTCGTCTCTGTTCTACCTAAATGCATTGATGCCCGAGGAGTCTGGCGCCATGCAAAATGATATCCGTGTTTTTCGGTAAATTGTGCAATGGCTGGTCAGCATTAACCAAGGATAATCGCACGCGTGCTGTAATGAACTCGGAGCGCAGCGTGTGCAACAAGACTATATCGTACGTGCCCGTCATATGAGACACTTCGTTTCCTAAATCTAGCAGTTGCTGGACGTTTCAGGTAACTTCCTGAGTGCCTCTTTTCCGTTGAAAGCGACGTCAGTGGCCAAGAATGTGTAGTTGAGAAGCGTCGATGTCGACTACTGACGAAAGCTACAGCTGAAGTGTAGAAGATAATTCGCCCCTTCGGCGCTGGATAACAACAGCTAGATAGCACTCACTCAGATTAGGGTCATGCTTTTTTTATTTTCGAAAAAACCTTACGCCACAGCTATGCAGTGGATAATACTAACATTTTATCGCCTTTCTAAGCTCGACGTCTCATTCATCGTGGAAGGATGCCAAGTCATTTTTCAGGCAAGCAAATTGGAAGTTGCGGTACACTAGGAACAACCGAATGAGACTTCACTTTTTTAAGCAGTCTGCGTTTGAAGTTTGATGGATGCATGCTCTTTTCGGTCGTCCTGACTTAAGTTTTCGGTAGTCCCTCTACTCTCCGTCTCTCGCGGAATTTTCTGCCAAGACACGTCGCCGCCGTCACCTTGGCGAATAAGGTGCTACACGCTTAGTGGTAGGTGTACCTAATTCAGCTGCCCTTAAGTGTGTTGCCCAGGACAATTGGCTATGGGAATCGTATTGAATAGAAAGATTTTTTTTTTAACAAAGACCTAAAGATATCTTCCGTCCGAGAATGGTGTCTGTATACATAAACGCGTAAAACACGAGAGGTTCAAATGGCTTTGAGCACTACGGGACTTAGTGCTGAGGTCATCAGTCCCCTAGAACTTAGAACTACTTAAACCTAATTATCCTAAGGACATCACACACATCCATGTACGAAGCAGGATTGGAATCTGCGACCGTAGCGGTCGCGCGGTTCCAGACTGTACCGCCTAGACCGCTCGGCCACTCCGGCTGGCAAAACACGTGAGAACCAGGTGTCTCAGTTAGTCGGAGGTTGCAGATAAGTAGATTTCCATCCCTCTCTCTGAACATATCGTATACGCCGGTTTGCAGGATAATGCTTACTACTTGTTTTTGAAAGCGTCCTACTGTTTTTGTTGACGAATGAGCCGCGTATGCATGGAGTTGGATTCAGTAGTTCCTTTCTTGAATGGGATCCTGTGCAGTTCATACACTAACTAATAGAAAATATCAGAGACTATTAACAATTTGTACAGAAACCAAATGGCAGTTATAAGACTGGAGGGGCATGAAAGGGAAGCAGTGGTTGAGAAGGGAGTGAGACAGAGTTGTAGCCTCTCCCCGATCTTATTCAATCTGTATATTGAGCAAGCTGTAAAGGAAACAAAAGAAAAATTCGGAGTAGATATTAAAATCCATGGAGAAGAAATAAAAACTTCGAGGTTCGCCGATGACATTGTAATTCTGCCAGAGACAGCATAGGACTTGGAAGAGCAGTTGAACGGAATGGACATTGCCTTGAAAGAAGGATATAAGATGAATATCAACAAAAGCAAAACGAGGATAATGGAATGTAGTCGAATTAAGTCGGGTGATGCCGAGGGAATTAGATTAGGAAATGAGACACTTAAAGTAGTAAAGGAGATTTGCTGTTTGGGGAGCAAAATAAGTGATGATGGTCGAAGTAGAGAGGATATAAAATATAGACTGGCAACGGCAAGGAAAGCGTTTCTGAAGATGAGAAATTTGTTGACATCAAGTATAGATTTAAGTGTCAGGAAGTCGTTTCTGAAAGTATTTGTAGCCACGTATGGAAGTGAAACATGGACGATAAATACCAGGTGACAAAAAGTCAGTATAAATTTGAAAACTTAATAAACCACGGAATAATGTAGATAGAGAGGAAAAAATTGACACACATGCTTGGAATGGCATGGGGTTTTATAAGAACAAAAAAATTTAAAAAGTTCACAAAATGTCCGACAGATGGCGCTGGACAGCAAAACTGCTACCGTGACGGGTGAGAGGTACGCCAATATGTTACAGAATCGCATCATCCCCAGCCTGGCTGATAAACACCTGCTGGAACGTACGATGTTTATGCAGGATGGCGCTGCACTCCATGTTCTAGACGCGTGAAAGATCTCTTGCGCGCGTCGTTTGGTGATGATCGTGTGCTCAGCCGTCGTTTTCGTCATGCTTGGCCTCCCAGTTTCGCACACCTCAGTCAATGCGATTATTGGCTTTGGGGTTACCTGAAGTCGCAAGTGTGTCGTGATCGACCGACATCTTTAGGGATGCTGAAAGACAACATCCGAAGCCAATGCCTCACCATAACTCCGGACATGCTTTACAGTGCTGTACACAACATTATTCCTCGACTACAGCTATTGCTGAGGAATGACGGTAGACATATTGAGCATTTCCTGCAAAGAACATCATCTTTGCTTTGTCTTACTTTGTTATGCTAATTATTGGAATTCTGATCAGATGAAGCGCCGTCTGTCGGACATTGTTTGAGCTTTTGTATTTTTTTTTGTTCCAATAGAACCCCATGTCATTCCAAGCATGTATGTCAATTTGTACCTCTCTATCTACATTATTCCGTGATTTATTCAGTTTTCAATTTTATACTAACGTTTTGATCACCCGGTAGTTTGGACAAGAAGAGAATAGAAGCTTTCGAAATGTGGTGCTACAGAAGAATGCTGAAGATTAGATGGGTAGATCATGTAACTAATGAGGAGGTATTGAATAGAATTGGGGAGAAGAGGAGTTTGTGGCACAACTTGACAAGAAGAAGAGACCGGTTGGTAGGACATGTTCTGAGGTATCATGGGATCACAAATTTAGCATTGGAGGGCAGCGTGGAGGGTAAAAACCGTAGAGGGAGACCAAGAGATGAATACACTAAGGAGATTCAGAAGGCTGTAGGTTGCAGTAGGTACTGGGAGATGAAGAAGCTTGCACAGGATAGAGTAGCATGGAGAGCTGCATCAAACCAGTCTCAGGACTGAAGACCACAACAACAACATAACGCAGACGTACGAGTATTGTGCTGGCCGGACATCTGGTAGCCCTCTGGAACTCGCGTGTGTATTTTCCAACAACACTTCTCAATGCTCAGCGCTCCTTGTGGATCAGTACATGAGGTGTGTCAGGTCTTGGTTTATCTGTGGTTGTTCCCGTGCTTCCCTACTTCCGAAACTTTAGGACGATTGAATTGTCCCTGATAGATTCACTCCTCAGGTGACATCCAATGACTAGCGCGCTTTCCGTGTCAATTCGCTGCCCTGACCTAGCCGTTCTGCCGTTACGGATTGTCTGCTGTCAACACAGCTCTTCCCGCCTCTTTTTATACCTTTTTGGTCCGCGTCTCGTGGAATCTAGCAGTCAGCATTACAGAGTTGTGTCCGGATACTTTTGATCACATAGTATATTTGAAGATAGATTGCACAACGATTAACATCTTGGGAAACGTGCTACAGACTGCAGAATCAGAAGGGTGGAAGTGGCGAGAGCAGGTGAGCTGCCGGAGGGAGACTTACGGCGGTGCACGGGGCAGAGCGGCAGGCGCTGCGCACCAGCAGAGCGCGTCCGCGACTGACAGACGAGTTGTGTGTCTCGGTGCTCGAGGCGTACAGTCCAAGCGTTCACAGATGTCCTGCTGCCTACTTCGTGTCTGGTCTGGAATACAGCAGGGATGGAAATCTGCAAGCAGCCATCAATAACACACCTACATCTGTACTCTGCGAACCACTGTCAGGGGCGTGGCAGAGGGTACGTTCCACTGTATCAGTTATTAAGGCTTTTCCTTGTTCCATTCATGTATGGAGGGCGGGAAAAAATGTTTTTTTAAAACTCTTTCTGTGTGCTATCATTAATCTAATCCATAAGATACCTTATGGGAGCCACATGTAGGAAGTTGCAGTATATTCCTAGGGTCATTATTTCAAGAGGTTCTTGAAAATTTGTTAGCCGACTTTTTCGGGGTAGTTTCCGTCTACCTTTAAGCCCCTTTTAGTTCCGTTCTTTCAACATCTCAGTGACACTCTCTCGCACGTCAAACGAACCTATGACCATTCGTGCTGCTCTTCTCTGTATAGGTTCAATATTGCCTGCTAATTGTATTTGGTATGTGTCCCACAAATTGAGTGTATTCTGGGTTAGGTCGCATGAGTGATTACGTAAGCAATCTCCTTTTTAGGCTGATCGCATTGCTACAGTATTCTACCAATAAACCAAAGTCTGCTATCTGCTTTACCTACGAATGCTTCTATCTTCAAATGTTCAAATGTGTGCCAAATCTTATGGGACTTAAATGCTAAGGTCATCAGTCCCTAAGCTACACACAACTTAATCTAAATTATCCTAAGGACAAACACACACACCCATGCCCGAGGGAAGACTCGAACCTCCGCCGGGATCAGCCGCATAGTCCATGACTGCAACGCCACAGACCACTCGGCTAATCCCGCGCGGCAATGCGTCTATCTGATCGTTTCGCTTCATGTCCCTAATAGTGTTACACCCAAGTATTCGTATAAGTTTACAGATTCCATCTGTGACTCACTAATACTACATTGGTAGGATACTATGTTTTTCTGTTTTATGAAGTGCACAATTTTACATTCTTGAACATTCAAATCAAGCCGCCAATCATTGCACCAATTTGAAATCTATTCAAGGTCTGACCGAATATTTTGACAGCTTCGTTCAGACTACACTTAGTTGTACATAACTGCATCATCTACGAAAAGTCTGAGTTACTACACTGAACGGTACGAAAAATTCAACACTTCAACTTCTTACAGAAACTGAAATTTATTTTAAATTTATGTCACTTTTATGACACTAATCCACTATCTTGTGATGGAATATTGTGGTACGGTCCCATCTAAGTGTCCAACGATGAAATAAAAGACGATTATAAACAAATTTAACAAATTAAGCCAGAGATGCATACTTCAAGCCGGCCAGAGTGGCTGAGCGGTTCTAGGCGTTACAGGGTGGAACCGCGTGACAGCTACGGTCGCAGGTTCGAATCCTGCCTCGGGCATGGATGCGTGTGATGTCCTTAGGTTAGTTAGGTTTAAGTAGTTATAAGTTCTAGGGGACTTATAACCTAAGAAGTTAAGTCCCATACTGCTCACATCCATTTGAACCATTGGCATACTTCAAGGAAATTCTGAGTAAGCTCATAAAGCTAATGCATGTCTGTTTCGATGTTACACACTTCACACTTTACTTCACAGACATTGGAGATGATCTCAGAGACCTCTGTTCGCATCTTCAAAAGTGTGTATTGGCACCTCCCGCACCAATGACAGCATTCAACCTTTCAGATACACTCGTGATTAATGTGTTAATGTCCTGTTGATGAATCATGCCCCATTCTTCCGTTAGTGTATTCCATAGGTCCTATAGCATCTCTGGAGAGTGCTGACGGGCTCTTCTCCCCAGACGGTCCCAAAGGTTCCCAATATGATTGAAATAGGGCTTTGAGCAGCCCAATTCATAGCATGAATCCCTGTTTCATCCAAGAACTCTTACACAGTTCTTCCAACATGCGGGCACACATTGTCGTGCATTAGCGTAAAATCATCACCAATAAATGAACCGAAAGGCACAACATGCTCCAGAAGGATTTCCTTCACATACCAATGTGCAGTAAGGTTGCCATGCTTCACGAAAACCAGATCCGTCCTTGCAACTGCATTGATTCCTTCCCACACCATCACAGAACCACCCTGAAAAGGGGAATACCTTTACCCTGGCCTTCTTGTGACCTTCTCTCTTTCGTCAGGTGATCAGGGGGCCAAATCATGACTCATCGGTGAACAACAGTTGATCCAATTGTTGTACTGTCCAGCCAACACGTTTCCTTACGCAGCGTAGTCGATCTGTTCATTGCTGTCTGGTGGATTGTGGACCTGTAGCTTTTCTTCTGGTCTTAAGTTTGGCTCCTTTAATTCTTCTCCGAACGGTTTTCTCACTAACATTGACCCCTCTAATCGATTTAGAAGCTTCAATATCGGTGGTGTGATGGTTGCGGAGTTGTCAGGAGCAGTCATTTCTCTCCGATTTTGCTCTTCTCGGGTCTGCCGCTGGTCTGCTTGAAAAGCCTCCTTTGCCCTGTACGTTAGTACGGTTATGGAAATCGTGGAAGGTGTAGTGCTCAACACTTATGCAATGTAATGCATGCTGCGTCCCTCTTCAACCAAAGCAACAGCTTTGGAAGCTTGTTCAGGACTTAACGGCATGTTTACTGCAGAGAGCTGATTACGACAATCACAGAAAGAACCCGCAAACACTTGAGACTGAAAGGGAACAATTCAGGGCACAACAATAAGCGCAACAACAATGGCAAAACATTATTCGCATACATTCAGTGATGTGTTTTACAGGCTACGCGGTCAACAACAATTGAGGCTAGTGCAATAAACAATTAACACTTGATTATTGGTCCAAACCAATGCCAATAATATACCCTCTCTCAAAAAACTGGTTGAAGTGCTTCACTTTGATTAAATACATAACTACACAATGATTGCCCATCATTTATTGGATGTTGCGTTTTTCGTGCTGGTTAGTATTAATATATATACTAACCAACACGAAAAACGCAACACCCAATAAATTATGGGCAATCATTAATATCCTCCGTATGAACCACGGACCTTGCCGTTGGTGGGGAGGCTTGCTTGATTCAACGATACCGATAACCGTACCGTAGGTGCAACCACAACGGAGGGGTATCTGTTGAGAGGCCAGACAAACGTGTGGTCCCTGAATAGGGGCAGCAGCCTTTTCAGTACTTGCAGGGGCAACAGTCTGGATGATTGACTGATCTGGCCCTATAACACTAACCAAAACGGCCTTGCTGTTTTGGTACTGCGAACGGCTGAAAGCAAGGGGATACTACAGCCGTAATTTTTCCAGAGGACATGCAGCTTTACTGTATGATCAAATGATGATGGCGTCCTCTTGGGTAAAATATTCTGGAGGTAAAATAGTCCCCCATTCGGATACCCGGGCGGTAAAATAGTGAAGGCAGAAGAGGATCAAGTAGGTAAAAAGAAGACGGTTAGTAGGAATCCTTGGGTAACAGAAGAGATACTGAGTTTAACTGATGAAAGGAGAAAATAAAAAAATGCTGCAAGTAAAGCAGGCAAAAATAAATACAAACATTTCAAAAATAAGATCGTCAGGGAGTGCCAAATGGCGAAGCAGGGACAAATGTAAGGATGTAGAGGCTTATCTCATGAGGGGTAAGATAGATACTGCCTACAGGAAAATTAAAGAGACAGAGACCTTTGGAAAAAAGAGAGCCATATAATATCAAGAGCTCAGATGGAAACCCAGTTCTAAGCAAAGAAGGGAAAGCAGAAAGGTGGAAGGAGTATATAGAGGGTCTTTACAGGTTCGACGTTCTTGAGGACAATATAATGGAGATGGAAGAGGAGGTAGATGAAGATGAAATGGGAGACATGATACTGAAGAGTTTGACAGAGCACTGAAAGACCTAAGCCGAAACAAGGCCCCGGGAGTAGACAACATTCCATTAGAACTACTGACAGCCTTGGGAGAGCCAGTCCTGACAAAACTCTACCATCTGGTGAGCAAGATATATGAGACAGTCGAAATTTCCTCAGACTTCAAGAAGAATATATTAATTCCAATCCCAAAGAAAGCAGGTGTTGACAGATGTGAAAATTACCGAACTATCAGTTTAATAAGTCACGGCTACAAAATACTAACGCGAATTCTTTACAGACTAAGGGAAAAACTATTAGAAGCCGACATTGGGGGAGATCAGTGTGGATTCCGTAGAAATGTTGGAACACGTGAGGCAATACTGACCCTACGACCTATCTCAGAAGATAGATTAAGGAAAGGCAAACCTACGTTTCTAGCATTTGTAGACTTAGAGAAAGCTTTTGACAATGTATGAGACTCTTAAAGTAGTAAAGGAGGTTTGCTATTTTGGGAGCAAAATAACTAAGGATGGTCGAAGTAGAGAGGACATAACATGTAGACTGGCAATGGGAAGGAAAGCGTTTCTGAAGAAGAGAAATTTGTTAACATCGAGTATAGATTTAAGTGTCAGGAAGTCGTTTCTGAAAGCATTTGTATGGAGTGTAGCCATGTATGGAAGTGAAACATGGACGATAAATAGTTTGGACTAGAACAGAATAGAAACTTTCGAAATGTGGTGCTACAGAAGAATGCTGAAGATTAGGTGGGTAGATCACATAACTAATGAGGAGGTATTGAATAGAATTGGGGAGAAGAGAAGTTTGTGGCACAACTTGACAAGAAGAAGGGATCGGTTGGTAAAACATGTTCTGAGGTATCAAGGTATCACCAATTTAGTACAGCAGGGCAGCGTGGAGGGTAAAAATCGTAGAGGGAGACCAAGAGATGAATACACTAAGGAGATTCAGAAGGATGTAGGTTGCAGTAGGTACTGGGAGATGAAGAGATTTGCACAGAACAGAGTAGCATGGAGAGCTGCATCAAACCAGTCTCAGGATTGAAGACCACAACAACAACAGCTGTATTAATAACGCCATTAATGTGCAACATGCACAGCAAGGGGCGTAACACCCTTCTCTCGGTTACTTCCGCATCTGTCGATGACTCTCTGTCCAACATAACAGGCTGTGTCCTCTCTGTCAAGGAATCCTCAATATAGTCATACAATGAAGAAAAAAAATTGCAACACCAAGAAAGAGTTGTGCGACATAAACAAAAGTTGGCAGGCCTGTTCCTACCTCTGTAAGATGACGTTTATTCAAATTTCGCGCCAGTCGCATAAGAGTTGGGTTAGTAGCGCCCCTTCAAGGACCTTACCAAGCCCTAAAACGGGTTAGCACGCATTCTACTGACCCTTAACCACTGCCATTTGTGCTTTCAGTGGTCTCGAGTGAGAGGTTACTGGAGACCATGTTGGAGGTCTGGTTGTGTTTCCTGATGAAAGCTGGTTCTGCCTCGGTGCCAGAGAGACTTAGTTAGGTCATTTGAGGGCCTGCAGCCAACCAGTCTGGTTGCTATACATACTGATCCTACTCCAGGAGCTGCGATCTGGGGTTGCGACTTCGTATGAGAACATGAGCCCTCTCGTGGTTATCCCACACCCCGTGACTGGTAAATTGTACATCAGTCTGGTTGCGGGCTTTCACATATAAAATGAAGTGATGTGGGCATGGTGTTGGTGGCCCTCAACTACGTACCCTCACACCCAACGTTGAAATATTAAAAGTTTTGGCTGGTTTCGTTGTCAAGGGGCTGGAATACGTAGTTGACGCATTACAGGCCAAATACTGCTGAGTCTACAGTACAGATAATAATACACATATTAATACAATTGTTAAAGGTTTCTATCACTCGGCAATTGCGAATTATGAAAGTAACATATAAATTTATAAATGAAAGATTTCAATTAAATAAAATGTGCAGGAACTATCTTAACCACTTTAAATGATGAGTACGATAGTAGAAGTACTTTTGAGAATGCGGTATATTTCTGCAAAACACTTATTGGTGTTGATGGTCCAGCAATTAAATAAAATGCAAGTTGAGTAACAGGGAAACAATAGATTCCTACTGCGTGTAATTAGTTATGAACGATGACATAGCTCGCGAGATATTCACTTCTAAAAGCATACTACGTATTCACTGTGTAGAAACCTCGGAAATCTCACAAGTTGACAAGTCCGCACTCCGAAGTATTTCTGTCTCTCGCGACCACGCGCAAACCGCTCCACACTGCAAGTGTATCTCGCGACCGTACGTCCGCTGCGCCGTCGCGTGCAGCCCTCCTGTCCCGTACTACCATCTCCCGAACTCGCTTCCATCCAGTCTGTGATTGGCTAGAGTGCTCACACCATGTCTTCAAACCAATGCACCCACACAAACATAATGAAACACATTCGAAATACTTGATTTACACTTAAATAGCTTGAAATTAAATAAATATCCTTACGGCTGGACCATAAACACGCTCTGACACACATTATTAAATACATAAACAATTAAATAACATATATCAAAGGAATAGCAACAAAAGGTAGGCCAGTAGCCTAACGTCTCTAATTTCTTGATGAATAGTATATATCGGATAGAAACGAAGACATAGATGAATAAGTATATTTATAAGCATTCTGCTGCCTTTTTTCGTGTAACTGCGAAGTACTTATAGCTTGACGTGATCGATAGTAATCGCCCACTTTGACCTCCTATAATTCATGTACTATTCAAGTTACATGCCTGTACTTTTTACTAATTTAGGTTTACACTAATAGTTTTCTAAACACAGATCGATCAACGAAATCGGATGTATTTTGGAAATTCGTTGCTGGGTGTTACTTGTCTAATTTACAGTCAGATACTAAACTTTAAATTAATAAATACAATAAAAATCTGATTACACCATCAGAATCGTCGTGCAATTAATGGTAATGTACATGTTTCTTTTTGAGGTATCATGATTCCTCTCGCTACTATTAGTTTCTATATGAACTGTGTAATGTCTGCCATTAAGGTTTCACAAAGTCCGACATCATTGGCACTTCCTGCATAGAAATCTTCTTCATCGACATAAAGCACCGTCCCCGTCACAGTGTCACCATGGAATTCCCAGCCACGCGGCCGCTGGACCCCCCTTGCTTCGGCCAACGTCCGGCGCCACGTGTTCGGTCTGCCGAGCTGCCTACGGCAACACCCCCTAGACTACAGGCCTGCACACACACTTGTGACGTCACCTACTGATGGCCGGGTCTGTATCGGAACGCTCCTGTTAAGCACACTGCAGCTATACGAACTTTATTAGTTTTAGAGCTGAAATTGCATAGGGATTCTCGTGCTTTCCTCTTCTACGTGTCCTTGTAATGAAAGTATGGAAATTTATATCATTGTGTAAAGTAACTGAACAAAACTGCCCTATGTTATTTCAAGATGTAAAATTATTTTGGCGATTTGCCTTATATTCGTGTTTTTAGGCTTGAATACAAACTGTAATTTTAAATTCTGTCTGTTACCCCAGGAGCTACGCTTTCTTGCAGTAAAAAATTGGCAATATGGAATAACAAGCAGACTTTTTCGGTTTCAAATAAAGCAGCTGGAGCTCCTACAGAATTTAAGAATTTGTTTCTCTGGTTATTTTCGTAAATTTTCCTCTCCACTTCAAAATTTGCTGACCTCACATGAAAGTCAAATCATTCCATGAAATGGAGTTTCTCCTGACATAATGTTTAATAAATCAAAAAAACCGAAAAAATATTTTATTTCCCTGTTTCTCCAGAACTTTAGAACCTGAAACATGAAAAGACTGTTTGTCCTCTATCCTTGATTGTAATTCGTCTCACAGAGTGCTGTTAATTTAATCATAATGCACGTACCTCGAAATTCTGCTTTCTACACTGCTTAATCTGTCGAACACTCAATTCATTAAAACAATTTTCTAAGGTAGTTTAATCAAATTGAAATTTCCGAATAGCTGTATATGTAAATCTGAACAAAATCATTCTGTAGCTCTTCCAAATAAAATTACTGGAAACTCAATAATCTGGTAGGAATGATAAGGAATACTAAACATTTTCGAGTCACACTAATTAATATAACTATCCTATTTCACGGCCAGCTTCCTATTAACCTCGCAGCTATGGCCCAGAATTAAGAAACAAATGATAGTGGTACATGATACATAACTGCTTTTAAAAGCAATTGGTAAATGTGGTGCAATAGAAACAAATAACATGCAATTTTTTTTTCATTTACTTACCTTGAATGATCCGTAGACACAAATTTCTGTCTGGGAATAGCTACAATCCAGCCCTATCTCAACTTCACACATTTGGGAAATGGAAACATGTGCACTTTCATGCTTTTTGCGATTTATAATTTCCCTGGCAAAAGGGAACGCAGCACTTGTATCCCATAGTTCGAAGAGCTATAGACTAATACTGTATAAATATATATCACTTTCACGTGTCACACACTTTCAACGTAACATACACGCCAACAGGACCGCCGACTGAAGATAAGATGGCCAACAGTTTGTGACATCACGTGCCAATATGGCCGCTGTGCGTAGGCCTTGTGTCTAGAAGGCTTTTCCTGCGGCCGCCGAGCGTCCTGTGCGGCCGCCCAATTCCGAACATATAATATTTCTAGGACGCCACAACTCGCCTGTTACCTCACATGGTGATCCAACTTGCTGTTGAGCCATTCAGGAACAGTATTCCTGGAGGTGTTTTCCAACAGGATAACGCTCGCCCACATACCGCTGTTGTAACGCAACATGGCCTACAGAGTGTCGACATTTTACCTTGTCGTGCTCGGTCACCAGGTCCGTTCTCAACTGAGAACTTACGAGACATTATCGGACGATAAGTCCAGTGCCATCCACTAGCAGCATTAACCGCCCCCGTATTGACTGACCAAGTGAAATAGACATGTAACTGCATCCACCAACTGACATCAGGCACCTGTACAACACAATGCGTGCACTTCTGCATGGTTGTATTCAACATTCTGGTAGTTACACCGTTTATTGATGTTCCATCATTTCACGTTTGCAGCGGCTTGGCTTATCTCGCGTTTACATTAGCTTGTTATCTTACAGTGTTGATCCCTTAAATATGTTACCTAGGCAAATGAATTCACGAATTTTCATTACTCTAAATTAATTATTTTTTGGTGTTGTGATTTTTTCCGTCGGTGTGTACAATATCTGATACCTCATGTGATTGTACTTTTGCCGAAGGGTAATCATAAAGTTTCATTATGAAAAAGTCAAATTTCTGTCATGAAGCTAGGCGATCGTCTAATCCTATTCTACATATTCATCCTCTACATCGACACATTTTCCCCAAAGAAGGATAACTTGGCAGCAGTCTTGGTTGTAAAAGTCCTCACCTTGGCTGTTTGGGAAATGTTTCAAGTAGAGAACCACATCGTCGTCGTTTTGGAAATACCTGTCACTCAATGGCGTCTACACCCGAGGAAATAGGAGGTCGCTGTGCCACGTCTATAGAACACGCAGGAGAGGGGAGGGAGGAGTGTGTGGCAAAGTTTTACAGCCTAAAAAAGCGTCGGGGAGATGCTGTAGGGGAAAATGTCCCCTCGGACAACTTCCTGCAAAGCTTCGTGTTGACAGCCTCTCCTAATCTCGTCGTGATATGTCGACGGTGAGCTCCTGTGATGGCATGCCCCCCTTACGAGCATAATAAGTTAGCGCTACAGGAAGATAGTTCCAAGAACCACTCTGCTCGCCTTGCCCGATGATGGTAGGTTCTTCGACTTTCTCGGCTATAGTGAATCGGCATGTTTCCACTGTCTGGTTTGCTCCTCTGTCTCGGGGTAATAATGACACTTTCAGCGCTCGTCCACAGTCATTAGTGTGCCAAGGAAATAATCTGGACTGGTCTGCCACAGCTGCAACGTTCTGGCCAATGACTCGACTCGACAGGCTTTTTGGGTGGTGTGAGCAGTCACAGAAATCGCCACGGACGGTGGCCTTCGGCATGTTAGTGGTAGTGGTAATAGTAGTAGTAGTAGTAGTAGTAGTAGTCGCTTTATTCACTTGTAGATCTCTTTATACAAGAATATAAGATATGTCAAAGTATTTACAAATTTAGATCAATTTAAAATAAGTTAATTCGTATACACATGTATTTACAGACTTACAGTTAGAGCCAATCATTAGATTTACTCCTGGTATACAATACTTTTTTTACAAATAACTTATTAAATAATGTAATGCCTCATTGTTCACTCACATCTCACTATCAGTCACTGCACACACTATACACACATTGTTTCATAACACTTCACTCACTGCATACACAAACACACACACATTGGTGATCTCTTGGCCACTTTCTGTACCATAACTTCCCATTTGCTATCCTAAAAAACTGAGACACCATCCCTCTATGATGAGTGAAATGTTGAGCTCAGAAAGAGGAAGAGGTGTTAGCATTGTGCTATGCACAGCTTGGGGGTAAGTTTTTTAGAAAAAGAAAAAAGAAGGAAAAAACATAGTGTGAAGGTGTTATGTGGTATGTTGGATGTTTTATAATCATCATTATTATTTATTTGTATAATTTTTTTTACCAAACACGTGCTCTGTTTTATCTAAGTAATCTTTCAATGTATAAAATATACTGCATAACAGGTACTTTTTGGCTGCCTTTTCAAATAAGTCTATTTTTGCAATTTCTTTAATCTCTTTTGGTAATTTATTATATAATTTTATTCCTTGGTAGAAAATGCTGTTTTGAGTTCTATGTTTATTTTTTTCTTGGTAAAAGAAAGTTGAGTCTAGCTGTAGTTCCATGGTCATGGACAGAGTTGTTCGTGCAGTCATTAACAATGTTATTTTTGATATACTGACTAGTATATATATTTCACAGGGAAACTTTAAAATCTCCAGTGTTTTGAACAGATCTTTAAAATGAGCTCGAGTACTGTTTTTGATTATTATTCTTACGACTCTTTTCTGGAGTTTGAAAATTGTGTTCATATTTTGTGGATTTGTTCCCAAAAAAGGAATGCCATAGCTACGAATTGAGTGTACATACGAATAGTATGTAACTAAAAGACACTGCGTATTACACATTGATGACAGGGTTCTAAGGGCATAACATGCTGATGACATTCTGTTTTCAAGTATCTTTGTGTGTTCACACCACTTCAACTGAGAATCAATATTTGTTCCTAGAAATTTAGCATTTGTTACACAGTCTATAGAGGTACCATCTAGTTTAATATTGTCATTTTCCCTCTTCAAACTGAAATTCATGGCATAAGTTTTGTTTATGTTCAATGTCACTTTATTGTTCATTAACCAATCGTAAACTTCATTGAGAGTTTCATATGAGTTTTTTGCAAGGATTTCTCTTGTTTTCTCAGTGATTATAATATTACAGTCATCAGTAAAGAGAATTTTATTACCATGAGTAACACTACTGGGAAGGTCATTGATGCATATCAGGAATACTATTGGTCCTAACGTGCTACCTTGTGGAACCCATATATTAATGTATTTAGGTTCTGATATGTGTTTTGCTAGATGTTTAGATCTATTTGAAGTATGTGTGATCTCTACTCGTTGTACCCTAATTGCTAGGTATGATCGAAATTAGTCATTAGATAACCTCTTATTCCTAATGCTTCTAATTTATTTAATAGAATCTTGTGAACGACTGTATCAAAGGCCTTAGAAATATCCAAATATATGCCTGTGACACACTCATCTTAGTCAAGAGCATCAAGTACAATTCTTGTGGATTCTATTATGGCTGACTCCGTACTTTTACCAAGTCAGAAACCAAACTGTGTGATTCGCTTAAAACATTGTATTTATTCAGATAATTTATTAATTTGTCTTTCATAATTGCTTGTATTATTTTTGAGAATGCTGACAGCAGGGAAATGTTCCTGTAATATTCTATATCTTCTGCATTACCTTTCTTAAGCAAAGATACAACTCTTGCCTGCTTTAACTGCTCTGGAAATGTCCCTGATGTGAAGGATTCACTTTTTATATTTGTGAAGGGTCCTTGCATAATATCTATCCATTGTTTCAGTACACAAACTGGTACTTCATCTAAGTGTACTGAATTTTTATTTTTTAGTTGTTGAACAGTTTTATTGACTTCATTCTCTGTGGTTGGAAGTAGCATCATTGTATTTAGTGCAAGATTATTTACATGTGTTATATTTGTTTTGGAGAATTTTTGCTAAAACTTCTCTGCAATATTTGAGAAATGCTCATTTACATAGTTGCTAAGTGTTGTGGGTCATTTATTACTTTATAAATTTTCTCACTTGTTATAGTCTTAGGTGGAGATTTCAATTTACCAGATATAGACTGGGACACTCAGATGTTTAGGACGGGTGGTAGGGACAGAGCATCAAGTGACATTATACTGAGTGCACTATCCGAAAATTACCTCGAGCAATTAAACAGAGAACCGACTCGTGGAGATAACATCTTGGACCTACTGATAACAAACAGACCCGAACCTTTCGACTCTGTAAGTGCAGAACAGGGAATCAGTGACCATAAGGTCGTTTGCAGCATCCCTGAATATGGAAGTTAATAGGAATAGAAGAAAAGGGTGGAAGGTTTATCTGTTTAGCAAAAGTAATAGAAGCAGATTTTAGACTACCTAACAGATCAAAACGAAAATTTCTGTTCCGACACTGACAATGTTGAGTGTTTATGGAAAAAGTTCAAGGCAATCGTAAAATGCGTTTTAGACAGGTACGTGCCTAGTAAAACTGTGAGGGGACGGGAAAAACCCGCCGTGGTTCAAGAACAAAGGTAGGAAACTACTGCGAAAGCAAAGAGAGCTTCACTCCAAGTGTAAAAGCAGCCAAAACCGCACAGACAAACAGAAGCTAAACGATGTCAAAGTTAGCTTAAGGAGGGCTATGCGTGAAGCATTCAGTGAATTCGAAAGTAAAATTCTATGTACCGACTTGACAGAAAATCCTAGGAAGTTCTGGTCTTACGTTAAATCAGTAAGTGGCTCGAAACAGCATATCCGGACACTCCGGGATGATGACGGAATTGAAACAGAGGATGACACGCATAAAGCTGAAATACTAAACACCTTTTTCCAAAGCTGTTTCACAGAGGAAGACTGCACTGCAGTTCCGTCTATAAATCCTCGCACAAACGAAAAAATGACTGATTTCGAAATAAGTGTCCAAGGAATAGAAAAGCAACTGGAATCACTCAACAGAGGAAAGTCCACTGGACCTGACAGGATACCAATTCGATTCTACACAGAGTACGCGAAAGAACTTGCCCCCCTTCTAACAGCTGTGTACCGCAAGTCTCTAGAGGAACGGAAGGTTCCAAATGATTGGAAAAGAGTACTGGTAGTCCCAGTCTTCAAGAAGGGTCGTCGAGCAGATGTGCAAAACTATAGATTTATATCTCTGACGTCGATCTGTTGTAGAATTTTAGAACATGTTCTTTGCTCTCGTATCATGTCGTTTTTGGAAACCAAGAATCTACTCTGTAGGAATGAACATGGATTCCGGAAACAGCGATCGTGTGAGACCCAACTCGCTTTATTTGTTCATGAGACCCAGAAAATATTAGATACAGGCTCCCAGGTAGATGCTATTTTACTTGACTTCCGGAAGGCGTTCGATACAGTTCCGCACTGTCGCCTGATAAACAAAGTAAGAGCCTACGGAATATCAGACCAGCTGTGTGGCTGGATTGAAGAGTTTTTAGCAAATAGAACACAGCATGCTGTTATCAATGGAGAGACGTCTACAGACGTTAAAGTGACCTCTGGCGTGCCCCAGGGGAGTGTTATGGGACCATTGCTTATCACAACATATATAAATGACCCAGTAGATAGTGTCGGAAGATCCATGCGGCTTTTCGCGGATGATGCTGTAGCATACAGAGAAGTTGCAGCATTAGAAAATTGTAGCGAAATGCAGGAAGATCTGCAGCGGGTAGGCACTTGGTGCAGGGAGTGGCAACTGACCGTTAACATGGACAAATGTAATGTATTGCGAATACATAGAAAGAAGGATCCTTTATTGTATGATTATATGGTAGCGGAACAAACACTGGTAGCAGTTACTTCTATGAAATATCTGGGAGTATGCGTGCGGAACGATTTGAAGTGGAATGGTCATATTAATTTAATTGTTGGTAAGGCGGGCACCAGGTTGAGATTCATTGGGAGAGTCCTTAGAAAATGTAGACCACCAACAAAGGAGGTGGCTTACAAAACACTCGTTCGACCTATACTTGAGTATTGCTCATCAGTGTGGGACCCGTATCAGATCGGGTTGACGGAGGAGATAGAGAAGATCCAAAGAAGAGCTGCGCGTTTCGCCACAGGGTTATTTGGTAGCTGTGATAGCGTTGCGTAGATGTTTAGCAAACTCAAGTGGCAGACTCTGCAAGAGAGGCGCTCTGCATCGCGGTGTAGCTTGCTGTCCAGGTTTCGAGAGGGTGCGTTTCTGGATGAGGTATCGAATATATTGCTCCCCCTACATATACCTCCCGAGGAGATCACGAATGTAATATTAGAGAGATTCGACCGCGCACGGAGGCTTTCAGACAGTCGTTCTTCTTGCGAACCATACGCGACTGGAACAGAAAAAGGAGGTAATGACAGTTGCACGTAAAGTGCTCTCCGCCACACACCGTTGGGTGGCTTGCGGAGTATAAATGTAGATGTAGATCTAGATGTATCCCCCTCCCTTAGAAGTATGTTATTCTGCATTTATTTGCATCTCCCCATTTCCTTTTTATTACATCCCAGACTGCTTTGCTTTTATTCTCTGCATTATACATTACTTTGTCATTAAATGACTTTTTTACAGCTGTCAGCACCTTCCTATAGATATTTTTGTATCTATGACAGAAAATTAAGAAATCTCGATCACTGAGACTCTTTTTCATGGAACTAAGGCATTTAAGTGTCTGGGAGGACTTCTTAATACCTGCTGCTATCCATTCTGTTTTTGTGAGATGTTGATACAGAAATGCATACTTTTTGAAATGCCTTTTCAAAGTTCAGTTTAAATAATGTGGATAATTGAGAGAATTTCATATTCACATTGGTTTCCTTATACGCTTCATCTCATCTTTGTTTTGCTAGTTCTTTTGAAAAATCTTTTATTTTGATTTCTGATAAATGTAGTTTGTAGGCTTGTATTTTAGGGAATGATTCGATGCCTGATTTTACTGTTGTTATGTGTCAGAATTGGTCAGATAGTCCGATATCTTTTACAGTTACATCACATTTTTCTGTGCCTATATTTGTGGCCACAAGGTCAAATACTGATGCAGTCATTGTAGTAACCCTTGTCGCACTATTGACCAATAGGGACATGCCAAAACTTTGAAGGATATTTGTGAGGTTGCTGCTGGATTCATTTATGATATTAGCGTTGATATTAATGTCCCAATGCGAAAGTATGTTGATCTTTGTACTTGAGACTTTATTTAGAACTTCAGTTAATTTGCTGAAAAAAGTTTCCACACTACCACTGGTAGATCTATAGACACATAAAATTATTAATTTCTTGATGATATCAAGCCCTGTTAATTCAATAGCTGATATTTCAAAGTGTTTTTCTTCATTTACTGTGCTGAGGTCATGTTTTGATTTGAACTGTGTTCCTTTTCTGATGTAAATGTATGATCCCCCACTCCTCGAAGCAGTTCAGCAGTAAGAGCTTGCCCTTTCATTCAGTGTTAATATTACGTATTGGATTTCTGTGTCACTACACCAGTGCTCATTAACACAAACTACTGTGCAATTCAAAGATTGGAGCTCAACTTCTAATAGTTGTATTTTATTTTTTAGTGATTGCATGTTTTGATGGACGATTGTTAAGTCTGTGAAATGCCCCATGTTACTCTTTCCAATGGTTTGCTTTTCTTTCTGACATATGGTATTTGTGGAATTTGGAGTGTTAAAATATTGTCTTGTGAGTGATTGCTTCAGTATTTTTTTTAACTGCTGGAGATACTCTTTACGCAGGGGAACCTGTTGTCTGAAAAAAGCTTACTTTTCCTACCTATGACAACAGGTATTTGACTATGAGTGGCCTGAGGTCTGCCCCCATAATTTCATGAATCAACTGTACCAGTCGCCCCTTCCCAGTCCTATTTAGGTGTAGGCCATGTCTAGTGAAACCCTCATCTGTTGATAGTCCTGACGGGCACCAGAGAACCATGAAGAAAGTTGGCTGCTTTCAGAGCCATCCCTAACTCCACATTTATTCGCCTCACAGCTCCATCAAGTTATGGTCGGTCATGACGCCAGGACAGCTCAACAAGATGTACGTTGGTGCCATGAGTCAGGGAAGCTATGTTGTCCATGTCGCCACCTATGTCATATGCCCAATCCCTGTCCAAACTGTTTCCTGCCCCACCCACTATCATTACATGATTCTATTTTGTACAGTCCTTACATAATGACCCTAAGTCCTCTATCACATGACTTAGCCCTGCATTTGGTCTGAAGATACTGGTGGCCTGGAACACTGTCCCAAAACTATTCTGTAACTCAGGGCCTACACCTCACCCATGGCTACTACCTAGCAGCAACACCTTCTTCTTCTTAACACTTCGTACATTCCTAGGCTTCTTAGCCTCGGTTGCAGTGTGCTGCACATTTCCTGCTCCTCGTTCTACCTGAGGCTCTTCTCCACTGAACTCTGGCAGTGGTAGATAACTGTTTTTGGTGTTGATGATGGCCGGCCGCGGTAGTCTCGCGGTTCTAGGCGCGCAGTCCGGAACCGTGAGACTGCTACGGTCGCAGGTTCGAATCCTGCCTCGGGCATGGATGTGTGTGATGTCCTTAGTTTAGTTAGGTTTAAGTAGTTCTAAGTTCTAGGGGACTGATGACCACAGCAGTTGAGTCCCATAGTACTCAGAGCCATTTGAACCATTTTTTTTTGTTTTTTTTGTTGAAGATGAAACTGTCAGATCGCGTTCTCTTTCTTCCTATCCTCCTACCAGCTGCCATTTCCCAACCACCCTCCTCCCCCCTATCTCTCTTGATCTGTATCAGTTCCTTCCTTGCTTCCCCCAACTGTACCCGAAGGGCACAGATTTTCCTTTCCTGTTCCCCAATCAGAATGTTCCTACTGCATAATCTGCAGTTCCAGAGAGATCATCTTCTGTTTCCCAACATTCTCCCCAAAGCATCCCCCCCCCCCCCAGTGAAAATATTTCCTACAAGACTGGTAACAAATCCCTCTACTCGCTACCCTATAACAGCTCCCTCATTTCTCACTCATGGTCAGTTTCGAAAGAATAATTAAGTTAAAGGAATGGTTTAAATTTGTCAAGGACCCGATATTGGCTGTATGTAAACAAAAAACGACACAAAGGTCTTACGTGCAGTTGTTGTTTTTGTACCGATTTAAAAATACAATGACAGAAGAATGAATTACTAATTACTTTGCTTTTAGAGAATTTATGTTATCAAGCGTGTTAGGTCAGGTTTTTAAACGTTTATAGCTCGGAAAATTTAGGCCTAGATCGCGTCTATCTAACTAGTAAACATACGAAATGTGTTAGTTAAATACGATTTAGAAACGTTTAATTACACTTTTATTGCGACAATAGATACTGATGAGACTAGCAAATGCCTTTAACGAATTTTGCACTATCAAGAAAACTAGAACGGACTCTACAGAAAATATAAAAAACAAAAAAATTACATTTGACACTATTTCCTCTTAATTAAGCCCTTTTAGCGGACGAAGAAAATACTTGTGATTTCACTCGACGACCGTCTTGAATCGCTGTAGAGCAAGATATTGAAAAGTGATACATGACTGATGTTCACTTTTTCCATCATCGTCTCTATTGCGATACCCCTCTCTTCCAGCACTATAAGTTCCACTTCTCTTGGGATTCCCAGTTCATCGTAAAGAGATGATCTGCATTTTATTATGCGTAGTTTAGACCGCACTGGATGCGTTTTCCCACCTAGCCACTGTGTCATGTGAGGTGCATCGCTGCTAATACACTCATACCAGTTAAGCATGGATAGTTGCTGCGTTGTCCCCATTCAAAAACAAAAACGATTTTCCGGCCCAAAGTCTACTTTATCAAGGGGCTGTGGCTTTTTGTTTTGGCAACAATACTGTGTTCTGGGATTTTTACATGTATCAGGAGTGGAACGGAACAAGAGATTCAGAATGCAACTTCATTTTTTCGAGGCTTCCGGTAGGACAACTATTCGTACTTCCACCACTGATCCGTGTAGTCCTGCGTATGACAGAGAGCGTTGTGCTGAGCGGCATTCTCCTGGCCGACGGTGTAACCCGACAAAAACGCTCATGTTATATAACGGAAAGCGTGTTTTGTCTAGCCAGCAGACTTGTCACCATTCCTGTAACGGCGAGGTTCCAGCATGCTCTTCCATCACACTGAAACATTCTGTTAGGCTGACAATATTACACGTGCAGCTTGCCACCTGAGTCCAGTTTGCAGCAAAGTTCGATGAATGGTGTTCCGAGAAACGCTTGTCCTCGCGAGAATTGTACACGGAGCTCAAATATATCGCAATTTAGCTACCTGTTCTGTTCTACAGAGACCGTAAGTCACAAAGACTTTAAATCACACAACAAGCTCGCATTTTAAATGCACTAGCGTAAGTCTTAGCTATGATGACAAATCCCCCATTTCAGCTTGTAATACACTGAGTTCTAGAATATTCGACAGCACTATGAAAAACATCTAAATACTAATCAGCTATACCACATGGCAGTAACAGGAAGTCATAGCTATCATGACAAATCCTCCACTTCAGCTTGCAATGCATTGGGTTCTAGGATACTCGATAGTACCATGAAAAATATGGAAAATGCCTAAAATCAATGTAAAGTATTTGTTAATGACTTCAGTGCACGATGTGGAAAATATAAAAAAGATCTAAAATGTTGTATGAAAATATCTTGCACGCTTTGAACAGACGGAAATGGTGAAAATTTGGTTATAATACATCAGATTTTGCAGTAAAACTGACGCCCACAAACTTTCAGAAACTACCAAGGATAATTAAAAACCTGAATATCTCTAAATCCTAATGAGCTGTGCCACATGACAATACGAGTAACAATAAGGAATTTAAAAGAACTGATGACTCTTACAGTGATCACAAATGAAGACTCTGAAAAAGAATAATATCATTCAACAATTAAAACTTAATTTTTCTTTCCAAGGAGAATGCGCGTTGCTACCTTTGTTCATCATCGTAGTAGGGATGAAGCACATAGGGTGGTGGCTTGAGGGCAGTTGGCTAGACAAAATGATCACTTCTGGTTTTTAAAACCTGACATCAACAGGTTTGCGCATGGCCGCCAATTTTGACAGCAGGCGTCGTTACACTTCTGACCCGTTAAGGCCTGTCGTTGCGTCTTGTCTTTGAGATCTTTGTGACATTTTCTTTCAGCAAGATAATGCAATATTGCACGTTTCCCTTGCTGTCCAAAGCTGCCTTGATACGGTTGGTGTTCAACCGTCTCCCTGTCCAGCACGTTCTCCGGATCTCTAACCCGTTGAAAACATCTGGTCAAGGTTTGTCCCAAATGTGGCACGCCACTACACGTCACACGATACCATTGATGAACTCTAGCGTAGAGATGAAGCATCATAGAATGATGTACCCATATCTACCGCCGAACGCCGACTCGCTGGTCAGCCGCATTAGATAGAGCCATCGTTGCTTCCAGAGGTTGCAGCTCCGTGTACTGAAACTCGAACCCTGCTTTCTCTAAAATAACCTACAAATTTAACTGTGCGTTCTTCCGACTGTTATGTAAACACACAATAAGTAAAATTTCCTTACTTGTTCTCCTCACTGGTTTTGCAGTTTTTATGACCACCACTGTTCTAGTATATTCCTGTGGTGTGATTACCTTGACGCAAGTTATCACTAGAGTCCACAAACTGAAGAAAAATTGTGTGTCGGTGTTTGATAGTCGTATTTGCGCCTATATTTTGAAATTCAAGGATGTTTCAATTGTCTCTGTCTTACAGGTGTATTTATACTTAGAGATTTATTTATAATCACTTTAACGTTGGCGTGGATTCGTTTCTGCCGTATCAGTGTATTGTGTCTCCAAACTCATATAATGTTAAGCACGTTAATCACAACTACTTATATCAGTATTTCGTGAACACATAAAATGGATAGGAAGTCATGGAATCAGCAGCATCGATGACAGCCATTGCTGTAAGGCAGTCTGTAGAATTACTGGCAGCATAAAAGAAAAGAAAGGAGCAGATTATATGTTATGTTGTTTAAAGACCTGAGGATAGTGGACCCAAACAAACTACGAAGTCTCGGGACAATATGATTTACAACATGCTGGAGTGATTGCAGTGCAACATCTTGTGTTACCTAACACAACGGAAAAATAGCCAAAGCTGCAGATTTCACTTTTACTTACTTGATGACTAGTTTCAGATCGGGACCAATTTTCATCTCATCCAATAGTCAAAATGGTGTTTCCCAGAGTATAAGAAGCATGTCAAGGTAATAAACATATACAGTATAACAAAGTGCAAATGGACAGCTTGCCCCGTATTTGTTCGTTTGCACTTTGTAATACATATATATTCGCTTCCTCGTCAAGGTTCTGATATTTTTGGAAACACCGTTTTGACTGTCGGGATGATCTGAAAATAAATCCCAACCCAAAAACTTTTAAGTCTAAACTGAAGAGTTTTTTTTATTTTTCATTTTATCTGTTTCTAATATCGTGTTATAATTTCATGTATTGACTCGTTCCATGACCATGGAGACTTCTCCCTAATTTGGTCCCACGGAGCAATAAATAAATAAATAAACTACTCATGACGTAAATAAAAGTAAAATTTGGAAATTTGACTGCTTTTTCCGTTGTAACGATTCTTGGGAAAGCATGAGAAGAGAAAAGCATACGTTGGGGCGACAGAAGCCGCCTCCAGAGAAACCACTCTGCTCACTCTACAAGCTTTTGACAGTCACTTCCTGCGCAATCCCCTGATACACCTGGCGCCTTCCTTCAACATTTCTTCCAATAGTGCTAGGAAGTACAGGACGTTTCCATTGCACTTCTCTAATTGAGTGTCTGTTTGGAGCTATCCATAACAGAAACAGGGTGAGATCACCAAGAAGATCAAGGACGTTGCAAAATTTCCTCACTGACGTACATTACATTTTCTGTACCTACTAGCATATTCTCTCCCAGATACGCACCGATAAACTCTACTATGTGTGTAGAAATCTGAATTGGTCTATAATAATTTGTTTCTGTTTTTGTCTCCTTAATATGTCTGTCATTGCTGACATTACTCTTTATTTAAATTTCCAGTAATAATAATAATAATAATAATAATAATAATAATAATAATAATAATAATAATGAACGCCGGCCGGTGTGGCCGAGCGGCTCTAGGCGCTTCAGTCTGGAACCGCGCGATCGCTACGGTCACAGGTTCGAATCCTGCCTCGAGCGTGGATGTGTGTGATGTCCTCAGGTTAGTTTGTTTAAGTAGTTCTAAGCTCCAGGGGACTGATAACCTCAGATGTTAAGTCCCATAGTGCTCAGAGCCATTTGAACCATTTGAATAATAATGAAACACAAATAATGGTAAGAATAAAATGACGAAGTACAAACAGTTAGCCTCCGAAAAAGACGGAGAAAGTGACTGTTGTCGGGTACTCCCAATCTGACTGCGCCTGTGCGCGTTAGCTGTCTGTGGTGTCGTGTTTGACAGAGAGGTTTGGAAGTACGTTCGTGTAAATATCCGAGCGTATCCAATGGTAATTCTGCACTGTCCAGTCATATTGATATGACCACATGTCAAAAGCCTGACCGCCGCGAAACGTACAGGGATAGAGTCAATGAGATTCTGGAAGATACCAATAAGGATGTGCAGCCGTGCCGATTGCAGTGCCGTGGGCAGCTCCGATACATTTCTCAGTTGAGGATCCATGGCGCGAATAGGCCGATCGAGGTTTAAATCCGGGGCGTTTGGTGGCCATGGCAGTAGCGAGGAAAAACGAGCGGCATGTAGGGGTGTGCATGGCCCCCAAGGGTAGAGGCATTCCTATGTTGATCTACTGTGCCTTCCAGAATGCCAAGGTCACCCAGGGAATTCCACTACAACATTCCTGAGACCATAACGCTCCCTTCTCCGGGCTGGACCTTTCCAACGATTGTTGCGGGGCGTTTGCTTTCAGACGTTTCACGCATTAATGAGCATAAAACACTAGGGTCGTCGACAACCGCCTGAAGAATTGACGCCTCCCGTTGCTGTGTGTTCATCCTTCTAGACCTCCCCCTAAGTAGACCTCCAGTTGCCGTACTGGCGCCCAAATTCCAGCCTTCGTCGCCGATGAACAGCCGTCAGCTTCGACGAGTGAACTAGACATCTGACACAAAGGCCTTTATGCAGCAACGTTCGCTGAACAGCCGTCAAGGAGAAACTCTTGGTGGCCCCTTGGTTCATCTGCGCGATCAGTTGCTCAACTGTTGCAAGTCTGTTCACTCTTACACATCTCCGAAACTGTAGTTCACACCTATCATATATGGCCTATAGTGAACCATATTTGCCTTGGCATAGGCTTGTAAAGTGCCCTTTCGCCATGCATGGTTCAATGATCTTACCATTTTGGACTTCAGATAAACCATTCCGATTCTGCGCTACTACACCAACAGCAGTGTTTTTCTCTCCCCTCCATGACACACATTATATACATTCCACTGCTAGTGCTATCCCTCTCCAACACACTTTACATACATTCCCACGCTAGTGCTGTCCCTCCCTGACATGCTTTACATACATTCCACTGCTAGTGCTATCACTCACCGACACACTTCACATATGTTCCCCTGCTACTGCTGCCCCTCCCTGACATGCTTTACATACATTCCTCCGCTAGTGCTGTCCCTCCCTGACATGCTTTACATACATTCCTCCGCTAGTGCTGTCCCTCCCTGACACGCTTTACATACATTCCACCGCCAGTGCTGTCCCTACCTGACATGCTTTACATACATTCCACTGCTAGTGCTATCACTCACCGACACACTTCACATATGTTCCCCTGCTAGTGCTGTCCCTCCCTGACACACTTTACATACATTAAACTGCTAGTGCTGCTCCTCCCTGACTCACCCTACATACATTCCACTGCTAGTGCTGTCCCTCCTCAACACACTTTACATACATTCCCACGCTAGTGCTGCCCGTCCCTGACCCACTTTACATACATTCCACCGCTAGTGCTGTCCCTCCCTGACAAACTGTACATACATTCCCCTGCTAGTGCTGTGCCTCCCTGACACACTTAACATACATTACACTGCTAGTGCTGTCCCTTCTCGACACACCTTACATACATTCCACTGCTAGTGCTGTCCGTCCTCGACACACTTTACATACGTTCCTCCACCAGTGCTGTCCCACCCTGACACGCTTTACATACATTCGACTGCTAGTGCTGTCCCTCCCCGACACACATTACAAATGTTCCACTCCTAGTGCTATCCCTCTCCGACACACTTTACATATGTTCCCTTGCTAGTGATGTCCCTCCCTGAAACACTTTACATATATTCCACTACTAGTGCTGTCCCTCCCCGACACACTTTACATATGTTCCCCTGCTAGCGCCGTCCCTCCCTGACACACTTTACATACATTACACTGCTAGTGCTGTTCCTCCCTGACACACCTTACATACATTCCACTGCTAGTGCAGTCCCACCTCGACACACTTTACATACGTTCCCCCGCTAGTGCTGTCCCTCCCTGACATGCTTTACATACATTCCACCACTAGTGCAGTCCCTCCCTGACACGCTTTACACACATTCCACTGCTAGAGCTGTCCCTCCCCAACACACTTTACACATGTTCCCCTGCTGTGCTGTCCCTCCCTGACCCACTTCACATACATTACACTGTTAGTGATGTCCCTCCCAGACACACCTTACATACATTCCACTGCTAGTGCTGTCCCTCCTCGAAACAGTTTACATACATTCTCCCGCTAGTGCTGTCCCTCCCTGACACGGTTTACATACATTACATCACTAGTGCTATCCCTCACTGACACGCTTTACATACATTCCACCGCTAGTGCTGTCCCTCCCTGACACACCGTACATACATTCCACCGTTAGTGCTGTCCCTCCCTGACACACTTTACATACATTACACTGCTAGTGCTGTCCCTTCTCGACAGACCTTACATACATTCCACTGCTAGTGCCGTCCCTCCTCGACACACTTTACATACGTTCCCCCACTTGTGCTGTCCCTCCCTGACACACTTTACATACATTACACTGCTAGTGCTGTCTCCCCAAGACACACTTTACATATGTTCATCAGCTAGTGCTGTCCCTCTCTGACACACTTTACATACATTACACTGCTAGTGCTGTTCCTCCCTGACACACCTTACATACATTCCACTGCTAGTGCTCTCCCTCCTCAACACACTTTTCATTCGTGCCCCCGCTAGTGCTCTCCCTCCCCGACACGCTTTACATACATTCCACCGCTAGTAGTGTCCCACCGTGACACACTTTACATACATTCCACTGCTAGTGTTATCGCTCCCCAACATACTTTAAATATGTTCCATTGCTAGTGCTGACCCTCCCTGACACACTTTACATACATTACACTGCTAGTGCTGTTCCTTCCTGACACACCTTACATACATTCCACTGCTAGTGCTGTCCCTACTCGACACACTTTATATACGTTCCCCTGCTAGTGCTGTCCCTCCCTGACGTGCTTTACATACATTCCACCGCTAGTGCTGTCCCTCCCTGACACGGTTTACATATATTCCACTGCTAGTGCTATCCCTCCCCAACACACTTTACAGATGTATGATTTCATGCTTTCCCAGCGAAATGCTGACATTCTGGAGTAGTCGGGTGTTCTGCCGGATGTTCGTGTTAAACTTGCACAATATTTCGACAGTGTGCCTCACTGTCTTGCTTAGGTGCTTTCTGGGACTTGTCCCTGTTTGGAACGCGTCCAGTATTTATGCCTAGGTGTTAGGCGTTCCATGTTCTGTCTGCGCCGAGTCCTCTGCTCTGTGATTGGTCCATTCCCAAGAGGGTGTGTCTGGTTGGCGCCTGGCGCTCCCTCCGCCGTCCGCGCCACGCCAGACGCCAGACGTCCCCTCCGCGTCCGCGCCGCGGCAGGCGCTTGCTCCGCCGTCCGCGCCTCGGCAGGCGCTTCCTCCGCTGTCCGCGCCACTGCAGGTGCTGCCTCCACCGTCTGCGCCGCGCTGGGCGAACTCCCTCATGCTGCGTTTGCCTATCTCGCGCTGCTTTTCAACCTCATTCTTCAACTGCAGATTTATCCTGCGGCGTGGAAGCACGCTATCATTGTGGCTGTCCCCAAGCTGGGACGCAACAGGAAAAATCCACGTCATTACCGGCCGATCAGCCTCCTGACGCAGTTAAGCAAGATCTTTGAACGGCTGCTACTTCATCGCCTCAAGCGGATTATTGATCGCCGGCAGCTGCTACCCCCAGAACAGTTTGGGTTCCGCAGCGGGCACTCCGCCACACTGCAACTCATACGCGTGGTTGAAGAAATTATGAAGGCCTTCAACAACAAGGAATATTGTGGGGCCCTCTTCCTTGATGTCAGTAAGGCTTTCGACAGCGTATGGCATGATGGGCTACTCTGGAAGCTGACTCTGCAGGGATTCCCACGATCTGTCATCAAGCTGCTCCATTCCTACATGCAAGGACGGACCTTCGCTGTTCGCATCGATGATGCCCTCTCCACGGTTCGACCCATCGCCGCTGGCGTGCCGCAGGGATGAGTGTTGGGCCCCACACTCTATTCCCTGTACATGTCTGACCTCCCTCGGCCTCCACGCATCGAACGGGCCATCTACGCTGACGACACCACTCTCTTCACGCGGAGCCGCTGGTCCCAAGCGCTGTATCGACGCCTCCAGGACGCCTGTGCCGCCCTTGAAACCTGGGCCACCCTTTGGCGCATTGGATTCAACGCTCGGAAGACTCAAGCTGTCGTCTTCACCAGGAAACGAGTTAAACCTCCAGACACCCAGCTTCTGCTCTTTGGTGAAGCTATCCAGTCGACGACGTCAGCCTTCTATCTTGGGGTAACCATGGACAGCCAACTCATCTGGCACTTACAGGTAGCCAACGTTCGCCGGAAAGTGGATCAACGACTGGGAATGTTGTACCCACTCATTAATGAATGGTCTTCCCTGTCCATCAACAACGGGCTTCTGATATACAGGATGTTCATCCGTCCAGTCATGGATTATGCCTGTGCTGCATGGGGTAATGCGGCAAACCGCCATCTCCACCGCCTCCAAGCGCTCCAAAATAAAGCGCTCTGAAGGATTTTTCATGTGCACCCGCAGTTCCCGTCACGGTACCTCCATGACGCGGCATCAGAACTCGAGGTCCTCTCCAGGTTTCAAGCGACAGCGCACAAGATTTATCACCAGGTCACTGCCTCTGCTAATCCCCTCCTGCGGGCGCTCGGAGCTCCATCGGATGACAGAGATGTGTATAAAAACCCTGTTGCGCTGTTAAACAGGTAAAAAGCACTTAGCCTGAAGCGCGGCTAAACAAACCAGAAACCCATGATGCAATGACCTATCCCACAAATAACGAAGACACACTCAACTCCTGAAG
Source organism: Schistocerca gregaria (assembly GCF_023897955.1). Taxonomy (NCBI): domain Eukaryota; kingdom Metazoa; phylum Arthropoda; class Insecta; order Orthoptera; family Acrididae; genus Schistocerca; species Schistocerca gregaria. The sequence continues at coordinate 654,150,825 of NC_064922.1, forward strand.
CCTATCTCCTTCCTACCCATCGCAGCAGTAGTAAATGTATTCGGGTCAATGCTACCTTGCCTCACTCGCAATAGTTCGAAGATGTGGACTGGAGCCGCGCTGGGCGCTCCCTCTGCCGTCTGCGACCTGCTAGGTGCTCTCCCAGTCGTTTTTCGTTGAGATTTGGACTACAACAACACAAGAATAGTAACACAGACGCCGAGATTCTGGGACAGTGTCATAAAAGAATCCATTGAGATTAAGATCAGTGAAAACCTCATCAACCGTGACACTGGATATCAACTTAGTGTTGCATGGAACCCAGCACTGGAGCTTCTAAAATTTCAACGAAAAACGACTGGGAGAGCACCTAGCAGGTCGCAGACGGCAGAGGGAGCGCCCAGCGCGGCGCAGACGGTGGAGGCAGCACATGCAGCGGCGCGGACAGCGGAGGAAGCGCCTGCCGCGGCGCGGACGGCGGAGGGGACGCCTAGCGCGGCGTGGACGGCGGAGGGAGCGCCAGGTGCCAATCAGACACACCCTCTCGGGAATGGACCAATCACAGAGCAGAGGACTCGGCGCGGACCGAACATGGAACGCCTAACACCTAGGCATAAATACTGGACACGTTCCAAACAGGGACAAGTCCCAGGAAGCACCTGAGGAAGACAGTGACGCACACTGTCGAAATATTGTGCAAGTTTAACACGAACATCCGGCAGAACATCCGACTACTCCAGAATGTCACACTTTACAGATGTTCCCCTGCTAGTGCTGTCCCTCCCTTAAACACTTTACATACATTACACTGCTAGTGCTGTCCCTTCTCGACAGACCTTACATACATTCCACTGCTAGTGCTGCCCCTCCTCGACACACTTTACATACGTTCCCCCACTAGTGCTGTCCCTCCCTGACACCCTTTACATACATTCCTACATTCCACTGCTAGTGCTGTAAACCCACGACACACTTTACATATGTTCATCAGCTAGTGCTGTCCCTTTTCACACGCTTTACATACATTCCACTGCTAGTGCTGTTCCTCCCTGACACACTTTACATACATTACACTGCGAGTGCTATCCCCCCCTGACACTCCTTAAATACATTCCACTGCTAGTGCTGCGCCTCCTCGACACACTTTACATACGTTCCCTCGCTAGTGCTGTTCCTCCCTGACAATTTACATATGTTCCCCTGCTGGTCCTGTCCCTAACTGACATACTTTACATACATTACACTGCTACTGCTGTTCCTCCCTGACACACCTTACATACATTCCACTGCTAGTGCCGTCACTGCTCGAAACACCTTACATATGTTCCCTTGCTTGTGCTGTCCCTCCCTGACTTGCTTTACATACATTCCACTGCTAGTGCTGTGACTCCTTGACACACTTTACATACGTTCCCCCGCTAGTGCTGCTCCTCCCACACACACTATAAATATGTTCCACAGCTAGTGCTGTGCTACCCTAAAAGCTGTACATACATTCCATTGCTAGTGCTGTCACTCCCCGACACACTTTAAATACATACCACTGCTAGTGCTGTTCATCCCTAACAAACTTTACATACAATCCACTGCTAGTTCTGTCCCCGACATGCATTACATACGTTCTACTGCTAGTGCTATCCCCCATACCTTACACACTTTAAGGACATTCCACTGCTAATGTTGTCCCTCCCCGACACACGTTAAATACATTACACTGCTAGTGCTGTTCAGCCCTGACACACCTTACATGCATTCCACCGCTGGCACTTTCCCCCCCCCCCCCCCCCCCGACATGCTTTACATACGTTCCCCCGCTAGTGCTGTCCCTCCCTGACACACTTTACATACATTCCACCGCTAGTGCTGTCCGTCCCTGACACACCGTACATACGTTCCTCCATTAGTGCTGTCCCTCCCTGACACACTTTACATACATTACACTGCTAGTGCTGTCCCTCCTTGACACACTTTACGTATGTTCCCTCGCTAGTGCTTTTCCTTCTTGACACGCTTTACAAACATTCCACTGCTAGTGCTGTCCCTCCCTGACACACCATACATATGTTCACCTGCTAGCCCTGTCCATCCCTGACACACTTTACATAATTTACACTGCGAGTGCTATCCCTCCCTGACAACCCTTAAATACATTCCACTGCTAGTGCTATCCCTCCCTGACACACTATACATATGTTCCCCTGCTAGTCCTGTCCATCCCTGACACACTTTACATACATTAAACCGCTTGTGCTCTTCCTCCCAGACACACATTACATATATTCCACTGCTGGTGCTGTTACTCCTCAAAACACTTTACATACGTTCCCTTGCTAGTGCTTACCATCCCTGACATGCTTTACATACTTTCCACTGCTAGTGCTATCCCTCCACGACACACTTTACATATGTTCCCTGCTAGTGCTGTCCCTCCCTTAAACACTTTACATACATTCCACTGCTAGTGTTTTCCCTCTCTGACATGCTTTACATACATTCCAGTGCTACTGCTGACCCTCCCTACCACAGTTTACATATATTCCACCACTAGTGCTGTCCGTCCTTGACACACCGTACATACATTCCACCGTTAGTGCTGTCCCTCCCTGACACACTTTACATACATTACACTTCTAGTGCTGTCCCTCCTCGACACACTTTATGTACGTTCCCTCGCTAGTGCTTTTCCTTCTTGACACGCTTTACATACATTCCACTGCTAGTGCTGTCCTTCCATGACACACTTAACATATGTTCTCCCGCTAGTGCTGTCCCTCCCTAACTCGCTCTATATACATTCCACCAGTAGTGCAGTCCCTCCCTCACACACTTTACATATGTTCCCCCGCTAGTGGTGCTTCTCCCAGACACACATTACATACAATTGCACTGCTAGTGTTGTCCCTCCCCGACATACTATAAATACGTTTCAATGCTAATGCTGTTCATCCCCAACAAGCTTTACATACGATCCACTGCTAGTGCTGTCCCTCAATGACACACGTTACATACATTCCACTGCTAGTGCTATACCCCCTTGACACACCTTACATACATCCCACTGCTAGTGCTGACCCTCCAAGACATGCTTAACATACATTCTGCCGCTAGTGTTGTCCCTCCCTGACATGCATTATATATATTTCGACTGCTAGTGCTGTCCCTCCCTGACATGCATTACATACATTCCTCCGCTGGTGCTGTCCCGCCCTGGCACACTTTACATACATTCCACTGCTAGTGCTGTCCCTCCATGACACACTTTACATACGTTCGACTGCTAGTGCCGTCCCTCGCTGACACGCTTTACATACATCCAACTGCAAGTGCTGTCTCTCCTCGACACATTTTACATATGTTTCCCCCCCTAGTGCTATCCCTCCCTGTCACGCATTACATACATTCCATTTCTAGTGCTGTCCCTCCCCAACACACTTTACATATGTTCCCCTGCTAGTGCTGTACCTCCATGACACGCTTTACATACATTCCACTGCTAGTGCTGTCCCTCCGCGACACACTTTTCGCAGTTCCACTGTTAGAGCTATCCTTCCCTGACACACTTTACATACATTCCACCACTATTCTTGTTCCTCCCTGACACAATTTCATACGTTCCACTGCTAGTGCTGTTCCTCCTGACAAGCTTTACATACATGCCACTGCTAGTTCTGTCCCTGACATTACATACGTTCTACTGCTAGTGCTATCCCTCTCCGACATAGTTTAAATACATTCCACTGCTAACGTTGTCCCTCCCGACACGCTTTACATACATGGCATTGCTAGGGTCATCCCTCCCCGACACAATTTATGTATGTAACACTGCTAGTGCTATCCCTCCACGACAAACTTTACATATGTTCCATTGCTACTGCTGCCTTCCCCTTACACGCGTTACATACATTCCACAACTAATGCTGTCCCTTCCTGACATGCTTTACATACATTCCACCGCTAGTGCTGTCCGTCACTGACACGCTTTACATACATTCCACCGCCAGTGCTGTCCCTCCCTGACACGCTTCACATACATTGCACTGCTAGTGTTGTCCCTCCCTGACACACCTTACATACATTCCACTGCTATTGCTGTCCCTCCTCGACACAGTTTACATACGTTCCTCTGCTAGTGCTGTCCTTCCCTGACATGCTTTACATACATTCCTCTGCTAGTGCTGTTCCACCCCGACACACTTTACATATGTTCCCCTGCTAGTGCTGTCCATCCCTGACACACTTTACATACATTACACTGCTAGTGTTTTCCCTCCCTGACACTCTTCACATACATTTCACCGCAAGTGCTGTCCCTCCCTGACACGCTTTACAGACATTCCCCTGCTAGTGCTGTGCCTCCCTGACACACTTAACATATGTTCCCCTGCTAGTGCTCTCCCTCCCTGACACACTTTACATACATTACACAGCTAGTGCTGTTCCTCCCTGACACACCTAACATACATTCCAACAATGGTGCTGTCCCTCCTCGACACACTTTACATATATTCCCGTGCTAGTGCTGTCCCTCAATGACACACTTGACATACATTCCACTGCTACTGCTGTCCCTCCCCGACACACTTTACATATGTTCCCCTGCTAGTCTGTCGCTCCCTGACACACTTTACATACATTACATAACTAGTGCTGTTCCTCACTGACACACCTTACATACACTCCACCAATGGTGCTGTCACTCCTTGACACACTTTACATTCGTTCCCCCGCTAGTGCTGTCCCTCCCTGAAACACTTAACCTACGTTCCACCGCTAGTGCTGTTCCTCCCTGACTCATTTTACATGCAATTCCACTGCTACTGTTGTCTCTCAGCGACAAACTTTAAGTACGTTCCAATACTAGTGTTGCTCTACCCTAACACAGTTTACATACATTACACTGCTAGTGCTGTCCCTGACTGACACACCGTACATACATTCCACCGTTAGTGCTGTCCCTCCCTGACACACTTTACATAATTTACACTGCTAGTGCTGTCCCTCCACGACACACTTTACGTACGTTCCCTCGCTAGTGCTTTTCCTTCTTGACACGCTTTACAAACATTCCACTGCTAGTGCTGTCCCTCTCTGACACACCATACATATGTTCCCCTGCTAGTCCTGTCCATTCCCGACACACTTTACATACATTTCACTGCTAGTGCTGTTCGTCCCTGACACACTTTAGATACATTACACTGCGAGTGCTATCCCTCCCTGACACACCTTAAATACATTCCACCGCTAGTACTGTCCCTCCCGAACACACTTTAAATACATTCCACTGCTAGTGCTATCCCTCCCCGACTCACTATACATATGTTCCCCTGCTAGTCTTGTCCATCCCTGACACACTTTACATACGTTACACCGCTTGTGCTGTTCCTCCCAGACACACATTACATATATTCCACTGCTGCTGCTGTTACTCCTCGAAACACTTTACATACGTTCCCTTGCTAGTGCTGTCCATCCCTGACATGTTTTACATACATTCCACTGCTAGTGTTATCCCTTCCCGACACACTTTACATACATTCCACTGCTAGTGCTGTCCATCCGTGACACACTTTACATACGTTCGACTACTAGTGCTGTCCCTCGCTGACACGCTTTACATACATTCCAGTGCTAGTGCTGACCCTGCCTACCACAGTTTACATATATTCCACCACTAGTGCTGTCCCACCCTGACACGCTTTACATACATTCCACTGCTAGTGCTGTCCATCCGTGACACACTTTACATACGTTCGACTACTAGTGCTGTCCCTCGCTGACACGCTTTACATACATTCCACTGCAAGTGCTGTCCCTCCTTGACACATTTTACATATGTTTCCCCCCTAGTGCTATCCCTCCCTGTCATGCATTACATACATTCCATTGCCAGTGCTGTCCCTCCCCGACACACTTTACATATGTTCCCCTGCTAGTGCTGTCCCTCCCTGACACACTTAACATATGTTTCCCTGGTAGTGCTGTCCCTCCCTGACACACTTTACATATATTCCACCGCTAGTGCTGCCCTCCCGGAGACGCTTTACATACATTCCACCATTAGTGCTATACTTCAGCGACACACTTTACATTTTTTCCCCTGCTAGTGCTGTTCCTCCATGACATAATTTACATACATTACACTGCTAGTGCTGTACCTCCCTGACACACTTTACATATGTTCGATTGCTAGTGCCGGTCCCTCGATGACACGGTTTACATACATTCCACTGCAAGTGCTGTCCCACCCCGACACACTTTAGATATGTCCCCCTTCTTGTGCTGTGCGTCCCTGACACACTTTACACACATTACACTGCTCCTGCTGTCCCTGCCTGAAACACCTTACATACATTCCACCTTTAGTGCTGTCCCTCCTCAACACATTTAACATACGTTCCCCCGCTAGTGCCGTACCTCCCCGACACACCTTATGTATGTTACACTGCTAGTGCTGTCCCTCCCTGACATACTTAACATATGTTCCCCTGCAAGTGCTGTACCTCCATGACACGCTTTATATACATTCCACTGCTAGTGCTGTCCCTCCGCGACACACTTTTCGCAGTTCCACTGTTAGAGCTATCCTTCCCTTACACGCTTTAAATACATTCCGCCGCTAGTGGTGTCCCTCCCTGACATGCTTTACATACATTCCACCGCTAGTGCTGTCCCTCACTGACATGCTTTACATACATTCCGTCGCTAGTGCTGTCCTTCCCTGACAAGCTTTACATACATTCAACTGCTAGTGCTGTCCCTCCCTTACACACTTTACATACATTACACTGCTAGTGTTGTCCCTCCCTGACACATCTTACATTCATTCCACTGCTATTGCTCTCCCTCCTAGACACAGTTTACATACGTTCCTCTGCTAGTGCTGTCCTTCCCTGACACACTTTACATACATTCCTCTGCTAGTGCTGTTCCACCCCGAGTCACTTTACATATGTTCCCCTGCTAGTGCTGTCCATCCCTGACACATTTTACATAAATTTACTGCTAGTGTTTTCCCTCGATGACACGCTTTACATACATTTCACCGCAAGTGCTGTCCGTCCCTGACACGCTTTACAGACATTCCCCTGCTAGTACTGTGCCTCCCCGACACACTTAACATATGTTCCCCTACTAGTGCTCTCCGTCCCTGACACACTTTAAATATAATACAGTGCTATTGCAGTCCCTCCCTATCACACCTTACATACATCCCACTGCTAAAGCTGTCCCTCCATGACACACTTTACGTATGTTCCCCTGCTAGTGCTCTCCCTCCCTGACACACTTTACATACATTACACAGCTAGTGCTGTTCCTCCCTGACACACCTAACATACATTCCACCAATGGTGCTGTCCATCCTCAACACACTTTACATACGTTCCTCTGCTAGTGCTGTCCTTCCCTGACACGCTTTACATACATTCCTCTGCTAGTGCTGTCCCTCCCCGACACACTTTACATATGTTCCCTTGCTAGTCTGTCCCTCCCTGACACACTTTACATACATTACACAGCTAGTGCTGTTCTTGGAACATACTTAAAGTTTGTCGGGGAGAGACAACAGTAGCAGTGGAATTGCATGTAAAATGAGTCAGGGAGAAACAGCACTAACGGTGGAACATATGTAAAGTGTTTCAGGGAGGGACAGCACTAGTGGGGGAAGGAATGTAAAGTGTGTCAAGGAAGGACAGCACCATTGGTGGAATGTATGTAAGGTGTGTCAGGGAGGAACAGCACTAGCTGTGTAATGTATGTAAAGTGTGTCAGGAAGGGAGAGCACTAGCAGTGGAATGTATGTAAAGTGTGTCGAGGAGGGTCAGCACCAGCAGTGGAATGTATGTAAATCTTGTTAGGGAAGAACAGCAGTATCAGAGGTACATATTTAAAATGTGCAAAGGGGGGGGGGGACAACACTAACAGTGGAATTGTATGTAAGTTGTGTTAGGGAGGAACAGCATTAGCGGTGGAGTGTATGAAAAGCTTGTTAGGGAAGAAGAGCACTAGCAGTGAATGTATTTAAAGCGTTTCGATGAAGGACAACGCTATCAGTGGAATTGTATGTAAGGTGTGTCGGGGAGGAACAGACCGGCACGGGTACACATGTAAAGTGTGTCAGGGAGGGACAATTATAGCAGTGTAATGTATGTAAGGTGTGTCAATGAGGGACAGCACTAGCAGTGCAGTGTATTTCATACGTTCCACTGCTAGTGCTGTTCCTCCCTGACAAGCTTTACATACATTCCACTGCTAGTTCTGTCCCCGACATTACATACGTTCTACTGCTAGTGCTATCCCTCTCCAAAATAGTTTAAATACATTCCACTGCTAACGTTGGCCCTCTCGACACGCTTTACATACATGGCATTGCTAGGGTCATCCCTCCCCGACACAATTTATGTATGTAACACAGCAAGGTCCGAGCAGGCACACGGGGGGAGGGGTTTATTAGTTATTGGGAGCTCCAACGTTAGGCGGGTGATGGAGCCCCTTAGGGAAATAGCGGAAAGGTCGGGGAAGAAGGCCAGTGTTCACTCTGTCTGCTTGCCGGGGGGTCTCATCCGAGATGTGGAGGAGGCCCTACCGGCGGCGATAGAGAGCACTGGGTGCACCCGACTGCAAATTGTTGCTCATGTCGGCACCAATGACTCTTGCCGTCTGGGTTCAGAGGTCATCCTCAGTTCGTACAGGCGGTTGGCGGAGTTGGTGAAGGTGGAAAGCCTCGCTCGCGGGGTGGAATCAGAGCTAACTATTTGTAGTATCGTTCCGAGAACCGATCGCGGTCCTCTGGTTTGGAGCCGAGTGGAAGGCTTAAACCAGAGGCTCAGACGATTCTGCGGAGAGCTGGGGTGCAAATTTCTCGACCTCCGCTATCGGGTGGAGAAATGTAGGGTCCCCCTGAATAGGTCAGGCGTGCACTACACGCCGGAAGCGGCTACGAGGGTAGCGGAGTACGTGTGGAGTGCACATGGGGTTTTTTTAGGTTAGAGAATTCCCTCCCTAGGCCCGACAAGACGCCTCCTGAGACGCGGCAAGGCAGGAGTAGGCAAAATGCAACAAGGAATAACAATATTAATGTGCTAATAGTAAACTGCAGAAGCGTCTATAGAAAGGTCCCAGAACTGCTCTCATTAATAAACGGTCACAACGCCCACAACACTAGGAACAGAAAGTTGGCTGAAACCAGACGTAAACAGTAATGAAATCCTAAACTCTGATTGGAATGTATACCGCAGAGATAGGCTGGACAGTGAAGGTTGAGGCGTGTTTATAGCGATAAGAAGTGCAATAGTATCGAAGGAAATTGACGGAGATTCGAATTGTGAAATGATTTGGGTGAAGGTCACGGTTAAAGCAGGCTCAGACATGGTAATTGGATGTCTCTATAGGCCCCCGGGCTCAGCAGCTGTTGTGGCTCAGCACCTGAAGAATAATTTGGAAAATATTTCGAGTAGATTTCCCCACCATGTTATAGTTCTGGGTGGAGATTTTAATTTGCCGGATATAGACTGGGAGACTCAAACGTTCATAACGGGTGGCAGGGACAAAGAATCCAGTGAAATATTTTTAAGTGCTTTATCTGAAAACTACCTTGAGCAGTTAAACAGAAAACCGACTCGTGGCGATAATATATTAGACCTTCTGGTGACAAACAGACCCGAACTATTTGAATCAGTTAATGCAGAACAGGGAATCAGCGATCATAAAGCAGTTACTGCGTCGATGATTTCAGCCGTAAATAGAAATATTAAAAAAGGTAGGAAGATTTTTCTGTTTAGCAAAAGTGACAAAAAGCAGATTACAGAGTACCTGACGGCTCAACACAAAAGTTTTGTCTCAAGTGCAGATAGTGTTGAGGATCAGTGGACAAAGTTCAAAACCATGGTACAATATGCGTTAGATGAGTATGTGCCAAGCAAGATTGTAAGAGATGGAAAAGAGCCACCGTGGTACAACAACCGAGTTAGAAAACTGCTGCGGAAGCAAAGGGAACTTCACAGCAAACATAAACATAGCCAAAGCCTTGCAGACAAACAAAAATTACGCGAAGCGAAATGTAGTGTGAGGAGGGCTATGCGAGAGGCTTTCAATGAATTCGAAAGTAACGTTCTATGTACTGACTTGGCAGAAAATCCTAAGAAATTTTGGTCCTATGTCAAAGCGGTAGGTGGATCAAAACAAAATGTCCAGACACTCTGTGACCAAAATGGTACTGAAACAGAGGATGACAGACTAAAGGCCGAATTACTAAATGTCTTCTTCCAAAGCTGTTTCACAGAGGAAGACTGCACTGTGCTTCCTTCTCTAGATTGTCGCACAGTTGACAAAATGGTAGATATCGAAGTAGACGACAGAGGGATAGAGAAACAACTAAAATCGCTCAAAAGAGGAAAGGCCGCTGGTCCTGATGGGATACCAGTTCGATTTTACACAGAGTACGCGAAGGAACTTGCCCCCCTTCTTGCAGCGGTGTACCGTAGGTCTCTAGAAGAGCGAAGCGTTCCAAAGGATTGGAAAAGGGCACAGGTCATCCCCGTTCTCAAGAAGGGACGTCGAACAGATGTGCAGAACTATAGACCTATATCTCTAACGTCGATCAGTTGTAGAATTTTGGAACACGTATTATGTTCGAGTATAATGTCTTTTCTGGAGACTAGAAATCTACTCTGTAGGAATCAGCATGGGTTTCGAAAAAGACGATCGTGTGAAACCCAGCTCGCGCTATTCGTCCACGAGACTCAGAGGGCCTTAGACACGGGTTCACAGGTAGATGCCGTGTTTCTTGACTTCCGCAAGGCGTTTGACACAGTTCCCCATAGTCGTTTAATGAACAAAGTAAGAGCATACGGACTATCAGATCAATTGTGTGATTGGATTGAGGAGTTCCTAGATAACAGAACGCAGCACGTCATTCTCAATGGAGAGAAGTCTTCCGAAGTAAGAGTGATTTCAGGTGTGCCGCAGGGGAGTGTCATAGGAACGTTGCTATTCACAATATACATAAATGACCTGGTGGATGACATCGGAAATTCACTGAGGCTTTTTGCAGATGATGCTGTGGTGTATCGAGAGGTTGCAACAATGGAAAATTGTACTGAAATGCAGGAGGATCTGCAGCGAATTGACGCATGGTGCACGGAATGGCAATTGAATCTCAATGTAGCGAAGTGTAATGTGATGCGAATACATAGAAAGATAGGTCCCTTATCATTTAGCTGCAAAATAGCAGGTCAGCAACTGGAAGCAGTTAATTCCATAAATTATCTGGGAGTACGCATTAGGAGTGATTTAAAATGGAATGATCATATAAAGTTGATCGTCGGTAAAGCAGATGCCAGACTGAGATTCATTGGAAGAATCCTAAGGAAATGCAATCCGACAACAAAGGAAGTAGGTTACAGTACGCTTGTTCGCCCAATGCTTGAATACTGCTCAGCAGTGTGGGATCCGCACCAGGTAGGGTTGATAGAAGAGATAGAGAAGATCCAACGGAAAGCAGCGCGCTTCGTTACAGGATCATTTAGTAATTGCGAAAGCGTTACGGAGATGATAGATAAACTCCAGTGGAAGACTCTGCAGGAGAGACGCTCAGTAGCTCGGTACGGGCTTTTGTTGAAGTTTCGAGAACATACCTTCACCGAAGAGTCAAGCAGTATATTGCTCCCTCCTACGTATATCTCGCGAAGAGACCATGAGGATAAAATCAGAGAGATTAGAGCCCACACAGAAGCATACCGACAATCCTTCTTTCCACGTACAATACGAGACTGGAATAGAAGGGAGAACCGATAGAGGTACTCAGGGTACCCTCCGCCACACACCGTCAGGTGGCTTGCGGAGTACGGATGTAGATGTAGATGTAGATGTAGTGCTATCCTTCCACGACAAACTTTACATATGTTCCATTGCTACTGCTGCCTTTCCCTTACACGCTTTACATACATTCCACCGCTAGTGCTGTCCCTCCCTGACATGCTTTACATACATTACATCGCTAGTGCTGTCCCTCACTGACACGCTTTACATACATTCCACCGCTAGTGCTGTCCCTCCCTAACACGCTTTACATACATTCAACTGCTAGTGCTGTCCCTCCCTGACACACTTTACATACATTCCACCGTTAGTACTGTTACTCCCTGACATAACTTACATACAATTCCACTGCTAGTATTGTCCTCCCCGCCACGCTTTAAATACGTTCCACATCTAGTGCTGTTCTTCCCTAACAAAGTTTACATACATTCCACTGCTAGTGCTGTCCCTCCTCGATACACCTTACATACATTCCACTGCTAGTGCTGTCCTTCCTTGACACGCTTTACATACGTTCCCCCGCTAGTCCTGTTCCTCCCTGACAGAAATTTCACACAATTCCACTGCTAGTGTCGTCCCTCCCCGACACATTAAATACCTTTCTCTGCTAGTGTTGTCCCTCCCCACCACACTTTAAATACGGTCAATGCTAGTGCTGTTCCTCCGTAACTAGCTTTACATACATCCCACTGCTTGTTCTGTCACCGACATGTGTTACATATGTTCTACTGCTAGTGCTATCCCCCCCTACACACTTTAAATACGTTCCGCTGCTAATGTTGTCCCTCCTTGACACACTTTTCATACATTTTACTGCTAGTGCTGTTCCTCCCTGACACACCTTACATACATTCCACTGCTATAATTGTCCCTCCCTGACACACTTTACATGTGTACCCGTGCCGGTCTGTTCCTCCCCGACACACCATACATACAATTCCACTGCTAGCGTTGTCCTTCATCGAAACACTTTAAATACATTTCCTGCTAGTGCTCTTCTTCCCTAACAAGCTTTACATACATTCCACCGCTAATGCTGTTCCTCTCTGACACACCTTACATACATTCCACTTCTAGTGCTGTCCCTACTCGACACACTTTACATATGTTCCCTCGCTATTGCTGTCCTTCTCTGACACGCTTTACATATTTTTCCCTGCTAGTGCTCTTCCTCCCTGACACACCTTACATACAACTCCACTGCTAGTGTTGTCCCTTCTCGACACACTTTAAGTACGTTCCACTACTAGTGATGTTCTTCCCTAACACACTACACATACATTACAGTGCTAGAGCTGTCCCTCCCTGACACACCATACATACATTCCACTGCTAGTGTTGTCCCTCCCTGACACAATTTACATATACTACACTGCTAGTGCGTTCTTTGCCTGACACGCCTTACATACATTCAACTGCTGGTGCTGACCCTCCTCGACACACTTTACATACATCCCATTGTTAGTGCTGTCCGTCCCTGACACACTTTACATACTGCACTGCTAGTGCTGTTCCTCGCTGACACACCTTACATACATTCCACTTCTAGTGCTGTCCCTCCTCGAAACACTTTACATACATTCCCCCGCTATTGCTGTCACTCCCTGACACACTTTACATACATTCCACAGCTAGTGCTGTCACTTTCTGACACACTTTACATACATTCCACTGCTAGTTCTGTCCCTCCCTGACATGCTTTACATACATTCCAACGCTAGTGATGTCACTCCCTGACACGCTTTGCTTGCATTCCACTGCTAGTGCTGTCCCTCACCGACACACTTTACATATGTTCCCCTGCTAGTGCTGTCCCTCTTTGAGACTCTTCACATACATTCCACTGCTAGTGCTGTTCCTCCCTAACACACCTTACATACATTCCACTGGTAGTGCTGTCCCTCCTTGACACACTTTAGATACATCCCCCCCCCCCCTAGTGCTGTCCCTTCCTGACACGCCTTACACACATTCCACTGTTAGTGCTGTCCCTCCTCTACACACTTTACAAATGTTCAACTGCTAGTGTTGTCCCTCCCTGACACACTTTACATATATTGCACTGCTAGTGCTGTCCCTCCATGACACGCTTTACATATTTTCCAGCGCTAGTGCTGTCCCTCCCTGGCACACTTTACATACGTTCTCCTGCTAGTGCTCTTTCTCCCTGTCACACCTTACATACAATTCCACTGCTACTGTTGTCCCTCCTCGACATACTTTAAGTATGTTCCACTACTAGTATTGTTCTACCCTAACACACTTTACATACATTACAGTGCCAGTTCTGTTCCTCCCAGACACACTTTACATACATTCCACTGCTGATGCTGTCCCTCCTCGACACACTTTACAAACATTCCACTACTAGTGCTGTCCCTCCCTGACGCACTTTACATATGTTCCCCTGCTAGTCTGTCTCTACCTGACATACTTTACATACATTACACTGCAAGTGCTGTCCCTCCATGACACACCTTACGTACATTCTACTGCTAGTGCTGTCCCTCCTCAACACGCTTTACATACGTTGCCCCGCTAGTGCTGTCCCTCCCTGACACTCTTTACATACATTCCACCGCTAGTGCTATCACTCCCTGACACACTTTACATACGTTCGCCCGATAGTGCTGTTCCTCCCTGACACACCTTACATACAATTCCACTGCTAGTGTTGTCCCTCCCCGCTACACTTTAAATTCGTTCCAGAGCTAGTGCTCTTCTACCCTAAGAAGATTTACATACATTCCACTGCTAGTGCTGTCCCTCCTCGACACACGTTACATACATTACACTGCCATTGCTCTCCCTCCTCGACACGCTTTACATGCGTTTCCCAGCTAGTCCTGTTCCTCCCTGACACACCTTACATACAATTCCACTGCTAGTGTGGTCCCTCGCCGACACACTTTAAATACATCCCCTGCTAGAGCTGTTCTTCCCTAACAAGCTTTACATACATTCCACTCCTTCTTTTGTCACCAACATGCATTTCATCTGTTCTACTGCTAGTGCTATCCGCCCCTGCACACTTTATATACGTTCCACTGCTAATGTTGTCCCTCCCCGACACACTTTACATACATTCCACTGCTAGTGCTGTTCCTACCTAAGACACATTACATAGATTCCACTGCTAGTGCTGTCCCTCCTGACACAATTTATGTATGTTTCTCTGCTAGTGCTATACCTCCTCGAAACACTTTACATATCTTCCTCTGCTATTGCTGCCCCTCCATGACACACTTTACATACATTCCAGTGCTAGTGCTGTCCCTCCCTGATGCAGTATACATGCGTTCTCCTGCTGGTCTGTTCCTCCCCGACACACCTTACATACAATTCCACTGTTAGTGTTGTCCTTCCCCGACAGACTTTAAATACATTCCTCTCATACTGCTGTTCTTCCCTAACAAGATTTACATACATTCCACTGCTGGTGCTGTCCGTCCTAGACACAGTTTACATACGTTCCTCTGCTAGTGCTGTCCTTCCCTAACACGCTTTACATACATTCCTCTGCTAGTGCTGTTCCACCCCGACACACTTTACGTACATTCCCCTGCTAGTGCTGTCCCTCCCTGACACGCTTTACAGACATTCCCCTGCTAGAGCTGTGCCTCCCCGACACACTTAACATATGTTCACCTGTTAGTGCTCTCCGTCCCTGACACACTTTAAATATATTACAGTGCTATTGCAGTCCCTCCCTATCACACCTTACATACATCCCACTGCTAGTGCTGTCCTTCCATGACACACATTATGTATGTTCCCCTGCCAGTGCTCTCCCTCCCTGACACACTTTACATACATTACACAGCTAGTGCTGTTCCTCCCTGACACACCTAACATACATTCCACCAATAGTACTGTCCCTCCTCGACCCACTTTACATACATTCCCCCGCTAGTGCTGTCCCTCAATGACACACTTTACATACATTCCACTGCTACTGCTGTCCCTCCCCGACACACTTTACATATGTTCCCTTGCTAGTCTGTCCCTCCCTGACACACTTTACATACATTACACAGCTAGTGCTGTTCCTCCCTGACACACCTTACATACATTCCACCAATGGTGCTGTCCTTCCTTGACACACTTTACAATCGTTCCCCCGCTAGTGATGTCCCTCCCTGAAACACTTTACATACGTTCCACCACTAGTGCTGTTCCTCCCTGACTCATTTTACATGCATTTCCACTGCTACTGTTGTCTCTCCCCGACAAATTTCATGTACGTTCCACTACTAGTGTTGTTCTTCCCTAACACACTTTACATACATTACACTGCTAGTGTTGTCCCTCTCCGACACATTAAATACGTTCCTCTGCTAGTGTTGTCTCACCCCGCCACACTTTAAATACGTTCCCTGCTAGCGCTGTTCCTCCGTAACTAGCTTTAAATACATTCCACTGCTTGTTCTGTCACCCTAATGCGTTACATATGTTCTACTGCTAGTGCTATCCCCCCCCTACACACTTTAAATACGTTCCGATGCTAATGTTGTCCATCCTTGACACACTTTTCATACATTTTACTGTTATTGCTCTTCCGCCCTGACACACCTTACATACATTCCAATGCCAGTGCTGTCCCTCCATGACACACTTTTCATACGTTCCCCCACTAGTGCTGTCCCTCCCTGACATGCTTTACATACATTCCACCGCTAGTGCTGTCCCTCTCTGACACACTTTACATACATTCCACCGCTAGTGCTGTCGCTCCCTGATATGCTTTACATACATTACAACGCTAGTGCTCTCACTTCCTGACAATTTATACATACATTCCACTGATAGTACTGTCCCTCCCCAACACACTTTACATATGTTCCCTGCTGGTGCTCTCCCTCCCAGACACACTTTACATACATTACACTGCTAGTGCTGTTCCTCCCTGAAACACCTTACATACATTCCACTGCTAGTGCTGTCCCTCCTTGACATGCTTTACATACATTCCCCCCTTGTGCTGTCCCTCCCTGGCACGCTTTACATACATTCCACTGTTAGTGCTGTCCCTCCTCGACACACTTTGCATATGTTCCCCTGCTAGTGGTGTCCCTCCCGGACACACTTTACATTCATTGCACTGCTAGTGCTGTCCCTCATTGACACACCTTACATACATTCCACTGCTATAATTGTCTCTCCCTGACACACTTTACATGTGTTCCCGTGCCGGTCTGTTCCTCCCCGACACACCTTACATACAAATCCACTGCTAGCGTTGTCCTTCATCGAAACACTTTAAATACATTCCCTGCTAGTGCTCTTCTCCCCTAACAAGCTTTACATACATTCCACCCCTAATGCTGTTCCTCCCTGACACAACTTACATGCAATTCCACTGTTAGTGTTGTCCCACCTCCCCCGGCACATTTTAAATACGTACCTCTGATACTGCTGTTCTTCCCTAACAGGATTTACATACATTCCATTGCTGGTGCTGTCCCTCCTCGACACACTTTACATTCATTCCACTGCTAGTGCTCTCCCTCCCTGACTCACTTTACATGCATTGCACTGCTAGTGCTGTTCCTCCCTGACACACCTTACATACATTCCACTTCTAGTGCTGTCCCTACTCGACACACCTTACATGTGTTCCCTCGCTATTGCTGTCCTTCCCTGACACGCTTTACATATTTTTCCCTGCTGGTGCTCTTCCTCCGTGACACACCTTACATACAATTCCACTGCTACTGTTGTCCCTTCCCGACACACTTTAAGTACGTTCCACTACTAGTGATGTTCTTCCCTAACACACTTTACATACATTACAATGCTAGTGCTGTCCCTCCCTGACACACTTTACATACAATCCACTGTTAGTGCTATTCATTCCTAACACACTTCACATAGATCCCACTGCTAGTGCTGTCCCTCCCCGACACAATTTATGTATGTTCCAGTGCTAGTGCGATACCTCTCCGAAACACTATACATATGATCCCGTGCAATTGCTGTCCCTCCCTGACACACTTTACATAGATTACACTGCTAGTGCTGTCCCTAACTGACACACCATACATACATTCCACTGCTAGCGTTGTCCTTCCCTGACACAATTTACATACACTACACTGCTAGTGCTGTCTTTCCCTGACACACCTTACATACATTCCACTGCTGGTGTTGTCCCTCCTCGACACACTTTACATACGCTCCCCTGCTAGTGCTGTCCTTCCCTGACTCGCTTTACATATATTCCGCCGCTACTGCTGCCTCTCCCAGACACACTTTACATACATTCTACTGCTAGTGCTGTCCCTCCCTGACACACTCTAATTGCGTTCCTCTGCTGGTCTGTTCCTCCCCAACACACCTTAGATACAATTCCACAGCTAGTGTTGTCCTTCCCCTACACACTTTAAATACGTTCCTCTGATACTGCTGTTCTTCCCTAACAAGCTTTACATACATTCCACCCCTAGTGCTGTTCCTCCCTGACACAACTTACATACATTCCACAGCTAGTGCTGTCACTTTCTGACACAATTTACATACATTCCACTGCTAGTGCTGTCCCTCCCTGACATGCTTTGCATACATTCCAACGCTAGTGATGTCACTCCCTGACACGCTTTGCTTACATTCCACTGCTAGTGCTGTCCCTCACCGACACACTTTACATATGTTCCCCTGCTAGTGCTGTCCCTCTTTGAGACACTTTACATACATTACACTGCTAGTGCTGTTCCTCCCTAACACACCTTACATACATTCCATTGGTAGTGCTGTCTCTCCTTGACACACTTTAGATACATTCCCCCCCTAGTGCTGTCCCTTCCCGACAGGCTTTACACACATTCCACTGTTAGTGCTGTCCCTCCTCAACACACTTTACATATGTCCCCTGCTAGTGTTGTCCCTCCCTGACACACTTTACATATATTGCACTGCTAGTGCTGTCCCTCCATGACACACCTTAGGTACATACCACTGCTAGTGCTGTCCGTCTGTGACACGCTTTACATACGTTCCCCCGCTAGTGCTGTCCCTCCCTGACACACTTTACATACGTTCCCCTGCTAGTGCTCTTTCTCCCTGACACACCTTACATACAATTCCACTGCTACTGTTGTCCCTCCCCGAGAAACTTTAAGTACGTTCCACTACTAGTATTCTTCTTCCCTAATACACTTTACATACATTACAGTGCCAGTTCTGTCCCTCCCTGTCACACTTTACATACATTCCACTGCTGGTGCTGTCCCTCCTCGACACACTTTACATACATTCTACTACTAGTGCTGTCCCTCCCTGACGCACTTTACATATGTTCCCCCGCTAGTCTATCTCTACCTGACATACTTTACATACATTACACTGCAAGTGCTGTCCCTCCATGACACACCTCACGTACATTCTACTGCTAGTGCTGTCCCTCCTCGACACGCTTTACATACGTTGCCCCGCTAGTGCTGTCGCTCCCTGACACGCTTTACATACATTCCACCGCTAGTGCTGTCACTCCCTGACACACTTTACATACGTTCTCCCGCTAGTGCTGTTCCTCCTTGACACACCTTACATACAATTCCACTTCTAGTGTTGTCCCTCCCCGCAACACTTTAAATTCGTTCCATCTACCCTAACAAGATTTACATACATTCTACTGCTAGTGATGTCCCTCCTCGACACACCTTACATACATTCTACTGCCATTGCTGTCCCTCTTCGACACGCTTTACATGCGTTCCCCAGCTAGTCCTGTTCCTCCCTGACACACCTTACATACAATTCCACTTCTAGTGTTGTCCCTCCCCGCTACACTTTAAATTCGTTCCAGAGCTAGTGCTGTTCTACCCTAACAAGATTTACATACATTCTACTGCTAGTGCTGTCCCTCCTCAACACACTTTACATACATTCCACCGCTAGTGCTGTCATCTTTTTGACACCCTTTACATACATTCCACCGCTAGTGCTGTCACTCCCTGACACGGGTTACATTCATTCCAACGCTAGTGATGTCACTCCCTGTCACGCTTTACATACATTCCACTGTTAGTGCTGTCCCTCCTTGACACACTTTACATACATTCCACAGCTAGTGCTGACCCTCCTCGACACAGTTTACATATGTTCGCCTGCTAGTGCTGTCCCTCATTGACACTCCTTACATACATTCCACTGCTACTGTTGTTCCTCCCCGACACACTTTAAGTATGTTCCACTGCTAGTGTTGTTCTTCCCTAACACACTTTACATACGTTCCCCCGCTACTGCTGTTCCTCCCTGACACACCTTACATACAATTCCTCTGCTATTGTTGTTCCTCCCCGACACACTTTAAGTATGTTCCACTGCTAGTGTTGTTCTTCCCTAACACACTTTACATACATTACAGTGCTAGTGCTGTCCCTCCCTGACACACTTTACATACATTCCACTGCTAGTGCTGTCCCTCCCTGACGCAGTTTACATGCGTTCCCCTGCTGGTCTGTTCCTCCTCGACACACCTTACATACAATTCCACTGTTAGTGTTGTCCTTCCCCGACACACTTTAAATACGTTCCTCTCATACTGCTGTTCTTCCCTAACAAGATTATTTACATACATTCCACTGCTGGCGCTGTCCCTCCTCGACACACTTTACATACATTCCACTGCTAGTACTGACCCTCCCTGATACACTTTACATACATTAACCTGCTAGTGATGTCCCTCCCTGACACACCTTACATACATTCCACTGCTAATGTTGTCCCTCCCCTATACACTTTACATACATTCCACTGCTAGAGCTGTCCCTCATCGACACGCTTTACATACATTACACTGCTGGTACTGTTGCTCCCTGACACACCTTACATACATTCCACTGCTAGTGCTGTCCCTCCTAATCACACTTTACATATGTTCCCCCGCTAGTGCTGTCTCTCCCTGACACGTTTTACATACATTCCACTGTTAGTGCTCTCTCTCCCCGACACACTTTACATATGATCCCGTGCAATTGCTGTCCCTCCCTGACACACGTTACATACATTACACTGTTAGTGCTCTCCCTCCCTGACAAACCTTACATACATTCCACTGCTAGTGCTGTCCCTCCCCAACACACTTTACATATGTTCCCCTGCTAGTGCTGTCCCTCCTTGACACACTTTTCATACATTACACTGCTAGTGCTGTCCCTCTTTGACACACCTTACATACATTCCACTGCTAGTGCTGTCCCTCCTCGACACAGTTTACATATGTTCGCCTGCTAGTGCTGTCCCTCATTGACACACCTTACATACATTCCACTGCTAGTGCTCACCCTCCTCGACACGCTTTACATACGGTCTCCCGCAAGTGCTGTCCCTCCCTCACACGCTTTACATACATTCCATTGCTAGTGCTGGCCCTTCATGACACGCTTTTCATACAGTCCATTGCTAGTTCTGTCCCTCCCTGACACACTTTACATACGTTCACCCGCTAGTGCTGTCCCTCCCTGACATGCTTTACGTACATGCCACTGCTAGTGCTGTCCCTCCCTGACACACTTTACATATGTTCGCCAGCTAGTGCTGTTCCTCCCTGACACACCTTCCATAAAATTCCACTGCTAGTATTGTCCCTCCCCAACACACTTTAAATACGTTCCACTGCTAGTGCTGTTCTTCTCTAACAAGCTTTACATATATTCCACTGCTAGTTCGTCCTCGACATGCATTACATACGTTCTACTGCTAGTGGTATCCCCCCCCCCCCCACACACACACTTTAAATATGTTCCACTGCTAATGTTGTCTCTCCCCGACACACTTTACATACATTCCACTGCTAGTGCTGTTCCTCCCTAACACACTTTACATACATTCCACTGCTAGAGCTATCCTTCCCCAACACAATTTACGTATGTTCCACTACTAGTGCTGTCCCTCCCTGACACACTTAACATATGTTCCCCTGCTAGTGCTGTGTTTCCCTGACACGCTTTACATACATTCCACTGCTAGTGTTGCCCTCTCCGGCACAGTTTACATGCGTTGCATTGCTAGTGCTGTCACCTGCTGTCTGTGCGTGGTTGCTGCACGCTGACGTCGAACATAGATAGTGGTCACATTAATACGACTGGACCATGCATTAGCAAACATTTTCCTCAGTGCTACAGTATTTAAGAAGTTTTAATTCGAAGTTTTCCACTTTCTGTGACTTATACATTATGTCAAGTGCCACATTTTGTTAATAATGGTTGTCGGCGCTTACATCGTCGATGGATCATCAAATACACGCTGTAACAAAAAAGTATGGCACAAACTGCAGGACATATTACTTACACAGAGACGAAGAAATTATGTCATATGAACATGTGTGTGAAAATGGTTTGTTTCCATGTTACAACTAATTTTCTCCAACTCATTAACTATGAGAAATACACAAGAACAGACAGTTAGAATCGTAGGGAATATGCACTCTCGGTCTGGTTACGTTTTGCACAGCGTGTGTTTTGTTTTACATTTCATGTCCCTGTTGCCATGCGACGTGTGTCATTGCTTGTTTATAGGTAGCGTCAACTGTTCAAAAATGGCTCTATGGGCGTTCTGTGGGACTTAACGTCTAAGGTCATCAGTCCCCTAGAACTTAGAACTACTTAATCCTAACTAACCTAAGGACATCACACACATCCATGTCCGAGGCAGGATTCTAATCTGCGACCGTAGCGGTCTCGCGGTTCCAGAGTGTAGCGCCCAGAACCGCTCGGCCACTCCAGCCGGCTAGCGTCAACTGTTCCAGCGATCAGTATGACCGTTGCAACCACATGGGTTACTACATACAGTTAATCCCAGGCGTGGTTTGTGCAATGGCAGTGTACACAAATGCAGAGATAGCAGTTGTTCATTTGATGTATGGATTAGCTATTGGCAATGACGCTCGCGCTCAGCGTTTGTACAAGGAGAGATTGCTGGGACGAAGGTACCCTGACATGAAAACGTTAGAAGCCATTGATCGTCGACTTAGGGAAGATGTTGCATTTAAGCCTGATACTTGAGACCGAGGGAGGTCTGGAAGGACGAGGAGGTGGTAATTCTTCCGGCAGTAGACGACGACCTTGTGTCAGTACAAGACATGTAGTTGCAACACTGAATGTTGACCACATGACTGGCTGGTGACTGTTAGACGAGGATCAACTGTATCCATACATTTTCAACGTGTGCAGGCAATATCAGCAGCTGATTTCCCTGCACAGATGCTCTTCTGGGAATAGTTTATTCAACAAAGTGTTAATCCTAATTTTAGTGCAAAGGTATTGTTCACAGATGAGGGGACGTTTCAAGGAGATCACATTGTAAATTTTCACAATCGGGGTGTATGAGCAGACGTAAATGCCCACACAACTGTTGAAGCAAGTCATCAACAAAGATGTTCTGTCAATGTTTGGGGTAGCATTATTGGGGACTGTATGATAGAGCCTCACTTTCTTCCACCCAGGCTCAACCAACACAGTTATTATAATTTCATAGAGAATATTCTACATGATCTATTAGTAGATGTGCCTTTAGCCATGCGACAAAGTATGTGCTTTATACACGATGGAGCACCTCCCCATTTTAGTGTTAACGTCCGTCGTCCGTTGGCTTCTGATTAACAGATCCAGTGATAGATGGATGTGTAGAGATGGACCAATTGCCTGTCCCCACGTTCTCTGGACGTAAACTCACTGGACTTTTATTTGTGGGGTCATTTGGAAGCTCTTGTGTATGGAACCTTAGTACAAGATGTTCAGAGTCTCCATGCCCGCGTTCTGGAAGGCTGCTAAACCATGCAAAATGCTCCAGGAGCACATCAGTCACATCCGAGTACACTACGACGGCTGGTTGATGCATGTATCAGTACCCACGGAGGGCATACTGAACGTCTCCTGTGAGAAAAAGTAGCATGTGGTGTGCTAGTGCGTTCTGTTCGTGTGTGCTTCCCGTGATTAATAAGTTGGAGAAAATGAGTTGTAACTTGGAAACAAAGCGTTTCCAGGTTCATGTTCATGTAACATATCTTCTTCATCTACATGTGAGAAATGTGTCCTGCAATTTGTGACGCACATTTTTGTTACACCGTATATAGATAATATGCATAATGATGACCCTAACCAAACGCACTTACTTGAAAAACATGATCACGGCAGTAGTTGCCTGTATTGAAGATATTGCATAATCATCTCTGGCCACTAAGCAAAGAGCTCAATTGACCTGTCACATTTGAATGACTCCTAACAGTCGTATCTTTTGGAAGCTCTCCTTTCATATCTTAATGTGGAACTGTTTCCTTAATAAACCTTCATTTTCATAAGACTAATTTCACGTGTCACCTAATACCAGATTTTCAGAATCGCTTCTTACCAAGGTAACTAACTCAAAACTTGTACTTAATAATAATGTAATTTTAAGTGTAAAAATCTTCCTTCCTGAATTTAAAAATGGTGTACATTCTCGAACTGCAAACAGATTCACACGATGTCCGATATGTGTCATCTCTATCTACTATTTTTTATATTTGCTTCTCTGGTATTGATCTATCTACATGCGTTGCTCGTCTACATTGTGCGTTCGATGACGTTGATTTGAAAATTTGTGCAGCGTCGTACTGTGTTTTTATGACGTATCCTCATCGTAGTATCTACCATCAGTCGGCTGACTGAAGCCAATGAGGTTGTAGTTCAGTTTTTGTCACTGGTGGGCGTTTAGACGGCGTGGGCTGCTCAACTTTGACAGCTCTCGATGACAGCAGTGGATGTTTACATTCTGAAACTCAGTTAGAGATTCATTGGTAAAACTTTTCCAAATTATTGTCAGTTGTTGCGGTAATAATTCTCATACAAATGAGTGTCATCTAGAGAGCTTATGAAGATGGATGCTCTTCTTTTGTAATTTGTAATTATTCTTATTATTATACTATAGAAGTAAAGAGTTCCACAGTAACAGCTATACTAACGCGTCAGATTTTTCAATCTCAGTAATGATTTAGTCAGTTTTGCTCGTTGTGTGGTTAAATATCTCAAAATTGTGGGACAAGGTCGTAACTGTTAACTAAAGAGATCCGATTTCTTCATTTTACATGTTTTGTCCTTGCCATTTCTATCAGTAATAGCATACATTCAAAATACACTAAAGTAATTGTAAATCCATCTGAATTATATCAGTAATTTGAGTAAACTGATCTACAGTCAACCATCTGCTGTACCGGCGGTACTGGTTATCCTTGTCTGTGCTATCGTATTATGAAAGTAATGCGGGCTGACGAGCCAACACACATGTCCACCGCCTACCGCGAGACTGAATGCCGCTTCGTGATGCTATGAGCGCTTGACGCGGTAAGGAAAGTGTATAAGTTGAGCAGAAGCGAATGGACAGTCATTCTAGTAACTACAGGGGCTAAAAATTGGGAAATTAGCGGCTTTGACAGAGGGAAGATCGTTGTGCCCCATGCCTAGGAATGAGCATCTTGGAAATGACGCGGCTTGTCGGCTGCCCGTACGCGACTGTCGTGATGATGTATGGAAATTTGTTGTAGGACGCTGATACCACGATTAGGCGACAAGATGTCGGACGACACGTCTCATCACAGAGCGTGGAGATCAAAGGCTTGCCCATTATATAAAGAAGGATACGCAGCGATCTGTGGCAGGTCTGACGCCAGAGTAAATTGCTGGTGCAGCCACAAGTGTTTCAGAACAAACCATTTGGGGCAAATTGTTGAACACGGGGCTCCGCAGCAGACGACCCCAACATGTTCCCATGTTAAACCAACGATATGGTCAATTATAATTGGAGTGGGCATGGGATCATCGAAACTGGACCGTGGATCAATGGAAACGTGGTACTTGGTCAGATTAATCACGTTTCTTATTACACAAGGTCGATGTTCGTGTATGGATACGTAGTCGTGCATAATATGTCTGCCGACGACCGCACAAAAAATACCCAGGTAGCAATGACTGAATAAGTTTGTTTATCAAAGATTAATAGCACGTCTGCTGGACGAAACAACTGGATTGAAACAAAACACAAAATAAGTCACTTCTTGAAACAGAACAAACTTAATACTTCTGGCAGCCGAAGGCCCGTTGGAATGTCACTGAGTCTACGTTTATTAAACACACATTTTAACAAACTCGACATTCCGTAGAACACTCAGTGTTAAAGAACAAATTGAATGAACAAAGTTCAAGTCCATTAGGGAGCAAAATTTTATAAGTCCGCCAATCTGCCACGATGACAGAGTCCCTATCTTCTTCAACGAGTGGACCCTGAACACTCTACGTCTACAGCTGCCGGCTACTG
Organism: Schistocerca gregaria; assembly: GCF_023897955.1. Lineage (NCBI taxonomy): Eukaryota > Metazoa > Arthropoda > Insecta > Orthoptera > Acrididae > Schistocerca > Schistocerca gregaria. The sequence goes on from NC_064922.1 coordinate 654,176,913, forward strand.
GGGTCGCAAAGCCAAACGTGAATGGCAGAGACGTCGTGAAGGTGGCTCTCGAATGAGAATCCTGCTTGATGGGATCTTTGTGGAAGCAGCGCCTTGCTAGGCAAAACTCACTCACAGCGAACTGGTCGGCAATTTGGAAATTTGTGGTAAGGTTCAATGGGATCAAACTGCTGAGGTCATCGGCCCCTGAACTGCGCTGATCTGGCCCAAGCGCTACCCTATATACCACTCGGTATTAGAATACAGATATTCCTATTTTACATTGCATGCCCTGCAGAAGAGAATAGGTCCTCGTGGCCTGCAGCCTCTATGACGCTTGGATTGCTTCCTGGTGGAGGGTCAGAGCCTGACCATCTGTGTTCTGCAAAATTGTCCTCCGTTTGTCCTCATCTCGACGTCCCTACAGGAGGCAGGTTCTGAACTGCTGGGCCAGACGAAAAGGGATGATGTCCACATCCATTGGTTTCGGTCCTGACAGGGTGCGTGAAATTGTTGAAGTCCTCTGCAGTGAGCTTCTTGCCTGGAGCAGTTTCAATGGCCTGTAGTGTTCACTGTGGAGACAGCGGGTGGCTCCGTCTCCAGAATAAAAGGGTGTGGTCGCCCCTGACGTATGTGTGAAGCTGCTGAAGGCCTCTTCAGTCAGCTGGTTGCCAGTAGCATTAAGATGACACAATTGTGTCTGGGTTGGAATCATTGGGAGGCCCCACCTCTAGAACAAAAGTATGTGGTGCTTTCTTGCTGTCAGGAGAAGGGCAACGGCGAGGTCTTAATTGACTGACATGTTTGTGGCACAGTGTGGCGTCCTGAAATTCCACCACAGCTATGATCCTACCTAGTTGTTTGGCGTCCCTTAGTAAGAACAACAGCGCTACTGGGCCTTTGATGAAAACGGTGGTGGCTAGACTGCCAAGTATTGGGGCTATGAATTGTGGGGTAAAGAATAAATTTCCTTTATTTCTGTCTGTGATTAGAAAACTGTTAGATCCTTTGTCTATTGGTTTCATTCAGTGATGACCATCTTCAGATATGTTTTGTGTTTATCTTTTGGCGATGCCACTATGGCTTCATTGTATTAGGACATGTTTTAAAACAGATCTGAAGATGAACGTCGCTGACTGAAACTGCTAGTCTAAATACCTAACAACACTGTGATCATAGACGGAAATAAAAGGAATTTATTCTACACTTTTTGGATCACTGGTCTGTTAGCGACAATGTCGCAGCTTGTGGGGTGACGGATGGGGCGAATGAGATCAACCCTGACGTTCTTCGGCAGAAGACGAGCCATCCTACCTGGTTGCCTTGTAGAATGCCAGAAAAATCTGGAGCTTCGTCCAGAGGATGTGACGGTGAAGTTTAGACATTTGGGTCTTAAAAGCGTGGAGAAAATGTTCCTCTAGTCCTTTTGAGACAGGGTGGATGGGTGCTGTGTAAACTAGTACGATACCAGTTTTCTCAAAGAAAGTGCAGAATTTCACAGATGCAAGATGTGGACCATTATCTGTAACAATGGTATCAGGAAGACCTTCAGTGAAAGAAATGTGAAATAAGAATTGTATAGTTGACTAACTGTTGTGGCAGACACACGGGAAAAATACGGAAAACTGCCGCCGATGTCTGTTGCAATTATCCAAGTGAGGCCTAAGAAGGGTCCTGCGAAATCCAAATGAAAACCTGGACCGAGGACTGGAAGAGTCTGAAAACGGAAGAAATGACATGGAGTGGCGGCCTGCTTGCTCTGGAGGGCTGTGCTAAATGGTAACATTTGAGTAATAGCCATATCCATACCATAACAAAGACAGTGCGGCAGACCAGCTGTCTAATAAGCACAACGTCTTAGTACCCAACAAGGAGGAGCAATAAAACATGCTGCTGGAGAGGTGCAGGAATCAAAACGCAGGTGTGGTGATTTTCTCCTTGGAGCAGCAGCACGTCGCTCAGGGTTGAAAGCTTGTTTCAACGGTGCCAGAAAACCTGTCGGATCTGTTTGTGGTCTGGCGGCCAACCGGAGTGCACCACGCAGAGGATCTCGCTGAGAGTTGGGTCCTCTGCAGTGTGGCGTGTGATGAGCTTGGCATCCAGTGGGAAAGCTGGCCTCTGCTCCTTCCATAGTGATTTCCAGATGGAAACACACTCAGGGATACTTGTCAAACACCAGGTCCTGATCCAAGGGTAGGAGGGAAAAGAGATCAGCTTTTGCATGTTGTGTGGAAGGGTAACACTACAACTCGACAGGAACAGGACCTTCCGCTGAAGGAGGTGTGTGGGTTTGGGAATCTTGGTTGAAGCCTTAAAAAGGGTAAGTAAAGGATTATAGTCGGTGAATAATGTGAGTTGTCTACCATGCACAAAATCATGGAATTTTTTAAGGTCAAAAATGGCGAGTAATGTTTTTTCTCTATCTAGTTACAATTTCGCTGCGCATTGATGAGGGTTTTGCCACAAAAGCTATTCGGCAGCCCACCCTGTCTATCACGTGCGATAGGACTGCCCATACCCCATATGTGACACGTCTTCTGCTGGGATAAGATGTTTGGCAGGGTTGCATGGTAAGAGGCATAAGGGGTGGAGAAAGCTCTATTTTAACTCTCTGAAAGTTTTTTCACACGCTGGACTCAGTTGGCATGGGCGTCTTTCCACAGTAGATGGTTTAGGGATTAAGCAATGGCGGCCGCATTGGGAATAAACTTTTGTTAACAATTCAATTGTCTCAGGACTGATTTCAGGTGGCTGGTATTAGTAGGAACCGGATGTTTTTGTACTGCCTCGGTGTGCTGAAGCATAAGTTGGATCCGGAAGCACTGAAAAAGTGTCAGAGATAATGAACTTGATGAAGAAAGAAACAACATTTGTCCCTGTTACATTTTAGACTGGTCTGCTCGAGATTCGTGAACAAAGCGTCGAAGTTGTAAGCTAGGTCCTGGGCATCTTTGCCTGCAACGAGGATGTCGTCTAAGTTCCTTACTGTCCCCAGCACATCATGAGTGAGGTGTTCCAGATGTCACTAAAATATCGCTGGGGCACTGGCTATACCAGAAGGAAGTTTGTTGTATTGGAACAACTCAAAGACAGTGTTGATAACTAGGATATGTCAGAATTCTTCGTACAGTGGCAGCTGGAGATATGCGTTCCTCAGATCAATTTTTGCAAACATTCTTCAGTCGACTACACAGGTTTTGACGTCCTCTACTTAACAGATAGGGTATGGATCGATGACTGACTCAACTGATGATCGTCTTGAAATCTCTACAAATGCGTAAGGCACCATTTCTTTTCGGTATTGACAGTGGGCACGGGACTGGAGTGAGGATGCCTTCATCTTGTAGGCGATGTAATTCTTCCTTAAGCTCATTCCCTGAACGTAAAAGGAACATTTATAGTCTTCAATACCTTCGGTGTTGCCGATGGAACGAAGGCCACTTGGACTTCAAAGTCTCTAACACCTAAAGAGGGTTGTGAAAATATGGAGCTGAGTTCTAAAAAATCTTTGAAGTACGAGTCTGTACCCAAAGAGTTGACTGTGAGGCCGAGTCGTGGGTTCCTATCCAGGTGCATCAAAAATGTCTGTGCCAAGAAACAGACAGTTCTCGGGCATCCTTGCCCTGATGTTGTGCGACTGATACTGGACGTAAGCCATGAAGTGTCCATTGATTTTTATAACGTCATTGCTATTGCTTTGTGTTCCATAATATGATTCTATAATATGATTCCCAATCGACAATGGTTGTGGCAGATCTGTATCTATCTGCAAGGAAACTGGCACATCATCTATTTTGAAAGTTAAGGAGATACTTTCTATAGAGTGTGGGAAATGTGATTGAATGTGTGCTGTGTCTGGATCTAGTTCATCTGTGTTGTCTGCCCCCATGTCTGAGGTGTCCATGTGCGTGTAGCCCACTGACATCTTCAAAGCTGATTGACACACTTCAGCCCTGTGTCCGGATTTCCCAGCGGAGGTACACTTTGCTCTCTGGTAATGGCACTGTGGTCGCTGATGATTGATAAAACACTGACTGTAGGAAGGAAGCTATTCGAGATGGCGCTGGGATGCCATCTCTTTGCCTGAACTTCGTAAGTCTGATTAGGTTTGAGGACGACGCAAAGTTGCGAACACTTGTGAAGGGTCCTGTAAGGTGGCTAAGGATAGGAGGGACTGTTCACATGCCCTGATAATTGCAAGACAAGTTTCTAGAGACCATTTCTAAGACTGTCATCTGCGGCGTGCACTACAATCATATCTCTAGTCAAGAAAGCAGCATATGATTGCTCATACTAGGTGTTACTGCACTGAAAATGACAGTCAAGAGATAAACCCTGCAGTCGAGCAATCCATTCTCTGTATGACTGTCCTTGGAGTTTATGATAGCTAAAAAGTTTGTGGTGTGCTGCTCTCTTGTGCACTGGAGAGTCAAAGTTCGCAAATAAACAAGTTTTCAATTTTTCACATGGAAGGGCGTTGGGTTATGCTTCCGAATTCAATTGTTGTAATAGGTAATAAAAGGGCAGATATTTGTATGCTAAAAAGAAAGCGCGCCACTGTCGTGAGCCAGGAAATATTGCCCCTTGCACACTTCATAGTTTGCCCATGGTTAAACCTCCCTATGGAGTGGCTGGACAGAAAGTGGTGCTGACCAGAAATCCTTTCTGTGGATCCAATCTCGGAGAGGCAGGAGGAGGTTTACAGAGGCCATGTGCAGATGGCTGCGACACACTCTATCATGAGTTCATGGGTGCGCTGCATCTGCTGGAGTAATATCAACACCTGATCAGAAGAACCCACAGGTTCCATCATGCTGCAAGAAACATTATAATGAGAGTTCTGTCAGCTGAAGAAAACACAAGCAATGACTACTTGGATCAAAGCACACACGTGAACCTGACATGAACACAAAATATCGATGGAAACTGATCTGTCGTTCATTAAATACACACTTTAACAAAGTCAAAATTCAGTAGGACACTCAGTGTTAAAGTACAAACTAAATTAAGTCCACATGTCTGATATGAAGGCCAAGGCTGCCGCATCGTGGTCGTGAAGTAGGGCCGAGGCAGTTCAAAAATGGCTCTGAGCACTATGGGACTTAACTTCTGAGATCATCAGTCCCCTAGAACTTAGAACTACTTAAACCTAACTAACCTAAGGACATCACAGACATCCAAGCCCGAGGCAGGATTCGAACCTGCGACCATAGCGGTCGCGCCGTTGCAGACTGTAGCGCCTAGAACCGCTCGGCCACTCCGGCCGGCAACCACCGAGGCAGTTTCAGATACGTTTTACAGTCTGACGATAATTTATGGATTTGTAGTTTTAGCTTGACGATGTCCACTATGGACAAACGGTAGTTACTGTTATTCTGAAGAAGGTTGGGTTATCCCGACTGAAACCCAGGTAAATTCTAGGTAAACGGTGCAACTGAGGCGCTTGATTATTAAAATTAAAATCCATTTTCTTCATTTAGGATACCACAAACACTCTCAAGTCCACATCTGGCAGCTGCTGGGGTCACAAAGTCAGATATTAACTGTAGCGACATTATGGAGACGGCTCTCGAATGAGAATTCTAGTTGGTGGAATCCTTTCCGAATCGGTGTCTTGGCCAAGAACACTCTGAGCGAATTGGTCTGGTCCAGTCCCGGTGCTGTCCTAAATAGCACTCTGTGCTAGAATACAGGCAGACCTATTTTCGATAACGTGTCTCGCAGAAGAGAACAGGTCTATGTGACCTGTGGCCTGTTCTGGCCTTGGGTCGCCTCCTGGTGGACGGTAGGAGCACGGCTGTCTGTCTTCTGGAAAATTGTCCCCTGTCTGTTAGGCATCTTTGCAACTCCGTGGTGGCGTTGGTTGGTGACAGTGCAGGCGTTAAGCCTCGGTACAGCAATGCAGGCGAACTGCTGCTAGAAGCAAGAACTACACAACGGATGCAGGCCAATGGTTGCAGTATTATGCTATGGGTGACACTCACCTCGGCTTCCATAGGACCTATGGTAGTAATAGAAGGGACAATAACAGCTGAGTTTGTGAGTGATGACAAATGGGCTGGGATAGATGCGCCCTGTTTGAAATGTGACACGGTGTGAAGTGCCGAAAGTCTTGATAGAGGTGAGTGTAGCTTGTGAGGAGTTGTCTGTTTGACGAACAGATGGCGCTTCAGCCTCTGCAACTGTGCTAAGTATCCAGTGGCGCGAAGTAAGCTGGCTGCCGTAAAAGCGGCAGATAGTCAAAAGGATTACTGCAAATGGCTTTCCCTGGGCGACTGGATCTTGCCGAAGGTGCCACCATGGCCCAGACTGAGCGGCCGCTAATTATTTCGCCACCGCTGCTAAGGCAAAATCCAATAAAAATACAGAATAGGCAGTTACACCACATTAAAGAGAGGAACGAGGTGGAGAAGCACATCTAAACATCCACTCTGTATGCAGCTCGACTACAGTTATGCAGACTATGGAAAGATTAAGTAAGTGGCTTTCTGAGATGTACCAACTTGTCATTATTCCCTGACCGATCACTGACCTGCTAATCGTACGTCCATGGACAGTACTGGCATCGGACTCCCTCTCCTACTACAGGCGATTTGCAGCCCAGTAATGACTTAGATAAACAAAAAAGGGGTAGTAGAAAAGCTGCAGACCAATGGAAGTGAATAGATTCTGGTAATGAAGTCAAATATTCATAAAGTAACACCAGTAGACGAGGTAGCCCTATCAAAATATCTTCCCTAAGATATAGCTCAGAAATAATACCGTTTTGTCGAGTAATTGCATGCTGCAGGACAAGTTAGAAGTTTCATATAGTTTTGTAAAGAGTTATACCAACATAATAAAGTCCAGTAACTAGAGAGAGAGCACGGAAAGTAAACCAAATTGAAACACTATAGTGAAAGAAGCCAGCCATGGATAACAAATACTGACACAGAAAACAGGGGTTGGACGATAATGTTTACCTCGCTACGATTCATGCATTTTCAGTGGAAATGGAATTGTCTCGGTAGCACAGTCGGAACCATCGTAATTGCGGAGCGCTTCCTGACGCAAATATTGACGAAGATATCGCGAACGGCTAAACACAAGGTTGCTCGCAAAGTGATAGAAGGCAAAACTTGCAACAAAATGGCGATAAATGCCACTCCATGACTCTCGCCATGCAGACTAGTTCAGAAACTGGAACTGAAGGGAGCTAGAGAGTTGCTCTCCGTGCTGTTTGAAATCCCAGTTGCCGGGTCACGGTGTCCGTTCACAGTTAACTCCTAGTTTCCTGCAGCCAACTGGACAGGGGGTGGAAATGAATCGTTAGAGAAGCCACGCTCCGGCCGCGGCACGGTCTCTTTGCCTCTCAGGTTGGGACATCTGTTGGGCATCAGTTCTACAAAATGCGGGAGGAACTGATATGCCTCCGCCGTCGTATGGTTTCAGCTTAAGTTTGAAATTACTGCCAGGAAATTATGCTAGATTTCGCCATCTGATCGTTTTCTGTATTAATTAATTGGTAATGTGAAAATTACCACTCTCCCTCCAACTGATAATTCGTTATGTACACAAGGCATCGGTATTGTCTGTAGTCCTGGGGAAGTTAATTTGGTAGTATAAAAATGGTAATACAGTTTGTCAGTTTGAGAAATAACCATCTAACCGGTCTGAGTTTGTTATCAAATTATTTGTAATTTTATCACTAGTCCGAATTAACTTTATTTCTCTTTCTCTTCCTTTGTGGTAGAGTCTGGTCTGGACAGCAGCTGTGATCTTGCTATGTGCGATATTTGAGCTTATGTAAATCTGTGCATTGCATGTAGATATAATAGTACTTTAGGTATTAGCGATGAAAGGTATAAATGTATCTATTACCTTTACAAATTAGTAGCTTATAAACACATGTATTACTTGAACTGCACTATCTAAAAACAACTACAAAATTTATATGAAAGCAATACAATTTGAGTTGTGGGCATAAATGATAATTTCGAGGCTTTAAAAACGCATTTCGTGCAAAATAAATTGCAAAACAGTAAATGTAGCTGTAGTATTAGATAGTGGATTACAATAACAATCCGTAGACATTTGATTCCACTCCTTTGAATAGGAGGTAAATAACTCAAAAACCAAGGACACCAGTAATGTTACCACGGGAAAGATGGTGAAATTCTAGCCCTAATTCACGTATAACACATATAGTAACGGAAAGTTTAATGTAATTTTTATACATTATGGGGCTTATAGACATCCTGTGAAGTATGTTGTGATAGAATTTTGATGAAGTGTAGTCGTGTGGCATGGATGACTGGGAGACCGCGAATGATAGGACGAGCCACCTGATACGGAGGATTTTTCCCATCCTTCGTGCACATTGGCACCTTTGCTTCACGGAGTCTGAGAGTCGTGTGTTATGTTTACCTGATACGTGTAGGTGACTAACTGGCGTGTCACTAGTATGGTGTCACGTTCGCGTTGTCTGATGGTGAGAGAAGGGAGAGGGTGGAACCCGGTGGCCGGTGCGTAGCCCATTTCTCTCGAATGACACCTGTGGCGCTTCTGAGCTTAACGTCCCCATCCGGCGGACTCAACACCATCAATAGTGTCGCCCCACGACTCATTTCGGAGAAGTTTGGAATCTAATCAACGACACTCGCGTTCTGGTGACGAGGAACCTAATGCGTCCTCTCCTTTGCTGGAAAGGCAAAAGGAAAGCAGCCAACAGCACGTGGCATACCCGGGCGGTTACGCATGCAAGCACTGGGTAAGCTCGATGTTGCTTAACTTCAGTGACCTATCGGAAAGCTGAGTATTCAACTAGGTAAGGCTGGCCGGCTGGTGTGGCCGAGCAGTTCTAGGCCCTTCAGTCTGAAAGCGCGCGACCGCTACGGTCGCAGGTTCGAATCGTGCTCGGGCATGGATGTGTGTAATGTCCTTAGGTTAGTTAGGTGTAAGTAGTTCTTAGGGGACTGAGGACCTCAGATGTTAAGTCCCATAGTGCTCAGAGCTATTTGAACCATTTTTTTGAGGTAAGGCTGTTGGTGTAAATAGACCATGAAATTGGTGCGTTTTAAGAGGTCAAGGGAATAAGGGAACCGAGACACAAGTGCGAATTATGTAAAAGGGTTACAGATGTGGAATTTGTGTAGTAATATGTTCATTATGTCTGTATAAGGGCAGTGGTCATATTGACCTGGGTCATTTCGCTATGAGGGGTCGACGAGTTCAGGCGTGTGCTGACGAGCGGTGTGTCAGTCGCGATTAAAGTACTTAAAAATTTTTGTGTGACAAGTCGAGGAGCTGGTAGAATTTCTCAGGGAACTTAGAAAAGTTTTCCACCATTGCATTCGTGAATTTTAATTTCGAACAATAGAGTGGTTACAGTCTTGTGAAATTTCGGCATAGCTACTTGTACTTTAAACTACAGCGTAGGTTTAGAGACGTGAAATTCCGTAATAGGTTCGTAGTCTTTGAAAATTTACTTACGACCGATTTTCGAACTTCAGTTCTGAACATGAACGTGGTTTGCCGGACTTAGTGCATTCTTGCTTGAGCTAGTGAAACAATCTGTCGTTGAAGAGTTGAAGGGCTGAATAAGCATTACTAAACGGTACCCAGCTTGGACTACGGACATTTTTCATTCCACCAACTGTATCCTTACTGCAGTTTAATCAAGTTACAGGATGTTAACGGAATGATAACAGGGTAGTGCGACAGGTCTGTGACCGACCCCTAGACACATACACTATCTGTGTCTGGATACCTGTTAGTGAACATCATTGTGGGGTACGTCGAAATCGTTTTTATAAAGGCTTGAACTGTGCTGGGGACACTTTCGATGAGGTATCTCATCATCTGCGGAGGAATGGCAGCCCATTATTCCCCAAGGAGCGAAACCAGAGAACGAAATCATACTGGACACTGGAGTCTGGATCGAAGCCGACTTTCTAACTATTCCGAAACATGCTCCATTGGATCCAAGTTGTAGCCCTGGGCGGGTCCATTCATTTCAGTGATGTTATTGTCCACAAACCATTGCCTCAAATATGCTGGTTTTTGACACGGTGCATTATCATGCTAATACAAACAGTCATCTTCTCTGAATCGACTGCGTGCAGTGCATAATGCTCTAAAATGTGTTAATGTCATCCGGAAAAACACAATCTCCTACATGTGTAGCACTATACCTGATGGCAGGTAACGTTCTCCAGGCATTTGTCAGATCCAAACCCTTCCATCGAATTGCAACACATTATAAAGTGATTCGTCGTCCCAAATCACTCGTTTCCAGCCATCCACCGTCGAGTGACGCTGCTCTTTACACCACATCGAGCGTCCCTTAGCACTGACTACAGAGATATATGACGTATGAGGAGGTACCCGACGTTTGTACTCTTTTTTTAACTACCTACGCATAGTGATTGTGCTAGGTAGACTGCTGGTAACACTCTGGAACACACGAATGACTCCTTCCATTGATTTTTGCAACCACCCTCCGCTAAGATTCCACGGTCTGTGTTCGTCGGTAAAAGAGCTCAGGCTGACCTTGGTTTGTCTATGGTTATTTCTTTGCACCAGCAACAGTCGACTTCATAAGCTCTAGAAGGGTTGAAATATCGCTGATAGATTTGTCACTATGATGATATCCGATGACCAGACCGCGTTCAACGTCACTGAGATGTCCTGACCTAGCTGTTCTGTTGTTATCGCTTCTCTATTGACAAAACAATACTCCCTGCCGCCCTTTATACTGGTGGATCGCTGTCTCGTGACTTCGTACTGGTGTCTGGATACTTTTGATCAAATAGCATAGAAACAAACGGACATCAGAATTCAGTCACATACTTCGTTACGCGTTTGACACACAGAGACTGAGAAATGATAATTAAATCAACACCCTAAGCTGTCGACAGGCGTTGATATACATCATCGGGGACAGTTGAAAATGTGTACCCGACTGAGACTCGAGCCCGGGATCTCCAAATTACATGGCAGACACATTATCCATCTGAGCTACCGAAGCCACAGAGGATAGTGCGACTGCAGGGATTTATCCCTTGCTCGCTCCCAATGAGCCCTACATTTCCAACTTAATGTCCACACACTACATCCCACATTTACATCTACATCCACACTCCGCAAGCCACCTGGCGGTGTGTGGCAGAGGGTACCTTGGGTACCTCTATCGGTTCTCCCTTCTATTCCAGAATCGTATTGTTCGTGGAAAGAAGGACTGTCGGTATGCCTCTGTGTGGGCTCTGATCTCTCTGATTTTATCCTCATGGTCCCTTCGCGAGATATACGTAGGCGGGAGCAATATACTGCTTGACTCCTCGGTGTAGGTATGTTCTCGAAACTTCAACAAAAGCCCGTACCGAGCTACTGAGACAAACTCCAGTGGAAGACTCTGCAAGAGAGATGCTATCATCTCCGTAACACTTTCGCGATGATCCTCTAACGAAGTGCGCTGCTCTCCGTTGGATCTTCTCTGTCTCTTCTATCAACCCTATCTGATACGGATCCCACACTGGTGAGAAGCATTCAATCAGTGGGCGAACAAGTGTACTGTAACCTACTTCCTTTGTTTTCGGATTGCATTTCCTTATGACTCTTCTAATGAATCTCAGTCTGGCATCTGCTTTACCGACGATTAATTTTATATGGTCATTCCATTTTAAATCACTCCTATTGCCTACTCTCAGATAATTTATGGAATTAACTGCTTCCAGTTGCTGACCTGCTATATTGTAGCTAAATGATAAAGGATCTTTCTTTCTATCTATTCGCAGCACATTACACTTGTCTACATTGTGATTCAATTGCCATTCCCTGCACCATGCGTCAATTCGTTGCAGATCCTCCTGCATTTCAGTACAATTTTCCATCGTTACGATCTCTCGATATACTACAGCACCATCGGCAAAAAGCCTCAGTGAACTTCCGATGTTATCCACAAGGTCATTTATGTATATTGTGAATAGCAACGGTCCTTCGACACTCCCCTGCGGCACACCTGAAATCACTCTTAACTTCGGAAGACTTCTCTCCTTTGAGAATGACATTTGTAGTGCCCCTGCCCATTACACTCATTACTCGCGGCAGACAATCTTACCGAGTCCCTTAAGAATTCGGGCAATGCATGTGCATCCAGCACAGAAGAAGCAGGTCAATGGCCGGTTAGCCTTAACTGTGTCCGAAAGAACATATACCATCTTCATATAGAAACTGAGTGAGTTCTGACGACGGCAGCTATGTGAACATTTTTGCGGACTACGTGCTTCCCTTCATATTTGATGTCTCCGCCGACCACGATTGCATCTTCCGGCAGCAAAACTGTCCGAGCCTCGTAGTCAGAAACGTGGTATAGTGGTTCGAGGAGTATGGTAGTGAACTCAAGTTGCCATCTTGCTCACCAAATCGCGACGAAACACATGTGGGACGCTGTCGGGTGACAGCTCCGCGCTACAAACCACCGGCTGGTAATTTACGGGAATTGCCTGACGCTAGACTTTTGGTGCCACACACTTCCGGAAACCTACCAAGGCCTTGTCGAATCCATGACACTGAAAATCACTACTACACTGCATTGCAGAGGTGGAAAACGCGCTGTTAATCAGGTAGCCATACTAACCATGCCTAAGATTTAGAAACGCACAGACAACATAATCAGTCTCCACTCACGTCAGCAATGTGCTAGTTACGTAATTGAGAGCCGAGTATACGCTGTGCGTCTCAGTCGAATAGTCGAGTTAGACAAGAGGAAATGTTCAAATGTGTGTGAAATCTTATGGGACTCAACTGTTAAGGTTATCAGTCCCTAAGCTTACACACTACTTAACCTATATTATGCTAAGGACAAACACACATACCAATGCCCGAGGGAGGACTTGAACCTCTGGCGGGACCAACCTCACAGTCCATGACTGCAGCGCCTTAGACCGCTCACGTCCGTGTAAAGCAATTGACAGATGCTTAAAACGAGAAGTGTGCCGCCCCTGTATAGAAGAGTTAGTAATTTTATCCAATTTGATCCTAACGGTGAATGGTAAGCAGCTGAAGATAAATTTTTAACGAGCAACCGAAGATTAAGGGGCGATGAAAAAGAGCGTTGCTGCAGCGTATATGCAACGTAGCGCGACTCCGATGCAGATATATAAGCTCCGATATGCAAGCGACGGATTAGTGTGACATTCTTGTCTTTCTGACGTGTGTGTTGTAAATGCGGAAACGTGAGCTATGGCGATGTTATTTCCAAATGCCTCCAAACAAGAGCAGTGTGCTGTTATTCTTTTCTTGGCTGGCGAAGGACAAACACTGACTGATATCCAACGGAGAATTAAGGATGAGGCATCCATAGGAGAATGAGAACGGAGAATTCCAGGAAAACTGCTTCATGATAACGCTTGTTCCCGTATAGCAAATGTCGTAACACAGAGGTTACGCCAACTTTTAAGTGGGAGACATTCTAGCACCCGCCCTATAGTCCTGATCTCTCCTATGCGATTATCACGCCCTCGGTCCATTGAAAAAGACGATGAAGGGTCGACGATTCCTGTCGGATGAGTATGTGCAGCAGGCCATTACGGACTTCTTCACGCAGCAGTACGCAGTGTTCCACCAAACAGGTATCTTCAACCTACGAGGGTCACTCCAAAAGAAATGCACACTATTTCTTCAATCCATCTTTTATTCTGTATGTTTGAAAGTTTTACAGTGTGTAGATACATCCTTTAGGAACAATATTTTCATTTCTCCACATAATTTCCATCCCTCCCAACTGCCTTACGCCATCTTAGAACCAGCGCCTGTATACCCGCACCGTAAAATTCTGGACCAGCATGATGGAGCCACTGTTTGGCAGCGTGCACAAGGGAGTCATCATCTTCAAACCTTGTTCCGCGAAGAGAATCTTTCAGTTTCCTAAAGGGATGATAGTCACATGGAGCCAGGTCAGGACTGTAAGGCGGGTGTTTCAGTGTTGTCCATCCGAGTTTTGTGATCACTTCCATGATTTTTTGACTGACATGTGGCCGTGCATTGCCGTGCAACAGCAAAACATCCTGCTTCTGCCGATGTGGTCGAACTCGACTCAGTCGAGCTTGAACTTTGTGCATTGTCTGTCAGCAGTCACCTATTCGTTAACACTGCACATTATCTGGAGTGTGTGCAGTACGAGGCCTGCCGCTGCGAGGACAATCCTCAAAAGTGCCGTGCCCGCTTTCCTCACGTAACCTGCTTGCTCACCGACTAACTGTACTGCGATCGACAGCTGCATCTCCGTACACCTTTTTCAACTTCTACATGTACATCTACATCTACATACATACTACGCTATCTACCATACGGTGCGTGGCGGAGTGAATCTGGTACCACAACTAGCATCTTCTCTCCCTGTTCCACTCCCAAACAGAACGAGGGAAAAATGACTGCCTATATGCCTCTGTACGAGCTCTTACTCTCCTATATTTGTGGTCCTTCCGCGAAATGTAAGTTGACGGCAATAAAACTGTACTGCAGTCAGCCTCAAATGCTGGTTCTCTAAATTTCCTCAGTAGCTATTCACGAAAACAATACCTCCTTTCCTCTAGAGACTCCCACCCGAGTTCCTGAAGCATTTCCGACCAGTAACAAAACTAGCAGCTCGCCTCTGAATTGCTTCTATGTCCTCCCTCAATCCGACCTGATAGGGATCCCAAACGCTCGAGCAGTACTCAAGAATAGGTGGTATTAGTGTTTTATTAGCGGTCTCCTTAACAGATGAACCACATCTTCCCAAAATTCCACCAATGAACCGAAGACGACTATCCGCCTTCCCCACGACTGCCATTACATGCCTGTCCCACTTCATATCGCTCTGCAATGTTACGCCCAAACATTTAATGGACGTAACTGTGTCAAGCGCTACATTACTAATGGAGTATTCAAACATTACGGGATTCTCTTTGCTATTCATCTGCATTAATTTACATTTACCTATATTTAGAGTTAGCTGCCATTCTTTACACCAATCACAAATCCTGTCCAAGTCATCTTGTATCCTCCTACAGTCACTCAACGACGACACCTTCCCGTACACCACAGCATCATCAGCAAACAGCCGCACATTGCTATCCACCCTAAACAAAAGATCATTTATGTAGCTAGAAAACAACAGCGGACCTACCACACTTCCCTAGGGCACTCCAGATGATACCCTCACCTCTGACGAACACTCACCATCGAGGAAAACGTACTGGGTTCTATTACTTAAGAAGTCATCGAGTCACTCACATATTTGGGAACCAATCCCATATGCTCGTACATTAGTTAGGAGTCTGCAGTGGGGCACCGAGTCAAACGCTTTCCGGAAGTCAAGGAATATGGCATCCGTCTGATACCCTTCATCCATGATCCATGGTTCGCACGATATCATGTGAAAAAAGGGCGAGTTGCGTTTCGCAGGAGCGATTCTTTCTAAAGCCGTACTGATGCATGGACAGCAACTTCTCTGTCTCAAGAAAATTCATTATATTCGAACTGAGAACATGTTCGAGAATCCTGCAACAAACCGATGTGAAGGATATTGGTCTGTAATTTTGAGGATACGTCCTTCTACCCTTCTTATATACAGGCGTCACCTGCGCTTTTTTCCAGTCGCTCGGGACTTTACGTTGGCCAAGACATTCGTGATGAATGCAAGCTAAGTAAGGAGCCAATGCAGTAGGGTACTCTTTGTAAAATCGAACTGGAATTCCTTCAGGACCTGGCGATTTATTTATTTTCAACCCCTTCAGCTGCTTCACAACCCCAGGGATGTCTATCACTATGTCCTCCATACGGAAATCTGTACGAGACTCAAACGGCGGTGTGTTTGTACGATCCTCCTCCGTGAAAGATTTTTCAAATACTAAATTTAAAATTTCAGCTTTCGTTTTGCTGTCTTCCGTTGCCAGGCCAGACTGATCAGTGAGTGACTGGATGGCCATCTTGAAGACATGCTGTGACGGCGCCACTCACGGGAACAGGTCGAACTGAGTTTGAAAACAAGCGGGAAGGATGTATCTATACACTGTAAAACATCCACACATGCAGAATGAAAACTGTATTTTTACAAAAATAGTGTGCATTTCTTTTGGAGTAACCCTCGTAATGTGTCGTTGCGATGATGCCTTCAGTGCTCACGGCGATTTTTCCTGGTGGGCAGATCCGGTTCAACATTTCATTAGGCCCCTCAGGAGACTGGAATTGTAACGTGCTTCAGAACCGCCGACTTGTGGGGCCGGGAATCCAGGAGACGGCTCCGACACTGAAGCCGTCAGCCGCGCGCCGTGTGTAAGGTCGCTGCAGGCCGCATGCGGCGTGCACTCGGGATGCACAGGCGGCAGGTTTGCGTGCAGCCGCAGCCGCAGCCGCTTGTTTGTGTAGCGAGGACGCCCTGTGATCGCCCGCCGGCTGCTCTCTGCAGACTAAACAAGCCCTGCTGGCCATGTGTCTAGCCGTGTTTTGCTCTACGTTTGTTTCCTATTAATAGCTGTGCACGCTGCTCGGCGCACACAGGAGAAAGTCTCAAACTGACGCGCTTGGCCTTGACCTCCACGAGGGATGCCGTCGCGCCAGCCAAGAAGAGAACAACAGCACGTTGGTCTTGTTTGGACGCATTTGGTACTAACGTCGCCACAGCTCAAGTATCCGTATTTGCCGCACGCAAGTCGGAAAGATACAGATGCCATACTTTTCCCTTGCCTACAGGTCGGTGATTATATACCCGCAACAGAGTCGTGCATGTAAGCTGCCGCAACGCCCTCAAACGGAAACTTTTTGACCGTTCCTTACATGCGGGATGTTCCATAAAAATTTATCGTCACCTGCATAACATCGCTCATTAGGAACAAACAGAACAAAATTACTGTTCTCCACAGGGGAGGCGACATCTATCGCTCTGTGAATCTTCAAGCCCATTACACGAGCAGCTTCTTGTCTGACTCCACTATATGAGTGAGATGTCAGCGTATATGTCAGCCCTGAATCACGTAGCTAGCACGTCGCTGCCATCAGTCTAAACAGTCGTACGCGAAACGTGGAATATAGATAACCTTGTACGAAATAACTTTCTTTGCAGTTATTTCCCAACCATACAGGGTATCCCAGGAGGAATGGTCAATATTTAGAGATATGACATGAACGATCATTAGAAGGAAAAAATTCTAGTAAGCAAGGGCTCTAAAATGCATCTCTTAAGAGCTAAGAGCACTTTTTCATCTTTGCTACTTTGAAATAAACCTCTTCTTCTGTAAGCTCCTTGCTTTCCATATTTTAGGAGGGGGTAGTATGAACAAAAAAAAGTGTACTAAATAAGAGCTCTGCAGTGCATACCTCAACAGCTATGAGCACTTGTTCATCTTTGCTACTGTGAAACACATCCCTTCTATTGGACGACTGCTTGTACACTGAAAAGCCAAAGAAACTGGCACGCCCGTCTAATATCGTGTAGGGCCCTCGCGAGCATGCAGAAGTGCCGCAACACGACGTGGCATGGAATCTGAAGTAGTGCTGGAGGAAGCTGACACCAAAAATCCTGCACAGCTGTCCATAAATCCGTAAGAGTACGACGAGGTGGAGATCTCTTCTGAACAGCACGTTGCAAGGCATCCCAGATATGCTCAATAATATTCGCGGCTGGTGGCCAGTGGAAGTGTTCAAACTCAGAAGTGTGTTTCTGGAGTCACTCTGTAGCAATTCTGGACGTGGGGGGTGGTCGCATTGTCCTGTCGGAATTGTCCAAGTCCTTCGGAATGCACAACGGACATGAATGGATGCAAGTGATCAAACAGGATGCTTACGTACATGTCACCTGTCAGAGTCGCATCTAGAAGTATCAGGGGTTCATATCATTCCAACTGCACAAACCCCACACCATTACAGAACCTCCATGGCCTCGGGCATGGATGTGTGTGATGTCCTTAGGTTAGTTAGGTTTAAGTAGTTCTAAGTTCTAGTGGACTGATGACCACAGCTGTTAAGTCCCATAGTGCTCAGAGGCATTTGAACCATTTTGGAAGAACCTCCATGAGTTTGAACAGTCTCCGACCGACAAGCGGGGTCCGTGGATTCATTAAGTTGTCTCCATATCTTACACGTACATCCTCTCGATGCAATTTGAAACGAGACTCTTCCGACCAGACAACATGTTTTCCAGTCATCAACAGTCCAATGTCGGTGTCGACGGGCCCACGCGAAGCGTAAAACTTCGTGTCGTGCAGGCATCAACGGCACAATAGTGGGTCTTCGGCTCCGGAAGCCCATATCGATGTTTCGTTGAATGGTTCGCACGCTGACACTTGTTGATGGCCCAACACTGAAATCCGCATCAATTTGCGGAAGGGTTGCGCTTCGGTCACGTTGAACGATTCTCTTCAGTTGTCGTTGGTCCCGTTCTTGGAGAATTTTTCCGGCAGCAGCGATGTCGGAGATTTGATGTTTTACCGGATTCCTGGTATTCGCTGTACACTCGTGAAATGGTCAAACGGGAAAATCTCTACTTCAGTGCTGCCTTACTCTTCTGTGTCCCATCGCTCGTGCTCCGACCATAACACCTCGTTCATAAATCTTGATGACATGT
The DNA here is from genome assembly GCF_023897955.1 of Schistocerca gregaria. Lineage (NCBI taxonomy): Eukaryota > Metazoa > Arthropoda > Insecta > Orthoptera > Acrididae > Schistocerca > Schistocerca gregaria. The sequence goes on from NC_064922.1 coordinate 654,195,475, forward strand.
CATTGTAACAGCAGCAACCGATCTAACAACTGTGCTAGACACTTTTTATATAGGTGTTGCCGGCCGCAGTGCCGTATTATGCTTGTTTACATATCTCTGTGGAAATTCCTGGCAGATTAAAACTGTGTGCCAGACCGAGACTCGAACTCGGGACCTTTGCCTTTCGCGGGCAACTGAGCTACCCAAGCACGACTCACGCCCCGTCCTCACAGCTTTACTTCTGCCAGTACCTCGTCTCCTACCTTCCAAACTTCCCGAGTTCGAGTCTGGATCCGGCACAGAGTTTTAATCTGCCAGGAAGTTTCATATCAGCACACACTTCGCTGCAGAATGAAAATCTCATTCTGGATACATATCTCTGTATTTGTATACGCATGCTTATAACAGTTTCTTTGGTGCTTCAGCGTAGCTCTTAGGGTGTGCATTGTAGAGCCCATTTTTACTACACAATTTGTTCTTGTTCTGGTCTACACTAACTTTTCCCAAAATATGGAAACAAAAAGCTTGGAGAACAAGAGATTTGTTTCACAATATCGAAGATGAGGAAGCATTTCAGAGCTCATGTTTAGTAGGCATGTTTGTTTCTAGTAATCGTTCCTGTTGTACCCGCGAATATTGACCATTCTTCCTGGGACACTCTCCATAAAAGTCCTGACCACGATTTAGCGTTCAGTGAACCAGGCTCGAACCCTACCAAACGAAATTTAATGAGTGACTTCCCTGTTTTGCTATCGACGACTCAGTAATCAAATTTAGCGTCATACCCGAGACTTTCAAGGATGTGAAGCTAGTTATCTTGACCAATAAAACGGGAATACAATACCAAAATTACTTTTGTAGTCATGCAGCCAGATGCAAATTGTTTGAATTCCATTATAATTCTTTCGCGGCTTCGTTGTTAGACAACATTTTGTTCGATTCCGTCGTCGTAGATACTTTTTTTAAAAAAATTACCTTTTTCCAAAACACATATTTACCCAAAATATTCCCTTTTATTTCTGAAAATTAAACATCTATAATCATTCTCCAGATTAATCCACTCGTCATGAGCGCTGTCTTCTAACCATGAGTTCTAACACACAACTGCTTTACAAAGCAAGCGTCTACCAAAGCTGGTCTGAAAAGAAAAATTATACACCGAAATGAATGTTTAACAGTATAATTTATCTACAAAATATATTACCTTTCACTGAAATGCCGAATTTTTATGTAAAATTAGTTTTCATTTATTTATTACCTCTTCTTTTACAAGGGACAGTTGTATTTTTCTATTTAGACCACGATTTGATGAATATCTGACTTGGCATCCCTTCGCTCACAGCTGCAATCGGCGCTGACTTCGGTCGCGCAGCTTGAGGCTGTTGCCAATGGGCACCACTGTGGGGAGCCGGACTCGGGTATCACGGGGATGTCAACCTCATCCCGTCTGTCCCCAGATCGGTCTGCCGCTGTGGTTGCCCCGGTTGCTGCCCGCAGTGGGGCTGAGCCCTCGCCTGTGGTTGATTGGGAGGTCGTTCCAAGGCGTGGCAGGCAGTGAAAGGCGTCCCCGGAAGCTGACCAGAAAGCCTCCCCGGTGCGTCTGACAAACCGGTTTCAGGCACTGTCTCTGGCTGAGCCAGATGCAGCTGCCTGCCCTGTTTCAGAGGATCATTCTCAGCCTTCAAGGTCCGGGCAATCGCAGAGGTTGGGCTTACTGGTAGTTGGGAGCTCCAATGTTAGGCGCGTAATGGGGCCCCTTAGGGATATGGCGGCTAAGGAGGGGAAGAAATCCAGTGTGCACTCCGTGTGCATTCCGGGAGGAGTCATTCCTGATGTCGAAAGGGTCCTTCCGGATGCCATGAAGAGCACAGGGTGCAGCCAGCTGCAGGTGGTGGCACATGTCGGCACTAATGACGTGTGTCGCTTTGGATCTGAGGAAATTCTCTCTGGATTCCAGCGGCTATCTGATTTGGTGAAGGCTGCCGGTCTTGCTTACGAGATGAAGGCAGAGCTCACCATCTGCAGCATCGTTGACAGAACCGACTGCGGACCTTTGGTGCAGAGCCGGGTGGAGGGTCTGAATCAGAGGCTCAGACGGTTTTGCGACCGTATTGGCTGCAGATTCCTTGACTTGCGCCATAGGGTGGTGGGGTTTCGGGTTCCGCTGAATAGGTCAGGAGTTCACTACACTCAGCTGGCGGCTACACGGGTAGCGGAGGCTGTGTGGCGTGGACTGGGCGGTTTTTTAGGTTAGAAGGCCTCGGGAAAGTGCGGGATGGGCTGCAATGTCAAAGGGTGCTTGGCAATTACAGGACGTGCTTGGATCAAGGAACAGTCGGAATTATAGTTGTAAATTGTTGTAGTTGCGCTGGAAAAGTCCCTGAGCTTCAAGCGCTAATAGAAAGCACAGAAGCTGATATCGTTATAGGTACAGAAAGCTGGCTAAAGCCTGAAATAAGTTCTGCAGAAATTTTTACGAAGTCTCAGACGGTGTTCAGGAAAGATAGATTAGGCAGAATTGGTGGTGGAGTGTTGGTGTCTGTCAGTAGTGGTTTATCTTGTAGTGAAGTCGAAGTAGATACTCTGTGCGAATTGGTGTGGGTGGAGGTTATACTTAACAGCCGAATTAAGTTAATAATTGGCTCCTTCTACCGACCCCCAGACTCCGATGATACAGTTGCGGAACAGTTCAGAGAAAGTTTGAGTCTCGTAACAAATAAATACCCCACTCATACGGTTATAGTTGGTGGGGACTTCAACCTACCCTCGGTATGTTGGCAAAAATACTTGTTCAAAACCGGTGGTAGGCACAAAACGTCTTCCGAGATTGTCCTAAATGCATTCTCCGAAAATTATTTAGAGCAGTTAGTCCACGAACCCACGCGAATTGTAAATGGTTGCGAAAACACACTTGACCTCTTGGCCACAAACAATCCAGAGCTGATAGAGAGCATCATGACTGATACAGGGATTAGTGATCACAAGGTCATTGTAGCTAGGCTCAATACCATTTCTTCCAAATCCATCAGAAACAAACGCAAAATAATTTTATTTAAAAAAAGCGGATAAAGTACCACTAGAGCCTTCCTAAAAGACAATTTCCATTCCTTCCGAACTGACTATGCGAATGTAGACGAGATGTGGCTCAAATTCAAAGATATAGTAGCAACAGCAATTGAGATATTCATACCTCATAAATTGGTAAGATATGGAACGGATCCCCCGTGGTACACAAAAAAGGTCCGAACGCTGTTGCAGAGGCAACGGAAAAAGCATGCGAAGTTCAGAAGAACGCGAAATCCTGAAGATGGGCTAAAATTTACAGACGCGCGAAATTTGGCACGTACTTCGATGCGAGATGCCTTTAATAGGTTCCACAACGAAACATTGTCTCGAAATTTGGTAGAAAATCCGAAGAAATTCTGGTCGTATGTAAAGTACACAAGCGGCAAGACGCATTCAATACCTTCGCTGCGCAGTGCCGATGGTACTGTTATCGACGACTGCGCCGCTAAAGCGGAGTTATTGAACGCAGTTTTCCGAAATTCCTTCACCAGGGAAGACGAATGGAATATTCCAGAATTTGAAACACGAACATCTGCTAGCATGAGTTTCTTAGAAGTAGATACCTTAGGGGTTGCGAAGCAACTCAAATCGCTTGATACGGGCAAGTCTTCAGGTCCAGATTGTATACCGATTAGGTTCCTTTCAGATTACGCTGATACTATAGCTCCCTACTTAGCACTCATATACAACCGCTCGCTCACCGATAGATCTGTACCTACAGATTGGAAAATTGCGCAGGTCGCACCAGTGTTCAAGAAGGGTAGTAGGAGTAATCCATTTAACTACAGACCTATATCATTGACGTCGGTTTGCAGTAGGGTTTTGGAGCATATACTGTATTCAAACATTATGAATCACCTCGAAGGGAACGATCTATTGACACGTAATCAGCATGGCTTCAGAAAACATCGCTCTTGTGCAACGCAGCTAGCTCTTTATTCGCACGAAGTAATGGCCGCTATCGACAGGGGATCTCAAGTTGATTCCGTATTTCTAGATTTCCGGAAAGCTTTTGACACCGTTCCTCACAAGCGACTTCTAATCAAGCTGCGGAGCTATGGGGTATCGTCTCAGTTGTGCGACTGGATTCATGATTTCCTGTCAGGAAGGTCGCAGTTCGTAGTAATAGACGGCAAATCATCGAGTAAAACTGAAGTGATATCAGGTGTTCCCCAGGGAAGCGTCCTGGGACCTCTACTGTTCCTGATCTATATAAATGACCTGGGTGACAATCTGAGCAGTTCTCTTAGGTTGTTCGCAGATGATGCTGTAATTTACCGTCTAGTAAGGTCATCCGAAGACCAGTATCAGCTGCAAAGCGATTTAGAAAAGATTGCTGTATGGTGTGTCAGGTGGCAGTTGACGCTAAATAACGAAAAGTGTGAGATGATCCACATGAGTTCCAAAAGAAATCCGTTGGAATTCGATTACTCGATAAATAGTACAATTCTCAAGGCTGTCAATTCAACTAAGTACCTGGGTGTTAAAATTACAAACAACTTCAGTTGGAAGGACCACATAGATAATATTGTCGGGAAGGCGAGCCAAAGGTTGCGTTTCATTGGCAGGACACTTAGAAGATGCAACAAGTCCACTAAAGAGACAGCTTACACTACACTCGTTCGTCCTCTGTTAGAATATTGCTGCGCGGTGTGGGATCCTTACCAGGTGGGATTGACGGAGGACATCGAGAGGGTGCAAAGAAGGGCAGCTCGTTTTGTATTTTCGCGTTATAGGGGAGAGAGTGTGGCAGATATGATACACGAGTTGGGATGGAAGTCATTACAGCATAGACGTTTTTCGTCGCGGCGAGACCTTTTTACGAAATTTCAGTCACCAACTTTCTCTTCCGAATGCGAAAATATTTTGTTGAGCCCAACCTACATAGGTAGGAATGATCATCAAAATAAAATAAGAGAAATCAGAGCTCGAACAGAAAGGTTTAGGTGTTCGTTTTTCCCGCTCGCTGTTCGGGAGTGGAATAGTAGAGAGATAGTATGATTGTGGTTCGATGAACCCTCTGCCAAGCACTTAAATGTGAATTGCAGAGTAGTCATGTAGATGTAGATGTAGATGTAGATGTAGATGTAGATTGTAAGTGTTCTGAACTTCAGTATAGTAACTATAAACTACTCTAATTAAATATCTGATGTTACAATAAAAAAATAGTTCACACGGCTTCAGATTTTGAATAAATAAGTGTAAAAATTACCTTCTGGATGAAATACAGACTTTTACAAAACTTACATAGATTGACAGTATCACACACTGATATGAAATAAGCGACACTTCTCCTTTCACAAATTACACGGGAGCGTACCGACACCCCACGACACAACTGTACTGAGCAGATACATTTTACTGATAATATTACAAATGTTACTTTTTTGTAAATATTTACGTATGTTGCACTCTTAAAAAAATGACTCTGAGCACTATGGGACTTAATATCTGTGGTCATCAGTCCCCTAGAACTTAGAACTACTTAAACCTAACTAACCTAAGGACATCACACACATCCATACCCGAGGCAGGATTCGAACCTGCGACCGTAACAGTCGCGCGGTTCCAGACTGAGCGCCTAGAACCGCCAGACCACAGCGGCCGGTGTTGTTGCACTCTTAGCTCTATCGCCAAGTAATTAGAGAGATTTATACTTTGTCTTGAGTAGTCTCTACTTAGCGAGACCGTTGCTCTTAATTGAAGCAATAGAAAATACTTTTTTAACTCACGAAAATTCTCCCATAATTTGCAGCAATACTTCTGTGTTACGTAAATAGTCTACTATTAGTGCTACATTAGACATAATGTTCAATGAAGTACACAGTGCTAACATTGGTACCATAAACAGTTTATGCAGTACAGTAAGACTCATACAAACAATTACACAGGGTGGTGCTGGTATGGATCAAAATAAGACAAAAAGTCAGTGAACATGGGCTCTAATAAACGTACTTAAAGAGCTATGAGCACTTGTTCATCTTCGCTACAGTGAAACATAACTCTTTTACGAAAATCTCTTTGCTATTACGAAAGACCTACAGAATTCGGTAAACATTCTTCTGTTACTGTACACGGGTGCAGCATGTTATTACTGCAAATCATATTCACAGTTCTGGGTAAGTGCAACGCGTACATTAGTTCTGATGAAACCAGCTTGTGTTTTGATAAATTTATGAAATGCTTTTGCAGCACTAAACTGCATAATGAAAGCCTGTTATTCCACAGGGGAAATGGCAGACGCGAGATTCAATTAATGTCTGGCAAACGGAAGCGAACCCGTGTCCTGTTTGCTCAAAAATATCCAGACCGCAGCGTATCATCTGCCCAATTATTCAGACATCTTTGCCAGCGGCTACCAGATTCTGTCTCCGTAGCGCCAACAAAAGTGGATCGTGGTACACCTGGAAGATTCTGGAATTAGAGTGCGTGGAATTTCAGCATCTCTCGGGGTTGTCATCCTCTAGTCTTTGGATCTCGCATGAACGGTTGCTATATCCATATGTTGTACAGCGTATCCAAGTCTTTACGCCACAAGATCATTCTCATGAAGCAAGGCTTCATTGTTGATTTTTAAATAATATATTGCCAGGAATTAATGGCAATAGACTAATAGGATCTAACCTGCTACCAAACAGGTTCATTGATACAAGGTATCTTCAGTTCCTATCAAAAGATTTCCTTATCCTGCAAGAGGAGGTACCATTCCAACAACAGCTGGATATATGGTTGATGCATGATGGAGCGCCAGCTCATTTTCTCCTCACACAGACATTTAATGTTCAGTGCATTGGCAGCTCGTTCCCCAGATTTTAATCCCTTCGTTTTTTTAGTTATGGGGACAGTCGAAATGATGCAGAAACACTACAGGAACGCGTCATCAATGTCTGCCAACGCATTCCTGGCCATTCTGGAATTTTACAGAGAGTATGTGACTCCTTAAGATGTCGGATAGAAGCATTCCGTACTTTGAATGGACAGCATTTGAGTACCTTCGTTAGCGATAGTTCACAAGTGCAGCTCGTGTGTAACAGCAAGCAGATTATATTAGAAGCTCTGCTGTTTCACACTAACGGAATAATGTGTTCTCATTCGTTTATGTATTTGTTTATTTTTCTGTAGGTCGTTCGTAAGAGTTAACAGTTTGCACCAGGAGAGATGTGTTTCACAGTAGCGAAACTGAACACCTGCGCGCAGTTTTTAGGGTACGCATTATAGAGTCCACGTTTACAGGCCTTTTTTTCTTGCTTTGGTCCATGTTACCACGTCTCAAAATACGAAATACTTTTTTTAACGACCTGTATATAAAAACAAAACAGAGGGAGGTTAAGTCAATTTTTGTCATAGTCAAATGGATCACTTTTAAGGTAAAAACTGTGTATCAGAAGTAATATAAAGCTGTAATACGATAAAATACAGAAACAAATTGATGTTAATATATTTATTTAAATATTATACCATGTAAGAAGGAGTCATTTACCCCTTTTATCGCAAAAAAGCAGAAAAACCTGTCTGACTCCGACTTTACCCTTGATAAAACCATTAACTCCCTCAAAACGAACAAGAGCAACAGTGATTCATACCAATTACTTATAATTACTGTAGTCATCAACAGTATATTTACATTTACATAATCATCGAGAAGGCAAATTTGAAATGTTGCTTAGGGCTACAAAACCCGAAAAAAGTATCGAACATATCGTTACAAATTTTCCTGTATGTATCATAAGTCAGTTGTGTAACATTTCTTAAAGCGCTCAATTTTTTGTTAACTTCCTCATATTCCGGTAAACATTCTTGACAGTGCTCTCCAGGTTGCTTTTTACATATTCAAAATTAGTTTTTTGTTATACAGATAACAGTCCAGAATACTTTGGCACAAACAGTAATATCACTTTCTATATCTGTGGCATCACTTTGTCCGTTAATCAACCTTTGAATCCTCTTCTGGATACGCTGAGGAGAAAAAATGCTCACGACACTTTTTCATTGGTCAAATAACAATAGCGGTATAAAAGGAACAGAGAATAACTATATAACGTCACAAAAGCAAAGAATGACACATGGCAATCGTCACAGTGGAGCTCTCGCACATAGCATGACTTGCAAAGCGCCACCTGAGCTGTCAGGCCTTTTGGCTGCTGATATAATTTGCACCAGCTGGGCCGACAGAGAGGCAGATCGCTCCCCATGAACTCAGGTACATCAACCATAGTGTTGCACAACGGATTGCACCATACGAACACAAAGGCCCTCGTAGACGAATCTCAGGTGTTTGTTCTTACAAAATGAACTAAAGGTTTTATAGTTAAAAGGGGTTTCATCTAACTTCTGAATTAAAAGTCTTGGCCCGATTTAACGCCAACTCATTACAATCATTGCTCATAAACAGGTATATAATAAACAAAGCTATAATTACACATTAACATGAGCAATAAATTACAAAGCGAGAGGAACTACCAATTATGAACATTGAAACGCACTTAAATCAGAGGTAGGTTGGTTTGGCAAAGTCCACAGAAAGTAAGTGGCATAGGAACGACCATCGTCCCAATAAGTCATTCTTGCAGACACATAGCCACGAATGGGCATGCAGTAAGTAGCCCGAATGTGCTAGAAAGATGTATGAAAACCATATGCAAATGACAAAGACTACTCGGTCACGGATGAGGCCTCGGATCCATGGCCAGGTGTTAAAACTTGGAAACTAATATAATTTAGAAGCTATTGGCCGAAAAACACCTAGCTGCTTTTCTCCCGATTTCCTTGGGTTGTAAAATAATCTCACCGAACCTGATGGGCCAAGTGCGGCATAGGTGGAGCTACCTGCTAGCCGCTCGTCATCAGCCGCTATGTGGCCGGCTGACCTTCGGAAATCCACCTCTGTTGTCAGAACGTCAGCTTTTCTGTATCTTCGAGACCCAAGCATCTACTTCCGCATCTTTATCAAGTCACCAAAAAATTATATGTTTCCTCTCTGCTCTTAACAAAATCTACGCTAAAGAATACTCCACCAATCAGAAGGCTTTACTAAGCATTGTCCAATCAGATCTTTAAACACTGATCCAAAGCACCCGCCTAGCAAATATTTTACAAGTCATCCAGTGGGCCGCATTCTGGCGCCCACAGTTCCGAGGAAACCGTGCTCCAGACTCCCGCTTTTCTAAATATTTTTGCGTCCCGAGTGGGCTGCTTTAAAAAGTCCAAAATTTCTAGAGGCTGGTATCCTGAACTCCCAATTACTGATTTGTTTTAGAACATTCAATGGGCTTCATTCTTTCAATGCGAGAGAGTGACATCTGTGCGCACTTCCTCCCCTTTATGGGGAGAAGAAAAAAAATTAACAATATACAACACCCAAGATTCCCATGAGTAAGCGGAAATGAATGTCTTCTGACCAGCCAGGCACCCTCCGTTTTCTATGGAAAGCGTTACAGGGGGAAAACACCATTCCAGAGTGACTTGTAAAAATAATTATTCCAGCCTTGCTCTTTTTAGACAAAGTCTGATACCCTACAGCGCTTGGTCAGGCCAGTGCAATATTGTCCGTTCGCCGCCACGCTGTCACTGAACCGGACGACACAGGGTCCTGCAACCTCTACCTGAGGCCAATGTCCGTGTCATTAACGCTGCTCCCAGAGGCTTAATTCTTAGAAGCTGCATATTTTCCCTTCGGATTCCCTGGGGCTCGCCATAAGTGGCCCCTGCCCCTCCATCCGTGAGGCCCCATCAAAGACCCTGTCAAATTAACATATTACAGCGAGTGCAGCACATGCAGTTAAGTTCAGAGATATAGAGAAATTATGTTGCGTTAGTGTCTCGATCTTTGCAATCACCGGTATCACACATATTATCACATCAGATATTCATAGACCAATACAAACATTATGCGGATTTCGATTAAATGAATAAAAAGCACTGTTATACGAGTATGAGAGATGTCAGTCCACCGCTTGAGTGAGGCGTTTAAGATTTACCTACTCCTTTTAAGCCTTCTCCCGATTCTCTTGGTTCATCAACACGTCATTCAGTAGAGTTGACCCACACAGACATGCACAACAGACATGTACAAGAATGTGTACAAAACTATAATTTTTATCAAGCACGACGAATAATGTTGTTCCCAAAATAGATAAAAATAGCTCCAATGCCCCAGTCTCAAGCTTCGATTACGGGAAATTTCCATCAGTTGTCGGGTAAATACTGGTACTGATAAGTCCCTCCTATTTACTCCCAGTTGGGAACTTTCCAGACCACTACCAGTTCACTTGATACTCGGCGGAAGAACTGCAACTCTATGGGCCGCGTCTGCAACAGCCCATTCCTCCCCTTGGAGCGGAGAAAGAAAAAAAAAAAAGTCCAGCACGACTTCCGCCACCCATAACACCTGACATACCTACTTGTTTGCTCTTTTCGAGCCATGAGCATTAGTATGAGTTCGATACAGTTCCCCACAGTCGTTTAATGAACAAATTAAGAGCATATGGACAATCAAACCAATTGTGTGATTGGATTGAAGAGAACGCAGCATGTCATTCTCAATGGAGAGAAGTCTTCCAAAGTAAGATTGATTTCAGGTGTGCCGCAGGGGAGTGTCTAAGGACCGTTGCTGTTCACAATATACATAAATGACCTTGTGGATGACATCGGAAATTCACTGAGGATTTTTGCGGATGGTGCTGTGGTATATCGAGAGGTTGTAACAATGTAAAATTGTACTGAAATGCAGGAGGATCTGCAGCGAATTGACGCACGGTGCAGAGAATGGCAATTGAATCCCAATGAAGATAAGTGTAATGTGCTGCGAATACATAGAAAGATAGATCCCTTATCATTTAGCTACAAAATAGCAGGTCAGAAACTGGAAGCAGTTAATTCAATAAATTATCTGGGAGTACGCATTAGGAGTGATTTAAAATGGAATGAACATATATGTTTGATCGTTGGTAACGCGGATGCCAGACTGAGATTCATTGGAAGAATCCTAAGGAAATGCAATCCGAAAACAAAGGAATTAGGTTACAGTGCACTTGTTCGCCCACTGCTTGAATGCTGCTCAGCAGTGTGGGATCCGTACCAGATATGGTTGACAGAAGAGATAGAGAAGATCCAACGGAGAGCAGCGCGCTTCGTTACAGGATCATTTAGTAATCGCGAAAGCGTTACGGAGATGATAGATAAATTGCAGTGGAAGACTCTGCAGCAGAGACGTTCAGTAGCTCGGTACGGGCTTTTGTTGAAGTTTCGAGAACATACCCTCACCGAAGAGTCAAACTGTATATTTCTCCCGCCTACATATATCTCGCGAAGAGAGCATGAGGATAAAATCAGAGAGATTGGAGCCCACACAGAAGCATACCGATAATCCTTCTTGCCACAAACAATACGAGACTGGAATAGAAGGGAGAACCGATAGAGGTACTCAAGGTACCCTCTGCTTGCGGAGTATGGATGTAGATGTAGATGCTTATCATCGTGCATCAAATAGCACCCTTTTTCTACAAATGCTTTCTTCTTGAACGTCTCCTTCCCGCAATCGGTGAACATCTGCAGTTTGAAAACAATATATTCTACGAATTACATTCTAATAAACGTACGCGTACACAGTAAAGAATCTACAGCCCACGCCAACGACCATGGTGGGAACCGACCCCAGAATCTTTGGTCTACGAGTCAGCGAAGTTACTCCGAGACATCAAAAGTCGGTAATAAGTCACCCTGAAACGTTGGTTGTCGTCTGCTCTTCCAGTATACGCATCTTTGTCTTCACCAGCTCAAGCCGACCCACCTACGTGGTATGTAGTAGTTGATGCGAATAATGAAAGCCTGGAAAGTCTTATTCCAGTCGAAAACATTCGTACCGTATACACAGGATCTCCATAATTCCTGTTACAGGCTTCTATGGGTTGTAGAGTGGACTTAGTAGATACAGTTTTGATACGAAACCCATGTCCGAAAGTGTACTACTTGCATGTAAAATAAGTTTGAAGATCGGATCACTCTCAAATCTTCCGCTTCACGGTATCCACACAGCGGTGAAATGAGCTCTGACCTGTGTGCTGTATAGGATCTCACGGCTTGGGTAATGTTTCGAGCATACTTCGTTGGGTTGCCTTAGTCGTTACGAACGATGTCCTCTTTAAAGACGAGAGTGCAGCGCGTCCATATAGCGCCACAGTAAACCCTCTTACTAGCGTACACATAAGCTTTTCGCAGCCACTGCAGTCGGACGGAAGTCCAATGTGATGACATAATTTTTTATTTACTTCACTTATTTAACCTTATATGATTAGGTCCATCAGGCCCTTTCTTACATCGGACCAGGATTTCAGACATACAGTACCTTTTTTACATCAAAGTTACTGTAAGTAAAAGTTTCGACGTCAGTTTGATCTAAGATGTTGCTAATACATTGTTATAGCAATTGCTGATGTGAATTACGACATTCTTTTGTAAATAAGAGTAGCACGATTCGGTTTCAATTTTTTGTCACTTCTTCTTCTCCATTGCACTTCTCCGATCTTCAGTTTTTCTTTATATCCTATAATAGATTTCCGGATATGGGTTTCCTATCATAAATTTATGAACTAGGTTCCCTCTACCACCCTAGAAGCCTGTACTACGAAATGTGAAACATCGTGAGTACAGGTTGTTAAAATAAAGTATTCCACATACTGAGAAATAACAATAGCACCAAAAGTATTCGGTCACCTATTGGTGCCCAACGTTCACCTTTGCGATAGTTCGAAATCAGCTGGGGACACTTTCAACGAGGTGTCTGAATGTTATTGGAGGAATGGCAGCTCATTCATTCTCAAGAGCCGACACTGATCAAGGCAGAAATACTGAAAGCCTTCTGACGCGCGTTCGACTTTCTAACTCATCCGAAAGGTGTTCCATTGGGATCAATTCGGGGCAGACCATTTCATTAGAGGAATACTGCTGTCCACAACCATTGCTTCATAATCATTCCATCTTCAACGACGAGCAAGTCGCCTTAATGGTATCGACTAAAAAGTCTTGAACTCGACGCCGGCGAGCAGCCACACGACAGAGAACAGAATTACAGATTAAAAACTTGGTCCAGAAAAATCCAAATATTTATTACAATTCTTAGTGTGCACAAATTCACAATGAACATTACGCGATTTCTAATGGAGAACATAGGAAAAGTGTTAAAACGATGCATGAAACTGAGTTATAATAAGCAATGATACATTTGCCAAAGATAATTTAACAGTGAAATGGGGCTCGTGCATATTAAGTTCCTGGAATATTAATACCGTGCAACATCATCGCGAAATGAGACCAGTGATTGCATTGTCATGCCAGAGAGAGAATATGAGATGACATGCAACTTGCCTGCCGCGTAGCCGTCAAGAGCCAGCGCGAATTGACACAAACGTAAGCAAATGTGTAACTCCGTTCTGCCCCAGCCGGAGGGTGTCACTAGATATTCTCGCCCGTACGCGCATATTGAGGTGTAGACACAGTGTTGCCGGTGGAAGTGTCGTCCCACCCTGCTCTGCAAGTGGACTCTGTCTCTTTACCTTGTAATATCTCTTTATATTCGATTAATTATTCTGATACAATTCTACACTTGAATGACGTTGACAAAATTTCTATCTTCATACTCGCAGAATCCATGCGCAAAATAGTTTCATACAATAGCTATGCCATGAGCGCATAATTATTCTTTGTAGTACTCTCTCTGTTGGTTGTTAGAAAAAAAAAGCTTCCGATATTGTCTTCGTGCTGATTAGCCTGAGTTTTGTTTGAAGAATTGTAATCTGATTATTGAGATTTATGAAAGAAGACAACTGGTACAAAATTGTACGATTAAAAGGGAAATATATATATTGCTCCTTCATACAAAGGTGTGTATTTCACAGTTGAGAATTAATGATATTCATCGATATATTGTGTAGTTGTTAATCAGAAGGGAACTTCCGAAATACTGGATACGAACCTGCATTTAACAATCCAAGAGCTCCATTACTTCTTCGGAAGGTTAAACTTCATCAAAGCCAAATATCCGCTAGATTTGACGTGTCCCGACTGATTATACAACGCTCCCAAAATTACGAGACATTTTATTTGTACAGATTAGCAAACTGCCGCAAAGCACGAGTTTCCAGAGAAGAAGAATCATCGCCTGATTTCATTCTAACAAGTAAAATTTCTGAATCATTTTGAGTGACTCAGCTATGACTGCGTTTCCTATCATGAATCACTGTTTGCTCGATCGAATTGAGAACTACATAGATAGGACGAAAAATTACAACCTCTAAGTCTGTTGTACAAGTGCTGCAGTATCTGCTACCAGTTTCGTAGTCCGGCGCCAGAGAGGAAAGCTGCAACTCGAATGAAGCCTTCCACGAGAAAGCTATTATTTGACTGAAATCTGGAATGAGTATGCTAAAAGAATAATCAAATCACACGTCTCCTGTCTTTGCTTTGTTCAGATTCTCCTTATAAAACTCTTCACTTACCGATGGGAACAAAGATTGCATGAGGCCAGCCAATAGTGCAGTTTTTTGTATTTTTAAATTTCTCCATTATGGACTTTGTAAAAATCGTCCTCCGGTCGTCCGTCCTGCCGCCCCCACCGTTCTGGGAATCCAAGGAAAGCGAGCCTACGTCAGAGCTCCGTGTCTTCAGCTACCAATCCAGGTTTCGAAAGCGGTCATTGACCTGCATTGCTTATCTGTCATTTTCAGGAAAGCCAAGTCGTAGCTTTCACGACCGCGGGATGAGAATGTTTTCTTTCACTATATCTGCCTTCTGTGAACTCGTTGGTCAACGCCAATGCCTAGTGAGGAAAGGGCATTGCCAGAATGGACAGACTATAAAACGCGAGAAGTGAGTCGTCACTGGTTATCTTTTAGCGTATCGCCAGGTTCACGTGAAGATCTCCGCCTTCCGAATTTCTCGGTGGAAGATTACTGCACCCGCCATCGCGGCGCCAGCAGGACAATACATCTCCAGTGTACATGTAGGCTGTCCTTTTCCCTGTGGCTTTGTTCGTGTATTCATTCAACAAAGACAGGATGTTGCTAGAGGAATGGTCAGTAACCGAGGATACAAAAGGAACGATCATTCAAAACAAAAAATACGAATTAACATGGGCTCTAAAATACATATTTTAAGAGCTGGGAGTACTTCTTCATCTTTGTTATTGGGAAATAAATTTCTTCTACTGAAAACTTGTTGCTCTCCATATTTTTGGAGGACGTAGTATGGAACAAAACAGGAAAAGGTTGTCAAGTAAACGTGTGCTCTAAAATGCGTACCTTAAGAGCTATGAGCATTTGTTCAGTAGAAGAAATGTGTTTCAAAGTAGCGACGATGAGCAAGTGTCCATATCTTTTAATTATGCACTCTTACGGCCCATGTATATTAGACAATTTTTCTTATTTAGGTGCATACAATCATCTCTCAAAATATGGAAACCAAAGAGTTTGCAGTAGAAGACATTTGTTTCACAGTATCACAGATGAAGAAGTGCTCATACCTCATATGGTATGCATGTTAGAGTCCACACTTATTATATATTTTTTGCTGCAAATGATTGTTCCTGTCTCATCCTTGAATATTGACCCTTCCTCATAGGACACTATGCTAATTGCGTATGCCTGGTCCATCCTACATGTCCACATCATTCTTCCCCTGTCTCTCTGTCCACCTTGTCCTCCCAACTTTAACCCTCCATCTCCTACTCTGCTTCTACATCTCCTTCTCCCATCTCTCCAACTACGACTTCCTCACCCTCTCTCTACCCATTTCCTCCTTCCCTCTCTCTGTCCATTTACACCTCTTTCTCTCTCTCTGGCCATATTCTCCTCCCCCTTGCTATAAATCCCCAGCTCCCCCTCTCTCCCTGTCCATTGCCTCCACCTCCTACCTCTGTCCATCTCCTCCTTCTCATCACTCTTTATCTATCTCCTCCTGCCTGCATCTCTCTTTCCATCTCATGCCCCAATTTCCCTATCCCACCCCTGCTACCTCCCCCTCCATTTCAAGCTCTGCCTCTCCACAACTCCCTATTCATTATCTCCTGCCTTCTTTTCGAATCCTGCCTCGGGCATGGATGTGTGTGCTGTTCTTAGGTTAGTTAGGTTTAAGTAGTTCTAAGTTCTATGGGACTGATGACCTTAGAAGTTAAGTCCCATAGTGCTCAGAGCCATTTGAACCATTTTTTGTAGTATTACATTTGCATTGCATGTTGGGTGCTAATAAGATACTAGGGTGAGTCACTGAAGTGAAAAAACCTGAACGACACTTTCAGAAAATAGAAACCCACTGAGTTTACTCAGTCTATTCTATAGAAACTGTAATAATCAAATGTTACGAGGATGGGAAACCAAGGACCATGGAAAGGCTGGAACTGTAAAATAGTGGCATCTTGATTAATGGCACGATAGTGGCACCTTGGTTCAAATGTTCATATGTGTGTGAACTCCTAAGGAACCAAACTGCTTATGTCAGCGGTCCCTAGACTTACACACTACTTAAACTAACTTATGCCAAGAACAACACACACGCGCATGCCTGAGGGAGGACTCGAACCTCCGGTGGAAGGGAGTCGCATCTTGGTTTAGTGGTACGGCTTGTGATGTAGCAGGGCGTAACTATCGTTCGCAAAGCAACCATTACCACGATTAAGTTGTCGGACCAATCTTGGAGTATCCCGTCTGCGCAGAAACTTACATACCTTAACGACACCCTGAATCCAGGACTCCTACACTGGGTCGAAAAGCTAATCACATAAGAAAAATGACGTATGCTGCAGAACAGATGTTCAGACATATTCAAAAGTTTCGACTCTAACATCGTTTGAAGACTTCAGCTACGAGACAGCAGCCTGCCGGCTTAGGTGGGCTCTGGTATAAGACGCAGGCCTAGGGGCCCTTCCTCTCGTGAAGGTCCTAGCCGACCTACTGCAAGGTGTATCTTCTACTTGCTGGCTGGGCGCGTGAGTCTCACCTCTGAGCCTGTGCGTGTGCCACCTTCCTGACTGTACGCTGTGTATGCTCAGGGAGCCCTGGGGTTCTGCCTTCAGGGCAACCGCCATCCGGAAGTTGCTGTGGGTACAGATCTAAGCGGTCCCTTTTCGAGTGCGCTGAGACCTTCCAGCTCACCGTGCCACGCCACTTAGGATCTCTCTGCCGGCCCCACAATGAGAGCGACGACTCTACCTCGGCCGGCCGGAGTGGCCGAGCGGTTCTAGGCGCTTCAGTCCGGAACTGCGCGACTGCTACTGTCGCAGGTTCGAATCCTGCCCCGGACATGGATGTGTGTGATGTCCCTAGGTTAGTTAGGTTTCTACATATACATCTACATCTACATGACTACTCTGCAATTCACATTTAAGTGCTTGCCAGAGGATTCATCGAACCACAATCATACTATCTCTCTACTATTCCACTCCCGAACAGCGAGCGGGAAAAACGAACACCTAAACCTTTCTGTTCGAGCTCTGATTTCTCTTATTTTATTTTGATGATCATTCCTACCTATGTAGGTTGGGCTCAACAAAATATTTTCGCATTCGGAAGAGAAAGTTGGTGACTGAAATTTCGTAAAAAGGTCTCGCCGCGACGAAAAACGTCTATGCTGTAATGACTTCCATCCCAACTCGTGTATCATATCTGCCACACTCTCTCCCCTATAACGTGATAATACAAAACGAGCTGCCCTTTTTTGCACCCTTTCGATGTCCTCCGTCAATCCCACCTGGTAAGGATCCCACACCACGCAGCAATATTGTAACAGAGGACGAACGAGTGTAGTGTAAGCTGTCTCTTTAGCGGACTTGTTGCATCTTCTAAGTGTCCTGCCAATGAAACGTAACCTTTGGCTCGCCTTCCCGACAATATTATCTATGTGGTCCTTCCAACTGAAGTTGTTCGTAATTTTAACACCCAGGTACTTAGTTGAATTGACAGCCTTGAGAATTGTACTATTTATCGAGTAATCGAATTCCACGGATTTCTTTTGGAACTCATGTGGATCATCTCACACTTTTCGTTATTTAGCGTCAACTGCCACCTGACACACCATACAGCAATCTTTTCTAAATCGCTTTGCAACTGATACTGGTCTTCGGATGACCTTACTAGACGGTAAATTACAGCATCATCTGCGAACAATCTAAGAGAACTGCTCAGATTGTCACCCAGGTCATTTATATAGACCAGGAACAGCAGAGGTCCCAGGACGCTTCCCTGGGGAACACCTGATATCACTTCAGTTTTACTCGATCATTTGCCGTCTATTACTACGAACTGCGACCTTCCTGACAGGAAATCACGAATCCAGTCGCACAACTGAGACGATACCCCATAGGTCCGCAGCTTGATTAGAAGTCGCTTGTGAGGAACGGTGTCAAAAGCTTTCCGGAAATCTAGAAATACGGAATCAACTTGAGATCCCCTGTCGATAGCGGCCATTACTTCGTGCGAATAAAGAGCTAGCTGCGTTGCACAAGAGCGATGTTTTCTGAAGCCATGCTGATTACGTGTCAATAGATCGTTCCCTTCGAGGTGATTCATAATGTTTGAATACAGTATATGCTCCAAAACCCTACTGCAAACCGACGTCAATGATATAGGTCTGTAGTTAAATGGATTACTCCTACTACCCTTCTTGAACACTGGTGCGACCTGCGCAATTTTCCAATCTGTAGGTACAGATCTATCGGTGAGCGAGCGGTTGTATATGAGTGCTAAGTAGGGAGCTATAGTATCAGCGTAATCTGAAAGGAACCTAATCGGTATACAATCTGGACCTGAAGACTTGCCCGTATCAAGCGATTTGAGTTGCTTCGCAACCCCTAAGGTATCTACTTCTAAGAAACTCATGCTAGCAGATGTTCGTGTTTCAAATTCTGGAATATTCCATTCGTCTTCCCTGGTGAAGGAATTTCGGAAAACTGCGTTCAATAACTCCGCTTTAGCGGCACAGTCGTCGATAACAGTACCATCGGCACTGCGCAGCGAAGGTATTGACTGCGTCTTGCCGCTTGTGTACTTTACATACGACCAGAATTTCTTCGGATTTTCTACCAAATTTCGAGACAATGTTTCGTTGTGGAACCTATTAAAGGCATCTCGCATCGAAGTACGTGCCAAATTTCGCGAGTCTGTAAATATTAGCCCATCTTCGGGATTTCGCGTTCTTCTGAACTTCGCATGCTTTTTCCGTTGCCTCTGCAGCAGCGTTCGGACCTTTTTTGTGTACCACGGGGGATCCGTTCCATCTCTTACCAATTTATGAGCTATGAATATCTCAATTGCTGTTGCTACTATATCTTTGAATTTGAGCCACATCTCGTCTACATTCGCATAGTCAGTTCGGAAGGAATGGAAATTGTCTTTTAGGAAGGCTTCTAGTGACACTTTATCCGCTTTTTTAAATAAAATTATTTTGCGTTTGTTTCTGATGGATTTGGAAGAAATGGTATTGAGCCTAGCTACAACGACCTTGTGATCACTAATCCCTGTATCAGTCATGATGCTCTCTATCAGCTCTGGATTGTTTGTGGCTAAGAGGTGAAGTGTGTTTTCGCAACCATTTACAATTCGCGTGGGTTCGTGGACTAACTGCTGGAAATAATTTTCGGAGAAAGCATTTAGGACAATCTCGGAAGACGTTTTCTGCCTACCACCGGTTTTGAACAAGTATTTTTGCCAACATACCGAGGGTAGGTTGAAGTCCCCACCAACTATAACCGTATGAGTAGGGTATTTATTTGTTACGAGGCTCAAACTTTCTCTGAACTGTTCCGCAACTGTATCATCGGAGTCTGGGAGTCGGTAGAAGGAGCCAATTATTAACTTAATTCGGCTGTTAAGTAGTTCTAAGTTCTAGGGGACTGATGACCTCAGATGTTAAGTCCCATAGTGGTTCAAAATGGTTCAAATGTCTCTGAGCACTATGGGACTTAACATCTGAGGTCATTAGTCCCCTAGAACTTAGAGCTACTTAAACCTAACTAACCTAAGGACACCACACACATCCATGCCCGAGGCAGGATTCGAACCTGCGACCGTAGTGGTCGCGCTGTTTCAGACTGAAGCGCCTAGAACCGCACGGCCACACCGGCCGGCCTGTCCCATAGTGCTCAGAGCCATTTTTGTCCCTCCTCGACGCTCACTGGCCCCTTGGCCCGAGGCGTGGCAGTTACATAAATGTTAATACACTTATCCCACTGTGCGAAAAGACGGTCAATGTATTCATGGAAAAATCTTTTCGATTGCCTACGTAACCTTTATTGCATCCAGGCATGCACCTCTTTATTCGAAGCAAATCGAAGTTCACAATGTCTCCCTCTAGGACCTGGGAGACACTGAGATCGTAAGGACACTATGTAAAGGGTTACCAGCGAAACATCTGCAGCGTACACGAAACATCTGGGCGGGATCCATTGAGGGAAGACTCCCTATACGAATAAACAGCACCATTAAGCAGGACAGCATTCCACTTTCGCGAGGAACTTCTGCTCAGAAAAGGAATGCGTTAAAAGAAAACTTAGATATGAAGGCTTGGAGGCTATCACTGTTATGACTTCTTGCACGCTGTGTGGTTCTTTAGTGGATACAGGAGCGAGGAACAGATGACGATCATGAACAGAGAATTCAGATATCAATTTATTCAACGTATAATATCAAATAGTAAAATTAATGCACAAAATTGTTGCTGAAGTAGCAGTGTCAGTTCTAACAGTAGATCTGAACTCAGAAATACATACAGATAAGAAAGATTTATAAATCTGTCGCTCTTCGATGCAATGTCTAGTCAGAAGATGTCGAGCCTTCGCCACTATGAAGGTATGTGAATCACAAACACACGAAATAGCTTCAGACCATGAATGTTCGAACTTAAGCACACGAATCGCTGAAACTTGTTTGCATCTCATTGGCAGCGCCGAAATCGTTGTTGGCAGCGCCCTCGTAACACGGTGGCGGCTGTAGGAAACGCCGCAGCGTTAACTCCGGCGCACGTATTCGAAAGTGCGGCCGACCGGATATCGCAATAACCCGTTTTTCAGTTTTGCGAGAAGCCTACTGAAAATTAGAGTCTCAACTTTTCTGTACAATGCTTAATGAGGTATTATCCAAGTGCAAATCGTTTCTCTGCTTGTTGTCTACTGAATAAATGTTGCACTTTCTTCTGAATTAGTTAATTCTGTGAATGACAAATCCAATGATGGAATGTATGTACGGGGATGACGCAGTCAGAATTCCGAGGAAACTCTACAACGGGCTGCCTGAAGTTAGTGAACTGGTACCTCGGATCAATCCGACTGCCTTATTCTGCACCAAGAATGCGCGCAGAGTTTCCAAAAAATATAATGCCATACGATATAACAGAGGAAGAGTAAGCGAATTAAACAAGCCTGTCCTGAATCATAAGGATTTTAATGATCGACGGATCCAGGAGATACTTGCTGGGTGCTAAGAGGGAAAAAAATCAAAATATCGAGACTTCATCCTAATTTTAGGAAGCACAGCGTTAGGAAATATGTAGGCACAGCGAGGATGCGCGTAGCTGAAGAGCTTAATGCGAGGAAAAATACTCAGTAAATAGACTGGGGATAACGCCTCGCATCAAGGAAAACATATATAGGATTCGATGCCCCGTGCACTACACTACTGGCCATTAAAATTGCTACACCAAGAAGAAATTCAGATCATAAATGGGTATTCCTTGGACAAATATATTATACTAAAACTGACATGTGATTACATTTTCGCGCAATTTGGGTGCATAGACCCTGAGAAATCAGTACCCAGAACAACCGCCACTGGACGTAATAACGGCCTTGATACGCCTGGGCATTGAGTCAGAGCTTGGATGACGTGTACAGGACAGCTGCCCATGCAGCTTCAACACGATACCACAGTTCATCAAGAGTAGTGACTGGCGTATTGTGACGAGCCAGTTGCTCGGCCACCATTGACCAGACGTTTTCAGTTGGTGAAAGATCTGGAGAATGTGCTGGCCAGGGCAGCAGTCCAACATTTTCTGTATCCAGAAAGTCCCGTACAGAACCTGCAACATGCAGTCGTGCATTGCCCTGCTGAAATGTAGGGTTTCGCAGAGATCGAATGAAGGTTAGAGCCACGGGTCATAACACATCTGAAATGTAGCGTCCACTGTTCAATGTGCCGTCAATGCGAACAATAGGTGACCAAGACGTGTAACCAATGGCACCCCATACCATCACGCCGGGTGATACGCCCGTATGGCGATGACGAATACACGCTTCCCCAGATGTCTCCAAAATCCAGATGCAACCATCATGATGCTGTAAACAGAACCTGGATTCATCCGAAAAAATGACGTTTTGCCATTCGTGCAACCAGGTTCGTCGTTGAGTACACCATCGCAGGCGCTCCTGTCTGTGATGTAGCGTTAAGGGTAACCGCAGCCATGGTCTCCGAGCTGACAGTCCATGCTGCTGCAAACGTCGTCGAACTGTTCGTGCAGATGGTTGTTGTCTTACAAATGTCCCCCATCAGTTGACTCAGGGATCGAGACGTGGCTCCACGATCCGTTACAGCCATGCAGATAGGATGCCTGTCATCTGGACTGCTAGTGATACGAGGGTATGGTATCCAGCACGGCGTTCCGTATTACCCTCCTGAACTCACTGATTCCATATTCTGCTAACAGTCATTGGATCTCGACAACGCGAGCACCAATGTCATGATACGATAAACCACAATCACGATAGGCTACAAACCGACCTTTATCAAAGTCGGAAACGTGATCGTACGCATTTCTCCTCCTTACACGAGGCATCACAACAACGTTTCACTGGGCAACGCCGGTCAGCTGCTGTTTGTGTATGAGAAATCAGTTGGAAGCTTTCCTCATGTCAGCACGTCGTAGGTGTCGCCACCGGCGCCACCATTGCGTCAATGCTCTGAAAAGCTAATCATTTGCATATCACAGCATCTTCTTCCTGTCGGTTAAATTTCGCATCTGTAGCACTTCATCTTCGTGGTGTAGCAATTTTAATGGCCAGTAGTGTATACGCAATCAGTGATTGTTATGTAGACTGCATTGTTTTATCGATACTGGCTTACGTGTTGACGCTATTATTGACATATCTTGTGTTAGATTTTAGTATATACGACCCTAATACTACTTTTTTCAGATTCATTTATTAAGAGAGTGATACAGAATACAACATTGTGGGATGGCCTGTGGTCGGAGGGAGATGAATTTTGAGACGAAACCATTTAATCACAATATCCGGAACATTCATGCGCGAACGTCTTAGGATAAAACTTCTCCATCTACATTAGTATTCCGCAAACCAGCTGACGGAGTGTGGTACCACTAACTGAGCCCCCTTTCCTGTTCCACTTGCGAATGGCGTGCGGTAATAATGATTGTCGGTACGCCTGTGTATTAGCTGTAATTCCTTGAATTTTGTCATCGTGGTTATTTCGTGAGACGTATGTTGAAGGAACTAATATGTTGTCCGACTCTTCCTGGAAAGTACTCTCTCGAAATATCAACAGTAGACCTCACCAGGATGTAAAATGCCTCTCTTGTAGCATCTGCCGCTGGAGTTTGTTGAGCACCTCTGTAAAGTTCTAGCCCCGCTAGGTCATTCCACATAAGGTCGCCGTGGATACTTACTTCTACGTATTTTACGGCATATACTGTTTCCAGAAAATTGTCTTCGATATTGAAGTTGTACGGTAGTGGATTTCTTTTCCTATATATGCGAAATATGTTAAATGCCAGAGATTGCAACATTCATCCGTTTTCTGTTGGTTATTTTACAAAGCGGTACTGTCTTCTGGCGTTGCTGCTTTTTAATAGAGAACCGTATCATCTGCAGATAGTCTTAAAGAGCTTCCGATGCTTTCTACTACATCGTTTACGTACTTTGTAAGACCCAAAAAATAAAACAGCGCACCACGAACGAATTATATGAATGCCGCGCTGGATAAGCCGAGCGGTCTAGGGCGCTGCAGTCATGGACTGTGCGGCTGGTCCCGACGGAGGTTCGAGTCCTCGCTCGGACATGGGTGTGCGTGTTTGTCCTTAGGATAATTTAGGTTAAGTAGTGTGTAAGCTTAGGGACTTATGACCTTAGCAGTTAAGTCCCATAAGACTTCACGCACATTTGAACATTTGAATTATTCGAATGGGATGGAAACCAGTAAATGTGATGTAAATGTATAGACGAAAAACTGATTACAGCTTCTGAAAAAATTGATGATTTATTCAAGAGAAAGAGCTTCACAAATTGAGCAGGTCAATAACACGCTAGTCCACCTCAGAGTCTTACTCAAACTGTTGTTCGGCTTGGCACTGCTTGATAGCTGTTGGGTGTCGTCCTGAGGGATATCGTGCCAGATCCTGTCCAATCTTCCGTCATATCATTTCATAACAGAACCCCTTTCGTTGTCATCTGTGACATCATTACAGCACAGCGTTACGTCGATGATATTCTACGCCCCGTTTTCTTGCCCTTCATGGCAAACCATTCTGAGCTTACATTTCCGCAAGATGACATCCGCCTTCACACGGTGAGAGTTTCTACTGCTTGTCTTCGTGATTGCCCACCCCAAAGTTGCCAGCAAGGTCGCCGGATCTCTCCCCAACTGACAACGTCTGAAGCATTGTGGGTAGGGCCCTCCGAATGTTACCTTTATATCTGTAGATTTAGTTCCGTTTGATCCTGAATGCAGTTGGTCCAATACTCTGTAAACTCGTATTTTTTCACTAAACGGCAGAGCGTGACGGTATCAGATACCTTCTTTAACTCAAGAAAAACGTCATTAACCTGAGCGCCGTTGTCTACAGTGCTGTGGATGTCGTGCAGTACCAGATCTACATTTTCTGAACCCATGTTGATTTTTATAGAGGAGATTTTAGTTCTCCAAAAACGTCGTAATTCTTAAGCATAAAACATACTCCATAATTCTACAGAAGATTGTAGTCAACGATATAGGCCTATAATTATGTGCATACTCCCTACGACCCTTCGTGAAAACAGGAATGATCAGCGCTTTTCTCCAGCCGCTAGGTACCCTTCGATGCTCCAGCGAAGTACGAAAAACTCCTGCTAGAAGGCGAGGAAATTCTTTCGCAAAATCTTCGTAGAATTTTACAGGTACCTCAACTGTCTGGTCGCGATACCTTTCCATTACTAAGCGATTGTAGTTGCTTTTCCGTTTCGCGATAGACTTATCTCAGTATCTCTCATTCCGACATCCGTACGATCATTGGAATGGGGGCCGTATTACAAACTTCCATGGTGCAGCAATTTCGGAAGACCGAATTCAGTAATTCAGCCTTCTCCCTATTATCTTCCGCTTCTGTCACAATATGGTCATTGAGTAATGAATAGAGGATTTCGACTCACTGATTTTACCTGAGGCCAAAACTCTTACGGTTTTCAATCAGATCATGTTACAGATTGATTCCTTTCATGTAACATAAATTAACTAGACTCCTGAAGTCATGATAATGACACAACTCTGCAAGGATTTGTTGTGAATACTGTTCTCTGTGAAATCTAATGATGTTCGTTCGTACGAATCCGGTCGTGACATAATGAATGTATATCAATTTGAGCTGTTGTGATTTCTTATTAATATTAACAAGCATCAACCGCGGAGCTCAAGGTGACAAGATTACATACGTTAGTCACTGTCCGCAAGTTTTAATGGTTTTACTTTCATCACTGCAAATTTTTCCGTGCGATTCAGTTTGTCATATACCAACAATGTCATTACCATCTCATAACCTTGGTAAAGACAGTGATGTAATATTCGTGCATTATGTTGGTGGTGTTGTCAAGGATCCAATTTTTGAACTCGCCTGTTAAAAGCGTTTCTGAGAAACCAGTTATATTTTTGAATTCCTTATCTCTTCACAATTGATAGCAGAATGTGGAAATAAAGCTTTCTGTGGCTTAGATTATATTTATTTTGTTTTTATTTCAGGAGCATTTTGAGTATGAAAGGCGATAATGCCTCACAAATAATTGTAATTATATTTAGGCAATTCAAAAAAATCATTAATCCCTGTATTAATAATAATAATAAAAACGATAATAGTAATAATAATAATAATAATAATAACCCGCGGGAGTTACTAGTCTCCTACCGGGCGCCTCCCCAGGTGGCGGATAGGGGGATGCTCACTAGATATGGTGTGTACCGGGTAAATAAAATACCCGGGGTGGACCAAAACTAGTACCAAAGGGCACGACTGTTCCACATGTTAGTGGCGGTGACCAACAGCGTCTGTTCCACATGTTAGTGGCGGCTGACTCATGTTTCAAGGCTCCACAACCTTGATCCTATCAACTGGCACATGCCAGACCAACTATGAATTACAAGTAAAATCATGGTTCGTGTATGTAATAACAAAATTACCCCAGGTGGTAAAATCCACCCACCTAGTAAAAAGGTGGCAGCCGGTCATTCGGATTCTGGGGAGACCGGGCCTACACGATTTATGAGTGAGTCGGAGCACTCTGGAAAACTTCCCAAAAACAAAAACAAGAAGAAAAATTACATTGGAACAATAAAAATACAGACACTGATACAACCAGGAAAATTACATATTGTAACAGAAGAATTAAAGAAACTGAAAATCCAAATCCTAGCAATACAAGAGACAAGGTTTCCCGATGATCAAACCACTGATTTCAATGGCTTCAGAATCTTCAAAAGTGGAACTAATAGGAAAATTGGTAGAGGGGCGAACATGCTTGGTATGGCCTTTATTGTTGAAAAATCCGCCGTTAAATCTATAAAGTCTGTAAAAGTCTGTAAAAACCATTCTTAGGTTTAAAAATAAGAATAAAAACTACACCCTAATTAATGTCCATGCACCGTGCAACATTGAAAATAAGAAGAACCGAGAAGCTGTAGACAAATTCTGGGAACGATTAGAACTTGAAATCTCTAAAATACCAAGAAACTACGTCAAAGTACTTCTTGGAGATTTCAATGCACAGATTGGCAAAGAAAAAAAATTTAGGAAGACAGTTGGCTTATATCCAGCACACAGATTGACCAACAAAAACGGTATGAGACTAATCCAACTCTGCTAACAGTTCAACATGAAAATCAGCTCAACCTCCTTCAACAAGAAACCTAGCAAACAAAAAACCTGGAGATCCCCTATAAACCAACTTGGAGAATTTCAGATCGACAATGTAGCCATCTCTTATCACTTCCAAAAAGAGATCAGAGATATCCAAGTTAAGAAAGGCACAAATATCGACTCTGATCACTACCTCACCAGGGTTCGAGTACAATTCACTCCAAGACGAAAAACACCGCAAACACCACCGGTAGTACCAAAATTTAATCTACAGAAACTAACAGAATCAGAAACAATAGAAACATGGGAAAATTCTCCTGCAAACAACTGGGAAAAATTCAAGACAAAAATTACAGAAATAGCCAAAGAAAAAATACCGTTACAGAAGAAACCCAAACATCCGTGGTGGAATATAAAATGTGAAAATGCCGTTGAATTAAGCAAAAAAGCCTTCGAGAAATATAGCTCAAATAAGAATGAGGGGAATCACCAGAACTTTCTAGAAACACGAAAGCTTTCGAATAAAATTATCAGACAAGAGAAGAGAAAATATGTAATCCAACAACTAGAATCAATAGACACAGATTTTAAAAACTATAATACACATGGATTCTACAAAACTTTCGCAAACCAAATTAAAGGTTATAACCCTCAAAATGTTTGCTTCCGAAAACCAGATGGGAATTTAGCACTAAGCGATGAAGAAAACTGTGAAGTATTAGCCGAATATTTTGAAAAACTGCTAAACTGTCCACAACCAACAGAAACCCTCCCAATATCCAACACCAAAGCCCCGCAGCAAAAAGATTCCTCACCGCCAACAGAAAAAGAAATTATCAAACACATAAAGAAACTAAAAAATAACAAAGCCTCCGGGGAGGATGGAATTGTAGCTGAATTTCTCAAAAATCTAGGGCCTAATTCAAGAAAGGAGCTAGTAGGAATTATTCAAAATATATGGGTCACCGAAGAAATCCCAGAAGATTGGAAGTGTGCCTTAATACATCCATTACACAAAAAAGGGGATAAACATGATGTAAATAATTTCAGAGGAATTTCTCTACTTCCTGTCACATATAAGATTTTATCGGCTTGTATTCTTGAAAGAGCACAAGAAATGCTAGAACCCAAAATCTCAGATTTCCAAGCTGGGTTCAGGCCAAACAGATCATGCCCAGAGCAAATTTTAAACCTAAAATTAATCACAAGGATAAGGAAGATGCGAGGCAAGCCTACAGTGTATGTCTTTGTCGACTTCAAGAAGGCATATGACTCAATCCACAGACCCACACTATTTAGGATTCTTGAGGAAAAAGGATTGGATCGGAAAATACAGAAAATCATTCAACAGACGTTAACAAATACAAAATCCAAAGTGAAATTTATGGGAAAACTTTCAACACTATTTGAAATAAAAACTGGGGTTAGACAGGGTGATGGGTTGTCGCCTTTGTTATTCAATGTAGTTCTGGATAGAGTCATGGAAGAATGGGAGAAGAAACTTGAAGATGAAAAGTGCTGGAAACCAATTTCATTAGGAACCAAGAAACATAACCTAAGAATCCCCTACTTAGCCTTTGCAGACGATCTCGCAATAATAGCAGATTCTAGTGAGATGGCTATAAAACAGGTAGAAATTCTAAAAGAATGTGCAGAAAAAGTCGGCCAACAGATATCATTTGAAAAGACAGTGTTTACAACAACAAATTTAGAAATTTCCAAATTACAAACAAAATACGGAGAAATCAACAGAGTACCATACTTCAAATATCTTGGAGAAATTATCTCGGAAAAATTTGCACAACAAGAAAGAATACAAAAAGCTCGTAAAGGTTTAGGATTAGTGCAAAACCTCTATAATAAAAAATGTTTATCTTTAAATGCAAAAATTAGGCATTACAATACAGTCATTAAACCATCAATGTTATATGCCAGCGAAACCTTGGCACTAAACAGGATAACTGATCTAGAAAATCTAAAGAAAGAAGAAAGAAAAATAATTAGAAAAATTTTGGGACCAAGATGGACCGAGAATGGATATAGATTACAGAAAATTTCAAAAATTGAAGAATATTCTAACATAGAGATAGACATGAGGAAAATACGCCTTAAATTCTATGGCCACATAATGAGACTTCCTGAACACAGATTAACAACAAGAATTGTAAAATACGTAGATTCTCTTGTTAATGGAGGAGAATGGATCCAAAAAGTTAAAAAAGATTTGGAATTAGCAAAAATTACTAAAGAAGAAATAGCTGCAAGGAACAATTTTAGAATAAAAGTTGAAAAGTGGGAGGTTAAACCAGAGACAAAAGCACCGAGAACCGGAAGAAAATGGAGCGAAGAAACAAGAACTAAATTTTCGCAAACAATGAAAAACTGGTGGGCAAATAAAAAGAACCAGAAGACCAAGAAGAACGGAAAGTGAACCAGCTTTACTTAGCGTCTTCCACATGGGAGCTTTACGACTAATAATAATAATAATAATAATAATAATAATAATAATAATAATAATAATAATAATAATAACTGTGGCTCGGTGGTTAAATTGGTGAAAGCCGTGCTTCAAAGATCTGGGTTTCAATTCTCACTAAGTTCTAGGATTTATTTTCTTACACTTATCCCTTCTTTCTCTTCTAACAATGATTTACATGTGTGAAAGATGCGATGCAGCATCTTGGTTCGCAGTCTACGTTAAACTGTAGATTGTTCTACATGGTGTTACAAAAAGGTACGGCCAAACTTTCAGGAAACATTCCTCACACACAAAGAAAGAAAATACGTTATGTGGACATGCCTCCGGAAACGCTTACTTTCCATGTTAGAGCTCATTTTATTACTTCTTTTCAAATCACATTAATCATGGAATGGAAACACACAGTAACAGAACGTACCAACGTGACTTCAAACACTTTGTTACAGGAAATGTTCAAAATGTCCTCCGTTAGCGAGGATACATGCATCCACCCTCTGTCGCATGGAATCCCTGAAGCGCTGATGCACCCCTGGAGAATGGCGTATTGTATCACAGCCGTCCACAATACGAGCACGAAGAGTCTCTACATTTGGTACCGGGGTTGCGTAGACAAGAGCTTTCAAATTCCCCCATAAATGAAAGTCAAGAGGGTTGAGGTCAGGAGAGCGTGGAGGCCATGGAATTGGTCCGCCTCTTCCAATCCATCGGTCACCGAATCTGTTGCTGAGAAGCGTATGAACACTTCGACTGAAATGTGCAGAAGCTCCATCATGCATGAACCACATGTTGTATCGTACTTGTAAAGGCACATGTTCTAGCAGCAAAGGTAGAGTATCCCTTACGAAATCATGATAACGTGCTCCATTGAGCGTAGGTGGAAGAACATGGGGCCCAATCAAGACATCACCAACAACGCCTGCCCAAACGTTCACAGAAAATCTATGTTGATGACGTGATTGCACAACTGCGTGCGGATTCTCGTCAGCCCACACATGCTGATTGTGAAAATTTACAATTTCATCACGTTGGAATGAAGCCTCATCCGTAAAGAGAACATTTGCACTGAAATGAGGATGAACCATTCGCAGAAGTGCACCCGTGGAATCCAATCAGCTGCTGATAGTGACTGCACACGCTCTACATGGTACGGAAACAACTGGTTTTCCCGTAGCACTCTCCATACAGGGACGTGGTCAACGTTACCTTGTACAGCAGCAACTTCTCTGACGCTGACATTAGGGTTATAATCAATTGGACGAAGAATTGCCTCGTCCATTGCAGGTGTCCTCGTCGTTCTAGGTCTTCCCCAGTCGCGAGTCATAGGCTGGAATGTTCCGTGCTCCCTAAGACGCCGATCAATTGCTTCGAACGTCCTCCTGTCGCGACACCTTCGTTCTGGAAATCTGTCTCGAAACAAACGTACCGCGCCACGGCTATTGCCCCGTGCTAATCCATACATCAAATGGGCATCTGCCAACTCCGCATTTGTAAACATTGCACTGACTGCAAAACCACGTTCGTAATGAAAACTATCCTGTTGATGCTACGTACTGATGTGCTTGATGCTAGTACTGTAGAGCAATGAGTCGCATGTCAACAATAGCGCCGAAGTCAACATTACCTTCCTTCAATTGGGGCAACTGGCGATGAATCGAGGACGTACAGTACATACTGACGAAACTAAAATGAGCTTTAACATGGAAATTAAGCGTTTCCGGGCACATGTCCACATAACATCTTTTCTTTATTTGTCTGTGAGGAATATTTCCTGAAAGTATGGCCGTACCTTTTTGTAACACCCTGTATAACTGTCTGGTAAGTCAGACCAAATGTCAAGAAAACGCAATATCACCTCCAGAAGAACCTAACCTAGTACAGCTCTGTGATGTTCAAAGCAATCGTTTGCGCTTCTCAACAGTAATAAGAATGAGATTTGATACAATGGTAATTAAAAGTACGGTAATACTTTAGTTAAAATATAGAAAAGACTATGAAATTAAGACAAAAAAGTGGGATGTGTAATTATATTATGTGATGGGATAAAAATTACACCAGCCACGAAATTGCTCAAAGTTATTCTTGAACCCGGTTCGGTGTTGGATTATTAATTTTTTCTACAGGCTTAAGTCAAATGAGATTGAGTTCGAGCAGTTTTCGTTGTCTGCAAAGGTCTCATTAGAATATCACACGGAGGACATTACTACTGTCTTTGTGGAAAAACGAATCTAGCAGAGACACAGTGTGTGCTAGTCGCGTAGCTTCGCTGTCCGCATACAAATTGTCTGTTCGACCTTTCATATTGGTGTATTGGTGTCGGCAGCTACGATAGAGTAAATCATTAGTAACTTATAAAGAAGTCGAGGCTGCTACTCGTATATAGCATTGTTAGCTGTTCTGTGCCCCATTTCGTTGCCCTTCATAACAAACCATCCTGGACTTGCGTTCAACAAGATACTGCCCGACCGCAGACGGCGAAAGTTTCCAGCGCTTACCTTTGTGCTTGCCAAACCCTACCTTGGTCGGTAACATCGTCACGTCCCCCCCCCCCCCAACTGAGAACGTTTTTTCCATATTAATTGCATCTCCAAATTCTGTAACATTCGTGCTACATTCTGAGTGACTTACTGATAGCTTTCTGTAAGTGCAATTAATGTATTAATCACGCAAAGCACTGTAAAACAATAATTATTAATTACATTGAAACAATCATTTTGTTAAGCCTCCAGCTCAGCTTTCTAAAGTAACAATAGCAGAATCAAAAATGCAATTATAACATGTTCAAAATCTGTTTGGATGTAATTAATTCTGTGCCTCAATGATTAACACATTCAGTACACAAAGTTATCACATAAAAATTCTTGAACATAGTCGAAAAACAGAAAAATAATTTTTTAAAAACGGCATGCTAAGGGCAAAATGCCTTATAAACGAGAGAAGAAATTGAAACATAGGGATGGTTGCACACATACACGTCTGAACGGAACGTATTGGCTATTGTCAAAATGACTCTTTGATGGTCCCAGTACATTTAGAATGTCAATTATGTATTCAGAGATTGTTAAATAATAATATGTACGATAAGTATAAGAAATAAATGTCGCTAACAAAGCTAAGAAGTGGGAAATAATTCACTGGTAATACTAAAAGCTGTCAGATAGATTATATAACGGTAAGACAGAGATTTAGGAACCAGGTTTTAAACTGTAAGACATTTCCAGGGGCAGATGTGGATTCTGACCACAATCTATTGGTTATGACCTATAGATTAAAACTGAAGAAACTTAAAAAAGGTGGGAAATTAAGGAGATGAGACCTGGATAACCTGACTAAACCAGAGGTTGTACAGAGTTTCAGGGAGAGCATAAGGGAACAATTGACACGAATGGGGGAAAGAAATACACTAGAAGAAGAATGGGTAGCTTTGAGGGATGAAGTAGTGAAGCCAGCAGAGGATGAAGTAGGTAAAAAGACGAGGCTAGTAGAAATCCTTGGGTAACAGAAGAAATATTGAATTTAATTGATGAAAGGAGAAAATATAAAAATGCAGTAAATGAAGCACGCGAAAAGAAATACAAACATTTCAAAAATGAGATCGACAGGAAGTGCAAAATGGCTAAGCAGGGATGGCTAGAGGACAAATGTAAGGATATAGAGGCTTATCTCACTAGGGGTAAGATAGATACTGCCTACAGGAAAATTAAAGAGACATTTGGGGATAAGAGAACCACTTGTATGGACATAAAGAGCTCAGATAGAAACCCAGTTCTAAGCAAAGAAGCGAAAGCAGAAAGGTGGAAGGAGTATATACAGGGTATATACAAGGGCGATGTACTTGAGGACAATATTATGGAAATGGAAGAGAATGTAGATGAAGATGAAATGGGAGATATGATATTGCGTGAAGAGTTTGACAGAGCACTGAAAGACCTGAGTCGAAACAAGGCCCCCGGAATAGACAACATTCCATTGGAACTACTGACGGCATTGGGAGAGCCAGTCCTGACAAAACTCCACCATCTGGTGAGCAAGATGTATGAAACAGGCGAAATACCCTCAGACTTCAAAAAGAATATAATAATTCCATTCCCAAAGAAAGCAGGTGTTGACAGATGTACAAATTACCGAACTATCAGTTTAATAAGCTACAGCTGCAAAATACTAACACGAATTCTTTACAGACGAATGGAAAAACTAGTAGAAGCCGACCTCGGGGATGATCAGTTTGGATTCCGCAGAAATGTTGGAACACGTGAGGCAATACTGACCCTACGACTTATCTTAGAAGCTCGATTAAGGAAGGGCAAACCTACGTTTCTAGCATTTGTAGACTTCGAGAAAGCTTTTGACAATGTTGACTGGAATACTCTCTTTCAAATTCTGAAGGTGGCAGGGGTAAAATACAGGAAGCGAAAGGCTATTTACAATTTGTACAGAAAGCAGATAGCAGTTATAAGAGTCGAGGGACATGAAAGCGAAGCAGTGGTTGGGAAGGGCGTAAGACAGGGTTGTAGCCCCTGTATATTGAGCAAGCAGTAAAGGAAACAAAAGAAAAATTCGGAGTAGGTATTAAAATCCATGGAGAAGAAATAAAAACTTTGAGGTTCGCCGATGACATTGTAATTCTGTCAGAGACAGCAAATGAGTTGGAAGAGCAGTTGAATGGAATGGACAGTGTCTTGAAAGGAGGATATAAGATGAACATCAACAAAAGCAAAACGAGGATAATGGAATGTAGTCGAATTAAGGGTGATGCTGAGGGAATTAGATTAGGAAATGAGACACTTAAAGTAGTAAAGGAGTTTTGCTATTTGGGGAGCAAAATAACTGATGATGGTCAAAGTAGAGGGGATATAAAATGTAGACTGGCAATGGCAAGGAAAGCGTTTCTGAAGAAGAGAAATTTGTTAACATCGAGTATAGATTTAAGTGTCAGGAAGTCATTTCTGAAGGTATTTGTATGGAGTGTAGCCATGTATGGAAGTGAAACGTGACGATAAATAGTTTGGACAAGAAGAGAATAGAAGCTTTCGAAATGTGGTGCTACAGAAGAATGGTGAGGATTAGATGGGTAGATCACATTACTAATGGGGAAGTATTGAATAGGATTGGGGAGAAGAGAAGTTTGTGGCACAACTTGACCAGAAGAAGGGATCGGTTGGTAGGACATGTTCTGAGGCATCAAGTGATCACCAATTTAGCATTGGAGGGCAGTGTGGAGCAAAAAAACGTAGAGGGAGACCAAGAGATGAATACACTAAGCAGATTCAGAAGGATGTAGGTTGCAGTACGTACTGGGAGATGAAGAATTTTGCACAGGATAGAGTAGCATGGAGAGCTGCGTCAAACCAGTCTCATGAGTGAAGACCACAACAACAACAACAGTTCAGGACGGTGCAAATAAAGGTTACAATCGAAGAGAATATGAAATACATGTACAGAAATAATTTAGATTCAGGTACTACTGAAAGTGAGGAACAAATCCAATCAATTCATCTTCTACGAAAAACATTCTTGATATCTGGTTATAATGTGGAGCGTGTCAACTGCTAGACAAAAATAAAACTTTTCACACGCTCATATATCCACTTACAATATCATCTACGAAATTGTCAAGGAGAAAGAATTTCTATTTACTTTCTATTTTATTCTAATTATCAACCTGTACTAGAAATTACAAAGGAAGGAAGGCGATTATTTTTAGCCTAGATTAACCAATATGGCTGCGCAAGTTTGAGATCTTCATCTTCGAATCAGCAGCCATTTACGACTGAATTTGATGTAACCTTAAATCTATCACTTTATGTCAAGATTATATCATTATACATAGGCCTACGAAGAAGTCTGGAACTTAGTTTTACGCCTTACCTTCTGACTGCGATGTAGCTACAGTAGTGATGTTGATGACGTTTCATTTTACGTTTTCAAGAAATGAAGCTTTCTTTTCTAAGCCACAAGATCTTCAGTTACAGAAAAATAGAGAATAAAACTGGTCAAATTTCATTTTCGGAACTCTCAATAACGCTACAAAGTACACAATTTCTAGATGTTAGACCTAATAGAATGACCCTATTGTTATATGAAGCAAATGAACGTAGTCAGCAGAAGACTGTCATTGCTTTCGTTTTAGGACATAAAATTGCTGCCAGAATCAGGTCGTTGCAAACACATGCACAAAATTTTTGTCAGCTGTCATCAGTTAAAAAGAATTAGGTCTGTATTCATCGAGCAACTTACTCAGGGAACGTAGAAAATACTGTTTGCACTCGCCATTAATTGTTCTAAATTTCAGATGCAGTAATAGGCCATCGAAAATTCGTTGTAAGTAGATGTGTAGTCTCGTTAGTGTAGACGCTTTGTACACTAGCAATAAATTCTGTAAAAAAACCTTAGATGACGGAAGAAAGCAGAGAAAAACGAATGTATTCCATACATATTCTTAAGACAACATGTAAGTGGATATGAATAGTTCTAATTCATACCTTCTGTTTAGTTTTGTCCATTGATATGGGTTGTTTCCTGTATACAATACGTCGCCGTTGCGCTGAAGTACATGAGACCTGTACGGTGCTGCCCTCTACCGGCTGAAAGTGAAATGAAGCTTCTCACGTCAAAAAATATGCTGCGTGAAAATTGCGACAAAACCACATTTATTCGCGACTTTCTTGCTCGCTGTGTATCACTGTGGGATATATTTCATGCATATTGCAGAGGTTTCATTATAATTTGTAAAAACCACGCAAATAATTAATTTATTTTCGCACTACGAGGCTACAAACGCTCTGCAATATTAGCATATTGTTTCGCGTTTTATATTTTTTAGCGCTAGCAGCTCTTCATCTTAATTAATGGCGCACCTTATTGCCAAACAATGTAATTAATTTTTTTTCATACTTGGGATGTGGGCGACTGCTGCAGTTAATATTGTACGCCAAGCTTCTACCTTATGTTCAAAAAAATATCACGCATAAAGTTTTAATTCTGATACATGAAGAATCGTTATATCTCTCTGGATATAATTGCTGCCGGTGTAGCTGGAAAATAATATTGTATATCTTACTCATCCATGTACAGCGCAGTTAATAGCTGTGTCCCAACACCTGCACATTTTTATTACTACAGGATTCACTTAGGCGTCCACAGTCGTTATAATAAAGGGACATTAACTGTGAGTGTCCAAATTGACTTCTTCCTATAACCTCGGACATTCTCTCATTTTCATTGTAATCTACTTCATGTTATAAGTACCGTAATGAACGTTTTTTAAATTTTCAGTCTAGGCTATTCTAATAAAATTTATGATGTGGTAAAGAGAACCTCTGCCTTTTTTCGTTATATCTGTGGTATTTCAAATTGACACCTCTATTAATTGGCAATGGATACAGGATATAATAATACGCTGTTTTCAAGTAACATCTTTCAATCAACTGCAGGAAAAAAATAATCGTTCCCTTTTAGATTCTTCGAAGTGTATTTACGCTACCGTAGACGCCCATCACCGTTTTAGTTTTCTTCACTTTTCTTTAAAAATACAGAAGTAAGAAATAAGCGTATTAATTCAGCCTCACAGAAGACGCCAGATTTATGTTGTTATTAGAAATGAAAGTATGAATTTTTTTGCATGTGTTATTAAATTCTGTAAATTCGCTTTGTTGTGATAGCGTCATTCGTTATGTGCCACTACTTTTCAAATTGCTGGGTTGGTTGCTTCTGTAATACAGGAACGACACAGCTATTCACTTTGTCCAATAGGAGCGTATTACGTTTCATCATATCTCAAAGACATTAACTAATTATATATTTTCATGGTGTCGGAAAAGGATTCTTCAAGAGGTGGTGCGTGCATCGCGAGGTATGAACGTCTGTTTCTATCACCGAGATGCGTTTCTAAGAACATCATAAAAATATTTAATTGCATTTTGTTGCCTAAAAAAAGTTTCAATATGTCACTGAATGAACGGAAGTCACGGCCCTTACATTTAGTTCATTTTCAAGGCCATAGTATCCCTAGTTACCTTGTAATACTTTATTAACTCCGGAATACTATATGCCTCCAAACGTAGTTCCTTACGAAACGAATTCCACTTTATTGAATAAAATGGTAGTCACTGGTTCCATTGCTCGTGTATTGGTCATTTAATTCGAAAAGTGCTAAGTGCCATTATGGTTTTTAAAACATATATTTTGGCCACTTTTCGCATTTCTACCACTACATATTAGCCATGTATATAAATGGTGTGATGTGTGGACTCTCCACAAGGCAAGAAACTCACTACCTAAGTTTGGAAATAAAACTGAAGTGTACATGCAGGTAGTACATTGTTTTTAAGTTATAAATTGTTCATTTTCAGTTAAGTACTTTGTAAAAATCGTGCCTTGTCGTATCAAAATTCTAAATTAGGCATAAAATATAAACTGTTACGATATTTGTGTAAAAATAAGTATTTGAACGGGATAAGACGAGGTTCACCCATCATGACTGGCATTCAGCATTCAGCGGATATTCCATTGCAGGTGGATAAATAGACTTGTAATGTATTCATGCTTGAAGGGCAGGAAGACAATCGTGCATTTATTTTTACAAACCAGGCACTACATTTCAAAATATGTAGCAGGAACTTCCAATATTAAGCTGTCTTTTCAAAACAGAGTCCGTTATGTTACGTAACCGCTGTTTACTCCATGTGTGAGCGGAAAATGTAACATCACAGTCGTGTAGTCGATTTCATATAACAAAATGTTGTCGATTCTATACCTTGGTAGTTTACCTTTCAATGGCATGCGGCAAACAACTCACATATTTCGTAAAGATGATAAGGTCAAGTTTTGCGATGGTCTTGAGCAGAGTGGTTTCAGGCAAGAGCAACTCTTCGTAAAAACCGTTTTGTAGAGTTTTTACGGGAAATAATAAGTAGTGTTCGATATCAACGTAGAATGGCGTTTCTTTCTCAGTTGTAAATATAACTACATCATGGCAAATGTCATTTGTTTCAACAGTTACCAACGAGCTTTAGATAATAGTAGGAAACAATGCATAAAACGCTTGGCTTTAAGCTCGAATATTTTGTGAGTTACACTGGTAGTATAAGAACTATTAAATAACACTGTGTCAACAAAGCGGTGTAGGGTCTATTATAACTTTATCATGTAACTGTGAACAGTACAAGCTCTTTACTTCAAAAACATTACCTCGAAAAAATTTACGTATTTCAACAACGTACAAAAGCGGCATTTGACTTTAATATGCATAAATTTGTGCCAAATCCAAATGGTCATTAAGTTACCAACTTCACGTTTTGTGTTATTTGAATGTCAGAACTGAGATATCATTACAACCTGCCGAGAAAGGCGTATATAATTAATATAAAGTCATAGGTATATTTCCTATTAAAATATTCCGACTATATTCCTTTTGTAATAATTTCTCATAGAGGAAACTGTCACACGAGGTAAAAAATTGAACGTAGATATGAATAAATGTATGGTGTGACAGAAGAGGATAGTAATCGATTAGCCCTGAAGTTCTTCAAATGCCAGTAAGATGTAAGACTTTTTTTAAACTGATGGAAGTTTTTCCGAGGTGCAGATAATTATTAGTTTGAGGTATCTACATCTTCCACATGACATTTTCGGGAGTGGATACTGCCATTCGAGTGGATATGTCCACTGTGCGCACGTTCACGGCCACGGAGACGGGTTCATTACATTCAGTAGTTGAGAAATAAGCATGGAGAAACGAAACTGTTCTTGTATTCAAAAACACTTGGTGTTACTTAGGCTATATATCATGGAATGAGTTTGAAAAAAAAAAAAACGTTTAGAAAAGATTAGTTATAAAATTATGAAACTGTAATGTACTACTTTGTTTCTCGCAGTCAGTTTTAACGGAAAACTTGTAAATGGCAACGATACTAACTTGTAACGATCTGAAGCAGGATGGCAGGGCAATTAAAACATTATACAGAGTGTTCCCCTGCATCTATCATGAATTTACCGATTTCACACCCTCCGCCTGATGACACTGACCTGAAATAAGAAATTTACTGTTACTGCAGGAGTCCGGGAAGTTTCCACTAGTGTTATCAGAAAGGATGTGAGAACGGAAGAAACACCGAAATGTCCTGTTAGTTGAGCGTATGCATAGTATGCGTATTATTGAGCCTTTGAAGTATGACTCTTTCTGTAAAAAAATCTCGGGATGTACTTTCCATATTTACTGTGAATGTTGCATCTGTGTATATACATAGTCAATTAAATTACGAAAGTGTGGAAGCACTCACAGTTGAATTTAGATTTAGTAATAAGATCATATCGTATTATAGGTTTTTTATTCTTGTGAATACCATGTAACAACAATACTATAAATTAGGGTTACTTGAAAAAACGGGGTACCTTGAAACGATTTGCAGTTATCTTTTTATTTAATATTTTCATCATAGAGTGTGAAATATAACTGTTGGTTTTGTGTGTGATTCTTAACAACCATACGACAAACAGTAGTTTTAGCAATAAGCTGAAGTAAATGGATGACGTTAGTATCATCTAGATATCGATTTATGTTGTTGTCCAGCAGTGCGTCTTACTTTTATACATTATTTTCCTGAAACTTACTAAGCGCAAATACCGAAGTAAAAACTTCCAGGTGGTATCACTAGAATCTTGCATTATAGAAAATCTATTGCCTCAGGTGTCAGAAGACAGTGTTTATGAAATGTGTACCTTTATGTATGATCAGTATAAAAAACTGATCTGTATAATGTTTCAAATGCCCTGTTATCCTGGATGTGATCGGCACATGCCAGGAAAAAGGCCAAATTCGTGCCGTTGATCTTTAGAGGTTTTCTGTTAAAGCTGATTGCGAGAAACAAAGCGAAATATCACAATTGATAATTTTATAATTATCGTTTTAAAGGATGTTTTTTTAGTAACTACATCGTATATGAGCTATTTAATACCTAGAATTTTTGAATACCAAAAGAAGTTCAATTTCTTCATGATTACTTTCGAAATATTAGATGTAGTGAATCCGCCACCATGACTAGGTACGCGCACGGAGTAGACATAACCACATGACGCTGTTGCCAATCGAGTGACAATATCCGTTGCCCATCTTGCAATCTCATTGCAAATTTATAGCACTGATGAAGTTGCTGAGACAGTTGCAATATGAACCATGTGTCACCAATATTACGGCAGATTACTTTCCTAAGGGACAGTTTGCTAGGAGTACAAATGTAAGCGGCATCGTTTGACTGAAAAATGATGTTTTGAAATAGCATGAAAATAATTCGTAATAGTCAACCTTGAAGCGAGTGTAAAGCGTGCTATGTCGGTAGCCACCAAATTTGTCGTCAGCGGTCACGGAAACTCGGCTACCGTGCCAAAGTACTGCAATAACTACTGCGCCCGAATTCTGTTGAACCGGTTTTTTCATTGCCAGCAGTAAAATTTTTATTTGTTACGTAGACTTCTCGCGCAGTCACGCTAGATGTGAAACACTGTACCAAGGAGTTGCACTCAGGTCGAATGTTGGCCGCATCGGAAATGGAAGGGCAGGTGTTCGGTGGAAGCGTCGGAGTGTGTTCTTTGTGCTCCGGCCGTTGGGCGTACCTGTTCCAGACGCCGCTCTCACCGACGCAGAGTCGCCAGCGGCCGTCGTAAAACACGAGAAAGTGCTAACCGTGCCGGGCTTCTCGCCATACTACTGTCTATGGATCTCAAGATCATACTTTCGCATCCAAAATGAAGTGAATTATGAAAACCTCGGAACGGCGATTGTTGGTGGTATTTAGTTCATTACACCTATAAACTGCGTCGGAAACCGACCTCAGATTCACCCCATAAACAAATACGAAAAAGAATTTCAGTTTTGCACGCGTCATTCTCCATGACAGTCAATGTGAGTCCGAGATTACTTTTTTATACTGGTGCTGCTCACAAGCAGATACGATACCGCGACTGTAATAAAAGTATCACTTAGAACATTTGCGGTTCGTTTTATTTTAAAGCACTTCAGTGGCCAGGTATTTTTGTTTCCAACTTCATTATTGACTTTCTTCGACACACATGTGTAGAGTTTTGTACGAGCGCTTTCACTGTCACAAAATATACTTGTGTGAGTCCGCTGACATCTCGCCATCTCGTGTTTTCCACTAACTGCAATTCATTGCGACACTTATTACGTTATTATTCTTTCGGTCTCATCCCACTGTCATGAGACAATTTAGAGTACAGCAGATCGCACTATATTACTCTTATAACCTGAATTTCCCACTGTCAATGCATTTAGAATACGCAAGATTTTTCGCAGTCTTGGATTGTAGAATTTACAGAACGACATTAGTTATTTCTGAGCTAAATGATTAGTTTATATTCCAAGGCAATATTTGCCAACAACCAGATGTGTAATTCTTCTCTAAGACAGCAAGTACTTACGATACAGGGAAAAGTTCCGTAATTATTATATGATGGTCATACAAGCATCTACAGTATATTATACGCGGCTAATCTGGTTCTTGGCATAAGGACCAGTTGCAGGTTGATTTATCAGCTCTCAGACGTGACAACAATTTTATTTTAAGTATTCCATAAATTTCTGACTGAATTTAAAAATTGAAAATGCCGTCGTAATCTAATCAGTAAGAGGTGTAGCCTTGTGTTAAACGTTTAACGCAGTAAGGCACATATTATAGTCGGAAATTAAGTACGTACAAGTACCCAGAGTTTACTCATTCAATAGCTGAGAATGAGAGATCTTACTTAGCTGTAACAACGTTTACATATAATTTCAAACCTTTACGAAACTTCTTCGTCATAATTGATGTTTTGGAAAGCTTCTAATTGCGCCATTCATGATTTTAGTAATGAAAAACTGCGCCAATTACTTATTTTTTCATACTAGGCACACTGCGTTTTTAGAATTTTCTCTCATTTTCAAGTGATATTTTTA
This sequence comes from Schistocerca gregaria, assembly GCF_023897955.1. Classification (NCBI taxonomy): domain Eukaryota; kingdom Metazoa; phylum Arthropoda; class Insecta; order Orthoptera; family Acrididae; genus Schistocerca; species Schistocerca gregaria. The sequence continues at coordinate 654,238,035 of NC_064922.1, forward strand.
CATAAATATTTTCGTGATATTTACATGCGCGATTCTCCACATCGTTTGCGCTGTAGTTGTCTATATGAGGTTATACTGCAATCAGAAAATTGGACAAATGGATCTTGGAATATTTTTAATACGCTAGTTTTAGAGATGGTATTTTTGTTTTTCTGTTTACAAGTATTTCGCCTCTTCCATTAAACAGATCATCATACATACATAAATCATCACCTACACTATTTGCTTATGTAATCAAAACATGCCATAGAGACATTACATTACGGTTTCACAAAGAGCGTGTATGCAGTCATAGTAGTTATATTTTCTAAGGATTACATATATACATGAACTTGTCAGTTATAAAATTTATTTTGCCGTTATTGACTATTGGATTATCGATTACGTTTCTATTTCGCTGTAGATTATTGCAGTTATCATGCGCAGGAGAAATATTTGAAAAAATTAAGTGACTGGATATCTAGTTTGTCACTAAGAAGTCTGTCTCCTTCATTTTTTTCTTTAGAAAAATTGCCAGCTTCTCCATTAAATTCATTCTGTCTGATTTTTGGAAGTGGTGGAGTATCTTAAGATCATCTTGTATGCTGGTACATTATGTGGTATATGTGAATACTGTCTGCAAAATGTGTCGCGATTACAGTTAGTGACAAAAAAGTAATAAATTAAAACGTCACACTTCATGCGGCAGTTTTACTGCAAGAACAACGAAAATGTAGTAAGTGATAAACGTATTTCCTTTTATTATTTGTGACTGTCTCAGCGAAAACAGCTTTCGTAGAGGTTTGAAATCATGTGTAAAGTTTGTTGCAACTCACCAAGTGCTCCATTCTCAAATATTGGTATTATAAAGTATAGGTATTCACACGTTGTGGGCTAAGCAGTTTTTTCACCCCTCCACCCCTTTGATAGGTAGGTGGATCTTTCCCTTAGAGCGATTCTTTTCAGACTTTAAGTAATATGTGAACGAAGTTGGGTCCAGTGGTTTAGGAGGAGAGGTGATACAAACATATGTTCAGTACATCCAGTTTTATAAAATGTGTGGGTACAGTGCTATATTCGGAGAGGAAAACACACTGAAAGAGATAAATTAGTCATGTGTGTAAATTAGAAATCAAAAACAAAATCAACAAATTGCTTGGTATGGTTAGGCAACAATACAGTCAGCACATAATCCCACACTACTTTTCCTGCATTGATGCCTTACAGATTATTACCATACATTCACTTCTCTTGAGTTCCATCAATCTGGAGGTCATCGATTACAGTAATGGAGTACGGTCTTCGCCAGGATTTTTTCGACGGGGTCGCATACCTCCTCAGTCATACCCGCACAACTTCTGTTCAAAAATTTACATAAGCGGTAGTATTTCCACTTTTGCGATAGAGTATTCGGTCATTGTGTACAGTGGTCTTCAATAACCAACTGCAGAGATCCCAGTACTATTTCCAGTTGCGCGTATTTATCGTGTACTGACTCATATTTTGATCCATTCGACCAGTTCCACCCATGTCCTCGTATTTCGGCAGAATGGACAACTGAAGGAATTTGTTGTGTGTTCCTTGAGTGCTGAAAATATCTTTTAACGTTAGTTGCTGGATTTTTATATGATACTGAAGAAAAAACGGAGCGGTCATGTCATTTGCACAGAAACAGACCAACTCATCTTTCACTATTTCCTTCTTTTTAGGAATGGGGCGGTTTTGGGGGATACAATTTTCTCTCACCAGTGCCCCAAAAAACTTATTCTCTAAGAAAATTAACACACCAATTAGCATAATAGAATAAAGCGTAAAAATTAATAAAGTGGTCTTGTTAGGACTTAGTGTTACTTTATGTAAGGCAGAAAGATTAGCATATGCCCTGATCCGCGAGTGGAACAGAGGGGGGGGGGGGGAGGGGGGAATATGACTTTGGCGTGAACTGTGCCCTCCGCCACACACCGCTTGGTGGCTAGCGGAGTATATATGTGGATGTAGATGTAGATGATAAAAATTTTGTTGCATGAATGGAAATACACATCGTGTGGCTGTTAGTTCATTAAGGAACAGTTTTCCCAATTTGAACTGAAAATGATTGTAATACACTCCTGGAAATTGAAATAAGAACACCGTGAATTCATTGTCCCAGGAAGGGGAAACTTTATTGACACAATCCCGGGGTCAGATACATCACATGATCACACTGACAGAACCACAGGCACATAGACACAGGCAACAGACCATGCACAATGTCGGCACTAGTACAGTGTATATCCACCTTTCGCAGCAATGCAGGCTGCTATTCTCCCATGGAGACGATCGTAGAGATGCTGGATGTAGTCCTGTGGAACGGCTTTCCATGCCATTTCCACCTGGCGCCTCAGTTGGACCGGCGTTCGTGCTGGACGTGCAGACCGCGTGAGACGACGCTTCATCCAGTCCCAAACATGCTCAATGGGGGACAGATCCGGAGATCTTGCTGGCCAGGGTACTTGACTTACACCTTCTAGAGCACGTTGGGTGGCACGGGATACATGCGGACGTGCATTGTCCTGTTGGAACAGCAAGTTCCCTTGCCGGTCTAGGAATGGTAGAACGATGGGTTCGATGACGGTTTGGATCCACCGTGCACTATTCAGTGTCCCCTCGACGATCACCAGAGGTGTACGGCCAGTGTAGGAGATCGCTCCCCACACCATGATGCCGGGTGTTGGCCCTGTGTGCCTCGGTCGTATGCAGCGCTGATTGTGGCGCTCACCTGCACGGCGCCAAACACGCATACGACCATCATTGGCACCAAGGCAGAAGCGACTCTCATCGCTGAAGACGACACGTCTCCATTCGTCCCTCCATTCACGCCTGTCGCGACACCACTGGAGGCGGGCTGCACGATGTTGGGGCGTGAGCGGAAGACGGCCTAACGGTGTGCGGGACCGTAGCCCAGCTTCATGGAGACGGTTGCGAATGGTCCTCGCCGATACCCCAGGAGCAACCGTGTCCCTAATTTGCTGGGAAGTGGCTGTGCGGTCCCCTACGGCACTGCGTAGGATCCTACGGTCTTGGCGTGCATCCGTGCGTCGCAGGTCGACGGGTACGTGCACCTTCCGCCAACCACTGGCGACAACATCGATGTACTGTGGAGACCTCACGCCCCACGTGTTGAGCAATTCGGCGGTACGTCCACCCGGCCTCCCGCATGTCCACTATACGCCCTCGCTCAAAGTCCGTCAACTGCACATACGGTTCACGTCCACGCTGTCGTGGCATGCTACCAGTGTTAAAGACTGCGATGGAGCTCCGTATGCCACGGCAAACTGGCTGACACTGACGGTGGCGGTGCACAAATGCTGCGCAGCTAGCGCCATTCGACGGCCAACACCGCGGTCCCTGGTGTGTCCGCTGTGCCGTGCGTGTGATCATTGCTTGTACAGCCCTCTCGCAGTGTCCGGAGCAAGTATGGTGGGTCTGACACACCGGTGTCAATGTGTTCTTTTTTCCATTTCCAGGAGTGTAGTTACACTTACTCTAAGTCCATGGTATGATGAGATTCAGGCTGTAGAAAAGTTGTTTAAATACATTTGCGAGTGGTTCCCAGTATTCGACTGCTCCTCACAGTCACCAACATAAGAATGAAAGAAGATACGTTCTACAATCTTCACACAAGTATAACAAGATTATAGAAGTTATTTTTACCCGAAAATATGTGGAAGTCCATTTCTGTCACGTGTACCATTAATGTAATGCTGGCCAGTAATGGGTTAAAAGTACGGCAATAAAGTGAGGTAGAGAAACGCATGTGAGGACAGTATCACTTGCGAATATTTCTAAATCCTACACTTCGCAATATTCAAGAGAAACGCTGCCAAAATTCTGATTAGTGCATGCTGATCATGATCTCCCTTCTTTCTGTTTCTCATGAGTCAGTTATTTTGGTGTAACAGACACACTGCTAATTGAGATATTTAGCAGTTACAGTGACACCACACTCGAGACAATAATAATAACACTGAGAATATAAAGAAATCTGTGTGCTAATTATTGGATGCGTTTAATGCAGCCAAGAGACACTGTATGTGTTATTAGATGAGTATACGAAGCTATTGAAATTTAGAACAATTCTGCTCTCGATTTTTCAACTCTCTTCTTGATGCAATTATTGGAAGGTAGGAGAACTGTGGAGTGAACTAATAGCTAAGACCAGGTTACACAAATTCTTTATTTAGAGTCTTATGACGATGTGAAACAACAATAAAGTACATGAGCTAAATGAAATTAGTTGTATAAAGTCAAGGACCTCCCCCCATGAACCATAGACCTTGCCGTTGGTGGGGAGGCTTGCGTGCCTCAGCGATACAGATAGCCGTACCGTAGGTGCAACCACAACGGAGGGGTATCTGTTGAGAGGCCAGACAAATGTGGTTCCTGAAGAGGGGCAGCAGCCTTTTCAGTAGTTGCAGGGGCAACAGTCTGGATGATTGACTGATCTGACCTTGTAACAATAACCAAAACGGCCTTGCTGTGCTGGTACTGCGAACGGCTGAAAGCAAGGGGAACTACGGCCGTAATCTTTCCCGAGGGCATGCAGCTTTACTGTATGATTAAATGATGATGGCGTCCTGTTGGGTAAAATATTCCTGAGGTAAAATAGTCCCCCATTCGAATCTCCGGGCGGGGACTACTCAAGAGGATGTCGTTATCAGGAGAACGAAAACTGGCGTTCTACGGATCGGTGCGTGGAATGTCAGATTCCTTAATCGGGCAGGTAGGTTAGAAAATTTAAAAAGGGAAATGGATAGGTTAAAGTTAGATATAGTGGGAATTAGTGAATTTTGGTGGAAGGAGGAACAAGACTTTTGGTCAGGTGACTACAGGGTTATAAACACAAAATCAAATAGGGGTAATGCAGGAGTAGGTTTAATAGTGAATAGGAAAATAGGAATGCGTGTAAGTACTACAAACAGCATAGTGAACGCATTATTGTGGCCAAGATAGACACGAAGCCAACACCTACTACAGTAGTACAAGTTTATATGCCAACTAGCTCTGCAGATGACGAAGAAATTGAAGAAATGTATGATCAAATAAAAGAAATTATTCAGATAGTGAAGGGTGACGAAAATGTAATAGTCATGGGTGATGAATTCTCTGACAGAATTACAATGTTATCGGCGAACCTCAGAGTTTTTTATTTCTACTGCACGGATTTCAATTCCTAATCCGAAATTTTCTTTTGTTTCCTTTACTGCTTGCTCAATATACAGATTGAATAACATCGGGGAGGGGCTGCAACCCTGTCTCACTCCCTTCCCAACCACTGTTTCCCTTTCATGCCCCTCGACTCTTATAACTGCCATCTGGTTTCAGTACAAATTGTAAATAGCCTTTCGCTCCCTGTATTTTACCCCGGCCACCTTTAGAATTTGAAAGAGAGAATTCCAGTCAACATTGTCAAAAGCTTTCTCTAGGTCTTCAAATGCTAGAAACGTATGTTTGCCTTTCGTTATCTATTTTCTAAGATAGGTCGTACGGTCAGTATTGCCTCACGTGTTCTAATATTTCTACGGAACCCAAACTGATCTTCCCCGAGGTCCGCTTATAAGAGTTTTTCCATTCGTCTATAAAGAATTCGCGGTAGTATTTTGCAGCTGTGACTTATTAAACTGACAGTTCGGTAATTTTCACATCTGTCAACACCTGCTTTCTTTGGGATTGGAATTATTATATTCTTCTTTAAGTCTGAGGGTATATCGCCTGTCTCATTCATCTTGATCACCAGATGGCAGAGTTTTGTCAGGACTGGCTCTCCCAAAGCCGTCAATAGTTCTAATGGCACGTTGTCTTGTTTCTACTCAGGTCTTTCGGTACTCTGTCAAACTCTTCACGTCTGCATAGGGAGTCAAAAACAATGTGGTGCAATGGACGAGCAGCTCCTCATATTTCTCAGCAGCGACACATCAGATGTTGTGAAGATCGATTCAGTAGACAATGGATAAATGGAAACGAGTAAATTGGAGTGATGGCTCACGCTGTACCCTGAGGCAATCCGATAGAAGGAAATAGATTTGCACAGTGCCTGAAGAACTCTACCTGACATTATGTGTAGTGACATCAGTGAAGTAGAGATGAGGCGATGCTACGGGGGTGTTTTCATGTTTAGTGTGCGGTTCGATTATTGCTTTTAAGAAAACACTATATTGCGAACCATATGAACACATTTTACAGCGTTACAACATTTGCGAGACGGTGATTGCGTCAGCGTGACGATACACCATGTCATAAAGCGGCATCTATTAGACAAAGGTTCGTGAAGAATAACTCGCGTAAGATGGATTGGGCTACTGTTGTGTACATAGCTCCACGTAATCAGTGCGTACTCAACTTTCCCACTAGAGCGCGCCCCACTAAGCACAACAGTGCAAGCGCAGCGCTCTTCCGTCTCCGCACTACGAGATCGCGCGGTCTTAGAGACGGACCAATTTCTGCTTCCGCCGATCCGCGTATTAATATGTAACGCAGCCAATGAGATTGCTGCTAACGTAGAACCTTTTCTCCTCGCGGATCACAATCGCGCAGTGATACCTGAACGCCCGAGGCATTATAACGAGTGTACAGACCTCCGATTTGTCAGTCTACATTAGTCTGTACCAGTCTGCATTTGTCTGCATTAGTCTGTAGTCAAGTTTCAGTCTGCGCCTAATAAAATTATCATATCCCTGTACATAGCCATGAACATAAATGTATAGACACTTTGTCAAGTATCAGAGATATGTGAGAATAAGATTAGCGAACCAAGACCAAATGAACTTCAGATTGTCAGTTGTAAATAGCATCCAGAATCAAGTTAAGTCAGGTTTATGATTATTATTATTTTAAGAAATGTGTGTGAAAATTAAGCAGGTTCTGTTTAAAGGTGGTCAACGTCTATCTGCTACTCTAAGTGTGCAAGTGGCATTTCTATCGTCTGACCTAACGGCAGAAGATAAACACGCCACGATAAGACCACGAGACATATTGCTGACACTCACCTGCTTCGTTAGAGCGACAAGTCAAATAATCTGATGGTGGGTGTACCGAAGGTCTTAAAGTACGCACACCACAGCTACCCAGTTCCGGGCTGAATCTAATGCAACACCTTTGGAATTGTGTCTAATATTTAAAAAAATGTGGCCACCCCGATTGTCTGTAATGTGACTGGGCCGTGTAGAATGGAATTAGTGCCAACAATACTTACTCGAAACTTTAATGAAGCTTGTCCTATTGAATTAGAGAATTGTATAATTAATTATTTAAGTCGTTTTTCCTCAAGTACTGCATTTTTGTGTTGTGTCACTGTTCTTGCCGGAGTGTAATACGTGCAGCACGCGAAAAGAAACTTATTTTGGTGCTACGCTGCGGTGGTTCCAATCCGGGGTCCCGGGAGAAGGTGTTGCTAGAAGGCCTCGTGGAGGCTGTGCGGCGTTTGTGTGGAGTGGCGGCCGGTGGGTGTCGCAGCCGCGCAGGCGCGACGTGGGCGACGCGGCGCGGCGTGCTGACCTCGGCGGCGCGTGGCGCATCTGCGCCGCTGTCGTCAAACCCGGGCCGGCGCAGTTTTGGGTCCCTCCTCGAAATCCGTCTGGCGGGCGCTCGGGAGTGGGGGGCAATCCAAGGTCCCGGCCGCGCCGCCGGCTCTGGGTCGAAAGCGGGCGCGCGTACTTGCGCACATGCGTCGTGCCGTAATGGCAGCAAAAATACGTGGCGCGACGCGGCTTACCGGCCGCGCCGACACCGTGCGCCCATGTCTCGCCTCTCTCTCCCTCTCTCTCTCTCGCTCTTTCCCCTAACCGCACCTCATAAATTATCCAATTACTCTCTCGCACTAGGTTCTACACAAAGTACACACCATTTAATTTGTACTGGAACAGCATATTAACCGAGAACGTAGTTTTCCACGATGACATTCTTGGATACTTTTTCTCAGTTTCTTTTAACACATCGTTCTGTGTTTACTCAAGCTTTCAACGGCTTTCTCTCTAATTAGGAGATGAGTGTCGTACTGACATCTAAATCTACATCTACATCCATACTCAGCAAGCCACCTGACGGTGTGTGGCGGAGGGTACCTTGAGTACCTCTATCAGTTGTCCCTTCTATTCCAGTCTCGTATTGTTCATGGAAAGAAGGATTGTCGGTATGCCTCTGTGTGGGCTCAAATCTCTCTGATTTATTCCTCATGGTCTCTTCGCGAGATATACGCAGGAGGGAGCAATATACTGCTTGATTCCCTGGTGAAGGTATCTTCTTCGAACTTCAACAAAAGCCCGTACCGAGCTACTGAGCGTGTCTCCTGCAGAGTCTTCCACTGGAGTTTATCTATCATCTCCGTAACGCTTTCGCGATTACTAAATGATCCTGTAACGAAGCGCGCTGCTCTTCGTTGGATCTTCTCTGTCTCTTCTATCAACCCTATTTGGTACGGATCCCTCACTGCTGAGCAGTATTCAAGCAGTGGGCGAACAAGCGTACTGTAACCTCCTTGCCGGCCGCGGTGGTTTCGCGGTTCTAGGCGCTCAGTCTGGAACCGCGCGATGCTACGGTCGCAGGTTCGAATCCTGCCTCGGGCATGGGTGTTTGTGATGTCCTTAGGTTAGTTCGGTTTAAGTAGTTCTAAGTTCTAGGGGACTGATGACCACAGATGTTAAGTCCCATAGTGCTCAGTGCCATTTTTTTTTTTTTTTTTTTGTTACCTACTTCCGTAGTTTTCGGATTCCATTTCCTTAGGATTCTTCCAATGAATCTCAATCTGGCATCTGCTTTACCAACGGTCAACTTTATATGATCATTCCATTTTAAATCACTCCTAATGCGTACTCCCAGATAATTTATGGAATAAACTGCTTCCAGTTGCTGACCTGCAGTATTGTAGCTAAATGATAAGGGATATTTCTTTCTATGTATTCGCAGCACATTACACTTGTCTACATTGAGATTCAATTGCCATTCCCTGAACCATGCGTCAATTCGCTGCAGCCTCTCTATATACCACAGCATCATCCGCGAAAAGTCTCAGTGAACTTGCGACGTCATCCACAAGGTCATTTATGTATATTGTGAATAGCAACGGTCCTACGACACTCCCCTGCGGCACACCTGAAATCACTCTTACTTCGGACGACTTCTCTCCATTGAGAATGACATGCTGCGTTCTGTTATCTAGGAACTCTTCAATCCAATCGCACAATTGGTTTGATAGTCCATATGCTCTTACTTTGTTCATTAAACGACTGTGGGGAACTGTATAGAACGCCTTGCGGAAGTCAAGAAACACGGCATCTATCTGGGAACCCGTGTCTATGGCCCTCTCAGTCTCGTGGACGAATAGTACGAGCTGGGTTTCACACGATCGTCTTTTTCGAAACCCATGCTGATTCCTTTAAAACAAAAACAACAAAAAATCAGTAGAACTAACGAGAGACGTACCGTCTACATACATACTCCACAAGCCAAGGTAGGGTGTATGGCGGAGGGTATCCTGTACCACTATTCGTCATTTCCTTTCCTAATCCACTCATAAATAAAGCGAGGGAAAAGGACTTTCTATGTGCCTCCATACGAGCCACAATTTCGTGTATCTTCGCGGTCGTTACGGAACTGTGTGTTGGCGACAGTAGAATCATTCTACAGTGTGCTTTAAAAGCCGCTTCTCTAAATTTTCTCAATAGCCTTCCTCGGAAAGAACATCGTCCTCCCTCCAGCGATTCGCATTTGATTTCCCGAAGCATCTTCGTAACACTTGCATATTTTTCGAACCTACCTGTAACAAATCTAGCAACCCACCTCTGAAGTGCTTCGAAGTTTTCCTGTAATCAGATCTAGTACGGGTCCCAGACACTCGAGCAGTACTCAAGAATAGGTGTCACTAGCGTCCTATATAATGTCTCCCTTACAGACGAGCTACACTTTCCCAAAATTGTGCCAATGAACCATAGTCGACCATTCGCCTTCCCTACCACAAAATTGTTCAAATGACTCTGAGCACTATAGGACTTAACTGTTGTGGTCACCGAGGCAGGATTTGAACCTGCGATCGTAGCGGTCGCCCGGTTCCAGACTGTAGCGCCTAGAACCGCTCGGCCCCTCCGGCCGGCTGCATTCGAACATTACGAGTTTGTTTTTCCGACTCATCCGTATTGACTTCCGTTTTTCTACATTTAGAGCTAGCTATCGTTCTCCACACCAATTAGAAATTTTGTCCAAGTCATCTTGTACCCTCCGACAGTCACTCAACTTCGACACCGCGTACACCACAGCATCATGAGCAAACAACCGCAGATTGCTGCCCACCCTTTCCGCAAGATCATTTATGTGTGTAGAGAATAATAACCGTCGTATCACATTTCTCTGGAGCACTCCTAACGATACCCTTGCCTCTGATGAACACTCGCCGACGAGGAGAGATCGACGTTTTGAAAACAAATTTGCGATGATGAAGATTGAGATCCCAGATATCACACCCTGCAGCTCTTCATCTATGTGGGCCCTCGTTCGCGAGTAATTGACGAATAAAGTTTCGGAGTTTTGGGTGACAGGAGACTGTGTGTTCGAATCTCATCAAGTTCATTAAATGAATTTATTTTAAAATCTTTTTCTCTATGACTTTTTTCATTATTTTTATTCAGTTAATCGGTTTGAATGTAATTTTTTTCACACCTTTGTCACATCGTTTTAATCACCATAGTAACATTTTCATTTGTTTCAGTTTCTCTTTATAACCTTGTTTGCCCACTTGAAATTTTTGTGAATGTAAATTTGACTATATTTATCTACTACAATGTTTCATTATTTGAAAATTCCGATCTATCGGTTAAGAAAAAGACGAAACAATCTATTAATACTGATACGCAATTTTTTGTGTGGTGATCGTCACAGAAACATTTAAAACGTAGCCTACATTGCTATCGCACTACGGACAAAATAAAGCAGATTAAGATTTAAACGAAAGAAGGGTTTATAAGCAAAACGAAATTCAAGCGAAATGAGGAATATATATAATGAATGCAATAACCTGGACGAAAAACAAGATGATAAAAACAAAGGCAGTAATATCGAAATTAATATAAAAAATTAAATAAAAATACGTAAACAAAGATTTCAAGTGGAAAAAAGAATGATAGGAAGAAAAATGGGAGCAAATGAAGAAGTTGGTATTATGCTTAAAATGGTGGGACAAAGGAATGGAAGTAAAAAAATACATTTAAATCAATTAATTTAATAGAAATGATGATAAAAGTCACTTTGATAAAAATTTTAAAATAAAAAAAATCAGTAGAACTAACGAGATACGTACCTACAACCTCCAATATCATAAGCCCCCAACCTATGTATTACACCACTCAACCAATCTACGCTATACAACTTTTTTAACGCTATTAAGTGTCATGCAAAATTCTGAAGTTTTTTTCCTCAGTTACTTGCAAATGAGGGCCCACCAGGGTGAATGGCTGCAGTTGTAATACCTGTGATCTTAACCTCCATAAGCGTACGGACGATTTAAAAAAGTCGATCCCACCGTTATGGTCATCTCCTTGTGAGTTCTGTTACTTACGAACATCAACACTACGAATATCTACTTCATGAGGGAAAAAAATGTGTAAAATTAAATGTCTATGATAATTTCATAGATTGTGTGTTAAATAAAGAATTTTTACGAATTAATATTGACGTTCACCTTGAAATGGAAACAACACACAAATATAATAGCCAAGAAATTGTCATCAGTATGCTGTGTCATAAAAGTCCTGTCTTTAGTGTGTAACAGGCAATTCGTTGATGTTACAGCCACTCCCCGATGTTATTCAATCTGTATATTGAGCAAGCAATAAAGGAAACAAAAGAAAAGTTTGGAGTAAGTATTAAAATCCATGGAGAGGAAATAAAAACTTTGAAGTTCGCCGATGACATTGTAATTCTGTCATAGACAGCAAAGGACTTGGAAGAGCAGTTGAACGGAATGGACAGCGTCTTGAAAGGAGGGTATAAGATGAACATCAACAAAAGCAAAACGAGGATAATGGAATGTAGTCGAATTAAATCAGGTGATGCTGAGGGAATTAGATTAGGAAATGAGACACTTAAAGTAGTAAAGGAGTTTTGCTATTTGGGGAACAAAATATCTGATGATGGTGGAAATAGAGAGGATATAAAATGTAGACTGGCAATGGCAAGGAAAGCGTTTCTGAAGAAGAGGAATTTGTTAACATCAAGTAAAGATTTAAGTGTGAGGAAGTCGTTTCTGAAAGTATTTGTATGGAGTGTAGCCATGTATGAAAGTGAAACATGGACGATAAATAGTTTGGACAAGAAGAGAATAGAAGCTTTTGAAATGTGGTGCTACAGAAGAATGGTGAAGATTAGATGGGTAGATCACATAATTAATGAGGCGGTATTGAATAGGATTGGGGGGAAGAGAAGTTTGTGGCACAACTTGATACGAAGAAGGTATCGGTTGGTAGAACATGTTCTGAGACATCGAGGGATTACCGATTTAGTATTGGAGGGCAGCGTGGAGAGTAAAAATCGTAGAGGGAGACCAAGAGATAAATACACTAAGCAGATTCAGAAGGATATAGGCTGCAGTAGGTACTTGAAGATGAAGAAGCTTGCACAGGATAGAGTAGCATGGAGAGCTGCATCAAACCAGTCTCAGGACTGAAGACCACAACAACAACATACTTTTCCTATATGCACCCAATCTTTAGCTGTGGAATCATTTTTGGGTCTCCAATGCACAGAACATGCACGCAGTCTTCAAGAGATAGAAAAAAACCTTTATAATAATGATTCAAAATGGTAACCGGTTGTTCTACAAAAATCTGTTTAAACAATTGAGAATTATAACTGCACGGGTAATTCTGCCAGTCTGCTATACACACCAAGAAGAACAAAAGCAATTATCTCATAAACAGTACCATTCATGACTGTGGACCGAGAGACAGACTAAACGTACATTTAGGAAGAGTAAATAAACATAAAACATTTAACATCATTTTCTACAATTGAAAAAGTTATTGTAAAATAAATTTCCCTAGGAGATTACAGAGAGAACTAAAACCCAAACATTTAAGACGTACCGAACGAGGTGGAGCATTGGTTAGCACAATGGACTTGCCTTCGAGAGGACGACGGTTCAAACCCGCACCCGACCATCCTGATTTAGTTTTTCCGTGATTTCCCTAAATCGCTTCAGGCAAATGCAGCGATGTTTCCTTTGAAAGGGCACGGCCGACTTCATTCCCCATCCTTCCTTAACCCGACGGAACCGATGATCTCGTTGTTTGGTCCCCTCCCCTGAATCAACAACCCAATAATTTAAAACGTTAGTAGAAGTATACATCTTTAATAATTCGTACTACAAATTCAGTGATTTTTTAGATAACACACAAGGAAAGCGTAAAAGACAAAATTATCAAAAAATAACAACTGTCATTCCTCTGTTAACTGTCATTGTTAGATGAACATTCCCGTAAAATCTTATGCCCAGGATCTGTGGTGAATAGAATTATTCACCACAATAGAATTATCTCGTTCATTGCGCTGAGGTGCTGACTCAGCGTTCTCTATAGTTGTTGATGTAGTCTTCAGTCCAGAGACTGGTCTGATGCAGCTCTCCATGCTACAATATCCTGTGCAAACCTCTTCATCTCCAAGCAACTACTGCAACATGCGTCTTTATGTCCTACTTACTGTATTCAGATCTTAGTCTCTCTCTACGACTCTCTCTACGACTTTTCCCCGCACGCTCCCTCCTGTACTAAACTGGTGATCCCTTGATTCCTCAGAACGTATCCTACCAACCGATTCCTTCTTCTAGTCATGATGTACCACAAACTTCTCACCATTTCTATACATTACCTCCTCATTACTTACGTGATCTACCCATCAAATCTTCAGCATTCTTCTGTAGCACCATATTTCAAATGGTTCTATTCTCTTCTTGCCTAGACTATTCATCACCCATGTTCCAATTCCATACATGTCTGCACTCCATACCTTTCAGGAAGGACTTCCTGACACTTAAATCTATATATGATTTTAACAAATTTATCTTTTTCAGAAACGCTTTTCTTGCCATTGCAGTCTACGTTTTACATCCTTCCTACTTTAACCATCATCAGTTATTTTGCGTCCCAAATAGCAAAAGTGACCTAATTTGAGTGTCTCATTTCCTAATCCAATACCCTCCTTATGGTTTGAATTATTTCGACTACATTCCATTATCCTCGTTTTGCTTTTGTTGATGTTCATCTTATATCCTCCTTTCAAGACACTGTCCATTCCATTCAACTGCTCTTCCAAGTCCTTTGCTGTCTCTGACAGAATTACAATGTCATCGGCGAACCTCAAAGTTTTTATTTCTTCTCCATGGATTTTAATACCTACTCCGAATTTTTCTTTTGTTTCCTTTACTGCTTGCTCAACCACTGCTTCCCTTTCATGTCCCTCTTCTCTTATAACTGCCATCTGGTTTCTGTACAAATTGTAAATAGCCTTTCGCTCCCTATATTTTACCCCTGTTCCGTTCAAAATTTTTAAAAGAATATTCCAGTCAACACTGTCAAAAGATTTCTCTGTGTCTACAAATGCTATAAAAGTATGTTTGCCTTCCCTTCATTTCCCTTCTGTGAGAAGTTGTAGGGTCAATCGTGCCTCGCATGTTCCTACGATTCTCCGGAATCCAGACTCATCAACCACGAGGTCGGCTTCTACCTGTTTTCCCATTCTTCCGTAAAGGATTCGTGTTAGTACACACATCAAAAATAGTTTTGCATCACCCCTGTTCCCAGCACTCCTGAAGATAGACGTTGACTATAGATATTGTATCAGAGACACAGTCCCTTTCACTGTTCAGAGATGTTACTAAACCCGCCCAATGATGTAAACAACCATGCATGAACAGCGCCTATTAGACAGAGGGGGTCCGACAGCCGATCAGTGCCTGTCATTCAACCAGGAAGGAAGTACACAGATCGTGTTGTCTGTTGTTCGACCATGCCTAGACGGTTCACACCGCGGTTCGATCGCGTTCGCATTGTCACTTTGTGCCAGGAAGGGCTCTCAACAGGGGAAGTGTCCAGGCATTTCGGAGTGAACCAATACGATTTTCGGATATGGAGGAGATACAGAGAGACAGGAACTGTCGATGACATGCCTCGCTCAGGCCGCCCAAGGGCTACTACTGCTGTGGATGACCTCTAGCTACGGATTATGGCTCGGATGAACACTGATAGCAACGCTACCATGTTGAATGATGCACCCACAAGACGTCGTGTAAGGACTCAAACTGAGAGCAATAGGCTGCGTGATGCGCAACACCACTCCCGACGTCTATGGCGAGGTCCGTCTTAGCAACCACGACATTGTGCAGCGGGGTACAGATGAGCCCAACAACATGCCGAATGGATCGCTTAGGATTGGTATCACGTTCTCTTCACCGTTGAGTTTTGTAAATGCGTTCAACCAGACAATTGTCGGGAACGTGTTTGGAGGCAACCGGCTCAGGCTGAATGCCTTAGACACACTGTCCAGCGAGCGCAGCAAGGTGGAGGTTTCCTGCTGTTTTGGAGTAGCGTTATGTGGGGTCGACGTACGCCGCTGGTGGTCATGGAAGGCGCCGCAACGGCTGTACGATAATTGGATGCCATCCTCCGACCGATAGTGCAACCGTATCGATAGCATATTGGCGAGGCATTCGTCTTCATGGTCGACAATTAGCGCCCCCATCGCGCACATCTTGTGAATGGCTTCCTTCAGGATAATGACATCCCTCGACTAGAGTGGCCAGCATGTTCTCCAGACATGAACCCTATCGAACGAACCTGGGATAGATTGAAAAGGGCTGTTTATGGACGACGTGACACACCAACCACACTGAGCGATCTATGCCAAACCGCCCTTGAGGAGTGGAACAATCTGGACCAACAGTGTCTTGATGAACTTGTGTATAGTATGCCACAACGAATACTGGCCTGCAAGAGGACGTGCTACTGGGTGTTGGAGGTACCGATGTGTACAGCTGTATGGTGGTACAACATGCAATGTGTGGTTTTCACGAGCAATAAAATGGGTGGACATGATGCTTATGTTGATCCCTATTCCAAGTTTCTGTATAGGTTCCGGAACTCTCTGAACTGAGATGATGCACAACTTTTTTTATATATGTGTATTTTGCAGCCGTGATTTATCGAACTGATATTTCGATAATTTTCACACCTGTCAGCACCTGCTTTCTTTGGAATTGGAATTATTACATTCTTGTTTAAGTCTGAGGATATTCGCCTGTTTCATACATCGTGCTCATCAAATGGAAGAGTTTTGTCATGTCTGACTCTCTCAAGGCTATCAGTAGCTCTAACGGAATGTGACTGCTCACGGGGCCTTGTTTTGACTTAAGTCTTTCAGTACTTTGTGGAATTCCTAAGGCAGTATTAAATCTCCCTACTCATCTTCATCTAAGTCTTCTTCTATTTCCACAGTACTGCTGTAAGTACATCTCCCTTGTATAGACGCTCTATACGCTGCTTCCATCTATCTGCTTTCCCTTCTTTGTTTAGGACTGGTTCTCCATATGAGCTCTTCATGTTCATACAGGTACCGTAGTTTTCTTTTCTCCACAGGTCTCTTTAATTTTCCTGTAGGCAGCATCCATCTTAGCCCTAGTGATCTATGCTTCCACATCCTTGCATTTGTCCTCTAGTTATTCCTGATTAACTATTTTATGCTTTCTGTCGATCTCGTTTTTAGACGTTTGTATTCTCTTTCGCCTGCTTCATTTACAGCGTTTTTATATTTTTTCGTTTCATCGATTAAATTCAATATTTCTTGTGTTATCCAAGGATTTCTACTAACCCTCGTCTTTTACCTTCTTCATCCTCTGCTGTCTTCACTATTTCATCTCTCGAAGCTTCCTATTCTTCTTCTATTTTATTCCTTTCCTTTGTTCTTGTCAGTTGTTACCTAATGCTCCCTCTGAAAATCTCTAAAGCTTCTGGTTCTTTCAGGTTATCCAAGCCCCATCTTCTTAAATCACTGCCATTTGCTGTTTCTTCAGTTTTAATCTGCAGTTTATAACCAATAAATTGCGGTCAGAGTTCACATCTGCCCCTTGAAACGTCTTGCAATTTAAAACCTGGTTTCGAAATCTCTGTCTTACCAAAATATATTCAATCTGAAACCTTCCGGTGTCTCCAGGTCTCTTTCACGTATACAACCTTCTTTCATGATCCTTAAACCAAGTGTTAGCTATGATTAAATTATGGTCTGTGCAAAATTTTACCAGGCGGCTGTCTCTTTCATTCCTTTCTCCCAGTCCATATTCACCTACTAGTTTTCCTTCTTTTCCTACTATCGAATTTCAGTCCCCCATGACTATTAAATTTTCGTCTTCTTGAACTATCCGAATAATTTCTCTCATCTGATCATACATTTCCTCTATCTGCTCCTCATCTACAGAGCTAGTTGGCATATAAACTTGTTCTACTGTGGTGGGTGTGGACTTCGCATCTAGCTATCTACAACAATGCATTCACTATGCTGTTCATAGTAAATTATCAGCATTCCTATTTTGTTGACCATTATTAAACCTATTCCTGCATTAACCCTATTTGATTTTGTATTTATAACATTGTATACAACTGACCAAAAGTCCTGTTCCTTCTGCCACCGAACTTCACTAACTCCCACTATATCTAGCTTTAACCTATCCAGTTCCCTTTTTAAATTTTCTAACCTGCCTACCGAATTAAGGGATCTGACATTCCACGCTCCGATCTATATAACGCCAGTTTTGTTTCTCCTGATAACGACGTCATCCTGAATAGTCCCGCCCGGAGATCCGAATGGTGGACTATCTTACCTCCGGAATATTTTACCAAGAGGATGCCATCATCATTAACCATACAGTAAAGCTGCATGCCCTCGGGAAATATTGCAGCTGTAGTTTCCCCTTGCTTTCAGTCTCTCGCAGTAGCAGCACAACAAGGCCGTTTTGGCTGATGTTACAAGACCAGATCAGTTAGTCTTCCAGACTGTTGCCCTGTAACTACTGAGATGACTGCTGCCCCTCTTCAGGAACTAGACGCTTGTCTGGCCTCTCAGCAATAGGCTCCCATTGTTGTTGCACCTACGGTAAGGCTATCTGTATCGCTGAGACAAGCAAGCCTCCTCACCAATGGCAAGGTCCATGGTTCGGGGGAGGGGGGGAGGGGGGGGGGGAATAGTATTGTATGATGTGATAAAATCAATAATTTAAAGATTTTATTACGGAACTCACGAATTGTCTAGTTTTTTCAATTACAGTATTTCGTTTTTCAGTTAGGACGACATGCCTGACATTTCCTAAACGATCTCCGGATGAATACACAACTAAATAGCTAACCACGGCGTGTTCTACTCTCACATATAGTTGGCTGAACTAATGTAATGGTACTAACTGGCATATTAGCACGACATTTAACTCTTGAAAATGAGAACAGAGGAAGTCATTGAAAGCTTCAGTAAACAAAAAAGTATGACGTGGCAAGAAAACAAGTATGACTTGGCAAGAAAACAAGTATGATGTGGCAAGAAAACCGAGAAACAATTATTGAAGCATATTAGTTGGTTTGACTTTACTGCTTTGTTTTCTGACCTTGACGATGTGGTTTTCCCCCTTCGTGCTACAACACTTCGGTAAAGTCTTCTAGGATCTCAGAACAGCAGCATTTACTTGTTTGTTACCTGTTTATTTACCCAAAGGCCAAATGGCTCAAATGGCTCTGAGCACTATGGGACTTAACAGCTGAGCTCATCAGTCCCCCACAACTTAGAACTACTTAAACCTAAGTAACCGAAGGATATCACACACATCCATGCCCGAGGCAGGATTCGAACCTGCGACCGTAACGGTCGCGCGGTTCCAGACTGTAGCGCCTAGAACCGCTCGGCCACTGCGGCCGGCCTACCCATAGGCCATTTGCAAAATGAATGCAGACAGGTCACCCTTAGTGATAAAGGAAACAAATCTTTAAAATATTAACTGCTTTATGCATGCAAAGATATTACGTTATGTAGGTTTGACGTTTGACGTTTTGTGAACAGTGTTTTTATACAAATCTGCACACAGGTCATCACTGGCTACTGCCGACGATATATATATATATATATGGCTGGCATTAGGACCTTGTTTGTACATTTGTCTATCTTATAGAATTCATCATGGTATCCTCTTGACCCGTCTGGAAAACTAGAGTTGGCGTCTCACCAGTAAATAAAACTGAAAGTGGTCAGACATATACCTCAGATATCCTGCGGCAGGATTTTACTTTAGAATGAGAGTTTGTTTTTGTTAAATAAGTTTAATCTGTACCATACCCTAGTCGTGTTACCTTAATAATCGTTGACTTTGTAGTATGAATTACTAATGAGGCGCGCTTTAACTGATGTTCTAAATACATGAATTTTAGTTGTCTCGTTAATCTCCTTGAGCAATTTATTATACAATTTCATTCCCTTGAGGAATTGTGTGTTTTGTGTTTTTCTTTTGTTAACTCTCGGCAGAAGTACGTTTATTCTGGCACTTGTTCCATGATCATGAATTTTGCTATTTGTGAGATAAATACTGATGTTCTTAATGAGCGTAACAGAGTATAACATGTACTCACATGGTGCAGTTCGAGTCCCCATGTGTTTAAAAAGAGCTTTATAGAGTGCTCCGTTACTATTTTTATTTATCGTTTTAATGGTGCATTTCTGTTTTTTGAAGACTGTGCCATGTTTTGTGTATGATACACCCAAAAAACTATTACGTAGCTATAGATGGATTGCTCATAAGACTAGTGTTACAACCCCCGCCCCCAACCTAGAGGTACGGTTTGGGAGAGAGGGATAACTCACGCCAAAGCATGCAGAGAAACACAGCCAAGTGTGTCAATGACTTTATTACATCGAAAGTACACAGCTGGCCTTGCGATGAACTCGGCGATGGGCGCCGCACGGCGTGCGTGGGTCATCACCAACACGAATGCCGCCGGGATCTGCAGTGTAGGCGTCTGGTTGCCCAGCCTTGCCAGGCGTAGCGATTCTACTCACGCCAAGACTAAGTGACCACCGCGTGCATTAATAATGCCCGTGGCCCAGAACACGGCTGACTGTTCGCTCAAGCGCGACTTCTGGAACCCAGTTAGAGCGCCGAAGGGGAGCTTTGTAATAAGCCTTAGCAGCTCCTGTCGTCCGCCCAAGCAGCTCGTTCAATGCTCGCAACAGCTCTGCGCCCAGGAGGCCCCGCCGCTGCGGACTGCAGCTTGCAGTCCGCTAGACGGAGGCAATCAGCCTTCTCGCTCTTCGCGCCGGTATAGCTCCAAGGTGCGACGCGCCCAGCCACAGCAATGACGCTTCCCTGCAACGGAGGTTGGAGGCAGCTTCAAGCGTCCGGTTGGCCGCCGATATCCACCATCAAAAGATCGTCGTGGTTGGCCTGCAGCTTAAACAATCGTCATTCCTTCCGTTTCTAGACGCAGACAGAACGGCGACACGACTGCCTCATTTGAGCCTCTGGGATCGCTTACTTTTACGTCTTTTCTCTACGACTCCGACGTAGCTTCTTTGGAGGGGGCAAGTGGAGTGCTCTTTCATAGCTACAACGTTTGCTTTCCCCAGCCCTCTTCGGCCCCGACGCACAGGTCATTAGTCGCTGTTGTGGTTACAATGTATGGCTTCTTCACATCAGGCCGGTGCCCTGAGCTGCCCTGATTACTTCACATTTGTGTACAGTCCCCACCGGCCCATGCCTTCTAGCTTGCGAGTGGTGTCGTAAACCTGCTCGCAGAATCGTATCCAGAATATCAACATTGCGTGCGCCTACCGTCTCATGTGCCAATCGATCCCTTAATTACTACCTTCCAGACACTGGTGTGTGAAATTTGCAAGGATTCCCCAACTGCAGGCCTGTACTTATTCGTGGTGCTGCAGTGGAATGTAAGTATAATTCATTACCTGTTTCGTACTGATGACAAGACTCTAAGGATATAGCATGCTTATGACATTTTCTTTGCTAGTGTATTTATTCCACTTCAGGTGACAGTTAATATTAATTCCTAAAAATTTTGAGCTTAATGTACAAACTATAAAATTTTGATCGACATATGATTTTACAGAATAATTTTCCCTCTAATAGCTCCAAATCATGCTGTTTGTTATCCTTATGTTCAGTGTAAAATTGTTACAAGATGACCAAATATAAATATTCTTTATAATTTCATTTGCTTTCTCTGCTAATAGTTCTGGTGCTTTATCTGTGATTACAACGTTGGTGTCATCAGCAAAAAGTTCTTTTTTCATGTTTAACATTTTCTAGGAAGTCACTGATATATACATTATATTACATTTCATTTATCACTTTCCATTGATCCCTTAGAGAGGAGTCTCTGGGATGTGAAAAGAGTCAAAGGATTTTTTATTTTTTTCCCGCAGATAGATGGATATTGTACAGTTCTAATGCAGACAGAGTTATGAGCTGTAATCCTTGTGAAGATACTCATCGATGGAGTAGGAGGAGTTGGCCAATAGGAAGTTCTTTAATTCACTCTGAAACCGATCTTTGTCACTTTCAAGACCTCTGATATGCTCTGGTAGATTGTTGAATATATGAGTACCCCTGTACTTGACTCCTATTTGTACTAATGTTAAGCTTGTATAGTCCTTATACAGATAGTTTTTGGTTCTGGTATCATAAATGTGTTTTGCGCTATTTTGTGTAAAAAGAGACATGTTGGAGATGACAAAGGACATCAGTGAGTATATGTACTGAGAAGTAGTAGTTAGAATGCCAAGTTTCTTAAAAAGGTCTCTGCATGAAGATCTAGGACTAACACCAGACATAATTCTAATTACTTGTTTCTGAATTTTTAAAATGTTCTCTTTGTGAGAGAAGTTTCCCCAAAAGATGATTCCATAACTCGTTAGAGAATGAAAGTAAGCCGAATAAACTAACTTCTTCATTTTTAAATCTCCTATTTCTGTTTTCTGCTAACATGCGTACTGCAAATGTAGCCGAACTAAGGAGTTTCATTAATTCTACAGTGTGAGTTTTCTAATTTAGGTTGTGGTCAATTTGTAGCCCTAAAAATTTTACACTGTCTACAGCTTTAATTTCATTGTTTGAATGCATTATACTTATAGGGTCAGGTTTTCTTTGTGAGGTACTAAACTGTATGACTGGGTCTTGTCAAAATTCAGTGACAATCCATTTCCTGTGATACTTACAAATATTTCATTAGCCGATTACTCAGTGAGATCACGAGTACTGTTTTTATCATCTGTAAATAAAACAAAATTTGCATTTTATGACTTTGCATATGAAGGACCATTAATATATAATAGAACCAACAAGTGACCTAAAATAGAGCTCTGGGGCACCCCTTGTCTGATGGTTTCATATTGTGAATGACTATTGTTATATGGTAAGCCTGATACAAACACACATTTTTTTCTATTAAAAAGATAGGATGAGAACCATGAGCCTGCTACTCCTGTTATCCCATAATGCTTTAACTTTTGTATAAGGATATCATGCTTAACACAATCAAAAGCTTTAGCCAGATCACAGAAAATTCCAAGTGGTAACAACATTTGATTTAGTGATTCTAATACACTCCTGGAAATGGAAAAAAGAACACATTGACACCGGTGTGTCAGACCCACCATACTTGCTCCGGACACTGCGAGAGGGCTGTACAAGCAATGATCACACGCACGGCACAGCGGACACACCAGGAACCGCGGTGTTGGCCGTCGAATGGCGCTAGCTGCGCAGCATTTGTGCACCGCCGCCGTCAGTGTCAGCCAGTTTGCCGTGGCATACGGAGCTCCATCGCAGTCTTTAACACTGGTAGCATGCCGCGACAGCGTGGACTTGACCCGTATGTGCAGTTGACGGACTTTGAGCGAGGGCGTATGGTGGGCATGAGGGAGGCCGGGTGGACGTACCGCCGAATTGCTCAACACGTGGGGCGTGAGGTCTCCACAGAACATCGATGTTGTCGCCAGTGGTCGGCGGAAGGTGCACGTGCCCGTCGACCTGGGACCGGACCGCAGCGACGCACGGATGCACGCCAAGACCGTAGGATCCTACGCAGTGCCGTAGGGGACCGCAGCGCCACTTCCCAGCAAATTAGGGACACTGTTGCTCCTGGGGTATCGGCGAGGACCATTCGCAACCGTCTCCATGAAGCTGGGCTACGGTCCCGCACACCGTTAGGCCGTCTTCCGCTCACGCCCCAACATCGTGCAGCCCGCCTCCAGTGGTGTCGCGACAGGCGTGAATGGAGGGACGAATGGAGACGTGTCGTCTTCAGCGATGAGAGTCGCTTCTGCCTTGGTGCCAATGATGGTCGTATGCGTGTTTGGCGCTGTGCAGGTGAGCGCCACAATCAGGACTGCATACGACTGAGGCACACAGGGCCAACACCCGGCATCATGGTGTGGGGAGCGATCTCCTACACTGGCCGTACACCTCTGGTGATCGTCGAGGGGACACTGAATAGTGCACGGTACATCCAAACCGTCATCGAACCCATCGTTCTACCATTCCTAGACCGGCAAGGGAACTTGCTGTTCCAACAGGACAATGCACGTCCGCATGTATCCCGTGCCACCCAACGTGCTCTAGAAGGTGTAAGTCAACTACTCTGGCCAGCAAGCTCTCCGAATCTGTCCCCCATTTGGGACTGGATGAAGCGTCGTCTCACGCGGTCTGCACGTCCAGTACGAACGCTGGTCCAACTGAGGCGCCAGGTGGAAATGGCATGGCAAGCCGTTCCACACGACTACATCCAGCATCTCTACGATCGTCTCCATGGGAGAATAGCAGCCTGCATTGCTGCGAAAGGTGGATATACACTGTACTAGTGCCGACATTGTGCATGCTCTGTTGCCTGTGTCTATGTGCCTGTGGTTCTGTCAGTGTGATCATGTGATGTATCTGACCCCAGGAATGTGTCAATAAAGTTTCCCCTTCCTGGGACAATGAATTCACGGTGTTCTTATTTCAATTTCCAGGAGTGTATATCATCTGTAAAAGTGAATATAGATTGATCAGTTGATAATCCTTTCCGAAATCCAAACTGATTGTGAATGAGAATGTTTTTCTGTGCTAAGTGTTTATAAAGTCTATTGTACATAACCCTTTCAAACACTTCTGAAAATATTGCCAAAAACGAAATGGGATGGAAGTTTTCCACTGATTATTTGTCTCCTTTTTGTGTAATGGTTTGACAATAGCACATTAAGCCTATCTGGAAAAGTACCAGTGTGGAGGGATTCAACACATAAGTAACTCAGTATGACACAAAGTTCTGAGGAGCAACATTTAATTATGGTAGTGCTGATTTCATCATAACCACTGGAACATTGGTTTTAAGAGAGCTAATAATATTACAAATCTCTTTTGGCGAGGTAGGATATAGCTGAATTTTGTCAAACTTCTGCAAAAATGCATTTTTTAAATACTTTAAGCTGTCTTCTGAGGAACTATGCAAACCTAAGTTGTCTGCTACTGAAAGGAAAAAGTTGTTGAAAGTGTCTGCAACTTTGGAGGTATCTCTAATCAATTTGCCTGATTAGTTTCTCCTATTATACTTTTTACTATGTTCCTTATAGATTTAACCTTGTTATTAGAGGCATTTATTTTTTCTTGAAAAAAATTTTACACTATAATTTGTAATGCGATTTAGCTCTGTAATCTTCGTTTTCCCTTGATATTAAGTACAGTCCTCTTTTTGTTTTGAAAGATACTTTTATTCCATTTGTAATCCAAGGTTTTGAAACATTTCATCTGTTTGCGTTGATTACCTTCTTAGGGCAGCAATTTTCAATGTGACCTATGATTGTATTAGAGAAACAGTTATATTTTTCATTTATCCCAGGTGAATTGTATACATCTTTCCAGTCTGTATTCCTCAAACAGTGTTTTATACTTTCAGTTCCTCTTTCACTTATTATTTGTATAGTTTCCCCCACTTCCTGTTATTAGTTGAATCAGACCCCACTATGTTAAGTGCAAGCAACTGGGCATCATGATCTGAAAGGCCATTAAATACTGGATTTATACTATGATTTGTAGTGTGGTAGTATCTATGAAAACGTTATCAATAGCAGTGCTGCTGGTACCCATAACCCTAGTTGGGAACTGGACTAAGGGAATGATATTATAAGAAGTGGTAAGAGACTCTAGTATGGATCTTGAGTAACTATCCTCCAGAAAATTTAAATTAAAATCTCCACTTAGTATGAGTTCATTATTTTTAGAAGCTAAGAAATTTAATACTGTGTCAAGCTGTTTAGTGAATAGCTGGAAATTGCCAGTTGGAGCCCTGTATATTGAGACTATAATTATTTTTCTTTTGTGTGTTTCTAGTTGTGTGGCACATGCTTCAAAATGATGACCACTACAGTATTTAAGAATGTCAGTGTTTTTATAATTGTGACCCTTTCTAATGTAAGTGGCAACTCCTGCTTTCTCCATCTCTTTTCTACAATACTTCGAAGCTAAGGTTACCCTTCCATATTAAGCACTTCAATTTTACTATCTAAATGAAGTTCAAAAATACATTAATATCCACAGGGTTTACAGACTGTAGCTCCTCTAAACAGATCTGAAATTCATTTATTTTGTTTTTTAAACCTCTGATATTTTGATGTAGTAAATTTACTGTTACTTTTCTTTTGTCTTAACATTTTCAGATACATCTTGTTTCAATACTGAATGTGTACATAATGAGCTTAACATAAAAAGGAACTACTTCCATGAGTTGCAGGTCGTGAGAAGTAAAGCCCCAACTACCAATAGTGTCAACACGAACCAAACCAATATACCAGAAACAGTATTGGTTCTGAGATGATGCCCTGAGGCATTCCTACGTTAATAAGCTTGGCATCTGGAAACTGTTTCATTAAAAATTGTGATTTGTTTGAAATCTATGCTATCCCTACTCTTTGTTCCGCAGTCTACTGTACAGGGCATAGTGGGGGTTATTTTGTACTGCCATCAGCTACTATGTGGCCTAGTCCACTTTATGAAAGAAGCGAGTGAGGAAAAAAAATTGTCTCTGCATCAACTTCAATTGCTCTCTTAGTATTTTCACGATCCTCACGTGATATACACGGTGATCCTGACATCCATCGAAAATATTTCAGAGATTGTTCAGGGATACTATCTGAGTATTTTGATATAAGGGACCTGTGATCTCTGGTGGCTCTTTATACAGTAATTGCAGTTCGTTTGCTTTTTTATCCCCTTTTAACTTTGAGTCTGTATTCCACTGAAAATATCTCCACATCAGTGTAAAATGTCGGAGGAATGCTCTATGTATCTTGTTCGAAACCAATGTGTTATATTTACTCGCAGTATTTGGAGCTTACAGCACAATAACCACATTAGTCTCTACTTTCATATGAATTCAACACAAGTATTGTCTGCGGAAATCTCCCAAACACAGCTAGCTCTTTTCTACTGATTATTTCGCATTTTGACTCAAATTAGTATCTCTCCGTTGTATCATGACCACATGGTATGACGAACTCCAGTAGCTTACTACGAAAGGTTATTCCGGTACGGTTATTTATTTCATCTTTTTAGGCGCGTTATCTTACATTTTCCGCATTCAGGGAATGCTGATGTTCAGTAAACAAAATGCTGTAATCTGTAGTGGTTGTAGTGTGGAACTGCGGCGACAAGCCGATTTCCGACAAAATCGCAGCACGACGACTGCGCTTATTAAAGTGACTGACGAGCTGAAAAAACACGGCAGGCAACTATTATGTGCTTTTTGGATCCAAGCAAAGCTCTCCGCACTTTCAACGTTAACATTCTGCTTGTTAAACCCATAAGTCAAAACTTTTTTTTGAATGCTGTACATTTATTTCACTTATACTTTACATATCACCAACAGTGCGCAACGGCTGGAACGAAAAGGTCACAATGGAGGGATGTAACTCCAGAGCTCCCACAGTCATCAGTATTGCTTCCATTAATCTTCTCATTATATATTAAAGATGTGTCGAATTTTATCTTCCATTGTAAATATCACCCACACTCTGATGATATTCAGTTACATCTTTGTGCAAGTCCAACAAAACTGTGCTCAATCATCCAGCATGTAGAGGTCAATTTACTAGCCTTACCAGTGTGGGCGCAGAGTGTAGGTTTGAAACTTAACTCATCTAAAACGTTCTCATCCTTATTATCCCCCAATTCAGAGAATCCTTTGCACCAGTAATGCTGAACGGCACAGAAATAACAGTTTATTCTTCCACAAAGGAAGAAGCGATAGAGGTACTCAGAGTACCCTCCGCCACACACCGTCAGGTGACTTGCGCAGTATGGATGTAGATGTAGATGTAGAGGATAATTCTGTGTCATCAATTATAATGGACTGAATACACAACTGCAGTCTGTAAAAAGACGTCAGCTCCCCTTATTCACTATAGAAATATAAAAAAAGTATTTTGTTCTTAACTTAAAAAGAAGCTCGTTCAGGCACTAATATTCCCCCTCACTTGTCTATGGTGATGCCATTCTCCAAGGGTTTTCGGTGACCCAGGCTGCGGTTGGCGATGACTTCTTGAGTCACACATTTGCCGCGATACCATTGAGATCCAGCACGGCGTTCCGCATTACCCTCCTGAACCCACGATTCCATATACTGCTAACAGTCATGGGATCTCGACCAATGCGAGCAGCAATGTCGCGATACCATAAACCTCAATCGCGATAGGCTGCAATCCGACCTTTATCAAAGTCGGAAACGTAATGGTACGCATTTCTCCTCCTTACACGAGGCATCACAACAACGTTTCACCAGGCAACGCTGGTTAAATGCTGCTTGTGTATGAGAAATAGGTTGAATATTTTACTCATGTCAATACGTTGTAGGTGTCGTCAACCTTGTGTGAATGCTCTGAAAAGCTAATCATTTGCATACCACAGCATCTTCTTCCTGTCAGTTAAATTTCGCGTATGTAGCACGTCATCTTCGTGATTTGGCAATTTTAATGGCCAATAGTGTAGTTAAACGTCGAAAAACATTGCGTTGTCTGCGCAACTATTAAACGAAGACTTGAGTGCCACCGTGAACAATGGGTGCGGGAAAAATGACGGGCTTACCCTATTACGTACATTGCCAACAGACAATCCGACAATGAATGTAATGTTTAGGCAATGTAAAAAATATCAATCTTTTCATAATTTGAATTCGCTTTTAGGCTTTCTATACATTACCTAATCATTCTCTAGTACACCAGATTTCACACAATTGATGGTGGTAAACCCCCCTCCCCCCCCCCCCCTCCACACACACACCCGTACGTACACTGATCAACCAGAACGTTACGACCCCCCACCTACTCGCCGGCATATCCATCTTTGCACGGGTAACAGCGGCAACTCGTCATAGCATGGAAACAATGAGCCCTTCGTAGGCCGCTGGAGGGAGTTGGCAGCACACCTCACACACAAGTCACCTAATTTCCGTAAATTCCGAGCAGATGGCGATGAGCTCTGACGCCACGTTCAATAACATCCCAGACGTGTTCGATTAGGTTCAAATCATGCGAGTTGCGAGGCCAGCACATCAATTGGAACCCGCCTCTGTGTTCCTCGAACCACTCTATCACACTCCTGGCCTCGTGACATGGCCCATTATATTGTTGAAAAATGCATTGCCGTCGGGAAACATAATCGTGGTCTGCAACCAGTGCACGATACTCCTTGGTCTTCATGGGGCCTTGCAAGAGCTCCGCTGGACCCATGACCCCAGAGCATAATGAATTCCCCGCCAGCTTGTCTCCGTCTCGTAGTACAGTCTCAAGCATCTGCTCCCCTTAAAGACGACGGATTCGCACCCTCCAAAAATGGTTCAAATTGCTCTGAGCACTATGGGATTCAACTGCTGAGGTCATAAGTCCCCTAGAACTTAGAACTACTTAAACCTAACTAACCTAAGGACAACACACACATCCATGCCCGAGGCAGGATTCGAACCTGCGACCGTAGCGGTCGCGCAGTTCCAGCCTGTAGCGCCAGAACCGCTAGGCCACCAGCGGCCGGCTCGCACCCTCCCATCGGCATGATGAAGAAGGTATCGGGATTTATCAGATCACGCAACGCTCTGTCACTGCGCCAACGTCCAGGGCCGATGGTCACGTGCCCATTTCAGCCGTAGTTGCCTATATCGTCGTCTTAACATTGGCACATGCATGAGTCGTCGGCTGCGGAGGCCCGTCGTTCGGCGTGTTTGGTGCACACATTTACTCTGCTCAGCATTAAAGTCTGATGTTAATTCCGCCACAGTTCGCTACCTGTGCTGTTGTACCAGTCTGTCCACCGTACGACGTTCAACATCTGTAATGAGGGGCGGCTGCCCAACCCCACGACGACTGGATGTGGTTTGGTAGTAGTAGTAGTAGTAGTAGTAGTAGTAGTAGTAGCTTTATTAATCCGTAGATCTCTTTGAATGAATAAAGCTACTACTACTACTACTACTACTACTACTACTACTACTAATTAGTTTCGCCGCGTGTTGAAGACTCTTACCACAGCACTCCTCGAACACCTGAGAAGTCGTGCAGTTTCCGAAATGCTCGTGCCGAGCCTCCCGGCCATCATAATGTGACCTCAGTCAAACTCTACACCTACATCTACATACATATTCCGCAATCCACTATACGGTGCGTGGCGGACGGTACCTCGTACCACAACTAGCATCTTCTCTCTCTGTTCCACTCCCAAACAGAACGAGGAAAAAATGACTGCCTATATGCCTCTGTACGAGTCCTAATCTCTTTTCTCTTATGTTTTTGGTCTTTCCGCGAAATATAAGTTGGCGGCGCCTCCTTTCCTCCAGAGACTCCCACCCGAGTTCCTGAAGCATTTCCGTAACACTCGCGTGATGAACAAACCTACCAGTATAACAGATCTAGCAGCCCGCCTCTGAATTTCTTCTATGTCCTCCCTCAATGCGACCTGACAGGTCGAGCAGTACTCAAGAATAGGTCGTATTAGTGTTTTATAAGCGGTCTCCTTCACAGATGAACCTCATCTTCCCAAAATTCTACCAATGAACCGAACACGACTATCCGCCTTCCCCAAAACTGTCATTACATGCTTGTCCCACTTCATATCGTTCTGCAATGTTCCGCCCAAATATTTAATGGACGTGACTGTGTCGAGCGCTACACTACTAATGAAGTATTCAAACATTACGGGATTCTCTTTGCTATTCATCTGCATTAATTTACATTTACCTATATTTAGAGTTAGCTGCCATTCTTTACACCAATCACAAATCCTGTCCAAGTCATCTTGTATCCTCCTACAGTCACTCAACGACG
Organism: Schistocerca gregaria; assembly: GCF_023897955.1. Taxonomy (NCBI): domain Eukaryota; kingdom Metazoa; phylum Arthropoda; class Insecta; order Orthoptera; family Acrididae; genus Schistocerca; species Schistocerca gregaria. The sequence goes on from NC_064922.1 coordinate 654,268,410, forward strand.
ACACCTTCCCGTACACCACAGCATCATCAGCAAACAGCCGCACATTGCTATCCACCCTAAACAAAAGATCATTTATGTAGCTAGAAAACAACAGCGGACCTACCACACTTCCCTAGGGCACTCCAGATGATACCCTCACCTCTGACGAACACTCACCATCGAGGAAAACGTACTGGGTTCTATTACTTAAGAAGTCATCGAGTCACTCACATATTTGGGAACCAATCCCATATGCTCGTACATTAGTTAGGAGTCTGCAGTGGGGCACCGAGTCAAACGCTTTCCGGAAGTCAAGGAATATGGCATCCGTCTGATACCCTTCATCTATGGTTCGCAAGATATCATGTGAAAAAAGGGCGAGTTGCGTTTCGCAGGAGCGATGCTTTCTAAAGCCATGCTGATGAATGGACATCAACTTCTCTGTCTCAAGGAAATTCATTATATTCGAACTGAGAATATGTTCGAGAATCCTACAACAAACCGATGTTAAGGATATTGGTCTGTAATTTTGAGGATCCGTCCTTCTACCCTTCTTATATACAGGCGTCACCTGCGCTTTTTTCCAGTCTCTCGGGACTTTACCTTGTGAAAGGGATTCGCTATCAGACAGATAATGTGCCTTCCCCATTCTACAAAGGAACAGCACACTCACTGATACTAAATATACCGTGCATGTGTGTTATTAGGTCATACCATCGCATGGACGAGATGATGTCAGTAGTAGGTCAATGGTCATAATGTTCCGCCAAATAATATTCCAAATAGCAAACTGCTACATGACAATTGTTTTTCCTTTGTTGATTGCATTTAGCTGTCCGGAAGATAATATACTGTAAACGCCAGCAGACACAGTAGTCTGGTACACTGATGACGTGGCTTTTGGAACGTATGACGCCTTCCCCGGCAAAATTTTATCTTTCGTCTTTTTCTCAGGGAGACATCATTAGAAGCCATGGAGGTAAATTTCTGAATAGTAAAAAGTTAAATACTTCGACTAGTAGCAATAATAAGAACACACAAACTCTCCATTCGTATCAGCATAACAACTGTCGTGCCTGCATAAAACGGTTTAAAACCGCGTCAGATTTTACGTCCTTTGCTCAAAAAAGTTAAATATCATCAAATAGGTAAAAGCCAGATGTCAAAGACTGAACTATATGATCGACCCGTTACATTCCGCAAACTCTTTGTCTATGATCACCAACTGTGGAGAATCTGAAAAGAGTTTTCTCAATAGGACGAAATGGTAGCAGCAGCATAGATTCACGAAACATTAAATATATCTACATATCCTTTCTGCTTCCTCTGAGTTGATATTGTTTTAGCTAACTATGTGAGCTGACGAATTACCGTCACACTTCTGTTTGTAAGCGGAATCATAAATAATCCACCACCTGCTTCTCACTCTTATACTGGGAAACTTTCCACTAGCTAAAGGTCAGGGTGTAATTACTGTTAACGAGCCAATGGACATTAAATCAAAATGTATGCATATGAAAATCCGCAGTATCACCTAGTTACACATTTATGTGTGTTGAGAGGTTGTTTACAGTCACAGTACTTTCGTCGAATATTTAACTATTAGCAATTATCAAATGAGTTCTAAACAATATTAACGAGTAGTGAGAACCATGACAGCTGTATTGATACAAATTTATTATGTCACGATCAGTTTTGTACGTTAGAACATCATCATTTTGCCGAGTTGTGCCATTGTCATGATTTAACAGGCCAGCTGTCTTACGTTACAGGCAAAATCTGGAAATGCTCATATAAACACTCTGGCAACCGTCTGGCAGAATACTTGAGGAAATTTTTACTTCTCATCGGTGTACTATCTAATTCCTGATTTTCGGACACCAAGCTTTTAGCTTCGTGCGTATTAAATTTCATATTTCCACTATATTCCTGCTGTAGAGACAACATGAAAGCTAGACAATGAATGCAGACGTTGCTTCAACGAAGCAAAGAACTGCTTCGAACAGGACAATCGCTGCAACCGACATTATTTGCTACACATTTTGAAACTCAGCTTAACCAAAGAAGAAAAGCAAAGAAAATAATGCTTGAATATGAAGAGTACGCACATGGTTTCCACTAGTTCACCCAGATAAGATATGGCCTAGTATAAACACTGTCAAATCAAATCTTTATTTCAGGTTTCCAATGACACATTTTGTAAACTATGTGAACCGTTTCCCCACAAACCACTCACGTTAGAGTGCTTATATATGACATGCAACTAAACAATGCTGTAGTGCAACATTCTAAGGAAGGAAAGTTCATTTAGTAAAACAGTAAGACCATTATGTAAGGGAAAAGACCTAAAATTTGGTGAATTTTTCACAGATATTTGGAGAACTGTGAAAACCCAGCAAAGAAAGATATTAACATTATGTCTCACGGTTATTTGTAATAAAGTTATATCACACTTCTTGTAAAAATCCATTAATTTTGTTCGGACAGATTTTTTTTTAAAAAAAGAACATTTGTTCTCACCTTGTCGAAAACCTTTTAATTGTTTATAATTCAAAAGTATAGCGTCAATAAAAAAGGTTTTTTTGAAAGTATTACTATTTTGCGTATGCCCCCTTAATATTAGGTGCATTATTTCTTACTGAAAGTATTTTGGGCAGTAACCACGTCGTTGTCTATCTCTCTCGATGTTCATATCACGAAGACTTGTCTTAAGTGCTGCACTGTTTCTTCCTTCTTGTTATAATGACTGTCTCTAACGTGCAACAAGCATCTATGCAAAGCTTAACCGCCAAAAAACCAAGAATTGTCTGCGTTCCCCGCTCCTAGCAGCAACTTAAAATAAAAAAACACAACCGATAATTCAGCATCGTGAAAGGTGGAACGCTCTGGAACTGAGTAGTTTCGCCAACCACTTTCGCCAGTGCGAGCTGCGCATCCACATTCACTAGTAGGATGCTATCGAAACCTAGTTTCACAATGTTCCCTGTAAACTAGGCTTTAAAAACAGCCTTTTAAGACTAACAATATTTGAAAACATGATATGCTTTTTTAGAATGAAGCGAATCCATTTATAGGTCACTCTTGTGTATGAGGGGAATGTACTTTGGTAAGGTCGGTAATGCTCGGATATGGACTGTACAGATTTCCCGAGCACGTGTGGAGAGAACATTTCTTCCGAGGGGAGGCAACGTGTCTGGAAAGGCCGAACCGGTCACAGCGTACAGTTGACCGATTTCCTGATAGGCGCTGTGGCTCGGATCCGTCACGCCCCATAGAGGCGGTGAACTTAGTGTGCTGCGCCGCAAACTTTATGTTTGTCTCGTCCCGTCCATGTTCACCTAGTTAGTGTCAGACCACTGACTCAGCCGGCAGACAGGGAAGGAGATCGTCCGTGGCTGTATAGGATGAACCATCCCTGCATCCTATCGACTGGACTTTGGAAAACACGCGAAACTTATTGCAGGGTTGTTGGAATTGGTCTCTGCCATATACCGGTCACGTAGCATCCGTATAATCATCAAAATAAACAGGGTAGCACTAATAATAAACGTTATAAATTTGATATTAGTAAGAATTTAATTTAAATAATTTTTACTTCTAATTAAAGAACAATACCAAGGTTCCGAGTTACTCGACACATGTAGAATTCGGTATCAGTTTTGTCTCCAGGATTTTCTCACTTCCTCAGATATCTCGTAACATTGGACTCCTTTGTAAAAGGAATCTTCCTGACGACCACTTCTCTAAAATCCTCACCAAACGACATAACGGTTTCATCTGCAAAAAACAAAACAAATATTCTTCTTGATTTTTGCAAATGTTTCTGTGAATGTTAACTCAATAATCGTGATCTGTTTACTGTTACATTTGGCCAATCAGAGCGGTTATGAATCCTAGACAAGTTCAAAAGTCGAAACAAGTATCTTGACAGAACAGATTTCTGCTTTGTGCAAATGGAGAGACAAAAGTTCTGCTTTCAGTTACTTAGTTGAAAAATAATGAGGATTTTTAGTATTTTGTGACATTTTGCGTTCTATAAAAAATGCAAATATAATTTTTTTTGCAGCAGTTCTCAGTTAGATAACGCATCGCTAAGAAAACCTGTCGTACACCTGTGTGTGTTTTGAAGCTATAACCTTTGTATGAAATTTCTAGTATCGATCTATTGTGGGTAGAATCAGGTGGAAGAATGTAAACATCACTGAACAAACTTCGACTGCTTCTGTTTTACTGGGAGGGTTCAGAAATTGAACCATTCGATAGTGCGATCAGATTACTTGTAGACAACAAGGTTGTAAGAGCTAATCTCATTCTCTTTCATATATATTTACGTATATTTTGTAACATTAGCGTTCATTGCCAATGAAGGCACAGTTTTTAACACTCGTAAATTAATTGTCTTAAAAGCTTGGCATTGTTGTGGGCACCGACAACCAAAGTGACAGCAAAAGTGTTGGCGTGTGTCGCCGTGTTACCAATGAGCGATGGCGTGTTGTGTGTAATGCAACCGTTAGGCCTTTTCGTATAGATAAAGTGGATTATCTAATTCTGTGGCATCAACTGATAGTTATTTCATTCAAATTTAGTGCCACTGCAATCTTCTTTGTGTTTATTGTACAAACAATCGGGATTAAATGTCTCTTAATGACGTGGACTTAACAGTTTTAGAATTTAGTAATCTCTACCTCATAGGCAGAGTTAAATAATCCCGTCGCGTAAAATAACCGAAAATAGCATTATAACGTCAAATTATCTAATCAGGTGGCGTCCTAATGGAATTGGTATTTATTCAGAAAGCCTGACATTAAGTAGTTCTTTTCTTCTTCAATACGAAAAGCAGTTAACCAATACTATATAGTATTAGTAATTATGAAGAAATTGTTATCGGTTTTTCTTTCATTTGTTATTTTTATTTTCCCGTTTTTCATTAATTTCTTGCTGAATATGTGATAACAACTGCATTGCGTTGGTTATACTCGTAGTATAAAAACAATCAGTTGAACTTCTCTTAAAACCTCCATTCATATTTTATATAATTTTTCATAGTATAAGAACAAATTTCATACAATAAGCCGTTTAAATTTAATAAATCATATTTTGTAAGAGGCATTTTCTGGCTAAATGAGTTATATAGTTCCAATATGATTAGCTTTGTCGTCTATCTAAGTAATGCTATTTCAAAGTTTTTGGCAAAGAACGCTAATGTTAGAAAATATACGTAAATATATAGGAAAGATAATTTTATGGACTTGAAAACATTTTAAATTACAGGAAAACTAAACAAGATATTAGTTTTGCATTGATACGAAAAGGTACACAAATAATAGGACGTCTACCGACAATCACACAAATCTCTGCAAGATTTGTACTTATTCATGTAATATGGTTACTTTCTAGATACTTTGATCCAGCATTGTTGAATACTTACGAAACACTCGTACATTGTATGTTATAGCTTGTGTGTTTTTCTGTTGACTGATTGTTGCTTATAAAACCGACATCAGATGACAGTTAACTATCGTCCGTAAGGTGTTGATGAACAACTTTTGGAAACAAATGTAGTTGTCAGAAACTAATGGGCAACAGAGATATTTGAAGTCAGCCGGTTGTAAAGGAGTTTACTAAACAGAGTCGATGAGATATATAGTGTAGATCAGTGGTACATAACATTTCTGAGAGCAATATCCACGGGCGCAGTCAGATATTAGATAGAAGATAGGTGCTGTAGTTTTTTCCATGTGGGTAACTGTAGTGGCTTGGCAATAAGGGAAGTAAATGAGACTGATCAGTGGTTTTGTAGGATTTGTAGGATTTGTAGTAGAGATAGGAAGATACTAGGACAGGAGGGGAAAATTGCCGCCCTTCTGGCTGAGTTAGACAAGGCCACGGGAGATCTTGACAGGTTAAGGAGGAAGAAGGGTAAAGAGAGGTGGGAAGTGGCAACAGGCAACAAGAGGAACAGGCCTAGAAGGTTGTGTGACAGCTTCGTGGTGAATGTGGAAAATAGATTTGACCTGTTGCTTCAGTTAGAAGCTGGTGAGACTCAAGCAGTTGCAGGTGTAGACAGGGCACAACAAACTTTCAGCAGCAAATTGAAAAGTATGAATGTAAGGAAATCAGTAAAGAGAAAGAAAGTGTTGTTGTTAGGTAGTTCCCATGGAAGAGGTGTTGGCCAACTTTTGCAGGATGAACTAGGATCAGAATACCAGGTCACCAATTTTTTAAAATCTAGTGCTGGTCTGGAGCAGGTGACAGAGGATTTAGAATCAATTTGCAAATAATTCACTAAAGAAGACACCGTGGTTATAGTGGGTGGGGCAGGTAACAGTATTGACAGAGATCCTGGGCACAGTATAGAGTGTGACCTGGCAAAGATTGCATCAGCATCGAAGCATACTAGTGTTGAGTTTGTATCTGTTTTTGGGTGCTATGACCGACCTCATTTGAACTCTTATGTCAAAAGAGTTAATTTGGAGCTGGAATGGCTGCTTATGTCGGGTGTAGGGTCACGCATTGGTGTGGTTCGTGTTGATTCTCTCAATAGGTGGGATTATACCAGGCATGGCCTTCACCTCAACAGGAAGGGGAAGGGTAAATTGGCTGGGGAAATAGCAGGAAAGTTAAAGGGAGGAGGCCCTGTCATGAATGGTAAAATACCAGTGGTTATAGGGTTCAGAAAATACCCTTTTTTAGGGTAGGGAGGACGGAAAGAAAGCAAATTTTAAGAGAGGTTAGAACTGAGACAAACCTTCAGTTTGAGAAAGAAACCAAAAAACATAATTTTGATTATTACATCAGCATAAACAGCTATTGGTTAAGAATTTTCAACAGTCAGCAGATATTTTAACTCTACACAATTTTAACTCCGTCAATGTAAAATATCAGCTATCTTTATTGGATCAAAATATTGGAGGACTGAGAAATAAAATTAATTAATTAACTATCTGCATAGATGAATTAGAGTTTCAAACCCACCTGACATAATCTGCCTCTCTGAACATCATGTGACCACTGGTATAGAACTTTTAAGAGTTACAGGGTTTAGGTTAGCATCTTACTTTTTTGTAGATCAGAAATAGAGAAAGGAGGAGTTGCCACATTCATCAGGAACTGTCATAAATTTAAGAACATAGAAATTCATAAATTTTACCTAGGAACAGCATATGGAATCATGTGCAACAGAAGTAGAATTTCAGGAAAAAATCCTTCATAATATTAAGTTTATGTCAAGTACCTGCAGGTAACTTTAATCTGTTTGTAAACCACCTTGAAGCTGTACTGGCCCATTTAACAACCAAAAACAAAGAAATAGTAGTTGCTGGTGACTTCAATATATATTTCCTTAAAGACTCTTCCAATAAGAAGTTATTTGAGTTAGTAACACTATCATTCAACTTAATTCCCACTGTAAAGTTCCCCACTAGGGTAGTCAATTGCTCACAAACAGCCATTGATAATATCTTTATAAAAAAATCCAATGAACAAAATTATATTACAAAACCAATAGTCAATGGCCTCCCAGACCATGACATGCAGTTCCTTCTGTTAAATGTTAATACCAAAAAGGATATAAAATCTGTTAAATCTGAGCTCAAGAGGGTAATCAATAAGCCAAAAATTGGTTATTTTAGGACACTCCTCAGAGACATTCACTGGACTGATGTTCATAGTGCTCATGGCATGAATGAAGAATATAACACTTTTGCTAATAAAGTGCTTACCTTATTCGAACACTGTTTTCCCTCAAAACTTGCCAAGGTTAGAGCAAAGTCTACAAAGAAGCCAAGGATTACTCAAGGAATAGGGGTATCTTGTAAAACAAAAAGAAACTGTGTCTGTCTATCCAAAACAGTTCCGATGTTGATGCTGTAGCACATTACAAGAAATACTGCAAAATATTAAACACTGTAATGCGGTAGTAAAAGCAAATATATTATAAGGAAAAGGTAGTCATATCAGAAAACAAAATAAAGACGATATGGGATATAGTGAAGGAGGAGACCGGTAGAACCAGATATGAAGAGGAACAAATAGCATTAAGAGTAAATGATATATTGGTGACAGATGTGTATAGTGTTGCAGAACTTTTTAACAAACGTTTTATAACTGTTACTGAAAAGAGGGGGTTGTCAGGTTCGGTAGATGCCGCTATGGAATACCTCAGACTAGACATTTCATGTAACTTCCATAATATGAATTTGACCTTCACTACCCCAGCAGAAGTAATATCCATCATAAAATCTTTAAAATCAAAAACATCTAGTAGGTATGATGAAATATCAACTAAGTTATTTAAAGAATGTGATTCTGAGCTAAGTAACATATTAAGCTATCTGTGTAACCAGTCGTTTATCAGTGGAATATTTCCTGAATGGTTGAAATATGCTGAAGTTAATCCACTGATTAAGAAGGGAGAGAAAGAAATAGCATCAAATTTCCATCCAGTTTCACTGTTGCCAGCATTCTCTAAAATTTTAGAAAAAGTAATGTACAGTCGGCTTTATAACTATCTTATCTCAAATAACATACTGTCAAAGTCACAGTTTCGATTTCTAAAGGGGTCTGATATTGAGAAGGCTATCTACACTTACAGTGAAAATGTGCTTAATTCATTAGACAAAAAATTGCAGGCAACTGCTATATTTTGTGATCTGTAAAGACATTTGTTTGTATAAATCACAATATTCTTTTAAGTAAATTAGAATATTATAGTGTAACAGGAAATGCTGCAAACTGTTTCAAATCTTATATAGCTGGCAGGAAACAAAGAGTGTTATTAGGAAAGAGACATGTATCAAGCCATCAGGCATCATCCGACTGGGAACTAATTACATGTGGGATCCCCCAAGTTTCGATTTTGGGGTCCTTACTTTTTCTTGTGTATATCAATGACCTTTCATCAGTAACATTACCAGATGCCAAGTTTGTTTTGTTTGCTGATGATACAAACATTGCAATAAATAGCAAATCAAGTGTAGTCTTAGAAAGGTCAGCTAATAAAATATTTGTGGACATTAATCATTGGTTCCAAGCCAATTCTTTGTCACTAAACTTTGCAAAAACACACTACATGCAGTTCAGAACTTGTAAGGGGTGTCTCACGAGGATATGTCTAACAAACAGTGACAAGAAGATAGAGGAAGTGGACAGTGTTACATTCTTGGGATTACAGCTTGATAATAAATTCATCTGGGGGGAGCACACCTCAGAACTGCTGAAGCTTCTTAACAAATCTCTATTTGCAATGCGAATTGTGGCAGGCATTGGGGATATAAAAATGAAAAAGCTGGCATACTATGCTTACTTTCATTCCATAATGTCATATAGGATTATTTATTGGGGTAATTCATCAAGCCAATCTAAAGTTTTCCAGGCACAAAAACGTGCAGTAAGAATTATATGTAGTGTGAACTCTAGAAGATCCTCCAGAAGCCTGTTTAGGGATCTAGGGATACTAACTACTGCTTCCCAATATATTTATTTCTTAATGACATTTGTCATTAAATAATAACACTTTTCCAAAACAACAGCTCAATTCATGGAATCAATACTAAACTAAGAATAATCTTCACACGGATTTAAGGTCACTTAGTCTTGTACAAAAAGGTGTGCATTATTGAGGAATACACATTTTCAATAACTTGTCAGCAGCCGTAAAGCTTAACAACCAATGAAATTCAGTTTAAGAGAACCCTGAAGGATTTATTGGTGGCCAACTCCTTCTACTCCATTGATGAATTTCTCAGTAAAACCAACTGATTTGTATTACAAAAAAGTACGGGCAAACTTTCACGAAACATTCCTCACACACATATAAAGAAAAGATGTTATGTGGACATGTGTCTGGAAACGCTTAATTTCCATGTTAGAGCTCATTTTAGTTTCGTCAGTATGTGCTGTACTTCCTCGCTTCACCGCCAGTTGGCCCAATTGTATCCTCGCTAATGGAGGACATTTTGAACCATTCCTGTAACAAAGTGTTTGAAGTCATGCTGGTACGTTCTGTTGCTGTGTGTTTCCATTCCATGATTAATGTGATTTGAAGAGAAGTAATAAAATGAGTTCTAACATGGAAAGTAAGAGTTTCCGGACACATGTCCACATAATATATTTTCTTTCTTTGTGTGTGAGGAATGTTTCGTGTAAGTTTGGCCGTACCTTTTTGTAACACCCTGTATAAGTACAATCTAACCTTTGCACCATTTCAGTGCAATAATGTGTTCATTGTAAATTATTATTATAGTAGTTGTATTACATGTTTATTACCTTATAAATAAATAAATAAACTTTTGTATTTTAAATTCAGTGCTTTAGTATTTGTAAAATGACTGTTTCACGTAGTGTTCATTAAAAAATGGCAATCATTCCACTTGGGACGTGTGGAATCATACATTAGCTTATTTGTTTTATTTGTAAATATTTGTCATGTATTGTTGTATTTCTGACATGTTATACATCCTGGAGTATCTTCTCACTATGGATCAGTTGGAATGAAAGTAAATCTAATCTCATCGAACAGTACCCACTGCCCCTCCACTACATCGTCAACATTTCCGCCTAACTAAAATCCAGAAAAAAGAATTTTCTTCGAACACTTCCGCCTTTAAAACGAAGGACTATATACAGGATTTCTATGATTAAAGTTCCAGTTTAAGAACTCTGTGGAAAGGGAATCCTCAGAATGACGACAAATTTGAACAATATATTACTGACAGAGGGGGAAATGCCACGGTAGAAAAAAGAAGCAAAAAATTTAACAATAGATGACGCTATAAGCGTCTTAACGTAAATGGGGTTGGCTGCAAATGGCAAATTAATGACAATGCGACGACTATGGTTTGAGCTGTGCATTACACCAGCCTTACTGTTCAATGTGAATGACTGCACAAGTTCGCCAAACAACAGTTGTGGCACTGTTAGTTAGGTAAGCTCATCCACCACGGCAGGGTGTAACACATCTGAAGGGAAAAATCAGTTTTCAGTTGTCCTGAGACTAAAAAACACAGAAAATGAATAATGACTTCCGATTTTAATGGTCCTGGAGCCAACAACCCTATAAAAATAAAAATGTCATACGTTTCTAATTATTGTGAGACTAGCGTAAGACATGTTTTCTATTCTATCCACCGTGTTGTGCCACAAGCAATCGAGAAACGAAATGTTCCACAACAGATCGGGGTGTTTGGGTGGTCATGTTCAGAATGCGTTACGCAGTGCGTGCCTTCAATTCAGCTACGTTCGTAACTGGAGCACTGAACACAACATCTTTCAGATAACCCCACAGGCAGAAGTCACACGGATTACGATCAGGTGATCTGGACGGCGCCGGCCGGTGTGGCCGAGAGGTTCTAGGCGGTTCAGTCTGGAACCGCAAAACCGCTACGGTCACAGGTTTGAATCCTGCCTAGGGCGTGGATCTGTGTGATGTCCTTAGGTTAGTCAGGTTTAAACAGTTCTAAGTTCTAGGGGACTGATGACCTCAGATGTCAAGTTCCATAGTGATCAGAGCCATTGGAACCATTTGATCTGGACGGCCAGGCCGCAAGGAAATGACGGCTAATAATTGTAGCATATCCAAAATGCTTCTGCAGCAGCTGCTTCACTGGTTGCGCAGTCATCCACACCACGCAGATTTCATGCATGACACGGTGGTCATTGCACAGTGGCTACTTTTCGTGCGGAGAACTGGGCGAGTTCAGTGTTGCAAAGAGGAAGGTGACAGTGTTCGCCACCTGTCGGCCGGTCGGCCATGACAAAATCGAGGCACTCGCCTTGCAATCATTCTCACACGAGTTTACAGAAATTATTCTGTCAAATAATTTTATTTTTGCTTTACTTACATCTTTATATGTCAGTTTTAAAAGTGGCTGCGTGGTCAGCGACTGTTTACAAAGTAGAATTAAAGCAATACCAGCCCTCGGTCGCAAAAATTAAGACTTTTGACCTAGGTTTCGGCACTTCTATAAGCGCCTACATCAGAAGTAAAACATTCAAAGTGGCCCATAACATAAGTACAAAAATTAAGGGAAATTTTTTTTATCTGTATATGTGAGTACTGACTAACAGTACAAGAAGGAAACAGTACTTATACGTCAAGTATAAAATAAATATTAACCGATAAAGCTTTAGTCACAAAATTTTGAAAAAGAATACATGGAACGCAAGCCACTATGGGTTGCTCACGCATGTCGAACCACAGGTAGCATCAGACTGAGGCGCCCTCATTAGCAACTGCGGGCAGGTGAACATTACACCAAGAGTGCCATCTAATAGCCACAAATACAAATAGGCTGCTTAACATTCAAAATATAGACAGATGAATATTACGATGAACATTATTTAGTTCATGAAGTAAAAGGTAATGTTTTATCTGACAGCAGCAGACACGGTAACTTAGAAGTACAGTTTAAAGGCTGAAAACTGACTAACAGTACATGAAAGAAACAGTATCTACTTGACACGTATAAAATAAATATCAAGTGATAACGCTTTAGTGACAAAATTTTTGAAACAGAATGCATGGAAGACAAGCCGCTATGGGCAGCTCACACATGTCGAGCCACAGGTAGCATTAGACTGAGGCGTCCGCGTTAGAAATTGCGGGCAGCTGTACGTTACACCAAGAGTGCCATCTAGTGGCCGCAAATACAAACAGGCTACTTAACATTCAGAATATAGACAGATGAACATTATGATGAGCATTATTTAGTACAGGAAGTAAAAGGTGATATTTTATCTGATAGCAGCAGACAGGGTAACATTTTGTCTACATAAGAGTTTAGAAGTACAGTTTAAAGGCTGAAAACGCCATTATAGATTTACAAAGGGACTTGAATGACTCAGCGTGTAGAAAAACGATGTAACATGAAACGCAGCCAATATAAATCATTTAATAAACAAAAAATTGTGAGTCGACTTACATATAAAAAAAACTTTTCTGTGACTGCACGAGGGAACACGAAGTCATTAATCAATTAACGGCTTCGTACTGTTGGAGAAGCCTTTATTACGTAATTGTAGCTGCTCATTAAGCATGAGGTCATAATTTCGAGAAAGATGTTTAAAAATTTCTAATTTTCGAGAATCTCTAATCTACACCTTTTCTTCTTGGTGTGCAAAATATTGATTTCATAAACAGCTTTGAGCGCGTGACCTGTAATCAGAAGGTGGTCGGCAAAAACCGAATTTTGGGATGCTAGTGCCATTTTTTCTTAAAATATGTTCTTTCTATCTGACTGCAAAGGCATTTCCTGTTTGTCCTATGTAGTAAGACAGCAGATGTATCAGAAAATCTTACAGACACCAGAGTTCCAAAGAGGAACGAGCCGATTTTAAATTGTGAATATTTTTTTTCAAACTGTTACTATTTTCTTTTATATGTCAGGTTCATGATGATGTGCCTATAATTTCGTTAATGGTCATAGTTATTGTGATATTTACATGGAAGTAATACACTGGGCGAAATTCAAAAAAGTTTGCAGTGAAAAATAGGGGTCGCTATGATTTTGCAGCTGGTGCATATTACACAATTGCTGCGTACAAAATTTAGCTGACGTATCGAATTTTTCTTTAGATTTGTGCACCGTGCGACTGCTACGGTCGCAGGTTCGAATCCTGCCTCGGGCATGGATGTGTGTGATGTCCTTAGGTTAGTTAGGTTTAAGTAGTTCTAAGTTCTAGGGGACTAATGACCTCAGAAGTTGAGTCCCATAGTGCTCAGAGCCATTTGAACCATTTTTTTTAGATTTGTGCGCAGGTCTCTGTCATCCATCGAGAAAACTGATCTGATGTAGCACACTATTTTGCGACCGCGCCGCACCACCGATAAACACTCTCTTTCCGCAGGGTCGGCGTGGTTACAACGG